>NC_048539.1:11276623-11952341 GCF_902806685.2 Maniola hyperantus | reverse complement strand
CATCTGATAAAATCATTTGACCTTTTAAACGAAAGTTTTAAGTATTTTTATAAAGGCCAAAATTATTTAAGTGCTTTGACCAAAAAATAAATAATATATCAACATTTTGATGTGTTACAAGCATGATCGCGTTGATGTTGGTTATAACTTATATAATAAAAACAAACAAAACAATTGAGCGAAATCTCGTCGATGTCAAACAATCAGAGGCTTAAACAACGCTTTATTAAACTACAATATTACGTATTATACCCATTGATATAAGAAAATCAAGATGTAGTGCCTTAGAAAATATGTAACTGGTATCCCCACTTTCTTGCATATTTGATATTACAAAAAGATAAAAGTTCCATCATGCTAAAAAAATTCACGACTACTAAATAAATTTGTACTAAAATAAAATGGTAGTTTTAATTGAATAAAGAGATAGTTTATAATGCCACGTTATGATATTTTTAATTGATTTTTTTAAAATGCTTAAAGCTAGGTACAGCTTAAAGGCGCAACATAATTTTGTAGACAACCTAAATTGATATTTTCTATGCTTAACTTCCAAAGTACGTCGTATAATAAACAAGTAATTAAAGAACAAAGTACTAAACCTCAAATAAAGCTTACTTTTTGATACATTTTTTAACGCGCTACTGTATATCTTGGTTATTGTACTATCAATGACTCGGACTCGACTTTATCAGTTTCATTTCAGACGTAGTTTCGACTCGCGTCTGGTTCGAACCAACTGCTGTTTACGTAACCACCAAATAAAAATAACAATGTTTTTTTTTAAATTCATCATGTTATCTCATACGGAAGGGATTAAAAATATGACCGATGGTTATTAAATTTAAGTACAAAAATTTTGCTTACACTCGAACAGAAAGTTTTGTAAAGGAAATTTCATATGAGATCTGACTATGAATAAATTCCCATGTCGTAACAAATATAACAGTATGAAATAAATGTAAAAATGTGTGTTAAAATTTAATTCAAAGTAAATTTTAAGAATCCATCTGTGATATAATCAGTGATATTTAAAGATATAAGTAAGAAATAAAAATGATAGTACTAAGTTGGATCTGTGTAATTTTAGTCGAGGATGTATTCATATACAAAAGGAAAGAGAAAAATTTAATTTATGTAAGTTTTTGACTAATATTATTCATTATAGTCAGTCAATAATGCTTGCACTTTTAGACATAATTTATTTGTCAAACTGCGTCTTCGCCAATAAAAGTTTGCTCCGTATGTTGAACGCTGCATTTGGCGTATCATTAATAATTTGGTCTAGAAATTTTTTTGTCGAATCGAAAAATGTTGACATTGAATGTTGATGTTGATGTTTTGTGCTTCGACCCAATAAAACTTTCGCCCAACGTGAAGAGTAAATTATGTTATAGACGCGACCTTAAGTACTACGCTTACAACTAATAAAATCTAAATGATGTTGAAGTTTTGTCTTTCGACTTGACTCGATTTGTGTTATTTCCATAATTTTATTCGATATTTACATTGAATTTAAAAGTAGCATTTTGTGCGTCAGAAATCTTATGAATATGATATACTTACAATACGCGGCAGAAAGGTACATCGGCCTTTAGAATGACATTTCGGCTTTGTAGAGCGTTGTCTCTGTCACTCATAGCTATATGACGTTTTGTCGGTCTCAACGACAGAGACAATGCTCTACAAATCCGCTATCTTAAAAATGAACAAAAAATTAATCGACTGATATCACTACGTGCTATAAGGCGCAAACTGTGTTTGAAAAGCTGGTGTTATACCTATAACCTATCGTTCGAAACACAATAGTTCCGAGTATTCAATTTACAATAGTATTACAAATGATACCTTGTGGTTAATATTTATATGTACATGTGACTTTACGATGTGGTAAACCAAAGCCAGATTGCGAAATAAGATAATATTTTACAACACAACAGTATGTGGTAGTTTTGCATATTAAATCTATGATCAAATTATACTTGGAAACAGACAAATCAGTATGGTACGATATGCAGTATGCGAGATGCACCGATCGCTCACCCACTACCAAAGAAAGAAGGAAAAGCAAGCAATACTCACACACATTATCTAGAACACACTTAACATACATTTGGCTCCAACACCGGACCATTCTCAGGAGACTCCACAATGCACAATGGAGTATTTAACAAGGTGTAAAATATAGGATCTATTGATGGCATCCATATTGAATATGAATTTCGTAAACGAACTATTTAGGCAGTTAAGAAAAATACGAAATATTTTAAGAGAATATCGACAAAGAAAATGTTTTTTTGGTCCTACTTTAGTCACGTGATCGTAAACAGCTGTGATTGGCCGAGTGGTTGATGACGTCAACTGTTCGTAATCAGTTGCGTGTATAGTATAGTCAACAACCAAAGTTTACGAACAGGTGACGTCAAACGTATGAGCGCCATATTGTTAGGGAAGCGTTTTCGTGCGATATTTAAATTTTAAATGATATTTTTTGTTTTCGTCTTTGCACTATATGTAATAAAACGTAAAATATACATTTTCTAGAGAGCCCTCTGACATCAGTGGTTAACATCTGTCAAATACCCTATTGAACAATTTCATTTGCAATTCTATAGTTGCAGTATAAAAGTTCATCGCTATTGTCGCCGTAAACCGTTAGACATTCCGCACGACATGATCTTGCGCTGTGGCCTGTATCCAGCATCTCCGTTCACCTACGGGTCTGCCAAAGCTGTGCTTTCCGGCGCCATTCCAGCATTGTGGGATCCCAATTTCTATCGATTCTTCGAACTTGCCCAAGTGTCTTGCCCATTATAACTTCAGTTTCGCATTCCGTTGAGCTATGTTGGTTACTCTAGTTCTTCTACGGATCTCATTTACGATTTGATCACGTAGAGAAACTCCGATTGTAGCTGTCTCCGCCCGCTGGGACTTTCATAGATCTTATTTCTTATTCTTATTTTTTACCAATTTAGTTTTCTTTTTAATGTTATATTTTACATAGAATGAACGTTCACAGGATTGGTGGAAGGTGGAAGTAAACGACAGGCAGGGCTTCGTGCCAGCCGCTTATGTGAAGAAGATCGACGCTGGCCTATCTTCCTCGCAGCAAAACCTTGCGGATTCCAGCTCGATTGCGGCTCGACAGAACCAGGTAAGAAACATCTTTAATATGTCTTGCCTTTAGTCGTCAAATCTTTAAAGAAAATAGTGCAATCATCATGATCAACCCAAAGCCGGCCTACTACAGGGCATGGGTCTCCTCTCAAAGTGAGAAGGTTTTGGCCATAGCCTACCACGCTGGTTAAGTGCGGATTGGCAGACTTCACACACCTTTGAGAACATTATGGAGAACTCTCAGGTATGCAGGTTGCAATAGCACAATAATTCGCCAAAATGATATTGAATGTGTGAATATTTGAATAATGCCATTTCTGCTTTCAATGTGCAATGTCTTAAACTTGGTTATTTTGAATAAAACATTTCTAATATGTAATTTATTTCCATAGATTGAAGCTCAATACGACAATTTGCTGGGATTGGCTCGTGAACGCCAGAACAAACTCAACGAGACCGTAAAGGCGTACGTGCTTGTTAGAGAGGCCGCTGAGCTCGCAACATGGATCAAGGACAAGGTATATTTTCACGTAACATTCTCAAAACCAACCAAAGATTAACCCAAGACATTTTTTCAGTTAATAACCTCACAAAAACATCCATAAACTTCCTAGAAAATGTGGTAAATAGCTTTTCACATACTTTCCTTTTCACTTTAATTTATCTACTCGATAGATGCCACAAATCTTTCGATTGATGAGAACCCTCGAAATTCAGTCAACTTGTCAGATAATTTTGTTGTGGTCAAAAACTTATTAATGCCATTTTAACTTTACAAAAAAAATTGGAACATTTTTTCATTACTAAAAACTGAATAATAAAATTAATCATTTTACTACAAAATAATGTTACAAACCTTTTTTCGTGTCAGGGAAACCGGTTACAACCTGCAGGTTGGTAATAAATAATCCAAGAACTATAGCTCTAAACTGTATTCACAGGAGATGCACGCTCAAGTGCAGGACGTCGGCGAAGACCTGGAGCAGGTGGAGGTGATGCAGAAGAAGTTCGACGACTTCCAGAACGACCTGCGCGCCAACGAAGTGCGCCTCGCTGAGATGAACGAGATCGCCGTCCAGCTCATGACCGTGGGACAAACTGAGGCAGCGCTCAAGATCAAGACGCAGATGCAGGTGTGTGTCCGAGTCCTAACCCTCCCTTATTGAAAATATTACAGGTCTTTTCATGCAAGATCTAGTGTCAAAGTCAATATAATTGGAAAAATTTAATCAATGAAACTGCGCTTGCTTGGACTCTTGGCGCAGGTGGGAGCGGGTGCGTTCTGCGAGGCGGGCAGCAGGCGCGATGCTATACTTTCCATGCCGCTCGGCTCGCTCTCGATTAGGGCACGTCCGCTAGTCTTTCTTCCAATTTCTTGTAAATGTTAAAAATTCGTTCTACATGCTCGCACCCGCTCCCACCTGGGCTGCCGACTTATAGATTGTGCTGTTAGAAGAGCATACCTGAATAGGGTATTTTACCCTTTTTTGAAAAGTGTTTTAATTTGATCCTAAAGTGATGATAATAAGCCACCAAAAAATTTACAAAAGTTTTATTCGAAAAAAAATTAAATCGTAAAATGAATTATAAAATTCATTATAGAATTTTATAAACTGAAAGTAACATTTTTCGATTGCTTATTGCTAATACTATCTTTTATACATTTTTTGATTTTTTCTCGCTTGGTGTAAAATACGCTATTGTCTAGTAGGTAAACAACTTGTTAGACATCTTAGATATCGCTGAATTGATGAAACATGGAAAAAGAGTCTCCTGAGTAAATGATGAAAGTAAAACGACACAGGACAGGAATGTGGTACAGCTTTTAGTGTCCAAGACCAAAATCCTTTATGGCCATTGTAGGAGATTGTATTGGGTAGGTTTTTGGTATTGGATTTTGTGTACCAAACTCTTGAACAACATCTTCAGGCCTTCTTTATTTTGTGGTAAAGATCTCAAAAGGCTTGTGGAATGCTTCAGTGGTAGTAGCCAACACTATAAATAAAAAAATTACCAAAATAATTTTGTTTCCAGGAACTGAACTCCAAATGGACGTCACTCCAACAACTAACATCTGAAAGAGCTGCCCAACTGGGTTCAGCTCACGAAGTGCAGAGGTTCCACCGTGACGTGGACGAGACCAAGGACTGGATCGCTGAAAAGGAAGCTGCTCTTGCTACCGATGACCTTGGACGTGACCTTCGCTCTGTGCAGACTCTGCAACGTGAGTATTTTTAACTGACTGCAGAAAGAAAAGAACGTAACATTTTTGGTCTGTTCTATCATATTTCTTATTCCGCCTGTCATAATCGCGAAGTCATGAGCCAGTCTCCGAGTCTACTTGCATAAAATAAAATTTTGTCCATTGTGCAAAGAAAAAATATGTGAAAATCATGCAAAATGAGGATGTTGGTGTTATAGACTTTTATTAACCCACAGATAAGGTGATATCAATACGGGTAAATACTAGAGGGTTACGGGAATGTTCTAAATTGTAGCAAAACTACTTTTTAAACTAGATTTAAAAAAAAATCACCTTGAGCTGATATTTACAATTGTTGTCAATAGGAAAGCACGAGGGTCTAGAACGCGACTTGGCAGCGCTAGGCGACAAGATCCGACAACTCGATGACACAGCAAACCGTCTGATGGCCACTCACGGAGACTCGGCCGATGCGACCTACAGCAAGCAGCGCGAGATCAACGAAGCCTGGCAACAGCTGCAGGCGCGTGCCAACGCTCGCAAGGAGAAACTTCTCGACTCCTACGACCTGCAAAGGTACATCTTAATTTTCGAAATGAAACTTCTTTAGGTGCGACTTGAGATCTATAACTCAGATATTTTTCGGACGTAAGTAACCTGCAAAAGCCGAAAATGGTCGCCAAACGCGATTTGGCAGAGTGCTAGGCGACAAATCCAACAACTGAATCCGTCAGCTAATCGCCTGATGACCACTCATGGAGACTCGGCCAGCGCCATTTATAGCAAACAGCGGGAAATTAATGAAGCCTGGCTTACTCTGCAGGCACGTGCCAACGCGCGCAAGGAGAAGCTTCTAGACTTACGACTTGCAAAGGCCCATCTTTCTTTTAGAAGTGAAACTTCTTTAGGTGTGACATGAGAGCAATAAAATAAACAAATATTCTAGAACTCATTCAACTCATATCACATCCTTGTACCATACCTGTTTTGGTGGATCATAGCGAATAAACCATGTTGTTCCTTGTGTATGTGGACTTCCGCGAAGTAACGCCTGCTTCTATTCTTTGTTACTTTACAGATTCTTATCGGACTACCGCGATCTGATGGCCTGGATCAACTCAATGATGGCTCTCGTGAGCTCGGAGGAACTCGCCAACGACGTCACTGGTGCCGAGGCTCTTCTTGAAAGACATCAGGTTTGTACGCTATTCTTTAGTGACCCAGAAAAACATAAACTCATAATTACACTATAAGTGTACACGTTGACACATATTTCTCTATAATTAAATTATAGAGAAACACGAGACAAATCAATATTACTGTGTTGAAGAACCTGCGTCGAACATTGTAAAGTGGAGGAATTTTTCTTTAAAATAAGTTTCTACGAACTTGATTGTTCAGATTTTAGAAATCAAAATGTAATTAATAGATAAATGAATAAAAGTAAACCTAGCATCAAAGTTTGACAGATACAGTGACGATCGCAGTAGCCTCTGATTGGCTGACAATGTGGATAATTCTGTTGTACACAATCTCTAAACTATACTTAATCATCAACTCTAGTGCTATCGGTTTCTGCAAGAATTATTATGACGGGCATAGCAATACATTGAGATTTTACATTTTAGTTTGGAGATTTTGTATAACTGAATTAGCCACACTATCAGCGACAGCCATGAATTCAGCCAATCACTATGTTTGGCGATTGTTGCAATGTGATAATGACAACTTGCGTGCTAGCCCCCGAGGACCAGAAGTAAATCTCCGTATGTTGTAATGTTTCTAGAGCCAGCGCTTGGAGATAGACGCGCGGTACGGCATACTGCCGCAGGTCAGACGCACGCATGTGTGCTGTACGCAGTATCACACTTGGCTGTTGTGCAATTCCTTGTTTCAGGACCGTGCCACTCTAACATTTCATTATTTTGACCCACAGTATAGGTACTGGAACGGATCTATAGGCATGAGCAAAAATATTGGGGATACTTGCGTAAACATGCATGCGCCCACTCGCAGTTGAAAAGATTGTTGTATATGCGGCAGACTGTACGAAAACGTGCGGTAACCAATGCAGGACGCAGAGTATGACGTGATATGAATGCCAACCAATCACGGACATTGCGTCCGTCACGCTCGCCATTGGAACCCAAAAGTTCTGCGCATTCGAAGTTATGCCTTTGGATCCGTGCCGAGGCCTATATCTTAGATAAAGTATAATACGTAGTCACTGATAAAATCTGACAGCAAAAATGTCGCTTCGAATTTATATTGTTTACAGCAGAATCAAAAAAAATTACGTAAATGCTTAAACATTGCATAGTACAACTTACCTATTCAGATGATTATTCATTCCTCAGTTTAACTCAACATTGTTCTTATCCGACTATTTGACATTTTATTCTGATTTGACATATTTCACTACCAGACACATTTTTACCTTATTTTTAAAATATGTACGAGTAATATTATCAGAACTATGTACACGATGCTAGGTATAACATAACATATTGCATGCTAATAGGCAGAATTTGGCTGTACCTTTTTGTTTTTGTAACATCTCAACTGTTTACCCATATTCGCAATAAAGAAATTTGTATTTGTATTTATATGATGTTGAATAAATACAGAATAGTCAACCATGATGAGGCGATTTATACTTTAACCTTATCTAAATAAAGTAAGTTTTACAATGTAATGTTTTATATTTACGTACGTTTTTTTTTTGGTTCAGCTCTATACATACATAAAATAAATTCAAAATAAATAAAAACCGACTTCAATAACCACAACCACTAAATTAATTTACTACCGAATATGTTATGTATACATGAGTTAATGTAGTTCTATAATAATATTTTTGGAGTCGGTGCCAATGAGGTGCCAACGTGAAGTCACAAATTATGAAGAGTACGTAGACGGTTCGTGCGGTTGTGGTTATTGAAGTCTTTTTTAGTATTTACTTAAGTATTTTTTTTATCTTTTTATTTCATAATTTTTAGTGACCCAATTGTATTAAAATATGCTATGCCTGGTTAAAAACCTACTGTTTATTTTACACTGATCGCAAGCAATTTACTCATATCCATTAAGGAGTTATGTTCTCCATCTGCGAAGATATTCATCAGATCTTCACCAAACTAAAATGGGACCACCTCTGAATTATGACCTAGCTAACAAAAAAGAATCATCAAAATCGGTCCATAATTGGCGGATAATCGCGTAACAAACATACAGTCGAATTGTGAATTTCTTCCTTTTTTGAAGTTGGTTAAAAGTAAGCTACTTTTTCTGTCAGATTGTGTATGTGACTCGTTTTATAAAGATGGCATACTTTATCTAAGTTTTACATTGATGCCACCGAAGTTACAGGAAAAATTCCTGTGATGTTAATGTGACATGGTCCTTTACCGTAGAAACACTTGCGTTTTCCGCGCCCTTTTTGGAATCTTCTCTCTTCTAACAAAAACCAAATAATTACTGTATTTTGAATTCTTGTAATCCTACTAAAATGGTAGAAATTATAATTAAAACTCACATAGAATATCTAAGTTATTATTATTTGGGAATTAATATCTTGATTTTTAAACTAATGAAAGACATCTGAAAAATGACAGTGTTAATTGATAAGTCGATGTATTTTTGATTATTAAACTATTTCTATAGAGGCTGACTTTACTCTCTATTTTCCGTGTGATTGTGTCCTTCGCTTTTGGATTTAGAAGTCAGTGTTATTATATTTACAAAGGCTTTTCAAATTTATTTCAATTGCATTGATTTTATCGAGGGTGTATTTAATTTTCAAAATCCTTTTGCCTAACATATCAGTATCGCAATACCTCCATTTTCTCGCAGATATGTTTGAGCAAACTTCTTTAGACGCGACTTGGAAGTAACTCAGATGTTTTTTCGTATTCAAAATGGCCAAGCAGAACAGATATTTTGAGGCCGCCGTCTTTTATCTAGGAGATTTAAAGTGCCAAGTAGTTAGTGGCTTAGATCAAAAGCTCCGTTTAGTACTGATTACTGATAAGATAAAAACCTTTTGTCTATTCATTTTCAAAAATGGAAGTACCGTGCGCGGCGCTTAGTTCTTACTTCAAAAGCGCTTAAAGGTTACACACACAATTTTTTTTTCTTTAGATGGGATGACAAAGTTTTGCGGCTTAGATGATAGTGCCCACAAAAGTGCATTTTGATACCACTTAACACAACATTTAAATCACAAATTAATAAAACATCAGGGGAGTTCATGATGACTCACACAATGAGTAGCACTTTACAATATGTTTTGGGTAGTCCAACATTTTTCGGACGAAATTACGAATACACCAATCTCACACAGGAACATCGTACGGAGATGGATGCGCGCGCAGGCACATTCCAAGCCTTGGAACTGTTCGGACAGCAGTTATTGCAGGGAGGACATTACGCAAGCCTCGACATACAGGACAAGCTCAACGCCATGGCTGACGCACGCCAAGACCTCGAGAAGTGAGTTTCATTATTTAGGATGTCCATTATTTCACGTTGAGGGGGATGTATCATGCCTTTCCACCACACCCAGTATTTCTTATTCTGCCATTTTCACCCCCAATATTTTTATCGTTGATCTATAATTTCTGCTTGGAGGGCGCTCCTTATAATCTTATTTGTATGTTGGCACCTCTTCACCATCATTTTCGAGTCCACCACTTATAGTGTTTTATACACTAGTTTTATATACTGCGCAGTCATACGCCACGTGTTCAGATTGGAATACTTGTTTAGCGTGTACTGTTCAAATTTCGGAAAGACCATTTCTTTAAATTAATGCAGCTTTTTTATTTTTGACGGCAATTCTTAGTCTGGTCTCATCGACAAAGAAAATTGGTATGCAAAATAGATTTCACTATACGTGTTTTACCC
Organism: Maniola hyperantus; assembly: GCF_902806685.2. NCBI lineage: Eukaryota > Metazoa > Arthropoda > Insecta > Lepidoptera > Nymphalidae > Maniola > Maniola hyperantus. The sequence goes on along the minus strand of NC_048539.1, from coordinate 11,942,116 downwards.
AGGGCGTGGGTAGCGCGGCGTATGAAGCTGGACCAGAACCTGGAGCTCCAGCTGTTCTACCGCGACTGTGAGCAGGCCGAGACGTGGATGGGCGCCCGCGAGGCCTTCCTCGCGCCCGCCGACGACACGCCCGATGCGGCCGACAACGTCGAACAGCTTATCAAGAAGCACGAGGACTTTGACAAAGCCATCAACGCACATGTGAGTAGAATAAAACTTGGATTTGGTACAAGGATACAAAGGATCTTTTACTGAGGAATAAGTGTGACCTTTGACATATTTTTTTATAGGAAATCTAACAAATTTATTTCAGAGCGGTTACGTGTTCATCCGATCCGAGTCCGTGAAAATACGGATATAAAAAACTCGGACCAAACGTACGCACTAATCCGATCTCTGATCCAAATCCAAGCTAATTCAGCGGACCTCTTTGACATCATATGTCCGATTTGAATACGAAGCACATCCGAGGATTCTCCCGGATGACGGAGAGAACTCGGATGACGGAAGTCGGAGGTAGTGCGTAAACTACCATACAAATAGTTTTATGACTACTTCGGAACGTATTTCCACATATTCGGTTCGGATGCACTGCGTAATCGCCCTTATTATATAAATTACTTGAATTGAATAATTAAACAACTTATTTTTTCACTGACACTGCTAATTTAACTCGTTTTTGTATGCAGGAAGAGAAGATCGCGCAGCTGCAAACTTTGGCCGACCAGCTGATCGCGTCGGACCACTACGCCGCGGATCCTATCGACAAGAAGCGCAAACAAGTGCTCGACCGCTGGCGACATCTCAAGGAGGCGCTCATCGAGAAACGATCCAGGTATGGTTATATTGTAGCTTAGTATCCAATCTAATATTATAAATGCAAGTGTGCGTGTCTGTCTGTCTGTTCACTAGCATTCCAATTCCATCGTTTATCGTCTTTGATGAAATTGGGTACAGAGATAGCTTGCATCCCAAGGAATGACACAGGCTACTTTGGTCCCGCAAAATCAACGAGTTTGCACAGGATTCTTAAAGACCTAAATCCGTGTAGTCGAAGTCGCGGGCATCAACCATTTTTTACAGACATAGCTTGTAAGAGACGGGCATAGGACGGAATTAAAAAATCCACACATACGATATCGTGGGCATTATCTTGTAATATTATTTATAGGATATCGGTTTAGTAATAGATTAATGCCTGTCATTGTAGGTGAAGCCTCGCTAATTGTACGTGCTTTTTTCAAATTTTTGTCTCAAGCTAGATAACCATCTTGAACTGCGACACTGCGGCGTACGAAATTATGTAAAGTGAAATCAACAAAGAGATATGACATGTTGCTAGTTACACAGTATATAATATGCTCGTCTTAGTTGAAAGACATAAAAAAAATTAATATTGTGATTTAGATTGGGCGACGAACAAACCCTGCAGCAATTCTCGCGCGACGCCGACGAAATGGAGAACTGGATCGCTGAGAAGTTGCAGCTCGCAACCGAAGAGAGCTACAAGGTGCGTATATATTCTGTCACAAGTATTACTGTCTCTTTCTTTTGCACTGCTTAAGTGTACACCTTTCTCACGCTCCTATGTAAACTGAGTAGGTATGTTTAAAAATAATAAGTATGTTCTAGAAAACCGTTCTATCCCAAACTGCACAATCTTTTTTTGTAACTTTTGAAACTTTCCTTTCTATATCACATTAAGGCGTTTCGTTACGCATTCCGAGATATCCAACGTTATACGAACCTTAACTTACTCTTGCGCAAATACTTTATTAAAGTTGATAGCTAAAATATAAGAAAAACATAGCTCCTTTTTCCTTTAGATAAATAGATTAATTATCTGTTTGTCGCTAGGACCCGGCCAACATCCAATCCAAGCACCAAAAGCACCAAGCGTTCGAAGCCGAGCTCGCCGCGAACGCCGAGCGCATACAATCCGTACTGGCCATGGGAGGAAACCTTGTACAGCGGGGCCAGTGCAGCGGCAGCGAAGACGCCGTGCAGGTAATGTACCCACAACTATTCCCAGAGGTAAAAAAAACATTACTAGGTCAGGCGAATTTTATCAACTTAAACTTATTTTCTTTAGACACAGTTGAAATTGTCATAATGAAAATTAGCGCGCTCTAGTGGCAAAGGCGCGCCGCGTAAGGAGCCAATCTATATAACCGTATATCGGTATAGCCGGCGAAGACGCGGTCCCCGATTTCTAACATCACCCGGACGTGGACTCGTGGTTGGACGTAACCATGTCCAACCATCAATCCACCCATCGCCAACGCCATCCTAAGCCGTGATCCGAGGCTCACAGCTTAGGCTATGCTATGTTAAAAAAAATGTAATTGAATTAGATGCATTTATTATACAGTAATAGTCAAATGTTGTTTTCGTATTCAGGCCCGCCTGGCATCGATCGCCGATCAATGGGAGTTCCTCACGCAGAAGACGACGGAGAAATCCCTGAAGTTGAAGGAGGCCAACAAACAACGCACATACATCGCCGCTGTCAAGGATCTCGATTTCTGGCTTGGAGAGGTAAGAAAAACAGAAAGAGATGCCAAGAAAGAGAGTTAAAAAAAGAAAGAGAATTAAATGCAGATAGGGAGAGATCAGAAAAAAAACTTGTTTAGATTGAAATCTTTACTTATATTATAAAAAGGTAAAGTTTGCTTGTAGGAAGTAATCTCTGGAACTACTGAACCGATTTTGAAAGCTCTTACACCAGTAAAAAGCTACATTATTCTTCAGTGATATGGCTTTATTTTCAAAAAAATTAACAGATCCCTACGGGGCGCATCGCTAGTCCCTAAATATATTTTAAAATTTATAAAAAGAAAAGTGGAAAAAAAATTAAAATCCTGTAACTCTCATTAACTTTGATGCGAATACAGTTAAACAAAAATATAATACCAATTTAAATTGACAGTACTAAAACCATCCTTGCTTTTCTGTCGTCAGGGAGCATTGTGAGTGTAACAAAGATGATATGTTTTCTACTCATACCTCTTTGCATCAAATATATTTAAAATAAGTATTTGCAGAACAAAAAGGAATTTTAGATTTTTTTTAAGAATTATTATTGTAGAATAATTATTATAAAAGGCTTATTATTGTTTTTGTAATAGGTTGAAAGCCTCCTCACTTCAGAAGATTCTGGAAAAGACTTGGCCTCGGTACAGAATCTTATGAAGAAGCATCAACTCGTTGAAGCCGATATTCAGGCTCATGAAGACAGGATCAATGGTAAGTTTTATGTTTATGTTATACTTATATTTCAGCTGTACACTTTGTCTTTTTCTGCACAACGTTTGCAGCAGTGCAGAACTAGATTTTTATGGTTAATATATAACACCAGTAACCAGAACGCTAGCAAAAACTTAGCGTTATTGTTATACTACCTAAACATAATCCAATACCAATAACCATTTGCCTCATTTTGTAGTTTTAGTGATTTCGTTCGTATTTTTCAACCCCGCAATGTATAGCGTACAAAACTAGGGTCAATACCCCGCCTACGACGTGGCATTGATTCCGAATGGCCTACTTGCGCAACGTTCGTTGACTTGTAGCGTCAGTCAGATTTGAACGAAAGTATATCGTGAACTTTTACAAAATATTGAATTTTTTTAGATTTTTCGCATTTTTTTGGTGTTATCATATCAGTAATCATCACCTGTCTTCGTTTTTGCTAGCGTTCTGGTTGCATCCTGTATATGTATACGTGTCCTGTTCTGACTGATCTATCAATGCATAGTCTAGTCTGTGCTGGGGTTAGAAACTTGAAATTTTGACAGTAGGTTCCTTTTATAACGTAAGCACTCTTCTGGAAATTCCATCCCTAAGAGGTTTAAGTAGGGAGTGAATGTTTGTATGAAGCCGGTGATCTTTGTTATATGATTTTCAATTTTATGCATTCAAATTTTAGTTTCTGGTAGTATAAGTTTAATAGAGCAATAAGTTTAATAGGGCTAACGTCGACTAAACACGTGACACACACACACACACACGTGTACAGCCGGGACAGATATTATTTAGAATTAATAGAGCAAGTTAAGAAGTTCATTATTTTATTTTAAAATCTTTATTGCACTTTATTTAGAAGGAGAGAAGAAAAACAAAAGACTAGGAATAGAAACTTTACATGCAAAGGCGGTCTTATTATATTCTCCTTTAAAATCGTACCCATATTAATGCGAAGGAGTGGGTATAGTTACAGACCTTTAGCATAGGCTACTTTTTATCCCGGAAAATCAAAGAGTTCCCACGGGATTTTTGAAATCCTAAATTCACGCGGGTGAAGACGCGAGCATCAGCTAGTAATCGATTCGTTTTAATATTTTTTCGCATAGACATGAACGCTCAAGCGGATGCCCTGGTATCGTCGGGTCAGTTCGACAGCGCGGGCATCGGCGCACGTCGTTCCGCCATCAATGAGCGGTTCGAGCGAGTCCGCAACCTGGCGGCACACAGGCGCGCCCGGCTTCACGAAGCAAACACCCTCCATCAGTTCTTCAGGGATATCGCTGATGAAGAGTCTTGGATCAAGTGAGTGATCAATTAATTTCTGTTTGATCAAGGCACTAAAATTTTACCGCTTTAAGGCCGGACCGCATTGCAGCGGCGCTGCGCTACGCGTCACAAAGCGTCAAAATATTATTTCAATCATTACGTGTGGTGCATGTCGCACTAGAGCGGCGCTGTACAGCGCGTCGCGGCATACAGACCGTTAACTTGTCCCCCTGCCGTCATGTTGTCACCATTGCTTTATTATTTAGAACTTAGGGTTTATTATTGTGTGAATTGCAACGGTGCCAACATAACGTCATATTTAGACGCGAAGCGATTATGCCGCGCAGTGCCGCTGTGATGCGGTCCAGCCTTTACACACATCCTAATTCTTGCTGCGTAACATTAAGCACACATGTTCCATGCAAGCGTTTGTTATATTTATCTACAGAAAAAAGGTTCACTGCACTCGCGGCATTGTTTTCATTTTTCTTTTAGATTTTAAAGACACTTGAATTAAAGCATTGACCGATAAAACTGTTAAAGCGGTTTCAAAATATTCTAGTATTTCTATAAAAAAAGTGGGATACTAAAGTGAAGCTGTACACTGTCTCGTTCACTCATATGGGCAACAATACACCCTTATTATAAATGTGAAAGTGTGTTTGTTGGCTTGTCCTTCAATCACGTCGCAACGGTGCAACGGATTCACGTGATTTTTTGCATGGGTATAGATAAAGACCTAGACAGTGACATAGGCTATTTTTTATCCCGGAAAATCAAAGAGTTCCCGCGGGATTTTTTAAAGACCTAATTCCACGCGTACAAAGTCGCGGGCATCAGCTAGTACAACATTATTCTAATCGATTGTTGGCTACCCAGCCAATAATCCACTTTGAACACAAAAAATGAATTGTTTTTGTTTAATCAAGGGAGAAGAAACTCCTAGTAGCGTCAGACGACTACGGGCGTGACTTGACCGGAGTGCAGAACCTGCTCAAGAAGCACAAGCGTTTGGAGGCCGAGTTGGCGAGTCACGAACCCGCGGTACAAGCCGTGCAAGAAGCTGGCGAGAAGCTGAAGGTAGGTTGTTCTACTTTCAGTGTGTTTTCTTTGCTCTGCAATAAATAATAAAACAAAAACGAGTAGGCATCTTCTATTTTTCAACATATTATGATATTCTGATCAGCCAGCCCCCCAATTGTGTAAGAATAACCATTTCATGGCTATCGCAATCGTCAAGAAATTCTGCCCTTTGATTGGTTGATTCGCTGTTTACATTTTTTCACAGCCAATCAAAGGGCAGAATTCTTGACGATTGCGATAGCCATGAAATGGTTATTCTTACACAATTGGGGGGCAGCTCCAACTTTTATCTGTCCTCATAAAGCATTCAGAAAATGTCATAGTCAATCTTAAGCTCTCGCCTTTTATTTTTAACTCTTGATTTTTATTTTTTTTAAATGCCATGTATGTTTTCAATGCTACATCTATCAAATAAGTCATTTTATGTATCCGTGTGTTTCGTCAGGATGTGAGCAACGTGGGCGTGGCCGAGATCGAGCAACGTCTCCGCGCCTTAGCGCAGGCGTGGGAAGCGCTGCAAGCGCTGGCGGCGGAGCGAGGAGCCAAGCTGCAGCAGTCTTTGGCTTACCAGCAGTTCCTCGCTAAGCTCGATGAGGAGGAGGCTTGGATCAGGTAAGTTCATATAACATGGCAATGGCATGGAAATCTGACGTTATTCCTTGTCTACACTATAAGGGAAGCTGCTGTAAAATTTCTGCTTTCTAAGTCCAGCGGTTTGGGCCAAGTGTTAATGAGTCAGTCAGCGAGTTAGGACTTTTCATTTTGTATATTTAGATTTCACTGAACATGTGATTTCACAGTGAGAAACAGCAACTGGTTGTAGTCAGCGAGTGTGGCGACAGCATGGCCGCAGTACAAGGGCTGCTGAAGAAGCACGAGGCTTTGGAGGCCGAGTTGGCGGCCCGCGGCGAAAGGGTTCGCGATCTGACTGCCGAGGGCGAGCGCTTGCTGGCCGCTGGCAACTTGCATTCCGAGGCGCTCGCGCACCGCTTACACGGACTGCAGGTGTGTTAACATTACGTCTAAAATGAAATTACATTATGGTAATCAGTACCCATATTATAAATGCGAAAGTGTGTTTGTTTGTTGGTTTGTCCTTCAATCACGTCGCTATGGTGCAACGGATTGACGTGATTTTTTGCATGGTTATAGATAAAGACCTGGAGAGTGACATAGACTTTTTGTCCTGGAAAATCAAAGAGTTGACACGGGATTTTTAAAAAACCTAATTCCACGCGGACGAAGTCGCGGGCATCAGCTAGTAAGAAATAAAAACTTAAATCACCTTCAAATACACAACACTGATTTAGAATTGATTACAGTACTACCACTGTCGTATACAAGATACCTAAGTCCAGCTGTGGACGGCTATCGGTTGATGATGATGAATTTTAAATATGTTAAAATTCAACATTGAAAAACATTAAATAAACAAATAAAAATATTTTTTATTCAATTGAACTTTTACGAGTAATTATGAATCGTCAATTGCATCTACAGTGCGCGGCAGAAAGTAATGTACATCGGCCTTTAGAATGACATTTCGGCTTTAATATGTCGTTTTGTCGGTCTTATGACAGGGACAACGCTCTACAAATCTGCTATCTCCTAAATGTCGATGTACATTACTTTATGCCGCGTACTGTACCACGTTTTGCATTTAAACTGAACTCAATTCTTCAGGCAAAACTTGAGAAGCTGACATCTTTGGCTGCTCGTCGCAAGGCCGCTCTGGTGGACAACTCGGCGTACCTGCAACTGCTGTGGAAGGCCGATGTGGTGGAGTCCTGGATCGCGGACAAGGAGACCCATGTTCGTTCCGACGAGTTCGGCCGCGATCTGTCCACCGTACAGACGCTTCTCACCAAGCAGGATACTTTCGATGCCGGTTAGTGGTTTAATACTATTCTGTCATAATTCTATGGCATCTTATACTTTGACAAAAGTTAAACAAATCACAGAAACTTTCTTGGAGAAACACCAAAGCGGTGCGAATGCAAATTTTGCGGCACATTTTTATTGAAAGAAAGAAAGAAAAAAGTTCATTTTGTAAGTTGTACCACACATCACATGTTATACCGCCACTTGAGCATTAAAACCAAAAAGCGTCAAGCAGAAGGAACGCCGGAATAAACTGACACAACGCCTGGTATTGATATGGACGTGGCTTGATTCTAAAATCAGATTTGGTGTTTTACTGCATCGTGTGGTATATAATGTTACTGTATTGTGTTTGTGTATGCCTTCTGTAACGTTTATTTTATTGTAACTTTTACGTGTTTATGGGTTATCATGCCTGAGAATAAAAAACTATTATTATTATAATATAGGTCTGGCAGCATTTGAGCATGAGGGCATCCAGAACATAACAGCACTCAAAGAACAGCTAGTGGCAGCGGGCCACGAACAGAGTGCCGCCATTTCTCGGCGTCATGGTGACGTCATAGCACGCTGGCAACGCTTATTGGCCGATTCGGCCGCGCGCAAACAGCGCCTGCTGCAGCTTCAAGATCAATTCCGCCAGATCGAGGAGCTGTACCTAACCTTCGCCAAGAAGGTAAGAGTTTTTCATGAAAGTAGTATTTTGTCATCTGTATAAATAAAAATATTTTTATTCAATTAAACAACAAGTACTTTTGAATCGTCAAATACATCTACCACTGGTTCAGAATGCCTTTCCTACAGAGAAGAACCAGCAACAAACTCGGCGGTTGCTCTTTTCAAAGATTTGATATACAATACTATGCCATACATAAAAAAGTATTTGCAGTACTGCGCGTTGCTGGAACGAGCTGCAGGTCAAATCACTCTTTTATCATTTACATAATCTTCGATAGTGCAATATGTTTTTTCAGGAGCATACTTTTAATAGATTTTTAAACTTTTGTAAAGGCAAGTCCGAAATAGATTGCAGAATTTTATTATAAAAGGTTATACCCATTCCCACAGATGACGTTGCAAGCTTATTACGGTTTCTACTTAGCCTATTATGTAGATCACATGCATTATGTTCTTGTCATCTGTTGTAATTACTCACGAAAGTTGTCTCTTCCAGGCATCTGCATTCAACTCGTGGTTCGAGAACGCGGAAGAGGACCTCACGGACCCCGTGCGATGCAACTCCATCGAAGAGATCAGGGCATTGAGGGATGCACACGCACAGTTCCAGGTGACATTTTAACTTAGAAACAATTTAAAACAGAGATTTTTCAATCTAATAAGGAAAAGCTGTCTGACTGATCTATCAACGCACAGCTCAAACTACTGGACAGATCGGGCTGAAATTTGGCATGCAGAATGCAGATAGCTATTATGACACAGAATTCCACCTCAAGAGTACGCATATACAAGGTTTTGCATGAAAATAAAATCGTACAATGTTGGCGGGGGGACAGGGGAGAATACTTTGTTGTGATTGAACTCAAAGGTCACGTAAACGCATGTGGGACGACTTTTATGCTAAGCAACTGCCTAAGCTTGGCGATCGGGGGTGTCCGGCCATTAGGCGTCTATAGATGGTGGTCTGTGACATCAGCTAATAAAGAATTTTTGTAAATTCAACCTCTAAGTGGGTAAAATAGGGATTTGAAATTTGTGTTGTGTAGTCCATGTGACCGAAGTCGCGGGAATAAGCTAGTTGTAAATAAAATTATTTTGTTTATCACATCAATAATATTGATAGTACAGCATCCCTCCCATGTGTCGCTTCCTCCATACGATTGCTGACCTTAATGCTCATCGCTCACTTGCAGGCATCGCTATCGTCAGCACAAAGCGACTTCGAAGCTCTGGCGGCTCTGGACGCGCAGATCAAGTCGTTCAACGTGGGCGCCAACCCTTACACCTGGTTCACCATGGAAGCCCTCGAGGAGACCTGGCGCAATCTACGCAAGATCATAGGTAACATTTTTAAAACAGCTTTTCACAGACGTTTGGAGACTATGCAACGTGCAAATCGAGTGTATAGTTTTTTCACAAACACAAAATATTGGAACAAAACGTCGTTTTCGCGAAACTGCCTTTTTAAGATTCCGTACCTGAAGTGTGCTAACTGGACCCTATTCCTAAGCCTCCATTGTCCGATCGTCTGTCTATCTGCCAGCGGGATGTATCTCGTCAACCGTAATAGGTAGTAACTTAAAATTTTCACAGAATGTGTATTTCTATTGCTGCTATAACAACAAATAATATAAAATTCTAAATGGCCACCATTATGACAAGTTAAAAACTGTAAACTTAAAAGTAAAACTAAAGCTAGGCCACTTTGAATTTTTGAATTTATTGCCGTGTCGACTCTCGGTTACCACGCCAGAGTAGTAAGCCGGCAATGATTAAGATGACGATGATTTGAGTCACGAATAAAGAGGTTTTATTTCGAAATACCGCGCTTGTTTCACTCGCTTTATTCGTCCGAAGCTAATATTCGATATGTAATGAACAGCGGAGCGCGACGTGGAGCTAACAAAGGAGGCGCAGCGGCAAGAGGAGAACGACAAACTGCGCAAGGAGTTTGCCAAACACGCCAACGCCTTCCACCAGTGGCTCACCGAGACGCGGTATGTATCCAAACATTTCAGCTATACTGTACGGTGTACCCTTAGAGAGATCACGCACTCATCCGATCCGAATGCGTGAAAATACGTTCCGAAGTAGTCATATAACTATTTATATGGTAGCTTACGCACTAGCTCCGACTTCTGTCATCCGTGAGAATTTCTCGCATGTTCCTCTGATTCAAATTGGACGTATGACGTAGATATTCCAAAGATGTCCACTGATTAGCTTAGATTTGGATCAGAGATCGGATTAGTGCGTAAGCAATATCCGAATTCGGTCAGAGTTTTTATATCCGTATTTTCACGGACTCGGATCGGATGAGTACACCACTGATAGCAGAGGATACCACGATTAATTTTATAAATTCGACTTGTCAATATTTCCATTATAATATGTCGTTAAACCGCGAAGTAAGCCTAAAATAATTTATTTTATATATCAGTTTTACTTGGTACATATATTGAATATGTTTCAACATGAGATTGATGCGCAGGTACCGGCTGCTAGGCTGGAACGGGTAACGTATCCGAATGTGTGTTTCATGTGAAATGAATCACTACTAAACTATGTTCACTGTGGTGCTTCGCTCGCTTGGCCAAAATGTTCAAAATATTGGTTTGTGTTTTCACACTAGCTTATTCCCGCGACTTCGTCCGCGTGGACTACACTAATATCAAACCCATATTTTACCCCCTTGGGGGTTGAATTTTCAAAAATCCTTTCTTATCAGATGTCCACGTCATAATAGCTATCTGCATGCCAAATTTCAGCCCGATCCGTCCAGCAATTTGAGCTATGCGTTGATAGATCAGCCAGTCAGTCAACTTTTTCTTTTATATATTTAGATGTCGCACTAAAAATCGAAATATCGTCCCTTTTTTCAAGCGAAATTTCTTTATCTGAGTAAAAAATTCCAAGAACGCGTCACCGACATGCTAATGTTATAGTGCTCAAGAGTGCCAAAACTACGACGAGTCCTTTGTTTAGATTTTTTTCTATAACATTTTGGCCAAGTAAAAATTTCCCAACGCATCACGTAAGTCGGTGTTAGGATTAAACACTTGTAAATACTTTAAAATATCGTAAGTTAATTTTATCATGTATTTTACTAATTACAATTTTACATATCAAAACGCCATTTAAAAAATCATTAGGTGCAAGACATCAGTATCACAATGTTACGAGATGGAACAAAAAAATTGGTGTAAAGCATTTTGTTGTTGAGAAAAATATGTGTTGTGCTAATCATAAGTGTTGTTTTCGGATGTTGTGTTTTTTGTATTTGATGTTGTTCAATAAAACTCGAAGGGTTCCTGTATGAAGGTGGATCAACTCTGAAACGCAGTGTTTCAGTGTTGATCCAATGTTGATTTTCTATTTGTTTAATATATCAATATCAAACCAATAGAAAATCACACAAAAAGAAAAGTTTTAAAAGATTACTGAAAATAGCGATAGTGAATTTTTCTTATGTATTGCATTTAGATATTCCGATACTTTGTGATAAATATGTTTTGGATAAATACTTTGAATGCTGCATTAAAGTATTAATTTATCGAATACTGATTGCCTGACGATTACATTATAATCTGAAATGCAACAGTACAGGGTTTATAGCTCGCAGAAGATGATTCTCGCGTTTACACTACACACAGTTTGAGCATAATTTTTTTTTTTGAAACCTAACACATGGTGATTTTCCCCAAGCCATCACTCAGGTCGTGTCGTTTTACTTCTAAACAAGCGTGTAAATTCTATTTGTTTAATATGTGTCAATTGGTTGTAGTGTATGAGTTTGAGCTAATTATTATTGTTCTGCTACAATATAGCACATCCATGATGGAGGGAACCGGGTCTCTGGAAGCTCAGCTGGCCACGCTCCGCCAACGCGCCACCGAGGTGCGCGCGCGCCGCTCCGACCTGCGTCGTCTGGAGGAACTAGGTGATTCTGCGCTAATGTTTACTTAGGCTGAGATCTATAGAGCGTACTTGACTTTGCTCCCACTTAACTGTTAAAACGAGAGTCGTTTTAAACTAAGATTACACTTCATACGCACTTCTACATATATACAAAATGTATTACAATTGACTATTCTGTAATTTGTTGTTCTCGATCGAAGTCTAAAACTAAGTCAATTATTATCAATTTATCTCTTCACTATATTTAATGCTTGACAACAATAAATACGTTCCCGCTTCGTAGTCGCTTTGGTCGCCCAGGTTTGGATGATACTTAAATCTAGTGCTATTCTTTTTCGTAGAGCGCATTATGATAAAGATAGCAATAGATTTAAAATTGTCTATTTAGTTTAGAGATTGTGTACAACAAAATCAGCCATTAAGTCAAATATGCTGCAATATGTATGCACAAGTACATTGAGATGAAACTATTCTAACATGATAGACAATCTTAATGTAAGGTAAAGAGTTGCTGGTTATTTTCTATCAGGAAGTTTTAAAGACCGAAGATAGACATATCTTGATATAGAGACTAGTGGTGTCAAAATATATCATAACTATTAAATATATTAAGTATAAAAGGTATTGATGAATTTGATTTTCATAAAAACCCATATTTAATGCAAAATATAGTAATTTTACATGCTTGCTAGAAATTATAAATGCAATAAATTGTCTATGTAAAAACTAAAAAGGTTATGTCTATGTAAGAAGAAAGGTTTTCTTGTGAATGAAAATTGGAAATTTTCTTGTGTGAAAATACAATCAGTACGTATGCTATAGTAAAGTTCTCACTAGGCGCTGCGCTGGAGGAGCACTTGATCCTGGACAACCGCTACACGGAGCACAGCACCGTGGGCCTGGCCCAGCAGTGGGACCAGCTCGACCAGCTCTCCATGCGCATGCAGCATAACCTGGAGCAGCAGATCCAGGCCAGAAACCACTCCGGTCAGTAATATATTATTCTATTCCAAAAATGTACATTTAAACTTTGTTTTTTTTCTTTGTTGTTGTTTGTTTAGTGGCTTTTTGTCGTGCCATACAGCACAATTTACTACTCCAAAGACACGTTGTTTGGAGAAAACACAAGTTAGATTGACCAGTTTGTCTTTACATTTTAGAGATTTTTTTCTTTTTACTTTACTCATATATTTCCTCGGATGTGACTATTTGAGTAGGTAGTTAACATTCGTTTATAATGTCTATGGATCTGACGCGCCTATACTTACTGTATCACGCAATAAATATTTGTAACAGATGAATATGTTCTTGTGTGCAGGCGTAAGCGAGGACGCGCTGAAGGAGTTCTCGATGATGTTCAAACACTTTGACAAGGATCGCTCAGGACGCCTCAACCACCACGAGTTCAAGTCGTGCCTGCGCGCGCTCGGGTACGACCTGCCCATGGTCGAGGAGGGACAACCCGACCCCGAGTTCGAGGCTATACTCAGTGAGTACATACATACGACATTCCATCCCCTGAAGGAGCTTCGACCAGCACCGCCCAGCCTCAACCACCACGAGTTCAAGTCGTGCGCGCAACTGATTTTACACAAATTAACAGACCTAATAGGATATTTTACCCTTTCCGGAAAGGCATTCCGAACCAGTGGTAGATGCATCCGACTATTCGAAAGTACTTTTAAAAGTTTATTCGAATAAAAAAGATTTTTATTTATTTATTTATATTTACTTTTTTGAAAAGTGTCTTAATTTGATCCTAAACTACCAATAAATTCACAAAAAAAATATTTGATCAATAAGTGCATTAAACATGCATTTAAATTTCGCCACGAAAACGCTACCCACCATCTTTTTAGGTTTATGAGCTGTGATGACGTCACAAGGTTTGATAAACAACGACATTTTCTTAGTGCAATACATTAGATACAACTCCAGCCCATGTGACGTCACAGTCGGAATTCATCATGGCGGCTACAGCTTAGTGCGTTTCGCACAGATAAAAAAAGTGAAATCTTTAAAATGAATTATAAAATTCATTAAATAGAATTTTGATGAACTGAAATTGTTATTTTTCGATTGCTTATTGTTAATACTATTTTGTTAATACACAACTTTTCGATTTTTTCTCGCTTGGTGTGAAATACCCTATTGGAGTTTTTTTCCTTTTCCGCTACTATAACATTGTGTTTAGGAACTGTTCGATCTTTTCGCCCTTCACATTTTTATTACCGTACCGCAAGTGCGAGTTCCCTATGTATTTCGATATTCCATCTATCAGCACGAACTTTACGTCATCATGCCTTTTCATGTGTGATTGTGGTCAAGTGTGTGCCGAATAAGATTTTTTTTGAACTACTTTGAGAGCCCAATACAGTGAGTGGTACTCGTTGTTGCAGATGTGGTCGACCCGAACCGCGACGGTCAAGTGTCTCTCCAAGAGTACATGGCGTTCATGATCAGCAAGGAGACCGAAAACGTGCACTCCTCCGAGGAGATCGAGAACGCCTTCCGTGCGATCACTGCGCACCAAGACCGCGCCTACGTCACCAAGGAGGAACTATACGCCGTGAGTATCTGCCTAAATGGTACCCCGATTTGTGCCAGTGCGGGCACGGCCTAAGACCCATCATTTTACCAATCAACTTTTTAGGTACCTAAGTGATTCATAATTTGAATAGGTCCCTTATTATGCAAGTTTTTACCCATTCCAATAATCGCCCAACACGCCTAAAAAAATTTTTTATTAAAAAAGAGTTGTAGTTTGCTATGTTTTTTATGCAGTCAGCTACATTTTTGTCTACAGAACCTCACGAAGGAGATGGCGGACTACTGCGTGGCGCGCATGAAGCCCTACGTGGAGCCCAAGTCGGAGCGCGCCATCCCCAACGCGCTCGACTACATCGACTTCACGCGCACGCTCTTCCAGAACTAACTCGCTCGCGTGTCATGCCGCCGCGCAGAACTACCTTTATATTGTAACTTATTAAATTAAGCTTCAACAAAGTACTGTTTTTGATTTGTTGTGACTATACCTGGGGAAAATTAACTTTCAAAACTAAAGTCAGTTTAGATCGGTGTGCTCTTATATTGTAATTGATTAAATTGAGCTGAAAGAGTTCAGTGTTTGTTTTGTTTTGATTACTCAACCTAGGTGCTAACTGCGTAGCGCAATTGCTTTCAGACAAAGTCGATTAAGAATTTTAAATCCCACTTCTGACACCATACAAGAGAAAATACACGCGCGGTTGAAGGCAGATATTAAGATAAAAGTTTGAAATTGATCTGATAATCTATGGTAAACACCTTTATAAAAGCTCAGAACTGCTGTTTAACTCTATGGGTCAACTCTCATGTCAGAAGTACGGTTCACAAATGACTAAAACACATGACATTTTGACACGAGACAAAAAGTTAAAATGGCGTGTGAGGAGTCATTTTTTACGCATACATTCGCAAATTGCAATTGAGTTGCGCAATTATGCTCTCATACGAGTAAATACTGCGCGGTTGGATATCGCATTTATCATAAGTTTGCTTTTGACATTATTATGTACTTCTGAATTCCATTTTTCACGACTGATTATTATGTATACAATCTACTTTATGCTGATGATTATTGCATATCTTCACAAAAAAAATCCTTAGCTGTGCGTTAGTTAGATGAACGTGTATTACGCCTCAAATAGTAAGGAGTAATCGTTCATATTTACTTTAATGTAAACCGTATGTTACCATCGGGTAAACCGTGCAGTGTGGGTGAATTCCTTTCCTCTGACTAGCAGAGGGATAAGAAGCTCCCGAAAACGGATATCTAATAAAAACTCGGCTGTTTCTAGAATTTAATATTAATCAATGGTTACAATAATTACATTTCAGTACATAGTTATTTATAGCTTTACAATTTACTAATGTGTTATTTATTCGCTTACACTAAGATTTTTATTTATTTTTTGTATTACTCAATAAACATTTTTAATAAATATATTTATCCCTAATTCGATCGTCTTTTATAACCGACCTCCTTATTTATAAAAAGTACTATTAGGCTCAATTTACATTGAAAGGGAATGGAAGCGAATTTCTAAAATATTACATAGCATATTGACTTCTATCTCCACCACATAAAACGTAAATTTCTACCGAGAAAGAAAACTCCCGTGAAGTCGCGGGAATTTCGCATTCCGGCGACTTCATTTGGGCAAGAATTTTTTGTTTTATGAAGCGGAGATAAAAGTCAATATGCTATGTGATATTTTAGAAAATAGTGATGACATATGGAGCCGAGACATGGTCGCTAACTATAGGCCTCATAAGAAAGCTCGGAGTCACTCAGCGGGCGATGGAGAGAGCTATGCTTGGAGTTTCTCTACGTGATCAAATCAGAAATGAGGAGATCCGTAGGAGAACTAGAGTAACCGACAGCTCAACAGTTTGCGAAGTTGAAGTGGCAATGGGTGGGGCACATAGTTTGTACAACCGATAGACGTTAGGGTCCCAAGGTGCTGGAATGGTGACCTTGCACCGGAAGACGCAGCGTTGGAAGACCCCCACTAGGTGGACGGACATCAGATGAGTCGCAGGGAGCCGCTGGATCCAGGCGGCGTAAGACCGTGGCGTATGGAAGTCCCTACAAGAGACCTATGTCCAGCAGTGGACGTCTATTGGTTGTTGATGATGATTTTAGAAAATCGCTTCCATTCTCTTTCTATGTAAATTGAGCCTTAGTCTAAGGCCCTTAGCAGACAAGGGACTATTGTCAGCGGAGGACAAAAGAAAAGTCCCTCATCTTTTACTACTGTGTTTTGCCGTATAGTACTATTAGTCCATCGTATGCGTAATGCGATGTAGTTGTTAGTGACCCATTTTTGTTCTCCACGGACTATAATCCCTCGTCTGCGCTGGCCATAAAGTGAAATATACAAAAGGTGCACTTACTATAGGCACCAATATTATTTAATATACAGTTCCTGTCACGAAAATGGACGACCACTGCGCTGCAATCCTATTAAAAAGTTGCTAACCCCAAAGGGGACACATTTTACATACGACCAAAATTTTAAAAAACCCTTTGTCCTACGTAGATATAGGTACTTTAAAACTACTTTTTGGCGCTAGCCGGTTTTTAACTAACGCCGTCCTTTTGTTAAAAGCGCAGCGCAGGTCTGCTGCATTGCATTGGGCCGCCGTGCGACGGGCCCACCGCGTTCCGAATTGGCATAAAACTATACTTTTCTTGATTAAAAGTAAAAACAGTTTTTATGGCTGAGCTTGTTACTATTTTGCATTAAAAAAATTCTGTACCTATTAAAACAAAAAAAATTGCACTCGCTGCGCTCGCGCTTGTGTGCTATTTAATTCTACCTTGTCCAATTGAAAATCTAGTTTCACCACCAGGTACCCTGTCAAGTCAGGCATGTGACTGAATTCAGTATGGATGAATTTCATTAAATATACATATTATATAAAATAATATATCTAGGGAAAGTGTTTTAAATTATAATAACACTTTTTAAACACCTAATATTTACAACACACGAAGTTTTATAGGTGCGACTCGCACTTGACTATATTTTTAAGGTTCCGTACCTCAAAATGAAGGCTTACAGGATCACTTTGTTGTCTGTCTGTCTGTCTATCTGTGGTTACATCACAGAAAAAAAATTTAAAATGTGTTCATGAACAAATATTAGTATTTTCAATTTTCAAAGTTAGATAACTATACCAAGTGGGGTATCATATGAAAGGGCTTTCCTCGCCTATATTCTAAAACAGTTTTTTTTTTATGCATAATAGTTTTTGATTTATCGTGCAAAATGTCGAAAAAATACGACTAGTACG
The DNA here is from genome assembly GCF_902806685.2 of Maniola hyperantus. Taxonomy (NCBI): domain Eukaryota; kingdom Metazoa; phylum Arthropoda; class Insecta; order Lepidoptera; family Nymphalidae; genus Maniola; species Maniola hyperantus. The sequence goes on along the minus strand of NC_048539.1, from coordinate 11,924,203 downwards.
GAACTCTCAGTGCGCGAATCTGACTCGCACTTGACCGGTTCTTTTATTATGCGCCACATCACTATTCTAATATGTCCAAAGTGCCTTCGTAACGTGCCGCAGGTTTATACCTAGGCGGCATAGGATAGGCAGATCTATACCTCATGGCAAGCTTTATCCATTTGACCTTAGAATGTGTCTCATATTGCTGAGTCTATATCTGAGCCTGTTGAAGCAACCGGAACTCGTCGGGAGTGACGTGCGGTTTCAGTCGGTCGAGCAAAGGTTGCGGCAACGGCGCTCGCGGCAAGTGCTTGACGGCCAGCAACTCCCTGACGGTCGGTCGCGACCGCGCGTTGTACATCAGGCACCACTTGAGTGTTGCGACTAGTGATGTTGGCAGCACTGTGGATGAGAATTAACATTTTTTATTCCATTACAAGTTAGCCCTTGATTACGGTTACATGTGGTGGTAAGTGATGAATTGATGATGCAGTCTAAGATGGAAGCGGGCTAAGGGTATGGTAGTTTTATTTAAACCCATACCCCTTAACAGTTTCTACACTGCATCATACCAGAATGCTAAATTGTTTGGGGGCATGGCTTTGCCAGTTACCACTGTAGTAGTACCGTGCTAGTTACCACTCTGGTAACTAGCCACGGCCGTAGCCTCCCACTAGACAACAACAACAGTCCAAAGACTGGTAAGACAGAGAGTACATATGCACTGCCATGTACTTAAAGGACACAAATGTCGCAGGGTTGGCTCTAATGTATGATTTATATGTACCGTCTGTTGGTGGGTAGTCGATGCGGTGGTTGGGGTCGAGGATGGCGGCCAGCTTGGCGAGGTTGGGGATGTGGCCGAACGGCGTGCGCCCGTACACCATGCTGTACAGGATACAGCCCAGAGACCATACATCTGAGCGGTACGAGATCTGAAAATATTGTATATACAGTTGTGTGCACATCATTAAGAATGACTACCTCCTTCATAGCAACGAACTTGGTATAACTTTGTCATAAAAGTATTCATTAAGTATTCATTAATTAATATAGCTATGTCCGCGACGGGTTGAGATGGCAATTTGAGTATAATATGACGGTTTTACATTACAATAAAACCGATATTATGTGCCGAGAGGGAAAACATACAGCATTTATGTATGAAGAAGCAATTATGTACTCACCGCATATATGCGCGCTTCATCCATAAACATGTATATTCCTATGCAATAATGTAGTTTACCTTACCGGATATAGGGGCGCTAGTGTCTCACCCAGCAAGGCAGTGAGCCGCTGCCATCTTGGATGTCATAGTCTTCACCAGGAAGAAGTTCCTGCAATGCTGTATGTTTTCCCTCTCGGCACATAATATCGGTTTTATTGTAATGTAAAACCGTCATATTGATGTGCCTCCGGAAAACATACAGCATTTATGTATGAAGACGTGTTTGTTATCTGCTGGTGAAATGTATTACCCACAACGCTATGATGAATCAAAGGGAGTTAATCTGTCAATTGAATAACAAAAATATTAATCGTTAAGTAAGATCAAATAACCACGTCCCCTTCATTCATTGTCACCTATTAAAGTTATTGTTATTTCTAACCAGGGTTAATAAGTTAAAATATAATGTCTAAAAGACAAACAATTTAAATGATTTATGTCTGTAATTTTGATAAGGATTACTAAAACTCAAACCGGACCATATAATGATTATATTGAAAAATAAGCTTCAGTTATTTTGAGATCTCCTCCGGGCAATAATGATTTCAACAAGAGTGTCTGGTAATCTCCAGTTACCACGAGATACGAGTATATCGTCCATTGATTGGTTATCTGTCCCCAAAGAAACTACTGTTGATCCACTGATGAATCCCTGGGGATACAGGAATGCTGCCACATTGCTTAAGAACTGAACTGTTCCAGTGATCTATTACAGTACGTGATGCGGCTTCAGTTTCATTACAGTTGGTGATAAAAAGATTACAATATATTTAAATTCTTAACTTCATTCTGCTTGACCTATTTTCCTGTGTCAAAGACATACATGTAGTACTACTGTAGTATACTAGTACATTAATAGAGAATTATGTTTTCTGTTATACTATTATGTTTTGAAAGTGTCCATCCGTATTTATGTTAAGAGTGAGTGTCAGTCTTTGGGCCAAATAAAGTATATAATATATTTTTCCCGGTGACACAGACTTTCAGTTGTCAACCCTTCGTTCCAGGGCAACAATTGTCCATATAGGTTCGTCTAGATATCTCGGGAAGTGTGTGCTTAAATGAGAGCTTCTGTAGTTAGCGCTTGAGCTCTACCTTAAGGTCCTGTATGATAAATGGTTTAGTAATTTTGAGTTTAGCCACGTCAATAATTGCCTAGTGTCCACATGTGGATCATAGAAAGTTAACCGCCACCAGGTTTCGCACCAGTTTAACCATTTTTGATGTCTGGTAGGTAGGTAGGACAAAAATTGCTTCCAACAAGCACCTGTTCTTTACTTCTCGTATAGACTACTCCTTTATTTGGGCACCCATCCTCAATTTTTTCAGCTTCCGTGTAAATGTCTGGTGGACACTAATGTCGTGACATCTATCAGAGTCCCTGATAGGTTCTATAGTTCATTTGAGCCACATTTAAGTACACCCCAGCTGCACTTGTTCAAGTAAGTCAGTACTTTTGGCAATTAGTTTGGAGAAGAAAACACCCATGCTAAATTGATGTCTCAATGACCTGTTGAAAGCATCTATAACTTGCCGATCAATCTTTGCAGTCGATAAAGACATCACACCATCTTTATTCCCTACTACAGTAATCTGTTGTGCTGCAACCAAATCGATCTCGGACGGCGCTTGAGGGAAAAGATGACACTCTGTGGGAGGTTTTCCTCGTGACAGCCTTGAGCCAATAATGTAATCTGTTATGTGCGGGAGTTCGATTGTTAGAATCAGTAAAACCCACGACTTTGTTCATTAAAATGAACGTTAGAACGAACGAGTGAGTGAACGAATGAGTGTTCGATTGAACTAAGACTTGCGATTTTTACAGAGTTCTTGTGCTGTCTTCAATTGCCACTATAACTGCATAAAGTTCCTTCTATTGCTGTGCTATCATTTTTGATGCACTCACCAAGTTTCTGGCATTAATTTCCCGTTTAATTGGGCACTAAAAGCCAATCAGAGGCATTATTCGCCAAGCAGTGGATGGCAGGTTTTAGGTGTACATATTGGCAGCCTGAGACATGTGGTTCCGCGCCGCCATGTCATTCCCTGTTCCACGATTGTGGATTCAGCAGTCTAAAACATATTATCGAAACGTTTGAGGCGTATTTGGATCTGATCAGAATGTAGTCTGCTTCTGGGAGTTACTAAACTGGCGAAGTCTGACTGTCCTAGCAACCGTTGCATTTCGTGAAGAGTGATTTCAGATATTTTCAGTAATAATTCTCTCAAAGGTCTCGTTGATAGTTTTTTACTCTTTATTATGGGCAAGAACATTGAATTTTCTTATAGTCTGCCAACGAATACCCAGGTATTGTAGGTCTTGTGTGAGTGTTAGAATTGACTTTTAGTAATTGATCCCGATGTTGCTTAACTTCGGTGATCGGACGAGAACCGGTGTCTTCAACATGGTATGGACGTTGGCTTTTGGTAATTGATCCCCCTGCCCCGAAGTTCCAAGGACCTCACGCTTCCGCAGCGTGAAGGCATAACCTGGATTGGTCTTAGTTGACCAGAATTGCCAGCCCAGAAGTTCCAAGTGCCTCACGGCTTCCGCAGCCTGAAGACATAACTTGGATTGGTCTTGATTGACCAGAAGGAAGTCGTCTAGGTAGACTAGCACTCGACATTCCTTCGCATGCAAGGTTTCCGCAACCGAGCATGTTACAGGTGGGGCGCTGCCGCCAGACCCAAAAATTAGACAGGTTGTCCAACTTTTGTTGTAGAAAGCTACGAACCGGTATGACAAATCAGACGGGATAGTTTTGTTTCACAAATTTGTTTCGTTCTCGAGGGTCGAAAATCAGACGCATTGTGACGTTGCAAATTTTGAACTACTAATTAGCGTTTCGCTTTTAATAAAAATCTATTTTTTTCAAAGTATGTTGGTGCCACCTAGCATCAAGGTGCAGAACTACGCGTGGGTCGATGTTCAGAGTTCATTCGAGCCACAATAGATGGCGTTTGCTTCGTTGTCAATTGTCGTAAAAATAAAACAAAATAATTAAATAAAACCATAATATCATTTGTTTATTGTTAAGTCATTAACAAAACGGTTCTTATAATATATCCTTAGGTTCCGCAAATATTCAAAAATGAATTGGCTTTATGATCAAACTAACTGGGAGCGGCCACACTCGGGTTGCGTCTGGCAACACCGATTGCTGAGATTTAGAATTTTCCTGGAGTCAACATGTGAAGACGAATTTTTTTCGTTCCAGGAAAATCTCACTTCTTTTCGCCCATGGCTTCGCCTGGAAAAATACAATAGTCATAAATTTTAGTCATCCTAACGTATTTTTCAATGTTTCATCAGTTATGGTGAGTGAAAAATCAAGTAATGTGGATTCGACAAAATGGCGGTTTGGTTAGAGAAAATCCTAATCTCATGATTTCTTTCAGTTCCAGTTATTTTAACTTCCCAAATAAATGAGGATAATGGGTTGTGGGTGGACTTCTGAAAACCATTGGTGGCCAGGAGTTCAATAGGTGAGTTGTGTTTGATCGGGAAAATTCCACGTGTCGAAATTTTCACACAGCACAAATTATAATCTTGTTTTTCTTTGTTACAGGGTTTACGTTTACGTTTACGTTTACGTTTTACGTTTAGCTTCAGTTTTCCGTTTTAGTTTTCCGTTTGCGTTTTCGGTTTTCGTATTTATTTCTTTTGCACATTCACGTTGACAACTTAATTGCTATGGATAAGACTTGGTGAAAATCTTTGTAATGAAACATTTCGGTTGTGAAGAATCAAATAAATTGAGTTTTGGATCTTGGCCGATGCCGTCCAGCTACCTTGCAGTCTTCGCACCTACAAGTAAGCAAATGTTTGTATCCTGCAACAGTTTAGTGAACCTTCTTAGTGTATGTGTACAGTAAGAACCCTGTCTTTACTACTGAGCTTTTATTTTGAAACAATTTTATGAATTTTACTGTGTCATTGTCTATTCCATGCCAATGGCATCTTAAATTTAAAACATAGATCTTATGTACTATCTACCTAAGTCATTCTAATGTATCTAAATTAAGTCTTGGCATTAAGCTAGAATAACTAAGCATTATTAGCCATCATTCTGTATTAAGCGACCCCGGTAAAAGTTACATTAAAAAACAATTTTGCCTAACATCTAGCAAATTTCATTTATAACACCTCATATACATTACAAGGGAGTCGACGGCTAGCTTCTATTCTTTACTAGGTAGATAGATCAAGTAAAGTAAATTATTTTTTTTTCTCTAATCTTTGTAAGGTGGTAGATTATTCCGTATCCGGGTATATTTCTATTCCGCCCAATTTACCACCCTTACAAATGGCGCCCAACGTGGGGCGGAATTCCAAGGGAGGAATACGCAGGAAAGTTTGGATCTTTGGAGGACATATTTGGTCAGGTTAGGAGAAATTTGTTTCAGGCTCATGCAGAGTATGCAACGCATTACAACTTAAGGCGTAGGTCTGCAAGCTATTCTGTTGGGGATATAGTGTGGAAAAAGACCTATCCACAAAGCGACGCTACAAATTTTTTCGCAGCTAAGCTGGCACCTAAGTATGAAAAGTGCAGGGTTGTCAAGGTTTTGTCACCTTTGGTTTACGAACTAGTTAGAGTAGCTGACAACCACCCAATAGGCACTTGGCATATTAAGGATATTAAGAAGTAGATATTTGCCATTACTTAGTTTGGTCTAAACTGTTTGAATATTTAAGTTATCAATATTCAATTAGGAATTTGTATGAGTGTAGTGATGTTCTGAATTAACAGTTACATTACCATGGTTCAGTTGAGGATGAATGTAGTGGATGTATGTAGGGATGAATATGTGATGATTGGAATGCTTGTGGTAGACCAACCGGTTGAGAAAGTAAAAATGCAAATATCGTACTTTGGGGATAACGAAAAGGGGGGGTTTTGTGTTTTGTTTTCGTTTTCCTTCTAGATAATGGATCATTTCTGTTATTTTTCCGATTCTGTTCCGAGATCTATTTTCTAGGAGAGTTATTTCGTTTTTTTTTTTCTCATATTCTGATTTTGATTCGGTTTTATTTTTCCGAATGGGATAGAGAACGGTTGCCATATCAGATGGACCCGTTCACAACCAGATTTTCCGTATTTGTTGAGTAACAAATATTACGATGGTAGTTTAAAAGAGTGAACCACCGTAGGCCTAGACGCATTCTATCAGTCAGCTGAAGAATGATGCCAAGATGTTTCCACTCAAGTGTCTTAGACACCATGAAGTTTTTTTGTATATATTCTTTTTAGAAGTTAGGGTTGTGTAGTTAAGTATAATGTATAAAACCTTACACTGTTTTCAGTATATTTATTTTGTTAGACAATTTTCCTTGTTAGTAGTAGATGTGCGTTCACGCGTAACTTCTGTGTTTTTTTTTTGTTTGTTTGTTTCAGGCAAATTGTTAGTAGTTGTTGGATGACGCTGAGGGCAGCGTGGTTCAACCTGTTGAACCTTTTCGTAGGAGGGGAAGTATTGTGACGTTGCAAATTTTGAACTACTAATTAGCGTTTCGCTTTTAATAAAAATCTATTTTTTTCAAAGTATGTTGGTGCCACCTAGCATCAAGGTGCAGAACTACGCGTGGGTCGATGTTCAGAGTTCATTCGAGCCACAATAGATGGCGTTTGCTTCGTTGTCAATTGTCGTAAAAATAAAACAAAATAATTAAATAAAACCATAATATCATTTGTTTATTGTTAAGTCATTAACAAAACGGTTCTTATAATATATCCTTAGGTTCCGCAAATATTCAAAAATGAATTGGCTTTATGATCAAACTAACTGGGAGCGGCCACACTCGGGTTGCGTCTGGCAACACCGATTGCTGAGATTTAGAATTTTCCTGGAGTCAACATGTGAAGACGAATTTTTTTCGTTCCAGGAAAATCTCACTTCTTTTCGCCCATGGCTTCGCCTGGAAAAATACAATAGTCATAAATTTTAGTCATCCTAACGTATTTTTCAATGTTTCATCAGTTATGGTGAGTGAAAAATCAAGTAATGTGGATTCGACAAAATGGCGGTTTGGTTAGAGAAAATCCTAATCTCATGATTTCTTTCAGTTCCAGTTATTTTAACTTCCCAAATAAATGAGGATAATGGGTTGTGGGTGGACTTCTGAAAACCATTGGTGGCCAGGAGTTCAATAGGTGAGTTGTGTTTGATCGGGAAAATTCCACGTGTCGAAATTTTCACACAGCACAAATTATAATCTTGTTTTTCTTTGTTACAGGGTTTACGTTTACGTTTACGTTTACGTTTTACGTTTAGCTTCAGTTTTCCGTTTTAGTTTTCCGTTTGCGTTTTCGGTTTTCGTATTTATTTCTTTTGCACATTCACGTTGACAACTTAATTGCTATGGATAAGACTTGGTGAAAATCTTTGTAATGAAACATTTCGGTTGTGAAGAATCAAATAAATTGAGTTTTGGATCTTGGCCGATGCCGTCCAGCTACCTTGCAGTCTTCGCACCTACAAGTAAGCAAATGTTTGTATCCTGCAACAGTTTAGTGAACCTTCTTAGTGTATGTGTACAGTAAGAACCCTGTCTTTACTACTGAGCTTTTATTTTGAAACAATTTTATGAATTTTACTGTGTCATTGTCTATTCCATGCCAATGGCATCTTAAATTTAAAACATAGATCTTATGTACTATCTACCTAAGTCATTCTAATGTATCTAAATTAAGTCTTGGCATTAAGCTAGAATAACTAAGCATTATTAGCCATCATTCTGTATTAAGCGACCCCGGTAAAAGTTACATTAAAAAACAATTTTGCCTAACATCTAGCAAATTTCATTTATAACACCTCATATACATTACAAGGGAGTCGACGGCTAGCTTCTATTCTTTACTAGGTAGATAGATCAAGTAAAGTAAATTATTTTTTTTTCTCTAATCTTTGTAAGGTGGTAGATTATTCCGTATCCGGGTATATTTCTATTCCGCCCAATTTACCACCCTTACAGCATCGATCCAACGTTTTCCTTCCGCAGAAAAAGCTCGGGGATAAAACTGGGCATTTCCTTGTGAACCACTTCTACTAGTTTTGGTCCAGTAATTCTTGTGTCATTTAAGTCGTGACAGGTGACCAGGTTGCATGTTGCATTATTTGTTTTGTGGGCATTACCGGGGGTAGTTTCTTGTATTAGGGTATTCGAAATACCGTAATTGACATTTACAAAAACTGTTTGCACCAAAAGCTTGCCAACGATATTAGAATGTCATTACATAACCTGTAACATATTGTGTTGGATAGGTTTTTCAATTGTAGGCATTTATAGCTGTAATATTTATAAATATGGGCCACCAGGGGATTGCATAAACGCAGTGAGTGTTGCTTTATCCAAAAAGAACCTCGTCACTATTGTTAAAAGCCAATCCGGTATTTGACAACTAGTCAAATCAGTATCCTATAAAGCGTTAAAACACACGCTCAGCACGCGAGGCCCCATGAAACACTGGCATGTGACGTCACAATGATTTGACGTACTTTTCCAGCTTAATCAATAATTTAAAATGGTTATCACACCCAAAACTAACAAAGGGTGCGGACCTCACATATCAGATATGTGAGGTCCGAGAGGCTTCCAGTGGAAGACCCTCCATTCAACCATCACTGAGAAACCATTCACTTTTGACATATGCAAATACCGTATCCAAAATTTCCTTAGAGTATTTAAAATAAACATCTCCATGAAAATTCTGTCTGATATTCATCTCCTGCGCCTTACATAATATATTATGCTATACATTCGCCTGTTACCCAAACAATTTGTAAAGTTTGTTCTGATAATTTTTAAGACAAAGATGATTTGCTGAATGTTATTTATTTATTTAACCATCTTTATTGCTAATCATTATATTCAAAAGAATAAAAATGCAGGAGATACTTAGACCAAAGGGCGACTTTATCATCTGAATGTTTCAGTCATTTATTAAAGGGGGTATCTGGATTCTTAACTGAGTTCTGTTTGGTATAATAAAGCATTGGTGGTAACGGCCATGATGTCATCAGTGGGGCCAAATAAGTGTTAGCTATTGTTTAGTGAGTACAGTTCTCCGTTATTTTCAGTTTACGAAACCCCTTTAAATGAGCAATTTAACCAATGTCTTGTTATAACCAACATCTCGCCACGTGGGCGAGATAAAATGTTATCATTCGATTCACTGGCGTAAAATTTAAATTGCACTCAATTAACTTTGTACATAAAATAAATAGATTCAATAACCGATTATAGGTAACCATTGGGACTTTTCCTCGCCAAAATTTGTATTAAAGAAACCTAGATCCAGATTTAGATTTCGGTGTCGGTGTCGACACGTTCGTCAACCAAATCGCCATTTGTTTAATTTGGTTTCTCAATTAGCATCTCATTTGCATTAGATACACAATATGGTAAATGCATTATAAGATATGTAAGAAAACTCACCTGGTTGTATAACGCATCGATCCGAGGATCGATCGTTACCTGGTAATTTCTCGCCGTTTCTCTCGGGAGTCACTCTCAATCCTGCTCGTTGCTTGAATCGCTGCTGGATGTCGAGGTATCCCCTTTTTCAAGAGCCCTCTCAGGCACCAATAAGCGCGAAACACCAGATCGATTAGCTTACGTAGCCTATCGACATTGTTCGCGCACGTGGGGTCCAACCAAAATGTCCCCACGGTAATATTACGAAATAATAAGAAAATATATATCATGATCACCGTATTATCACATTTATTGCACTTATTGAAAATAATTTTTTTGCAAAGGAAGACGGATTAACGATATAATTTTAGATTCGACGCGCACGCGGCGAAAGTACACAACGCTATGACATCCAAGATGGCAGCGGCTCACTGCCTTGCTGGGTGAGACACTAGCGCCCCTATATCCGGTAAGGTAAACTACATTATTGCATAGGAATATACATGTTTATGGATGAAGCGCGCATATATGCGGTGAGTACATAATTGCTTCTTCATACATAAATGCTGTATGTTTTCCGGAGGCACATCAATAATGATATTATATTCGAAGTTAAAATTGTACTCTCTACAACAGGCTTGCTGTTGTGCAAATAATAAGAACGCATTTTCGTTGCGTTCTAATTTTTTTGTTAGAAAAAGTTCTAAAGTTCTCTACTCCTGCTTAATAAGACGTTTCACGTCATCAATTGTTAAATTCATTCGTTTGAATCAATTTATTTGGTTTCTATTTTACAAATAAAAACCGGCCAAGTGCGAGTCAGACTCGCGCACTGAGGGTTCCGTAGTACAGTCGTATTTTGCAACATTTTGCACGATAATTCAAAAACTATGATGGATAAAAATAAATAAAAATCTGTTTTAGAATGCACAGGTGAATACCTTTCATATGATACCCCACTTGATTTGGTTATCTTACTTCGTAAATTGGAAATACTAATTATTAGTTCATGACCCAAATTTTTTTTTTTGTGTGATATATCCCTAAATTCACGGTTTTTAGGTTTTTCCCCAAATGTCAGCTATAAGATCTACCTACCTGCCAAATTTCATGATTCTAGGTCAACGGGAAGTACCCTGTAGGTTTCTTGACAGACAGACGGACAGACAGACAGACAGACAGACAGACAGACAGACAGACAACAAAGTGATCCTATAAGGGCTCCGTTTTTCCTTTTGAGGTACGGAACCCTAAAAATTGGTAAAAAGAAGGAAACGAAAAGAATATTGTGCTGTTGGCAAATGACAGCAAAATGTTGCTGGCTTTACTGTTATGCTTACCTTGATGTTGGCACTATTGCCATACCCCCCGGCGCCGCCCATCAGCGCCTCGGGGCTGATGTAGGAGTATGTCCCTGCAGCTTGTGAGCGTACCACGCTCGTCGCATCACCGCTTATTGCTGATGCAATACCAAAGTCTATGAGCTTGAGGCGACCGCACACCAGGAGAAAGTTCGCTGGCTTCAGATCCGCATGGATTACACCTGATGAATAAACATTGAAAAATCATCATCGTCATTATCAACTGATAGACATCCATTGCTAGACATAGCTGTCTCTTGTACAGACTTCCACATGCCACAGTCCTGCGCTGTCAGAATCCAGAGGCTCCCTGCAACTTGTTTGATGTCATCTATGCACCTAGTGGGGTCTTCTAACATTGTGCTTTCCCATGTGAGGTCGTCATCCTAGCACTTAGGACCTCGTTTTTCGAACTATGTGCCTTACCCACTGTCACTTCAGCATCGCAACCTGTTTAGCTATGTTGGTCTCCTCATTTCTGATTTGATCACGTAGAGAAACTCCAAGGATAGCTCTGATGACGATGATGATGAATATGTACAGTCAGCAACAAAGCTAGGTATGCACCCGTCCATAGCCGCTTGTATTGGCGGGTGCATACCTAGCTTTGTTGCTGACCCTACATGAGGTGAAAAACATAAGCTGATTCTAGTCCAACATATTATTAAGATTGCCTACTTTAATTTCTACAACATTTAATTAAGAGTCATGAAATTACTTATTACATTACATTATTAGTGTGGATTATCTGACCATGTTCGTGTATGTAGTTGACGGCGAGCAGCATTTCTTCCCAGTAATGTAAGACGAGTGCGGGCGGCAGGCCGGAGCCGCGAGCGCGTAGAAATGACGCCAGGTCAGTCTCACCAACCTCTAACACGACGCGGAGGAACTGGTTTTGTCTGTCGTACTCACTGCAAACACATTACATGCTTGTTGTAAGCCCAGTTTTGTATTATAAAAATCAAGTCATTTCATGAATAATTTTTATTCATCATCATCAACCCATCGCTCACTGCTGAGAATGGTTGTCCTCTCAGAATGAGAAGGGTTAGTCGTAGTCTACATTTACCACACTGGCCAAGAGCAGATTAGCAGGCTTCACACACCTTTGAAAATATTATGGAGAAGTTTTAGGGATGCAGGTTTACTCGCGATATTTTCCCTCACCATTAAAGCAAGAGATATTAAATTGATTAAAACGCACATCGCTCCAAAAAGTTAAAAGTGCACACCCAGGATTGAAACCTTACCACTCGGCTATCACCGCTCAACCTCAACCAAAATATAATGACAGACAACTTACTAGTCGTAGAGGCGTATAACTCGGTCTGAGTTCTGCAGCTCCCTCAGAAGCCTCACTTCGTTGATGTAGCCCTGCGCCATCTCCTGGTCCGTGGCCAGAAACACACACTTGACTGCATACTCACATGATGTACCAACCTCTAGCACCTGTAACACTTGATGCTTCAATATTTTACTTAACCAATGAGGGCACGATACTATTATATATATACGGAGAAGGATATACTGCCTTTTTATTGGAGAAAAAGCAAAGGGCATGTAGGATTTTCAAAAACCTATTTACCATCACACACTTTTCCATAAAGGAAAATTCAATCATTTGTTAATAATGTGTATAGATGAAAAGGATAGATGTTAATGAATAATGTATCATAGTACAAATTCCACAGATACGTACGAAGCGATTTGCCCCTCACTTCTAATTCGAACTGCTATGTTTGGAACACCCTTCCAGCATCAGTTTTTCCCTCCAATTATAATATGGGTAGCTTCAAGTTAAGAGTGGATAGGCATCTTCTAGGCAAGCGCGCTCCATCTTAGGCTGCATCTTCACTTGCCACCAGGTCTGATTGCAGCCAAGCATTAGTCTATAAATTTTAAAAAAATCAATCCATCTATAACTCACGATAGCCTCATATTCACCTGAATATTGCAACTTAAATAATTGATTTTGATATCTTAACACAATAGACTTGTTACTAAGTAATAGTATTCCTTAGCAGAGGAAATTAATTCTATAAAGAAGACTTGTATGGATGCATAGCAACAGTTGCTGCTAAAATTCAATATGCATTGATTTGAAATTCCTTACCTTATAGACTTCACTGGAGCCTCCAGTCCCCAGTTTTTTTATGTACATGTACTTTTTATCTTTAATGCTAGTAGTTTTGAATAACACTTTAGAGTTGTTAGGGATACTGCTAGGTATGCCTTGAGGATAGGATGGGGTGGCCACATATGATTTAGGCACAGATTTATTTGAAGGAGTCTCTGGCACAGGCAAAGAGTTGGAAGCAGGTGTGGGTTCTGTAGGGTCTGTTTGTTGGTTCTGTCTAAACAATTCACGTATAACTTTGTCCTTGTTCTGTATCACCGTCAATGAAGGTTTTCTCTTTTGACTATTTCGCCCCGAACCTGGCGTAAACTTTCGTATACCTGACTTTATTATGGGTGTTCCTGTTTTCATCTTTTGACTACTATTTGGCACTTTGGCTGCCTCTGGAGTGTTTTTTTGCACTGAATTACTCTGTTTGACGGGCAGTTGTGAGTTATTCTGTTGTGGTATTAACATACGTCTTTGAATTTCGGAATTCGGAGCAGGTTTCATCTGCTTTTGTACTGATAGTACATCACAATCTTTAGTGAATAAAATCTGTTGGGGAGTCTTGGTTTGGCTAGAGTTTTCTTTATGCTGGTCATTTGAAATTATTTTCCTTTCCGAGGCGAACGTTTTTATTATTTTTGTGGTTTTGTACTGAGGTGTTGAAGATTTGGTTTTCTTTAGAACTGGTGTCTTCGATGTAGCTATTTCTCTGAAGGAGTCGTCGCTGTCGTCTGTCGTGAAACTTGAGTCCGGGGTATCCGGCTCTACCTGGGCTTGCAATGGCCTCAAATTTGCTAGCAACGCCGACATAGGCATCGGCGCAAACTTGATGCTATTCGACGTCGAATCCCTGTTCCCGTTCATGATTAACAAATTTTAACACACACTAATCCGTAAATCCATCGACTTATTTACAATTTTATTTATTTTTAATGTGATTTAGCCCTTCATTTGTCGTATCAGCATTTAACTAAGGCTAAGGTATATACTATATAGTGTAAAGGCGAACAAATATTCGTTAGAGATTCAAAACCACGTTCAAATCAAAGAGCGGAAACACAAACACAAGACAAACACCACCAACACCGAAAATCTATATTGACAACTTGACACATGACGTCTGACCATTGACTAACATATTATTTTTAGCTAGTTTATGGCCTTGGGTTCGAGCTTTTCTAAAAGACACTGTCGAAAGCTGTTGTAAAAAAAATCCAGTCAAATGCGTGCAAAGAACATAGTTATTTGAATGCATTTCGGAATAACAGAGTACATTGGTATTTCGGAGTCGCACGCACAAGAAGAGTTCCGTACCATCGTAAATATAACACTTTATTTTTTTAACCGACTTCCAAAAAGGTGATTCTCAATTCGGCTCGCTTTTTTTAAAGTACCTACTATGTACACCGAGTTTTTCGAGGTTTCTAGACCACATTGCAATTTTTTTTTAAATGAACAACAGCCGTGGTGCCAAAAAAAATCTGAACCAAACTCCTTAATCCTGATGCTAAACGGTTACTGCCCGCCTAAGTTTTCAAAATTCAGGAAGTGTTCATACTTACTTATATTGTAGGGACCAAGTAACGACTTTATGCTTGAGCTCCAAGTCCCAATTCTTCAACCCTGACGATGCACAATACAGCACTCCTAAACTATAGTGATTCAGGAACTGCAGATAGTGCAGTGCTATTTTAGGTACCATGCATAGACTACATTATTAGACTTCGGATCCCAACTCCTCAATTCTGATGCTGCAAGGTACTGAACTCCTAAGCAGTGGGGATTCTGGACTTTTTGATGGTGAAATGATGTTTTAGGTATCAAGCAACAGCATCATGATTACACTCCAAGTCCGAACTCCTCAAACCTGATGATGCAGGGTGCAGAACTCCTAAACCATAGAGATTCAGGAACTGTTCCTGGTGAACTAATATTGTAAATGCCAAGCATAGACATTTGTTATTGAATACCAAGTCCCTACTGAACTCTTAAGCCGTGTGTCTTGGATAAGTTTTTCTGGTGAATGACTACTTACACTAGAAAGCTTAAAAAAACTTCGTTTTGATTTTTAGTTTCTTTTATTATGCTGGCCCGACTTCTTAAAAATTCCATGGGAACAGTTATTCAGCGTTGTGCCGGTGATGAGATGATGCTGATTCAGGAGAGAAAGGACATTTTTGTATGGGCGTTAGTAACTTAGTGTACACCAATGACTTTTAGTGTTATAAATTCGTGATTATAGGGACATTAAATTGGCTCAAATAAAAAACTCACAGAACTTGTCTACAATAGACTAGACGTAAACGTGTAAGAGTCCTCCGCAGTTTATACACCCCATAATGATCTCCACAAAACAAATTCGAAACGTAATGCGAATCAGAGTCCAGTGTTAATGTTCCTAATAAAAGCATTTGTCATCCAAATAATGTGTCTACATAAGTAATACGCATGGTGAGGAACGTCCATTATTTTATAAAGATTTCTCTATGGTACAGTATGGCGGAAGTTGAGGAATTCATCTTGTATTCCTTATTATTTTAAAATAAAAACTGTCAAGTTCAGAGAGCTTAAAAACTACGTATTAATTCATCTTTCTACTTCTAATATTCAATAAATATTTACTATGTTGTGTACATGGAATGTACTTTTTTGGCCATGTCATTCAAGTTCAACAATTAACAGGCAATGGATATATTCTCCAAACACCACTACTTATTACTATTTACAGATTGAATACAGTAGGTGGCGCGCGAGTAGGATTACAGCACATACTGGTACTGGGCTAATACAAATCACATAGGTATGTAGTATAAAGAAAAGATTGTCTAGTTTACACAGTAGATTAATGTACTATAATTAAGTAATTGCATTGATTGGTTTAATATTAACAGTCTCTTATTTGTAAAAAAAAAACAATTATATTTATATTTACAACGATTGCGATTAATACTATTTAGTTAAACAATGATAATTAAAAACCAATAATAAAGGAGCTGGCAAACAAAACGGTGTAATTGCGAGAAAGTCAATATTGTAGGAAGACCAAAAAATCTCAATAAAAACTGTTGAAACTTTACTGTAATTGTACCGTTTTCATAAAAATCACGAAAGTTGGACTCAACTTTAATTTTTAACACAGTTTAAGGCCGTTTTGCTTGGAAATGAATTCATATTTCTATTTAGTGATCGGAATCACGAACTTTAGACTTAGCTTTAGTGCAGTTTTCGATAGTGTGGCTTGGATATGAATTCAAATTTGTAAATTTGGGCTACAAACATCTGGATTAGAGGAAAAAATATTTTCATCGGAAGTAATTACACCGTTTTGTTCGCCGTAATTATTATCAGTTAACAAATGATTAAGTTTCCATTTGTTCGACAGTCTTGGTGGGGTACCTGCAGTCGGGAGATTCACATTCGCATTTGATCCATTTCGACTTCACTGACCAGAATTTGTCGCCATAGTCAAATCTAGAAAAAAATTAAGAAATTAATAAGGTACAGACAGTAATGAAAACTTAAAACTATGAAGTAATGGGTTTATTTTGGATTTTCAAATTGATCACACTATAAAAAATTGTAGGTATATCGCGTAAAACTTACTCCTCACGCACCATTTTAACTTTTTGTATCAAATTTCATGTCAAAAGTACGATTTAAGTCTTTATTCTAAACATAAACTTTTGATTTTTCAATTAAACTTTACTTCCAAGAATTAACTAACTTAATTTTTCAGCATGTCACTAACGCGCGTCTGTCTGTCGGTCTGTCAAGAAACCTACAGGGTACCTACTTCCCGTTGACCTAAAATCATGAAATTTGGCAGGTGGGTAGGTCTTATAGCTGACATTCGGGGAAAAATCTGAAAACCGTGAATTTGTGGTTACATTACACAAAAAAAAGTAGTATTTTCAATTTTCGCAGTAAGATAACTATATCAAGTGGGGTATATATGAAAGGTCTTCACCTGTGCATTTTAAGACAGATTTTTATTTATTTTTATGCATCATAGTTTTTGAATTATTTTTTTGTTTTTGAATTATCGAAAAAATAACGAAAAAATACGACTGTAGTACCGAACCCTCGTTGCGCGAGACTTGGCCGGGTTTTTTATAGACTCACGTGAGCGCGGAGCCGGCGGGCAGGTCCCTCAGTGCGAATAGCGCCACGTTAGGCGCACGGAGGTCTCGCGTGCTCGTGAACACGCGCACGGGCGCTGTGCTGGGTCGACAGCTGTGGTTCATGAACCGTGCTGCGCTGCCGAAGCACGCAGCGTCCACGCACAGTTGCGTTTTGTCACTGCATTCCTATAAAATCGAAAGATTGTATAAGTCGTGCCAACCATAATAATTGCGGCGTTAATTATTTCACTCTTCCTTACACATTACACTTGTGTATAACGCGTAAAATTTAACTCCTCACGCGCCATTTTAACTTTCTGTGTCAAATTTCATGTCAAAAGTACGATTTTAGTCCTTATTTTAAAGGCGAACATGATGACAGTGGACCCATAGAGTTAAAATGGCGCGGTGATGAGTCATTTTCTTCGAGTCAGTCTGCTGATGGCCCAGTAGCTCCCCTCTTTACAGCGCAACGAGCGAGCCACTATATGCGTTACCTCCAACAAGTCTGGCTTGAGATCGAGCGCGAACATGTACTGGTCGTTGGACCGCGAGTCGGCCTGCTCGTGATCCAGCAGCTCCTATCTATACAGCACGACGAGCGAGCCACTATATGCGTTACCTCCAACAAGGCTGGCCTGAGATCGAGCGCGAACATGTACTGGTCGTTGGACCGCGAGTCGGCCTGCTCGTGATCCAGCAGCTCCTATCTATACAGCACGACGAGCGAGCCACTATATGCGTTACCTCCAACAAGTCTGGCCTGAGATCGAGCGCGAACATGTACTGGTCGTTGCACCGCGAGTCGGCCTGCTCGTGATCCAGCAGCTCCTATCTATACAGCACGACGAGCGAGCCACTATATGCGTTACCTCCAACAAGGCTGGCCTGAGATCGAGCGCGAACATGTACTGGTCGTTGGACCGCGAGTCGGCCTGCTCGTGATCCAGCAGCTCCTATCTATACAGCACGACGAGCGAGCCACTATATGCGTTACCTCCAACAAGTCTGGCCTGAGATCGAGCGCGAACATGTACTGGTCGTTGCACCGCGAGTCGGCCTGCTCGTGATCCAGCAGCTCCTATCTATACAGCACGACGAGCGAGCCACTATATGCGTTACCTCCAACAAGTCTGGCTTGAGATCGAGCGCGAACATGTACTGGTCGTTGGACCGCGAGTCGGCCTGCTCGTGATCCAGCAGCTCCTATCTATACAGCACGACGAGCGAGCCACTATATGCGTTACCTCCAACAAGTCTGGCCTGAGATCGAGCGCGAACATGTACTGGTCGTTGGACCGCGAGTCGGCCTGCTCGTGATCCAGCAGCTCCTATCTATACAGCACTACGAGCGAGCCACTATATGCGTTACCTCCAACAAGTCTGGCTTGAGATCGAGCGCGAACATGTACTGGTCGTTGGACCGCGAGTCGGCCTACTCATGATCCAGCAGCTCCTATCTATACAGCACGACAAGCGAGCCACTATATGCGTTACCTCCAACAAGGCTGGCCTGAGATCGAGCGCGAACATGTACTGGTCGTTGGACCGCGAGTCGGCCTGCTCGTGATCCAGCAGCTCCTATCTATACAGCACGACAAGCGAGCCACTATATGCGTTACCTCCAACAAGGCTGGCCTGAGATCGAGCGCGAACATGTACTGGTCGTTGGACCGCGAGTCGGCCTGCTCGTGATCCAGCAGCTCCTATCTATACAGCACGACGAGCGAGCCACTATATGCGTTACCTCCAACAAGTCTGGCCTGAGATCGAGCGCGAACATGTACTGGTCGTTGGACCGCGAGTCGGCCTGCTCGTGATCCAGCAGCTCCTATCTATACAGCACTACGAGCGAGCCACTATATGCGTTACCTCCAACAAGTCTGGCTTGAGATCGAGCGCGAACATGTACTGGTCGTTGGACCGCGAGTCGGCCTACTCATGATCCAGCAGCTCCTATCTATACAGCACGACAAGCGAGCCACTATATGCGTTACCTCCAACAAGGCTGGCCTGAGATCGAGCGCGAACATGTACTGGTCGTTGGACCGCGAGTCGGCCTGCTCGTGATCCAGCAGCTCCTATCTATACAGCACGACAAGCGAGCCACTATATGCGTTACCTCCAACAAGGCTGGCCTGAGATCGAGCGCGAACATGTACTGGTCGTTGGACCGCGAGTCGGCCTGCTCGTGATCCAGCAGCTCCTATCTATACAGCACGACGAGCGAGCCACTATATGCGTTACCTCCAACAAGTCTGGCTTGAGATCGAGCGCGAACATGTACTGGTCGTTGGACCGCGAGTCGGCCTGCTCGTGATCCAGCAGCTCCTATCTATACAGCACGACGAGCGAGCCACTATATGCGTTACCTCCAACAAGTCTGGCCTGAGATCGAGCGCGAACATGTACTGGTCGTTGGACCGCGAGTCGGCCTGCTCGTGATCCAGCAGCTCCTATCTATACAGCACTACGAGCGAGCCACTATATGCGTTACCTCCAACAAGTCTGGCTTGAGATCGAGCGCGAACATGTACTGGTCGTTGGACCGCGAGTCGGCCTGCTCGTGATCCAGCAGCTCCTATCTATACAGCACGACGAGCGAGCCACTATATGCGTTACCTCCAACAAGGCTGGCCTGAGATCGAGCGCGAACATGTACTGGTCGTTGGACCGCGAGTCGGCCTGCTCGTGATCCAGCAGCTCCTATCTATACAGCACGACGAGCGAGCCACTATATGCGTTACCTCCAACAAGGCTGGCCTGAGATCGAGCGCGAACATGTACTGGTCGTTGCACCGCGAGTCGGCCTGCTCGTGATCCAGCAGCTCCTATCTATACAGCACGACGAGCGAGCCACTATATGCGTTACCTCCAACAAGTCTGGCTTGAGATCGAGCGCGAACATGTACTGGTCGTTGGACCGCGAGTCGGCCTACTCATGATCCAGCAGCTCCTATCTATACAGCACGACAAGCGAGCCACTATATGCGTTACCTCCAACAAGGCTGGCCTGAGATCGAGCGCGAACATGTACTGGTCGTTGGACCGCGAGTCGGCCTGCTCGTGATCCAGCAGCTCCTATCTATACAGCACGACAAGCGAGCCACTATATGCGTTACCTCCAACAAGTCTGGCTTGAGATCGAGCGCGAACATGTACTGGTCGTTGGACCGCGAGTCGGCCTGCTCGTGATCCAGCAGCTCCTATCTATACAGCACGACGAGCGAGCCACTATATGCGTTACCTCCAACAAGTCTGGCCTGAGATCGAGCGCGAACATGTACTGGTCGTTATACCGCGAGTCGGCCTGGTCGTGATCCAGCAGCTCCTATCTATACAGCACTACGAGCGAGCCACTATATGCGTTACCTCCAACAAGTCTGGCTTGAGATCGAGCGCGAACATGTACTGGTCGTTGGACCGCGAGTCGGCCTGCTCGTGATCCAGCAGCTCCTATCTATACAGCACGACGAGCGAGCCACTATATGCGTTACCTCCAACAAGTCTGGCTTGAGATCGAGCGCGAACATGTACTGGTCGTTGGACCGCGAGTCGGCCTGCTCGTGCCCCAGCAGCTCGCCTCTATACAGCGCCACTAGCGAGCCGCGCGGCACCCGCTGCTGTGTTCTGAGCCCCCAGCCGCAGCGCGCCGTGCGGTACACCTGCACGCGCACGCCCAGAGACCCGGTGGCTTCTACACGACTCACCACGCGGTTCGAGCAACGTTTCTAAACAAAAATCCCAAGACATTATAAACTGTGATGTGGTCTGAATGCACATAAACTGATTGCTTTCACAGACTTTTATTTACAACGAATTCATAGAATAGAACTGTGGCGGCCTCCACTGCTGACATTAGATGGCGATAGGTATCTCCTCAATAATTATAACTACTACTACTACTAGACTAAAACCCCCACCCCAGCCACCCTTGCAGCGGGCTCTACGGGCGGCGGCGCGCGCGGCCCGCAGTCACAGCCGCGGCGCGTGCGCGAACTGTCTCGATACTAGTCGGGCTAATCGTCGACTAGACACGTGAGTACAGCCGGGATAGATATTATTTATAAAGGACTAAAATGTTGCTTTTGAGACGAAATTTGACACAAAAAGTTAAAATGGCGCGTGAGGAGTGAAATTTGAGGCGTCACTATGGAGCCCAGGGCATGATCATGATCTGGTCCCGTACAGAACAAAGTAGAAGTAAGTTAAGAGTAGACACAAGAATTAATCTAGCATGAGTAGTTTTTTTAATAGAGAATGTGTATGTTGCATAATTTAGTATTATCTTGGATTTTGAACTGAATGTGCTTGTGATGGCTTGCTTTGTTGCATGTTTCAGCAGTGGGAGGACGGGCAGTGCATATTGCATGCTGTACCATACTGATTTGTTTGTTTAGACGGATTATAGCGAATTAAGTTTATTTGGATGGATCCTAGTGGATGGCTTACCAAGTTGCAGCCACAAGTCTGGTTGCACTCGAAGAGCATGGGCGGGTCGTGGTGCGGGAAGTTGTGCGGCAGGCGGCCGCGTGCATACCAGCGCCGCACGCCCAGCACGCAGCATGCGCAGTCGCCACTGCACTCCGCATCCGCACATGAACAGCCCTGGCATACAAGTGACGCAGAATTTACACAAGTTTTCAGTCCTGGCATACATACAAATGATACACAACTTACATATGTTTTCAGCCCTGGCATACAAGTGACGTATAATTTACATGAATTTTCAGCCTGACGGACAATTTACATAAGTTTTCAGCTCTGGCATACAAGTGACGCACATTTTTCATAACTTTCTAGCCCTGGCATACAAGTGACACACAATTTGCATAAGTTAGCCCTGGCATACAAGTGACATACAATTCGTACTCTATGATACATAATTCACATATATTTTAAGCCCGGGCACACATCATGATCATCATGATCAACCCATCGTCGGCTCACTACAGAGCACGGGTCTCCTCTCAGAGTGAGAAGGGTTGGCCATAGTCTACCACGCTGGCCATGTGCGGATTGGTAGACTTCACACACCTTTGATAACATTATGGAGAACTCTCAGGTATGCAGGTTTCCTCACAATGTTTTTCTTCACCGTTCAAGCAAGTGACATTTAATTACTTAAAACGCACATAACTCCGAAAAGTTAGAGGTGGCATACAAGTGACGCAAAATTTAAACAAGTTTTCAGTCCTGGCATACATACAAGTGATACACAACTTACATAAGTTTTCAGCCCTTGCATGCAAGTGACGGAAAATTTACATAAGTTTTCAGCCCTGGCATATAAGTGACGCACAATTTAATTTAATTATCGTCTCATACTCACAAGCGTACGAATTTGTCTTTACTTTTTGAAATACGAATATATAAGCTTTGCCTATCAGAGGTATAAAACCTCTGCCCCTATAAAATCTTAGCCCCAAACGCATAAGCGACGCGGCAAATATAGTTTAAATAAGTTTATATGGAGCCAGGTGCACTTGAGCGACGCAGCAGCAACTGAGAGCCGCGTCGCATCGCGTCGCGCAGCGTAGCGCAGGTACAGTTTGCGGCTGCAGCACTACAGCCGTCCTGATTTGTAATCCATACTAATATTTTAAATGCGAAAGTGTGTCTGTCTGTCTTTCTGTCTGCTAGCTTTTCACGGCTCAACCGTTCAACCAATTTTGATGAAATTTGGTACAGAGATAGCTTGCATCTCGGGGAAGGACATAGGCTACTTGATATCCCGGAAAATTGAAGAGTTCCCACAGGATTTTTAAAAACCTAAATCCACGCGGACGAAGTCGCGGGCATCATCTAGTTCCACATAATTTCGATCGATGAAATGACGTTTTTATTTATATGTTTGCGGTTAATTTGAAGGCGCCCTCAATGTATTAAAGCACTCACCTGCATAGTGTCAACGGTGTCATCTAGCGGTATGTGCGTGTGCGAGACGTGTTGCGAAACGTACACAAAGTCCTCAGGCAACGTCGCGTCGTCCACCTCGTTCACACAAGGCACGGGGTACAGTTCCCGCCCGTTGGATATGTCACTGATAACAAAAAAGACAAGACAGTCAGGAGTAGGACTTGCAACAAGAAAAATCCCAAGGAATTCCTATTTTACTAGATAAAAATATCTTATTCAAGGTCGCAAGTTATTTCTGTGATAAATTATGTCTGCGTAGTGGTTGAGCTGTGAAAGGTAACAGATAGACACATTTTAATTTTTATAAAATACTAAATGATGTCTGCGACTTCGTCCGACTGGACTACACAAATTTCAAAACCCTATTTCACCTCCCTTATGGGTTGAATTTTTAAAAATCCTTTCTTAAGGCATGCCTACGTCATAATAGCTATCTGCATGCCAAATTTAGCCCCATCCATCCAGTAGTTTGAGCTGTGCGTTGATTGATCAGTCAGTCAGTCACCTTTTCCTTTTATATATGATGAATGATGTCCGCTACTTCGTCCGCATGGATTTAGGTTTTTTAAAACCCCCATAGGAACTTCTACACACACTGGCCCCGGTCTGACATGAGCAATTGGAAGGTCACCTGGATAGTATCCGGTGTCGTGGTATCTTATCCCGGAGCGCGAGTGTCATCTGCATGTTGAGGTTGATGGCGTCTCGACACTTGCCGGCACACACTTCCCCCGGCAGCTCACCCGACGAGTTCTCGAGGCCCGTCTAAAAAACAAAAATAGTGGACTTAGAGCCAGCGCGTACTTTTGTTATTTTATAAAAGGTGAAACTTTATCTGCATATTGTCTCCAGCACTAGGAGGAAGTAGGAACGCTGGTTTGGATGTTTGTTTGGATCATGGTGACTTTGGGAGATTACAGGTAATAAAGGTGTAAAAAATCTTACGTCAAAGTATAAAGTCTATTTTTTTAATATTAGAAATACATCATGAATTGCCAGACAGTATAATGGCAACCGCCTTCTGGACACAATCAAAGTTTAAAAGTTTAAGGGTATCTGGCAGGGGGTTGCCACGACAAAGTGTCTGGCAATACATGACGTGATTTCTAATACTATTCCGAAATAATATAAAAAAATTGGCCAAGTGCGAGTCAGGCTCGCGCACCGAGGGTTCCGTACTACAGTCGTAATTTTTCGACATTTTGCACGATAATTTAAAAACTATGATGTATAAAAATAAATAAAAATCTATTTTAGAATGTACAGGTGAGGAACTTTCATATGATACCCAACTTGATATAGTTATCTTACTTCGAAAATTGAAAATACTAATTATTAGTTCATTACCACAATTAAATTTTTTTTGTGTGATGTAACCACAAAGTCACGGTTTTCAGATTTTTCCCCGAATGTTCTAGGTCAACGGGAAGTACCCTGTAGGTTTCTTGACAGGCAGACAGACGTAAGATTTTTACACCTTTATTATTACCTGTCATTTCCCAAAGCCACCATGATCCAAACAAACGTTCCTCCCAGTGTTGGGGACAATACACAGAGCTTTTATAAAATAACGAAGGTCTGGCACGCGCTAGCTCTAGGCTCGTCACAGCTCCTCGAGTATTAGTACGAATTGGGTACCTATTTGACTTTGATAAAAATAATGATGTAAACTGAAAAAACTAATTAAATCGATCAAATAACAAAAAAGTTATAAGCATTTAAATATTTCTGATTAGGCAGAGATGCGATACAGAATGTTGACGTCACACCTTTCTAATGCCATAGTAGCTTCGTGCGGTTTCATACAAATTTTCTTTTTGCAAGAAAGTGGTAGAAGACCCTCCCACTCCAAGATTAAAATGCCTGTAACTTTGTAAATCTTTTAATGTATAAAACGGGTACATACCACGATTAATTTTTGTTTTTATTTGTCGATATTTCAACCCAATTGCAATTCAAACCCCCGGTGCGGTAGTTCGCTACTGACCTTGACAGCTCGAACTTCATCTCTCGCAGCACCGCAGACCCGTCGTGACCACGACCCGTGCAATTGGGTTGAAATATCGACAAATAAAAACAAAAAATAATCGTGGTATGTACCCGTTTTATACATTAAAATATGTCGTTAAACCACGAAATAAGTTTAAAATCATTAGTTTGTAAATCTTTGTTTAATTTAACATTTTTTTCAGCGTACGTCATTATTTTTATCCTAGTTTATAATAAAGTCATAATATTTATCAAATTCAAAAGTAGAAAAATACCTAATTTCTCGATATAATGAATACTTACTTTGGCTCCATGTGCGAGCAGTATAACAACGCTGGGGTAGTGGTCTTCTCTGGCGGCTACGTGTCTGAAAATAATAACATTCTAAGAAGATTCGTCATTTAGATACAATCCAATCCAGTGTGTGGGAGTGTGTCTGAGTGTCTGCAAATGAATATCTTTTGCGTACCTATTGCAAGGCCGTGTGTGCGTGAGGGTTTACTCACAGTGGCGTGTCAGTGTGCGCATTGGGCGCGTCGAGCGTGTGCGGCGCAGCCCTAAGCAACAGAGACAGGCATCGCGCGTCGCCGCTCAGCGCACACCAATGCACGGCTAGGTTGCCTTCATTGTCACTCGCTGTAGGGTCTGCCTCGTGGTCTAGCAGCAACCTGGGAAAATTTACAGCATAAAACAGGGAAACTATGTTCGAGAACCGGTATTGCTAATGCACAGCTCTAAATTGAATAAATCTTTTCTGAAACATACCAAAAGAGCGTTCGCGAAGTTTTGCTGGATAAAAAATAGCTGTATAATACAAGACCTACTTACAACGAGAAAATCCCAATAAAATCACCGTAATAGCCCAAACCAAAGCAAGACAAATCGCGCGTCCAAAATCCGTTCTATACTATCAATTTTGATGAAATTTGGTACAAACTTTGAGACTACGTCATAATAGTATACCAAATTTCAGCCCGATCTGTCCAGTAGTTTTAGCTGTGCGTTGACAGATCAGTCAGTCAGTCAGCTTTACCTTTTATTATATAATATACAGATAAGGCACTTACTTGAGCACATCCTTGTGCTTATTCTCGGCGGCCCTCACGAGCGGGGTCCAGCCGCCTTGGTCGCGCGGGTCCACCAGGGCGCCACTCTGCAGCAGAATAGAGCAAACTGCGGTGCTGCCGTGATGCGCTGCTATGTGCAAAGCTGTCATGCCTTCTGGGCCCTGAAAACCCCAATAATCTTGGCCTTCGATGTTTTTTTATCAGTATTTCAGTATCAGTTGTTGTTTTTCAGTATTTTCTACCACTCACCTCTGACTTTTTGGTGGTTTTATAATTAAAAGCCTGACCAGAAAAATAAAATACCTCGACATAACGCGGAACACCCGTGGAACTAATTTATACAAGACCCTATACTTATTGACCACAGACATACTAGTGGCGCCCCCAGAGCACGCTTTTTTATTTTCCTGGTAAGGTGATACTGTATTTTGATTTATTTTCTTCCATTATCACTTATTCAGTTACATACATTACAATTCCTTCAATATATAACCATACCTATTAAATTACCTGTCTAACAACAGAGCAGCCAACCACCACTAGATACTTGAAAACTTTGACGAGATTTGGATCACTGATCTTACTGACATTTTAGATAAGTGCTTTAAGATTTATGTAACGTCTAACTTCTCTCTTCTATCCCTTTATAATAATAATAATAAATACACTTTATTTGCACAACCACAAAAAGGATTACATTAAAGAATAAAAAACACAGACAGAATAGGAAGATACAAAAGGCGGCCTTATCGCTAATTAGCGATCTCTACCAGGCAACCTTAAGGATTGGAAAATATAAGAAAAATCACCATGTTTCTCACCATGGTTTATCACCATGTTTCTCTACAATTCTTCATTATTAAAAAAAGTTACTCTTGAAATATGTGATGGTGGAAAATAAACATACCTGTTTGTCGATATCGCATCCAACCGCTACTAGATACTTGATAACTTTGATGAGATCTGCATCGTTCGTCTTGCTGACATCATCAACATTTTCTTCTTCTTTTAAACCATTATTATCCCCTTTCTCTATATCTTCTCTGGGTTTCTCTATAATAGCATTATTTTCTGTCACTTTTTTATCTTCTTTTCCATCTCTATTATTTATATCTTCTGTCGCTTTTACACCTGTTTCGACTTCTCCATCGTCTTCAATGACTTTATCTTCTTGTTTTTCAACTGCTTCTTCGTCTGCCGCTTCGGGAATTAACTCTTCTGGTTCTTTGTCCAATAGAGCTGTGAAAAAAATTCGAATACAGAATGCTAGATAAACTTTGTTTTTGTTAGATAGGACAACATATCCATATCCATTCAAATTTTTTGGTTCCATTTAAGCATATTTTTAGAACCTACATTGCTCTCTAAGGCAACCGAATTTGAATTTTTGGGACTGTTTAGATAGAACCTCTCTAGAATTTGAATAGATAACGCAACCTCAGTGCAGGCAGAATCACATATTTGGCATTAGAGAGTAGCCCTTCATCCTGAGACCCCATCACCAGCCGTATCCGTGATTGTTACCAAAGTTACGACTTATCAGAGTCCCTTGGCCTAGCTAGACCATACTCACATAGTATAGCCCGCATGAGAGGCGTCCTAGAAACATTGTCAACGGCGTCGATGTTAGCGCCCGCGTACTGCAGCAGACACAGCGCGCTCAGTCGACCTCGAGCCGCCGCCGCGTGCGCACATGTACCGCCTTCCAGCTCCGCCAGCGCCGCGTTTATGTGATCGCCGCGGACTGGAACACAATCGCTATTAAATATATTTTTTTCAACGTGCTTGGAAATTGCTTCATTATTATTTTAAAACAACAACCGTCAATCTGCTCTTTTTTGTACACAGGCCAGCTAATTGCTGGCCTGTGTACAAAAAAGAGCATCTTTGATTAGAAAATAGTTGTCATTTTCATAATCAAGCCCCTCAAGAAGTCTTGGAAATGCAACCATGTAATTTTTTTTTCAATCAGTACCCTTATTATATCAGTACCCTTATTATAAATGCGAAAGTGTGTCTGTTTGTTAGTTTGTTGATTTATTGATTTGTTGGTTTGTCCTTCAATCACGTCGCAACGGTGCAATGGATTGACGTGATTTTTTGCATGGGTGCAAAGACCTGCAGAGTGACATAGGCTATTTTTTATTCCGTAAAATCAAAGAGTTCCTATGGGATTTTTAAAAAACCTAATTCCACGCGGACGGAGTCGCGGGCTTTAGCTAGTACTTTATACTTACTAATTTTCGGTATGAGTTGTTCAACAGGCTCTCCCGACATTATGGCTTCATACAACACTTGTATAGAGTGATCGCTCACGTCTTCATTATCCACGCCCTCAAAAAGCGTCTTTATATCGGCTGGTAGGGAAGGCAACAGATCCTCTGGGATCGGCGGCCCTTGGTCTAGCTGTGAGGGGTCGACTGATGAGAAACCGAGGAACGCTGGAGTACTGTAAGAAAAAATATACTATTCTATTGACAAATCCTCGAAAAAAGATTAACCGATTTTTTCTTGGTTAGCTCATAATTGGTTCAATTTTTTTATAAAGAATTGGTACATTTTTAAACATGCCTCTCTATGCTTGTTGACACCTGCCCCATGTAGCTGTGCCTGTCGGGGGCAAAGCTTATAGTTTTACTTAACACAGGTATGTCATTGTGTCAGTCAGTATGGCGAGGTGTGTAATTCGGTCAGTATGACCATTGACCAAGTATATAAGTCAGTGTGGCCGTGTCATTCGTTCAATATGGCCAGGTGTGTCATTTGGTCAGTATGACTGATCACACAACTCACCACTGCTCACGCTGGTCGGGCAGGAACACGCGCTTGTTGCTGCAGTGCATGTCTACGCGCACGCGAGTAAGCTCCTTGTTGACGGGCAGCCAGCGATATGAGTGCACCCCGCAGTGCGGGCAGCCCGCTTTCTGCTTATCTCCACCAGGTATGCCGCATTCCAAGTGGAACAGATGGTCTTTGGAGCACTGGTAAAATATACCCTGTAAATAATAATCCATATTTAGCTGCAATTTTTTTTCAATGCAGCTAAATAATCTCTATATATAAAAATGAATCGCTGAATGTGTTGCTGATCGCAAATCTCGAGATCAGCTGAACCGATTTCGCTACTTCTTTTTTTATAATATTGCTTGAAGTACGAGGATGGTTCTTACGGAGAGAAAATTTAAAAAATTGCCAGAAAAAGAATCGACTGTTAGGCGGTACGAAGTTCGCTGGGCCAGCTAGTTGGTTATAAATAAAACTTAACTTAACTAGCAGTGCCACCCTTTTCAACTTGCAGTGTCAATTGAATGCCTACCTGAGTACAGAACAGTCCACAGGTGGGGCAGCACATGTGCTTGGCCAGTTGCGCCGCATGTTGGCGACAGGCCAGGAAGTATGGCGCTCGAGGCCCCGCGCGCCTCAGCGCCTGCAAGCCGCCACCGGCTTCTCTTGCGGCGGCGTGCGAGCAGCCGACGCGCACACCGTCTACTAGCTCGATGGCTTGACAGAATACTGGCTCTGTAGGAGAGGATAATGCAATAAGACCAATGGCCTCATCCAGAAACCTGAAAATCTGGGAATGGTTTCTGTACTTTAGACAGATTTTACGGACGGAAAAGTTTTCTGCCATCGATCATTTAGTAACGACGAAAGGGACAAAAACTCACTTAAAATGACAGCTTTATGCATTCAACATTAATTTGAACAGTAGTCTCAAACCTCAGGTACCTGTAAGCTCGGAAGGTGCGGCGTAGATATTACTGGAATCATCGCAAAGACAAGTGGCAACTATAGTGGACGAGTCGGTCGGGCAGGCCGCCTCCGGTAATTCTTCCTCTGCTTCTGCACTGGCTGCTTCGGGGGCACTACACATAATAGAACAAACTTTTACCTAGAGTTTGCTGATCACGAATTGTGGTTCATTATCAGTTAAAATCTTAGTAGGACAACCATAACAAAAGTTAGCTGTAGGATGAACTACTTTTTAGGGTTCCGTACCTCAAAAGGAAAAACGGAACCCTTATAGGATCACTTTGTTGTCTGTCTGTCAAGAAACATACAGGGTACTTCCCGTTGACTTAGAATCATGAAATTTGGCAGGTAGGTAGATTTTATAGCTGACATTTGGGGAAAAATCTGCAAACCGTGAATTTAGGGTTAGATCACACAAAAAATATTAAATTGTGGTCATGAACTAATAATTAGTATTTTCAACTTTTGAAGTGAGTGACTATATCAAGTGGGGTATCATATGAAAGGTCTTCACCTATCCATTTTAAAACAGATTTTTATTTATTTTTATGCATCATAGGTTTTGAATTATCGTGCAAAATGTCGAAAAAATACAAATGTAGTACGGAACCGTCATTGCGCGAGCCTGACTCGCACTTGGCCGGTTTTTGTAATATGATATACTGTATGAATGACTCTTTTTTATCTTAGAATGCTTTGAATATCAAATGGTAGACTTAAATTTTATACTAACAGTTGTGCCATAATCGGGGTGCTTCATAAGAAAATGAAATATTCTGAAGGAACTTTAAACAATTAATGATTTTTTGAACAATTTGACAGTGTTTTAGTTAAATTATTGGTTGCCCAGTATCCTTATCCTATATTACCTAATAGATTATTATCAGTAAGTAATAAATTATCAAGTACATACATTTTTTCTTCTGCTTCCCCTTCAGAGCCACCCACAGGTACAACCTCGTTATCATCAAGCGATCGTGAATCCTTACGTTTCGGCGCATAGTCACTAAAAACAATATCACTATATTGTTTCACGCTAAAAAAATTATACGGATTATTAACAAAGGCCTCAAGTAAATCTACGACTTATTATACTATGCTGGCTGCAAACAAATTGAATAGTTTCCTAGTTTAAGAATAATTTTCTTCTGTGATATGTAAATACCCTAACAAAGGCAATTAAGGAGCACAACTTTTAAATTATTTGTTGAACTTTTTACGTCTGTTTTTATGCAGATGTTTTTCTTGTTATGTACTTGAATAAATGTTATGTAATTCAATAAAATGCAAGTAAAATAATGAAAATGAGCCTCCCAGATTTTTCTGAGACTGGTGTACTCAGTACTGTACACAACATAATGGTATTAGATTAAGATAACCTTTCGTTACTAGCTGACCCACCCAATCTACAGCCATAATTTATGAAATTGGGGCCTATGTTATGGCAAAATCCCTACATGCAGTCAATAGACCCAATGGTTTGTGCTATTTTTTGGTATATCAGACAGTCTGATTAACTTCTAGATACATAATAAATCTACTTGCAACACAATAATGATATTTTAGCGTTTAAGCTATCGTGAGTGATTTCCATTATAAATCTGCGTCCGAGAACTGAGTCCCTGTAAAAAGGACCCCAGATGGGTCCGAAACTAATCGGGCTTACGTCGACTAAACACGTGAGAATAGCCGGAATAATCTATATTTACAATTAGGGTATATTATCGTCTAAGCAATGACGCAGTGTAAACATATAAAGTAGGAAGTACCTGTCGCCAGAGTCGTCGCTATCATCAATAAACTCGTCGTAGTAATACGATCCGGAATTTGCTTTCCGAGAAGAACGACGCAGCGGCGCACTGTGAACAAAAATATATAAATTTGTATAAACTATGCAAACACTTACGACCATTCATCAAATACGTTGCCATCATATTATGTATCTGGATGTTCAGCATTCACCATAAGACCGAGGCTACGTGATGCGTTTTCGGTGAGTTGCGGCGCCGCACTGCTGTGGATTTTAGTCTTGGGACATGGGCACTGCGTTGCCGCTCCGGCAAAAAGTGGCGTTGCAACGCACAACCGCTTCCCACCTCGTCTCTCTGGTCCTAAGTCCGTTGCGCATGCGGTGCGACGCCGCACGACATCGTAACGCATCGAGTGGCATGCGATGCAAGTACCGCCGCTTAGGCGCCGCACTGCCAACGCAACGCACCGCATGGCTTCACTCTAAGGGTGTCTGTCCTACATATGTTCTTGGTTGTAATCTTTATCAGTAGAGCTAAGTTAAGATATGAAAACGAACTGATCATGTTAGTGGTTTCACCACGACCTTTTGTGTGACGTTACTATCCATATTATAAAAGCGAAAGTGGTTTTCGTTGGTTTTTCCATCAATCACGCCGCAACGTGGCAACAGATCGACGTGATTTTTGCATGGATATAGTTAAGACCTGAAGCATGGACATAGGCTATTATCCCGGAAAATCAAAGAGTTCCCACAAGTTTTTTAATTACAAAACCTAAAACTACGCGGGCGAAGTCGTGGGTATCAGCTCGTAAGTCATAACTGAATACTGATGTACGGTCTCAAACATACAAATAAAAAACAATACAAAAACACTGAAACAACTTATTTTAGAACGAAATAAAATTAATAGGGCCTGGCGCAGATGACTTGGATTTGTCGGCGGTATGTCCAAGAGTCTTCTTACCAACAAACATATTACATACTATATTTTATTCTCGTACCTTATTATCACTATGTTGTATTGTAAAATTGGATTCAAACATAAATCTGCCCTGAGATTAGTTGTTGATCACCAAAAATTGATAGACTTGGCTTTAAACCTGTTATTTTATTGTCAGGGTTTCATACCCGAAGGGTGGCAAACAGTACCCTATTACTAAGCTTCCGCTGTCTGTCTGTCAGCGGGCTGTATCTCAAGGGCAGAGAGTAGTCACAGAATATGTATTTCTTCTGCCGCTTTTCAAAATGGCCAAAAAAAATATGTTCTTTATTGTACAATGATACGGAATCCTTCGTGTGCAAGTGTGACTCGCACTTGACCGATTTTTTTACTCTTTTCAATAAAGTTATTCATTGATTGATTGAAAATCAGTGGTAAATCACTGGTAAAGTAAGGAAAAAACGAATACAAAGACAAACAACATTATAGAATTAGAAATAAGAACATGCGCTCAAATGCTGGTGTGTCATTAAATTAAAAGAAGTAAACTGAATCTTTGCTACAAGTTACAACAGATTCGTACAGTGAAGAATTTTTCTTGGATCGTTTTTTCTTCACTGTAATTTCGGGGCTGAACTCTTCATCACTTGCACTGGCTTCATCCGCCTCCAGCAGTTTGCTGATCACTTCCGTGTCATCATCAATCTCTTCATCATCCACATCATCATCTTCATCGTCTTCATCATCATCATCATCGTCTTCGTCAGGTGCCTCGTAGGTTGAACTTTCTGTTTTTCTAAAAGCAGTCATAGCCATGATGTAGCTAAAACTACATAGTAGTTGCCACTACCTTAATGTATTGTGATATAATTTGATTAATGTATAGTGTAGGGCGATTGTCTAAAACCGGCATCAATCATTATTACAATCTCAATTGTTCTGATTGGCTGAATTTGTGCGATTCTTGTTGCAACAATGCATTGTGGCCAATAGTGAGCGAGCATTAACCAATCAGAGATGATTGCGATCGTGACATTGTAGCTGTCAAACAACCGCGGTAGGACCACTGATATAATTTTTACTTTATATAAACTTATCTTAATTTTAGGACACAGTCAACTGAATTTTTTACCACACAATGTTATGAAGTGTTGTGCATTATCTGTTATGAAGTGGTTAATGGACGAAGTTTTAAGGAGCTTATAAATTAACTTAGCTTTTCTCTTTAAGTGCATGGTTTTAAGCAATCATAATAAGATAAATTAATAACTGATTTCACATAGTAAATACAATCTAATGGAGGCTAATTTTGTTGTACACAATCTATTTACTAAACTGAAATGACTGTTCTAAATCTAGTGCTATCCTTTTCCTGGAAAAGGAATTATGAAAGTGTGGCATATATTGAGATCTGTCATTTTAGCTTAGAGATTGTGTACAACATAATATTAGTCACCTATCTAGGGTTGGCTAACTGATTTTACATTTTCTGAATGTAAGAGTTGTAATATTTTCAAGTTGCTTTAACTGAACTTTTTGATAAAATAGTAAGTTTGCAGCAACTGTAAAGTTGAACTGCATACATATTTGAGAAACCATAATGCCTTTGTAACAATATTTTTTTTACATGACTAAAAATTACAATAGTCAATAGTTACCTGTTCTCTGCTTCACTTGATTCCTCATCCTTCACCTTCAAGCCCAGGTTACAGAGATGCATTAGTTTTTTGTTGGAGCTGTCACTTTCCCTGTCCGAGCTGTCGGCAGCCGTTTCTTCCTGTATTTTGCGTTTTGACGCCTTCTTCTCCACCACAGGCTTAGTTTCAACATTTCTAGTCTGAGCAGAACGCCTTGTTCTGACCCCTCCTTCAACTTTATCCGTAGAAATTCCAAGACGAGCATTGTTTTGAGACTCTAAGCCCATCCGTAACTCTTCATTTGCAAGAATCTTAGCAGTAGGTTTAATCCTACGAGACAACCTCTGGGTAGGTGTAGCACTCTCATAAGACTTTTCCTTCCTTGCGATAGCATTTGCTAACACATCAGAGAACTCTTTACTTATGCGTCTAGTTGATCTTTTTTGTGTACTATCATGAGAGTCATCCTCAGATTCTAAATGGCTTATGTTACTTGTGTCCTCATCTGATTCCTTTTTCATACCTAATTGAAAAGAGTAGGAAAAAATTATTGCTCTGACTGTGTAGATGTAGACATAACATGTTTCAGAAATAGTACTTTTTGGGCATGCTTCAAATCAATTTAAATATTTTTATTTTATTTTATTATTGGAATTATCATCATCATCGTCGTCAAACAATAGACTCCTACAACTAGAGAAGCTCTTATAGGAACTGTCACAGGGCACAGGCTTGCGATGCATCCCTGCAACTTGTTTGATGATGTCTGTTCACCTAGTGTGGGGTCTGCTAACCTGAAAGACTGTTTAACAGATTTTGATGAGTACAGAGATAGCTTATGCCCGGGGGACAGATACAAGCTATGTTTTATACTGGAAAATCTAAGTTCCCACTAGATTTAAAAAACCTGGATTAACCACACCACACCACATCATTTAGTTTTCTATAGATATACCTTAAATTCCACACATTTTTAATTTTACGTTTTGACGATTGATAAGTTGCCATTGTAATAATTTATGTTTCTGCAGAAGAACAAGTATTATGAAATAACCTTTGGATCTAATTAATAAATAAAAGATATTTAAATTTTACCTCTTGTTCTGCTAGACCTTCTAGGAGAGATTTCCTCGTGTTTCTCTTCGGTGGACACGATTTTCATGTTACTTGTCCTAGCGCCTGACTTTTCAGACCGGAAAGTTAGTACAATACGCGGTTTAGGATCATCAGTGTCGGATTTTTTGGTGTCACTTTTATTATTTGCGTGCTCGAACGACGGCGACGTGTCGATGTCTTCCTTATTGGTGTCTGGAGCCTCTTCCGTTTGCATGTTTCTAAGGTCGTTTCTGCGAGTTCGAGGTTGCGGCGTCCTCGCTGTTTTAATTTCACACCGTGTCGGAAATACAATATTTACAACACTGATAGATTTATTTATTTTCACACTACATGTTGGAGGAACTTTAATACATTTTTAGATGATTTTTTATTAATATCCTAATGATGAGCAGTGAGCACTCAATTATGACAAAAACTCAGGTATTTTTAAACGGAAAGGAGCCAGCTGTCAGTATCTAAATTATTTCTGTAGCCTTACTGTTGGAAGAAATAATACAAAGAGAATATAATCACATAATATGCTTAGGCCCGCTTGTATATTTTTATTTTCATCTTATGAATGGCTATGAACCACCGGGCTATGAACGAAGACGATCGATGATGATGATAATGACAGATTTTGAAGCATTTGAGCATCCAAGCCACAGAATACATTTATGATCCAAGCATTTGAGTTTGACTGTGAGTTGCACATAGAGAGGTAATCATTCATCTAAGGAGTTGCATATGAGTCGTGAGTTCGTGACCTTTGTGACTCATTGACTTTTTTTCCAACTGGCTTTACGGCTCTGGGTTCTAGCCCTTAGTGCAGAACCATTGAGTAATGAGTGGCACTAGCAGAAACTCGAACGTGAACCAGAACAAAAACCACAGAATAAAGACCTCAACCAATGACCTTGACACTTGACAGGTCCACATATTGGACTGTCAAGTGTCATGTCAATTTCCAAGTGATTTCCAACAATTTCCAACTGTGATTTCCAATTTCCAAATACAATTTAAAGTAATGTGATTTAAAGTACCTATATTATTTCAAATTTTATAAAAGTTTCAATTCAAGTTTTATTGGTGTCGTGATCAGATACTACCACGATTCTACTAATTTTGAACAAAATCTCCACAAGCTTTTTATACTTTATAGTCACTCCAAGATACAGGTCTATTTACACTCTCAAAACTCTTGTAAAAGTGTAAAGTGTTAAAGTTAAACAAGGTTCTTTAAGTGTAACCGCAATGAATTCATTATTCTTAAGCCCAGAACATGTCTTACAAGGAGGCTACTTCAATTCCACCCTAAGGAAGCTCCAAGAACCCAATACAAGCATCGAGGCCCACAATATTATGTATCCAGTTTTCTTGTTGTAAGTTACAAGTATTAACGGAAAATTTCGGTATTAAAGTATTCAATTTCATAAGTCTTGAATTATAGTATGTTAAAAGTGAAACTAGTTATCAAAAAAGGTGAACAAGGTTATAAAAACAAGGCGAATCTGGCATTTATTATGGTTAAATTTGTTGTTAGGCATGTAGAACATTGGTATTGTTATCAAGTACTTTGTATCTCGCAGATATTACCATGAAGTTCATTTTATTCCATAATTATTATTAACTAGCTGATGCCCACGACTCCATCCGCGTGGATTTACGTTTTTCAAAATCCTGTGGGAACTCTTTGATTTTCCAGGGTAAAAAGTAGCCTGTGTTAATCGGGAGTATAATCTATCTGCATTCTAAATTTCAGCTAAATCCGTCCAGTAGTTTTTGCGTTATTGAGTAACAAACATCCAAACATCCACACTTTCACATTTATAATATTAGTAGGATTAGGATTACATGTTTAGGAATCTATGTAAGTAATTAATAATAAATATAAAATCACACTTGGCCCGTGTAAAAGACTGTAGGTCTTAAGAATTCTCTCATTCTGAAGGAAGGAAGGTGCCAAGGAGTGGAACGGCGATAGGTTGAGATGGTCCTTTTTTAGCACCACCGCCCCGCCTCGACAGACAAGACAGACAGATAGATAATGAAGTGATCCTATAAGGGTTCCTTTTATTCCTTTTTAGGTATGGAAACCTAAAAATGAAATTGATAAGTTTTGAACCCATATCTACCAATATCTCTGGCAATTGTACCCTCAAGTCTTTTCTGACAGTATGTATCTTTGCTAGTCTAAGATATAGTAAATAAAAAATATCACTACTCATATTATCAAAGCAAAAGTGTGTTTGTTTGTGCTTCAGTAATGCCACTATGGAGGGATGGATCGATGTAATGTTTACCTGTCAATTCAGAGATTAAGTGCCGATTTCACCAACGTTGGGTAATGTTATCCAAGGAATAAATTGGGTGTAATGACAGTTTTTTGTATTGAGACCCTGCCAAAATATCAAACTTACTCTTGAACAAGACTCATTAAAATCAGCCCTTATATAACCAATCTCCTAAATTGACTGGTTATCAGGTTAGGTTCAACCAAATTTAAGCAAATTATATATTTTTTGCAGGGAAAATGAAGATGCCATGCAAACAGTGTCAAGCATGCCCAATGTGTTTAGATATGGGATCAACAAATTAATACCAGCTCTCACTGAACTGGTGGATAAAGGACTTAAATCCATACTCATTTTTGGAATAGTTGAGACCTTGCCAAAGGTAATTAACCATTAATAATCTTTCTAGTTAAACTTAGAACAAGTAGTGTGGATTCTAATGTACATAAAAACTTTTATATATTCATATAGAAAGATTAACATTATATTTGCGCAACGGATCAGCCTGGCTGTCCAGCGCCGAAATGCAGCCAGTATTCTTGGCACCATTCCACGCAGGCATGATTTATATAGTAATTAGATAAGGCTAGCTTTAAGTTTTATTGTAATATATTCCATTATACATTATATTCAGGGTTTTAAAAACCCCCAATTCTTGCAGATGAAGTCACAAAAGTCAATAAAAAAATGGGTACATTAAATCATAAGAAATTCAAGTTTTGTTACTGTTTTACTTGTATATATATATAGTAAGTGAATGACACTTATGCCATAAAACTTACTAGGATGCCTCAGGTTCCAGTGCCGATTCTCCCAACAACCCAGTAGTCAAAGCCCTGCCTGCACTAAAAGCTGCGTTTCCCGGGCTGACGATAGCTTGTGATGTGTGCTTATGTCCGTACACCTCGCACGGCCACTGTGGCGTTTTGGGTGACACAGGTTCTATAGACCACGCGCCATCCGTCAAGAGAATTGCTGAAGTCGCGTTGGCTTATGCTAAAGCAGGTAGGTGCCTACTATTTTCGCTGACACTAACACTGTTCGCCCAACGTGTGGATCGGGAAATTAGCTTTGCCAATGTTGAGAACAATGCTAATTTCCCGATCCACATGTTGGGCGAACAGTGTTGGGGTCACCATTGGGGCCAACGTGTGGAGCCCGCGTTAGACTACAATCATAATTCATGTCTGATGAAAAAGAAGGTACCTAATGACGTAGGAGAACACGACGAACGCGACGCGTCTTTTTTTCTTTTGTGGTACGAAACCTAAAAAATACAAAATAAATTGATATTATAAAAATCTATTGGTTTTTTATAATATCAATTTATTTTTCCAGCACAATTTTTATCAATACATGTTATTTAAACAGCAGTATATATTTTGTACACAGCCGGTTGGCCCCGATCCATATTACTTCATGCATCTTGATAACTGTGCAAATTATTTATAAGTTATCATGAGTTATAAAACACAGTTGAACACTAGTATTCTCTTTACGTAGTAACTGTTAGACTTCAAATTCACAGTCAGTTGACGACATAATATTATATCATGGGTCTGACCAAACCTTTATGATTTCATTTTTTTCATATTTTATTTGACGACGAGATACTTGATTGCATTATCACTTGATAAATGACGATGCAGTCTAACTCCTCACGCGCCATTATATCTTTCTGTGTCAAATTCATGTCAAAAGTACGATTTTAGTCCTTATTTTAAAGTTGAACCAGGTTGAACCCGTGACCCATTCCGGTGTCCTCAGTTTGAGGTAGAAAGAATGTCGTAGACGAGCTGGGAGACGAGTTTGGGGTGGAGAGCCTCGTAAATACTATTCTGGAAGAGAAAAAGAAATGGGTGATAATCCAGAGATATATAGAAACCATAATGGAAAGAAAAGAGAAAGATGAAAGAGAAGGAATATGAGTCAGACCGCGGCAGTTATGGTAGGCCAACAAGGCGGGAACGTTATTGCTTGAAGAAAGGAGGGGTTTTTAGTTGGTAGGAGTCCGGCACTATGTCCATGAGGATTTTCCCCTCCTACGAAAAAAAAGATAGGTTGAACCTGTGAACCGTACTTTTGACATGACAGTTGACCCATAGAGTTAAAATGGCGCGTGAGGACTAATTTTCTACAGACTATACCTATTTTGAATTTGACTTCTATGTGCTTTGATTGCATGCAAATTGATACGCGTATAAAGTATAGAGGTTTAGAGTATCTATGATTGTTTGCAGGCGCAGACATAGTGGCTCCATCGGATATGATGGATAACAGGATAAAGGCCATCAAAGACGCCCTAGTGGAAAAAAAACTCCAAAATCGGGTTAGTATCTTATCAGGTTAATATAGTATCGGTATGGTATCTTTCTTTAACAACTTCAAAATATACTCTATAATATACAAGCTTATATTTCTATTTTCTATAAATATATAAAAGGAAAATGTGACTGACTGATCTATCAACCCACAGCTCAAACTACTGGACGGATCAGGCTGAAATTTGGCATGCAGATAACTGTTATGACAAAGGCGTCCGCTAAGAAAGGATTTTTGAAAATTCAATCCCTAAGGGGGTGAAATAGAGGTTTGAAATTTGTTTAGTCCACGCGGACGAAGTCGCGAGCATAAGCTAGTATATTATAAATGCCAAAGTATAATATGTCTGATAGCTTTTCACGGCCCATCCGTTAAACCGATTCTGACGACAGATACATATTTAGCTTGCCGGGGATGGTCTTCTTTTTCTGCCGGAAAAACAAAGAGTTCCCACGGGATTTTGAAAAACCTAAATCTACAAAGACGCTGGCATCATATATTTGGTATATCGGTATTATCTTGCATCCCGGAAAAGGATATAAGCTACTTTTAATCCTGAAAAATCAAAGTTCCCACGGGATTTTCAAACAGGACAAAGTCGCAAGCGTCATGTAGTTGTTTATATTTGCAGGTTTCAGTGCTATCGTACTCGTGCAAGTTCGCGTCATCCATGTATGGCCCGTTCCGGGACACGATGAAGAGTTCTCCGATGGCCGGCGACAGGAAATGTTACCAACTGCCACCCGGCAGCGCTGGATTAGCCGCTAGGGCTGCGGTAAGCAG
This sequence comes from Maniola hyperantus, assembly GCF_902806685.2. Taxonomy (NCBI): domain Eukaryota; kingdom Metazoa; phylum Arthropoda; class Insecta; order Lepidoptera; family Nymphalidae; genus Maniola; species Maniola hyperantus. The sequence continues at coordinate 11,883,412 of NC_048539.1, read as the reverse complement.
AATGAAAGTAGATTATAACAAGGGCATAAACTGGGTTTTATGACTGAGTTATGAAATGAAACAGTGATACGCGACCGCAACCTATGGGTGAGCTCACTCTCATACTTAACCTCTTCTGTTCATTGTGTAATGTGTATGCTTTAGCCATGCATTGGTACTGATTCTGAGCGCAACCTAATTTTAGAGTATTCATATCCTCTTCTTACTAATGTAATATGAAAAGGACAGACGCAGTTTGACAGTTTTAAATTTAATTTTTAGATGGTAAAACCCGTGATTTTAGCGCATAGTCAGACAGTTTAAATTTGTAACGTGCACTAAAATTTAGAGTCTTTAAATGTAAAGTTCATATTCTGTCCCTTTTTAGCATTGTTAAAAAGAAAAGGATGCAGATACTCTAAATTTAGTTTAGAGAAAGACAACGGAATCGGTGCCATTGACAAATCACCCACTGCGCGGGTACAAGATCAAAGGCCTTTTAATGAGACGCTGAATATGTAGATTGATATATGACACACTGCGTATACGTCACGCCAACTGCAGCTTACATGGATTATATGAAGTACCAGGATAGCATAGTAGCACAAGATACTCACAGCTGAGAAGGCTCCGGCGCTTTAGAAATTTTCATACAACACTTTTTATTTTGCTGTACCCTACATAACATAGAGTAGGTATAGACCCTAATACAGGGTCACATGTAGATATCAAAATCTACATGTTTTGGCAAATAAAGAATATGAATGAATATAAATATGTCATAAGGTCAGAGTTTTTGAGCTGTCGCTAATTTTGTAAAATTTTAAATATATATTCCAGGCACGGGACGTAGCGGAAGGCGCAGATTTCCTAATGGTGAAGCCGGGCTTGCCTTATCTGGACATCGTGAGGCAGACCAAGGATCGGTATCCTAACCATCCGCTATTTATTTATCAGGTAAGTAAAGCAATGGGCAGGTCAACTCTATCGCAGAGCATCTATGGGCAGGAGGAGCGGACGTGACAGGCTTTATTTTATTTTTAAAAAAAATTTAATAAGCTACCCGTGCGAAGCCGGGGTGGCTCGCTAGTATTATATATTGATTCTCTTCCAGGTATCAGGCGAGTACGCGATGATTTCCCGGTCTGGGGACGCAAACGAAGTTCAAACCATTCTTATGGAGACACTCACTTGTATGCGGAGAGCTGGTAAGATTATATGGTAACCTTATTATCTAAATGAATTCACTAGTAAAACTTTCGAAATCCACATGGCTTAGGAGTTCCTTGAATGTTGCATTGCAGCATCAGGATTGAAGAGTCGGGCCTTGAAATTCAATAACAAAGTCTATGCTACATTTACAATATTGTTTCACTAGGAACAGTTCCTTAATCTCTTTAGTTTAGAGTGCTGTACCATGCATCATCAGGTTTGAGAAGTTCGGACTTGGAGTGTAAACATGAAGTCGTTGCTTGATACCTAAAATATCAATTCGTCATCAGAAATTCCCGAATCCCCATGGCTTAGGAGTTCAGTACCTTGCAGCATCAGGATTGAGGAGTTGGGATCCGAAGTTCAATGTAGTCTATGCTTGACACCAAAAATAATATTGCATTATCACTATATTTTAGGAGTGCTGTACCCTACATCATCAGGGTTGAGGAGTTGGGACTTGGAGTCCAAGCATGAAGTCGTTGCTCGGTACCTACAACATTAATTCACTATAAACACGTTGACGCTGGGTTTTTGGCATCAGGATTCAGGAGTTGGATCTAGAAATTTTTATGGGACCACCACGGAAACATCCTCTATTGATTTTAAAAAAAATTGCAAATCGGCCCAGAAACCTGGAAAAAATCGATGTACACACATAAAAAAAAGAACCGAGCCGAATTGAGAACCACCTTTTTGGAAGTCGGTTAAAAATATTCATTCAGTTTCAATGAAGTTCAATTTAAAAAAAGAATATTACTATAAAAATCATCAAATATTGTATCTGCCTAGCATATTTTCATGGGCAGATTACACCTACCGAGTAGTGAAGCGAGACAGTAAAATGTCCCTCGGCCAAGACAGTGCTGTGGCTGAGAAATTGCGGTGAAATGCACTCGTTAAAGTGTTTATACCAACCGAGTACTCGGCCGAGGACACTGACTCGCCACTGTACTCGGTAGGTGTAATCTGCCCATTGATATAAATCCAATGTATTAATCTGAATTTTGTGTTTTCAGGTGCCGACTGCATCATCACGTACTTTGCGCCACTCATTTTAAACTTAATAACCAATAAGCAATAAAAATAATTAATTAGTTAATTAGATCTATGTTAATTAAAGAATATTATTATGTTAATAAGAATTATCTAGATTTTTTTTTTGTATATTAATTGGGTGACTGAATTTAGGTATTTTAGCGTTTAAACTATCGTGAGTGATTTCCATTATATATAATACGAGCTTATGCTCGCGTCTTCGTCCTTCGTCCGCGTGGACTACACAAACTTCAAACCCCTATTTCACCCTCTTAGGGGTTGAATTTTCAAAAATCCTTTCTTAGCGGATGCCTACGTCATAATAGCTATCTGCATGCCAAATTTCAGCCCGATCTGTGAAGTAGTTAGAGCTGTGCGTTGATAGATCAGTCAGTCAGTCACATTTTCCTTTTATATATTTAGATCTGTCCGAGCTTGACTCACGTGTTTAGTCGACGTTAGCCCGACTAGTTTCGAACCCATCCGGGGTCCTTTTTCGAGGGAGTCAGTTCGCGCATGTGACTGTGAGTAAACTGTAAAGCCGGGACAGATATTATATATAATGAATTTAGGGTTATAATTTTATAAAATATGTGATGGGTATCATAAGTACAGATCCTGTTGTATTGTTTACGTGTTGATTTTCAATTAAATTATTATTATTATTTACTTAATTTGCATTTCTTATTTAACTAACTACCACTGATAATGTCGCTAATTCTGTTGTACACAATCGAATGGCAGATATAAGTTTATTAGCTGATGCCTGCGACTTCGTCCGCGTGGAATTAGGATTTTTAAAAATCCCGTGGGAACTTTTTGATTTTTCGGAATAAAAAGTAGCCTATGTCACTCTCCAGGTCTTTATCTATACCCATGCAAAAAATCACGTCAATCCGTTGCACTGTTGCGACGTGATTGTAGGACAAACTAACAAACAAACACTTACGCATTTATAATAAGGCTACTGATTGCTTGCTATCGCTATCATAATGCTCCCTGCGGAAAACGATAGCACTATAACCTGTCATTCTAGTTTAGAGATGGGGTATAGTACGCGAAAGATCGAAATGGCAATCGGGGAGGGAACGCCTCGCACAGAACCCACTACGGACGAGCGCGGGTGACGTGCGGGTTTGCTGGGCGTCCCCTAGCCTCATACCCCGCTTGCCATCTCGACCTGTCGCTGACTATACAACAGAATTAGCCACATAGCCATATCTATACAAATATACTTTAACTAGCTGGTGCCCGCGACTTCGTCCGCGTGGAATTAGGTTTTTTAAAAATCCCGTGGGGCTCTTTGATTTTCCGGGATAAAAAGTACCCAGCCTATGTCACTCGGTCTTTATCTATACCCATGCAGAAAATCACGTTATAAGCTAGTATATTATACCTATTGTATACACGCCGGGTATCCGCTTGTATATATCTATACTATAATTATAAAGAGGTAAAGTTTGTAGGGGTAATCTCTGGAACTACTGAACCGATTGTGAAAATCTTCATCAGTAGAAAGCCACATTATTCCTGAGTAAATTGGGTTATATATTTTTTTTTTTAATTGAGATTCCTACAAAAATTATAATAAGCTACCCGTGCGAAGCCGGGGTGAGTCGCTAGTAATATTATAAAGAGGAAAGATTTGTTAGTCTGTAATCGATAAACTCTGAAACTAATGAGCCGATTTCATTAATTCTTTCACCATTAGAAAGCTAAATTATGTGTGATGAAAAAAATTAATACTTTTTGACTCTACTGCGTACTTGTGACTGCATCTGTATTCTGTACTGAGTTTTTTCTCCTATTGCATACTGAAAAGGTACTGATTTTGTGTCTTTTAGTAAGTCTAAATAAAATTAAAAATTGGTATTAAGATACATGGGAACAAAACTTGGTTGTTTAAACTCGATAAATGATAAAACATTTCTAAAGCTATCCATTAAATTGAAGTAAGTATTTTAATAATAATATTTCATAGTAAAGTTTTCGAAATAGCAATGAATCATCCAAAACGAAACATCGAGAAAAGTTGCGTTTGATTACTTTCGAAATTTTGAACTTTACGCCAAAAATTTCATTGACCAATCACGTGCTATACATGTCATCTCAATAGGAATAACTCTACCAGTTATAAACGTGGGCCAATGAGGTGCAAACAAATCTGTTAACTTGGCCCAATCATCTGGAATGTCGGAATACGTCATCAAACTCTTAGCCAATCGCATCAGCACACGATCGACACAAGCGCTAAATAACTGCGATGGCGGCGTGGCCAAATTCAGTTTTTGTCGAACTACTGAAAGTGATAGAACATTGCGCATAGTGAATTTTCCAAGTGATCTGTGTAGATTGACGTGTCAGTGAATTTTCATTCAAATAGAAGCGAAATTATTAATTTATTTGGTAAGTTATGTTTAACTGACTTGTTTTAATCGTTTAATTAATCCCAAATAATATTCACGAAATATTTTTATAACCTCTATTTAATCAATCAGATCTGACGTTTTAATTTCACTGAAACTTGATATTTTTCCAATTTTCTACGATTTATCAAAACTTTTTTATTAAAAGAGATGTTATAAATCATTATATTTATTCAAAATAGAATAGAATCACGAAGTGAAAGATATGTATGGAATATTCTCGATAGACATTTTAGTGGGCCGGCGCGGTGGCCCATTTTGTACCGTTATGACAACCCGTTACTCCTTTCTATAGCTATAGAAATCTATTCCCAGGCCCTATTCTAGGGCCCAGTGCTTTAATTTCAGAATTCCTATTTTCTACCACTTTCACCGGTAAATACCGTAATTCTAGAGATATGACGTGTCCTTAGGAAGTACCAAACTATGCCCTTGAGAGATTATTGAACTTTGCCATTCCATAACTCATCCTTTACTTCATTTAGTGTATTTCTCGACTATATATACGTGATTTTCTAGGAAAAATAATATAGTTTTTATTTCATTTTCTATTCTATTTTTGTTACAGTTTTAGAAGTAAAGGAATTGCATGGTGAAAATGCGGTGGTACTTGCTAGCTCTAGCGTGTGTGCTGGCGGTCTGCGCCGAGGAGAAGAAGGAGAAGGATAAGGACATCGGCACAGTGATTGGTATCGACTTGGGTACCACATACTCATGGTAAGTGGAAATAAATCATGCTTAACTCATAAATAGGTCACATAGGAAACATAGAAAGAAGATAGAAAATTAAAACACGACAAGTACTTACCTAATTCAGTACATAGATCCAATAAATGAGCTAAAATATGAAATTAATGATGTTTCTTTGTCCACAGTGTGGGTGTGTACAAGAATGGCCGAGTGGAAATCATTGCCAACGATCAGGGTAACCGTATCACTCCATCTTACGTAGCCTTTACAGCTGACGGCGAGCGTCTCATTGGTGATGCAGCCAAGAACCAGCTCACAACCAATCCTGAGAACACAGTGTTTGATGCCAAGCGTCTCATTGGTCGTGAGTGGACCGACACCACTGTCCAACATGACGTAAAATTCTTCCCCTTCAAGGTTGTTGAAAAGAACAGCAAACCTCATGTTGCCGTCAAAACAGCACAAGGTGAGAAGGTCTTTGCCCCCGAAGAAATCTCCGCCATGGTTTTAACCAAAATGAAGGAAACTGCTGAAGCTTACCTCGGTAAGAAGGTCACCCATGCTGTTGTCACCGTCCCAGCCTATTTCAACGATGCTCAACGTCAAGCTACCAAGGATGCTGGTGTAATCGCTGGTTTGAACGTCATGAGAATTATCAATGAGCCTACCGCTGCAGCTATCGCCTACGGTCTTGACAAGAAGGAAGGCGAAAAGAATGTTCTAGTATTTGACTTGGGTGGTGGTACTTTTGACGTGTCGCTCTTAACTATCGATAATGGAGTATTTGAAGTAGTTGCGACCAACGGTGACACACATTTGGGAGGTGAGGACTTCGACCAGAGGGTTATGGAGCACTTCATTAAGTTATACAAAAAGAAGAAGGGCAAAGACATCAGGAAAGACAACCGTGCTGTCCAGAAATTGCGACGTGAAGTCGAAAAGGCAAAGAGAGCATTATCTTCCAGCCACCAGGTCAAGATTGAAATTGAATCGTTCTTCGAAGGTGAAGATTTCTCTGAAACTCTTACCAGGGCTAAGTTTGAAGAATTGAACATGGACTTATTCAGATCGACTCTTAAACCTGTCCAGAAAGTATTGGAGGATGCTGACATGAACAAGAAAGATGTTGATGAAATTGTGCTGGTTGGTGGTTCCACTCGTATTCCCAAAGTGCAGCAGTTGGTCAAGGAATTCTTCAACGGCAAGGAGCCATCCCGAGGCATTAACCCTGATGAGGCTGTCGCGTATGGTGCTGCCGTACAAGCTGGTGTTCTGAGTGGTGAACAAGATACCGACGCGATCGTACTTCTCGACGTTAACCCTCTGACTATGGGTATCGAAACCGTTGGAGGTGTGATGACCAAGCTTATCCCACGTAACACAGTCATCCCAACAAAGAAGTCCCAGATCTTCTCAACAGCAAGTGACAATCAACACACTGTAACAATCCAAGTTTATGAGGGAGAGCGTCCAATGACGAAAGACAACCATTTACTCGGAAAATTCGACTTGACTGGCATCCCACCTGCACCTAGAGGAATTCCACAGATCGAAGTCACATTCGAAATCGACGCCAACGGTATCCTTCAAGTATCAGCAGAAGATAAGGGTACAGGAAACAGGGAAAAGATTGTTATCACCAATGACCAGAACAGGCTAACACCTGAGGATATCGAGAGGATGATCAAGGATGCAGAGAAGTTCGCAGATGACGACAAGAAGTTGAAGGAGCGTGTAGAGTCAAGGAATGAACTGGAGAGCTACGCATACTCAATCAAAAACCAGCTCCAGGATAAGGAGAAACTTGGTGCTAAGGTTGGTATCACATGACATTTTTTTCTATTTGTTTTTACTTTTCCTCATGTGCCACATAATTTTCTAAACTAATCATTATATTAGATTTTTTTGAGTTGGATTTTTCACACTAGGCAGTATTACATTTTATATAAAACAAATATTATTAGTTATCAATCCAAAACGTCTATTTGGTAACCTCATACATTCTTGATTTATCTCATTCTAAAAAATAAACAGCTCTTTAACATATTTTTCTCCTTGTTACAGTTATCAGATGATGAAAAGACGAAAATGGAGGAAGCCATTGACGTTGCAATCAAATGGCTAGAAGACAACCAAGACGCTGACTCGGAAGAATACAAGAAGCAGAAGAAATCATTAGAAGATGTTGTTCAGCCAATCATTGCCAAGCTGTACCAAGGCCAAGGTGGAGTCCCGCCCCAAGGCGCTCCTGGTGATGATGACGAATTTAAAGATGAGTTGTAACCAAAAGGACTGTTAGAAAAGTTGAAAGCGATTATAGCCAAAAGTGATCTCTAACAGGTCGCTGCAGATTACGTATATTGTGCAACTAGTATCAAACTTGTAATTGCATTGTGGATATCACAGTCGTTATTGGCTGAATTATTCATCTTATCAAAATTTGTTTGTATTTTAGTGTGAGAAATTCAGTCAACTGTCGATTGGGTTTATCATACTATATTTTGTCAAAGTTTGTTGCTTAGGGATGCTGATTTATAATTGTGTTGAGTATGACTTTAGATCTTTATTAATGAATTATTACATGTTTTAACAGTCTTAAATTAAAAACGGTAAACTTTTAATCCTATTCAAAGGCCAACAGGTCTAACTTAGCTCAAAATTTGGTTATTTTAACATTATAATATTTACTATACTAACACAATAATATCTTGCAATTTCAATTGAAATTGTGAGTGCAGTTACTGGGAGGTGTCGAGTCATACTTGTCAGCATTTGTATAGGGTAGCAAGTCCACAGTTATTAATATTAGGGTAATATGACCTTCCAATATACTCTATGCAATTGTAAATCAGTTAGTTATGTGCAGTGTACATAACCTGTGTAATACATAACGTAGGATATGAAGTGTTTTAAGATCGTGTTGTGTATTTATTGGTGTGTATGTATGGATGGAATGTATGAAATATGAATGGTGTATGTATGGAGTGTGATGGTTTGGCAGTTCTGAGTCAAACCTTGTTGAAGCTCTCGTGTTAACGCGTTTACAGATATGCCAACTTCCAACTCTGATTTAAGTATATTTTGGCGACCTCCCTGGTGCAGTGGTAAGCGCTGTGGTCTTATTATTGGGAGGTCCTTGTTTCGTTTCCTGGCAGGGATTAGGAATTTCATAATTTCTAAATTTCTGGTCTGGTCTGGTGGAAGGCTTCGGCCGTGGCTAGTTACCAGCAAAACCTTACCGGCAAAGCCGTGCTGCCGAGCGATTTAGCGTACCGGTACGATGCCGTGTAAAAACCAAAGGGGTATGGGTTTAATAAAAACTGCCATACCCCTTCCCGGTTAGCCCGTTTCTATCATAGACCATCGCTTACCACCAGGTGAGATTGCAGTCAAGGGCCAGCTTGTACCTAAATTTAAAAAAAAATTGGTCAACCTACCCCCAACTTACTAATACATGTTGGCACATTTGTGGATGCTTTAAGTTAACCGCCGCGCGTATATGATTAATAATATGAATGTCTATTGTATAAATTGATGCATTTTTTATTTGTATTAAAATCAATTGTGGATAAAATGTCTGATTTGTATTTTAGTCTCGTCACTCGGAGACTACCTCAATATATTATGTATGTTCATTCCCGAATGTAATGCTAGATTTACACGTGCGTACATGCTAGATGGTAAAGATCATTCTGTTTATCCACCCTAAAACAGCCACCCTAGGATGTATACTGGAAAATGTGTAATCATCTGTCCACCCCGGACTGAAATATAATTACAGATTCGCTGTCCGCGGTAGATATATATACGTTTCTGAGTGTACACTCAAGTAGTAGTTCTAGGGTAGATGAACAGAATCCAAGCGAATGTTCCAAAAACTCCATGCAACGTCAATCTCTCTATGAAGCTTGTTTGTCAACCATGTATGTACATGGAGATCTAGCTTAATAATTGTTTTTTGAGACTGCTGACTAGTTAGTTCTTAATTAGCAGAATAATTTAATTACACAAATCAAAGGAAAAAGATTGATGAATGAAAGTCATGTTTCGTGAAAGTGTACCAGTGGGTGTTAAGGGAAATTGGCTTCATTTTTTTTTTATTGAATCTGTGACCTAACTACTGTCTTTTTGGTCTTTTTCCTTTTATCTGTGTTCTATTATAGTAGGTACCTAGTTTATAATTTTTCGGATAAAGTTAAGTACCAAGGTACTTACCCACATAAATAAAAAGTTTTCTATGAATATGTTTTTTATTTTATTACTAGCTGACATAGAAAAGTGTTGTTTTTGGACTTTTGCCTTCCCGGAACCCCTCCACTAACATTTAAACTCTATCGTATGGTATTAAAGTTCAAATTGACTTAAGTATTATTACGATACTTTTGTATGGGAATATAGAAGTGTTGTTTTTAGACTTTCAGGCAATTTTTTAGATTTTTCTCCGTACTTCAAGGAATATTATAACAAAACGGGCCACGCGCAGTGGTAGGGTTCCCTAGTCACAATCATTTTGACCTCGAATAACTCCTTAACCTGTGAACCCTATTGGTTATATATACTACTGCTGTGAATTATACCTACTACCATTTGGCTGATAAAGGGGGGAACACTTGACTATAACAAAAATTAACACACGAAAAATGATGTTCCCTCGCCCACAGCATTTTTAAGACCTATTCAACGATACCCCACACTAGACGAGAAAAAAATAATCTCGAACGTTGCCTGGAAACACAATGTACTCTATGCCTGGAAACCTCATTAGAATAGAAGACTTTCTATTTTATTATAATAATCATTTTTAAGAAAATTACATTTTTGTATAAAATTAAAATTAATTGAAAGTTTTATGTCCCCTGCGTATTTTTGGACTAAGTTTGAACAGCTGATTGTCAAAATAAAGTAGTTTTTTGAGGTTATTCACAGTGTAAAGGTTATGTTTTTCTTGTAATTCAAAGTTCAAACAGTGTTTTCCAGTTAAATTAGGTTCTCGATGTTATTACTGCGGGTCAGGTGTCAAATAATTATCGGAAATCGTATAAATCTTACTTGGTCTTGTGATATTTATCAGTACAGTCATCAATGCTTAGTGCGGTGTTTCTCAAACTTGTGCGGCGTAGACCGAGGTCACTTTTTGCTACAGTTTCGAAGTAATTGCGCCTCATCAGTGTAGTTACTATACAGTATACACTTACGTATACGTATACGTATTATATTTATTTGTAGTGTGCCCATGCATAGCGTCGGCAGTTGTCGTATTTTCTTAGTGAATAGGCTAGCTTTCAGAATGTTTTCTTCAAAGCCCACTTACGAGGTACTTGTGCAAATCATATTTAGTTTTCTTCTAAAAAGAGGAGGAGGCGATCAAAAACCCAAATCCCCACCAAATAAGTCTATACGAGAGAATCAGCTTGTTACTGAATATTTACGTCAAATCTGAATCAGTTTTATTTGAAAGTGTGTATACCTAGTTACTTTGGTTTCATTTCAACTTGGCATAGAACTGATTCTGAGTATGCTATTAAAATTTAGGTCTTGCATAGCATACTTTCACATAATCACGGAGCAACAGATCAACAAAAACACAGTTTTTTTGCGCAGATATAGTTAAAGGCCTGGAAAGTGACATAGGTTGACATAAGCACCAGGGATCTTACGTACAACAGACGGAGCCCTACGTCTAAATACGAAAAAGATACCATGGAAGAAAGGAGAAGAAGAGTGATATAGGCAGCATTTTTTATCCTAGAAAATCAAAGAGTTTCCACGCGATTAAAAAAAAAACTAAATCCATTCAAAAATTTCAATCTAGTTTGTTTATATTTCAGGATGCTGTACATAAGTTAAACTTGTTGCAATCAAATAAATCTACTATTGAGCAGATACGCAAAGATATCAGGATTGGACAAGTAAGTAAGAACAATGTTTTTGTTTAAAACAAATATGAAACCACCTATATTTTTATAATTTTTATGATAGTGTTTTACCTACACTTCAAGGAAATAAATAACTAAATAATTTTAAATACATACATATCAAAAATTGCGTAACCGGCAGGAATCGAACCTGCATCTTCTGGGTTCGCGCCCGATGCCTTGACCACTCGGCCACGGTTTCACTTACTGCCAGTGACGAAATTTGTGGTATGTATGTTCACTCAGTACTGAAGCGACTGTTTAATGCGATCTAGTAGCGACACTTTGCAGTTATCGAAACTGCAAAGGGTCTATTGAATAGAATATAATGCATAATTATATTTTTGGAATACGGCTGCAAGTATTTAATTCAATATGCATTTATTTAGACTATAAAGTATTTATTTATATAGACTATTGGAATACAGCCGCAAGTGTTTAATTCAATATGGCCTAAAAACTAAAAAGTTAATCTTTATATTCTCCAGAAATGCACAAACCTAGAGGACATGAAGAACTATCTACAGAGGACTGGTGTCACAATGCCAATGCTGGATCAACTGTCTGTGATACATGTAGCTGGCACCAAAGGCAAAGTAAATATTTTAGGCAATATGGGAAAGGTGGAGGACTTTGTGGTTGGCAGTAGCACATCCTCAGAAGGGTCTACATGTCCAGCACTGGATTCTAATAGGCTGTTGATGTTGATTTAAGGGGTTATTATGAAATTGATTTTTAGTAAAATGTAAGAAGCATAGATTTGTTCACTGTAGTGTACTACATAGTTAATAAACGAAAAACAATTTCATGACTTTTTAGAAATTGTTATTATCCATTTCATAAAAAAAATACAGAGCTAACCACAATTTTCAATTAAAACTAAAAAATTTGGATGCTAAGAGCTATTTTCGTGATTTTTTTTTCATCGAAACCACTGTATCCAATAAATTGTGTTTCTAGTTCATGAAGTACCTATATAATCATGAAATAATTATTTAGTAATTATAGGCTTCCCAAATTTGCAAAATTTTCTATCATCTCAACTACTGAGTATGAAAAGGGCTCAGGTATGCAGGTTTTAGAACTTTTCCTTTCCCATTAAAAGAAAGTGATATTTAATTTCTTAATAATGAAAAACATAGTTCCGAAAATTTGAAGGTACATGTCAGAGATCGAACCCCGGACTCCCCGATTAGAATGTTGATGTCATTAACACTAGACTATCATCGCTTCACTTTCAATATAGGGCCTTAAGTACAACATGTCTCGGAAATATCTGCGCACATCGCTGGAATGCGCTTCCCTGCAGCTCGCCCGTTTTTGCCTATCCAGTATCGGCGCCAACGCGAGCGTGTTGCATGACGTGACTAAGTCAGGTTCGCAGTTATTTCCGACGGGTTGTATTATCTTGCAACCTTGTCTTGCAGGGATCCACAAGCGCAATGTGCGAATCGATCCTCCACACACACGGTTTTCGCACGGGCTTCTACTCGTCGCCGCACTTGGTGGAAGTACGAGAACGGATACGTCTCGATGGTATTACGCTAACAAGGAGCCAGTTTGCAGAACATTTTTCTCAAGTTTACAACGCGTTATATAGTACACAAGTGAGTGAAGAGCCTCCTTTTTTACTGGACCATGCGGACCTGACTTTCATGCACGCTTTAATAAACGCGTTTTAATATCATCATCATCATCATGATCAACCCATCACCGGCTCACTACAGAGCACGGGTCTCCTCTCAGAGTGAGAAGGGTTTTGGCCATAGTCTACCACGCTGGCCATGTGCGGATTGGTAGACTTCACACACCTTTGAGAACATTATAGAGAACTCTCAGGCATGCAGGTTTCCTCGATGTTTTCCTTCACCGTTAAAGCAAGTGATATTTAATTAATTAAAACGCACATAACTCCGAAAAGTTACAGGTGCATACCCGGGAACGAACCCCCGACCTCCGATTAGAAGGCGGACGTCCTAACCACTAGGCTATCACAGCTTCTTAATATACCTACGAATAAAACTCTTATTAATTTACTTACCTTACTCAATATTTAACTTTGAATTCTGCCTGGTGATTGAGACGACACATGGTCTTAGGAAGACAATGTAACTATAGGACACAACAGGTCGAGATGGCAATCGAGGTAAAAGGTGGGGAGGGGGGGGGACGACTCCCCGCACACCCGCATGTCAAACGCCCTATCCCGCACCAGCTTAGCGCGGGCGCTGTGTGGGTGTGAAATTGTGGATCCTAACCTTGATCACCATCTCGACCTGTCACGTACTATATATGTCTGCGCCACATCTCCTGGGTCTATGTACTTGGCTAGTCGTAAGTGGCTGAAATCAGGAGAATATTTACTATTACCACTCAACTTTTGCGATGCTTAATATTGTTTTTTTTTCAGTCTTTCGAAGGTGACATGCCGAAGTACTTTGCGTTTCTCACGGTGCTTGCTTTCAACGTGTTCCTGAAGGAAAGGGTGGATGTGGCCATAGTCGAAGTCGGTATCGGTGGTATTGTGGATTATACTAATATTTTAAGGTATTTTTTTTTTTCATGTACCAAAATTGTAGTTACAAGTAGTTTTACATCTATTATTACTTACTGTTTTGCTCTGTTCTGTTTGCCTTTAGTGCACCATCATTATCGTCATGTTCTACCCATCGCCGGCTCACTACAAAGTACGGGTCTCCTCTCAGAGGAAGGGTTTTGGCAATAGTCTACCACGCTGGCCAAGTGCAGATTGGCAGACTTGACACACCTTTGAGAACATTATGGAAAACTCTCAGGCATAAAAGTTTGTGATAGCTTAGTGGTTAGGTTAGGTCGTCCGCCTTCTAATCGGAGGTCGGGGGTTCGATCTTGGGCACGCACCTCTAACTTTTCGGAGTTATGTGCGTTTTAAGTACTTAATTAAATATCACTAGCTTTAACTGTGAAGGAGAACCTTACGTAGGTACAATTTGTCAAAAACTACAATATTCCGTTTCAAAAGTTGCTATTATAATATCAGAGTAACGCCTAGCGCGCACCACGGTGCGGCGAGTTACGGTGCCTTTTAAAATCCATAAATTTGTATTTAAATTATCAAAATCGGATGCGGAATTAATTCCGGAGTGCGTGCGCTTATATATTATATAGTTCACAGATTTTGCGGGGGAAATTTACCGTGGTGCGCGCTAGCTATAATTAATGTATTTGTAATTAATATCGATTACCTACTACCGATTTTTATAATTTTTCTAGAAAAGTACCAGTGGTTGGTATAACAGCCCTTGGGTTGGATCACACATCCATATTAGGCCACACACTACCTGAAATAGCAGCCGCGAAGGCGGGGATAATGAAGCGCGGCTGCGAAGCGTACACTATGCAGCAGCCGCCCGAAGCACTAGACGTGCTTCGAACTGTTGCGTCTAATACTGAGGTAACTACTGTATCTACCCAGTGTTTTTGTAAGCCACAACCAAATAGCAAAACAACCTTGAAAATAGCGAAACTCAGAATAAATCGGATATAGCGAATCTCAGTCTGCCCGACTAACAACGGATTTGAAACTAGTCGGGCATACTCCGACTAAACACGTAAATCCAGCAATAAGATATTTATAATCAGAATAAATAATGTATCTTTAATAATTTAATCATAATTATACATAAATTGATTTAGTTTCTTGTTTCTATCAATTTGTTTGTAATCAAATCTGGCATACCTCTTCGAAGCCAGCCCGCTTAAACTACATTACCACTTACCACCAGGTGAGATCGCAATCAAGAGCTAACTTGTTATGGAAAAAAGAAACTATATGGTTTGAAGCCTGTGATATGTGCAGGGATCTTCCTTCCACTTCATAGTTCCAAATTATTTTAAATCTAGTATTTGTTTTCAGTGCTCTCTTAATGTGGTACCCAATTTCGACACATACAAATTCCAAAATGGATGCAAGCTATCTATCCCTTTAGAAGCATACCAGATGAATGCCTCCTTAGCTGTGCAACTATCACACGCATGGATGCGCATAGCCAAACAAAATACGAGATACATCTTACAAAAACAAGTTAATGGCAATAACATGACAGAATACGTAGAATCTATAATAGATAATGATGAACCTGTATTGGTTAATACCCTGACAAAAGAAACGGTGCTTGGTTTAAAGGAATGCAAGTGGCCTGGAAGGTACCACATTATTAACACTGATTATGCACAGTTTTATTTGGATGGAGCTCACACTAAAGAGTCTATGGAAATATGTGCGCAATGGTTCATGGAAAATAACAGGTAATAATTTTGAAAAAAAAAACCAGGCAAGTGCGAGTCAGGCTCGCGCAACGAGGGTTCGGTACTCAATCGTATTTTTTCGACATTTTGCACGATAATTCAAAACTTATGATGCTTAAAAATAAATAAAAATCTTTTTTAGAATATACTTTTAGGAACCAGAAGCGGATTTTATTAAAAATAACAGTCATTTTATCAAAATAAATGATTTATTTACAATTAGGTTATGCTTTTAAACACAAATGAATGAAAACAGAAATATCGAATCAACAAACAGAGATTTACCTTCTTATGACTTTAAAAGTAAAACATCAAAGTAATCAAATCAAATAAAACATTAAAATAATGGAAAGACTTACTGCAAATTGCACCGATCACCAAAACGACCTTACCGCTCGATATTTGCCAGAGAAATGCGCAAATCACGTGGCAGCGGCTGTATTTATACCGGTTCGGTCGGGTAATGACGCAAATTGCAGAAAATCAGGCTGGCGGGCCTAAGACGGCCACTCCTGCATGCGCGACGTCCTCGTCCGCGCCCTCATTGAGCGTCTTTGTTGGAAGCATCCACAGCTGGCGCACAAGGTGACTAAAGACCTGCGCTTTCTTCATGGTCATGATTGTCAGAATCTGTTGAAAGGACATAAAGGTTAAAGTAGATGTAAGAAAATCCAGTAGTTGCCTATTATTTCATCCATCACAAATCCAAGGCCCTCATTCACTGGTACACACTTAGCTACTTATCCCATTAATCCTTCACACACACTTCTACTAACGACATACATCTTCAGGCACGTGTCTCATTCATTCTCACACGTTAAAGCCTATCAAGTCTACATCTTAGAAATGTGTCTGCAGGGCAAAAGCCCCTACGCGTACAAAAACGCGTCTGCAAGGCCGAAGCCCCCAACGCATATGACAATGCGTCTGCAAGGCCGAAGCCCATACGTGTATAACAACACGTCTGCAAGGCCGAAGCCCATACGTGTTTAACAACACGTCTGCAAGGCCGAAACCCATACGCATACAACAATGCGTCTGCAAGGCAGAAGCCCATATGCATACAACAATGTGTCTACACGGGCCGAAGGCCAATGCATACAACAATGCCTCTGCAAGGCTGGAGCCCAATATGTGTACAACAACACATCTGCAAGGCCGAAGCCCACACGCATACAACAATGCGTCTGCAAGGCAGAAGCCCATATGCATACAACAATGTGTCTACACGGGCCGAAGGCCAATGCATACAACAATGCCTCTGCAAGGCTGGAGCCCAATACGTGTACAACAACACGTCTGTAAGGCCGGAGCCCATACGCATACAACAATGCGTCTGCACGGGCTCCCGTGTCGCGTGCTCAGTGCAACGCATCGCCAGTGGACCGCCTCAGCTGCTCATCTCATTCTCTCGTGTATAAAGGCACACATATACACATTTGAGCAACTGTAAACATAAAACACATTAAAAACGTCCCACTTACTTTCAGGAGAATTAGTGCAACTTTGGAGACACCACTATCTGGACGCCTGAATTCAAATTTTCCCTCAGCCTGGGAGTCTAATGTCAACAAAGGTCCACATACGAATCTTGTTTAAAAATCTTGCATGTAAATCTACCACCGAGGTAAAATACTGCTACAAAAAGTGACTTGACATTACTTTGGTATTTCAATTTCGTAGGTAACTTATGATCAATTACATCAATGAATTAAGCCAGTACCGAATCGTCGGTCAAATGACAATAAATTTTCTACCCCTGAGGGTAGAAAAACAACACCCTTCTAATTGAAACTGTTGCCCCTCTCTAGCTTGGACAGGAGACAAAACTCAATTATTAAAATAAAAAAAATCCAAAATTTACGTCTCGAGCTTTCTGTTGTGTTTGGGTTTGTGTTTGGGTTTGTGTTTGGGTTTGTGTTTGGGTTTGTGTTTGGGGTTGTGTTTGGGGTTGTGTTTGGGGTTGTGTTTGGGGTTGTGTTAGGGTTATTTTAGGGTTGTGTTTGGGGTTGTGTTAGGGTTGTGTTAGAGTTGTGTTAGGGTTGTGTTTTCCAAAAACCGAAAAGTCTTTCTCCATCTTAGCCACTGTGGGTAATATCCACAGTCCACACTTGTGCTCATATGCTCGGAGAGTGGACAGAACTGTCGGAAGGGATAACATTTTATCATTTCCCCGGAGAGAAAATGTCTTAGCACATGCTAACCCTGCAGGAGTGCTATCTAAATTCTGTAAATAGGTGGCAGTTAGGTATATTTCACCAACAAAACTATATCAGTCTGTTTGACCTTATCAAAACCGCTCGGCCTAGCTGGCCTTAGCAAATGTTTTAATCAAAATAGTCCTTTCCATTAAAATTGGATTAACGCAATAGAAAACTGTCAGCAAAGGTTTACATGTGCTCAAGTACTGTTTACATGTGTAAACAAGCACTACTCCTTTGTAAAATCGAAACGGTAAGAATGTTTAACTGATAACGAGCGTAATCAGGTTTTTCTAAAGCACTGAATCTACCCACGTTTAACTATAAACGCACCAATATACTGCGTCATTGGCTTGCATGTCATATCAGGTAATTTTATCACAAAGACAAGTGAGCAAAGCTGGAGCAAGGTATTTGCTTTCTGAATTCTCAATGATTCAAAGGAAGTACTTTACTGGAACACGTATCAAAATCACGAACACTAACTTTAATAAAACGGAACGCTCTCACCAATCATCGCGAACAAAGGTTGTCACCTCGCGAAGAGAGCAGAAGCACGTAGCGGTGTGCGCGGCATCGCGCAGCAGGACCTGTTACACCCGCCAAGGGCGCAGGAGCTCGAGTGGCGTGCGCGCCATCGCGCAGCAGGACTAGCGAGCTGTTACGCCCGCCAAGGGCGCAGGAGCTTGAGTGGCGTGCGCGGCATTGCGCAGCAACACCAGTGCGCCATCTCGCTCGGCAAGAGCGCAAAAAGGCGCGGCAGCAGCGTGGCACGGCACAGCAATACCAGCCGTTTTGCTCGCCATGAGCGCAGAAAGATGTGGCAGCGGCGCAGCATGGCACCACCACACTAGCGCGCCGTTGCGCTCGCGGAGAGCGCCGAAACTCGGAGCAGCATGCGCGGCATGGCGCCGCCATACTAGCGCACCGTTGCGCTCGCGGAGAGCGCCGAAACTCGGAGCAGTGTGCGCGGGTCGCACCTCCACACTCACGCCAGAGCATGGCAAGCTTCGCACTCGTGCGGAACGCCAAAACCCGCAGCCAAGTGCGCAGCACTGTGCCAGAAATTTTGGAAAAAGAAAGATAAAATCAATGTGAGCACAGTGTCCAAATGTAAGTAGCTCCTAGTCGGTTAATTACGCCTGTCCTTAGTACGACAGGTTTACATATTCATACAACGATCTAACACAACATGAAAATTGATTTCTAATGTTATATCAGAAAACTCGTAAAATAATTTGATTCTACCACTTGGCTGTCAATGCCACGTAATGTGCAAAACAATTCGAGTACACTGAAAGTGTTTAGCAATCGACTCGAGATAAGTTCAATCCACTGTTAATCAAAATATCTACAGGTACCCGCTGTAGAACTGCAGTACAATAATTAACACTGACTTTACTGGCAAAAATAATAAATCAACGTCTACAAATTATGATTTCCTCTTTTACAAAAGAACACTGAATTCAGCCAAAATTTGTTTTTATAACAACTGGCTGAGATTTTCGGGTAGTCTGAAAATTACTATTTTCGTTCGCTGTACTAGATCTTTCATTAGGCTTTAGCTTTTTGTACCTTATACTTTGTGATTATAATTTCCACATAGAAATAAACATGATTAGGAAGCACTACAACTAAAACTACGCCTTCTAGTCTTAAACTGCGAATTTGAATTGCGGGTATCTCGGCGGAATGCTTCGTAACTAATGTTTAACAGTAATTTTACGTAGATTTGTTCATAACCTCAATAAGGATGTTACCAATATCATCCTTTTGCGTGCACAACGAGAATAAGCTTCGTTTTAAAATTGGCCCAAGACAGACCAATCATTTGTGGACCCATTCGTTTAAACACTTTTGCACAACAAAATCGTTCAGACAAATACAAATACGCGAAACTATTTCACGGTTATGCCATCGATTGAGGTTAAGAACATGATCAATCTTTACGCCATGCATTAATGTCATTAAAAGCGGCATCAAAATTAGAAGTAAAGAAGGTTGGATCTCACCTGGTTTATTCCGCCAATCGCACTCACTATTTTCTCCGTCTTAACCACACCAAACAATGCCCATTGGAAGCCATAGAGCTTACGCGGTGTGGCGAGGTCTCCACAGACCTGGTAGTGTTGCGGCGCTGCAGCGTCTGAGCCCACTTAGACAGCGATGATGGCGTTTGAACTCGCTGCTGAGAAAGCGGCGGTCCAGGCGAGAAGGGTGCAGTTCGCCGCGGCGAGGCCGCCGGCGTTAGTGAATGGGACAGAGATCGACTAGCCAGTCTTTTATTATTATTTGACTAGACTACGCTTATCCTCTATCTCACTGAGGCAGTTTTGAATAACATCGAGTATTTGTCGAAATTCTGGGCTGCTAGTGTCTAAAAGATGATCACGTGATTTACAAAACTTTGTTTTATGCTTAGATCGACCACTTGATTTAGACAACTGCATTATTAAAAACAAGTAGGGTAGATGTCAATTTTCTAAGGATTTTACACGGACAACAATTTAATTTGGACAAAAATATTTGAACTGGATACATTGTGCTTAGCTAGGTATACAGTCAAACACCAGCAGAACTTTCCTCAACCGCGGTAAGTCGTGACATTTTATGGATCTGTTGTCATTTTATGTTGAGGGTAGGACTGCTATCTAATCCGGCGCTGACGGGAATGAACAGTACGAGATCTAGACCTATTTCGTACACCAGAACAGCTACTCTTGTAATATGAGTGATGTTTAGTATTAAGCAAACGTAAGCAACTCTTATCGCGACGTGATCTCAAGCCATTTCTATCACAACGCGAACGTGAACGTGTTCTATGATGGTGTCGGTCTATGGTGTCGGTGCAATCTGCTTTGAGTACAAATACGCTTTGCCATACGGCATGGCGACTCACATGACATTTAACAACAGCAAAATTATGATGTCATCACAAGTTATTGAACTACAAGTAAGAAGGTTAAACTCTGTGTTTATCGCAAAACAAAAAGCTGTATGTGGGCACAAGTACATCCCCACTTCTGATTTTAGGAACCAGAAGCGGATTTTATTAAAAATAACAGTCATTTTATCAAAATAAATGATTTATTTACAATTAGGTTATGCTTTTAAACACAAATGAATGAAAACAGAAATATCGAATCAACAAACAGAGATTTACCTTCTTATGACTTTAAAAGTAAAACATCAAAGTAATCAAATCAAATAAAACATTAAAATAATGGAAAGACTTACTGCAAATTGCACCGATCACCAAAACGACCTTACCGCTCGATATTTGCCAGAGAAATGCGCAAATCACGTGGCAGCGGCTGTATTTATACCGGTTCGGTCGGGTAATGACGCAAATTGCAGAAAATCAGGCTGGCGGGCCTAAGAATACAGATAAAGACCTTTCTACTATATCAAGTGGGGTATCCCATTTGATATAGTTATCTTACTTCAAAATTGAAAACACTAATTATTAGATCATGACCACAATTTAATTTTTTTTGTGTGATCTAGCCCTAAATTCACGGTTTTAAGATTTTTCCCCAAATGTCCGCTATAAGATCTACCTACCTGCCAAATTTCATGATTCTAGGTCAACGGTAAGTACCCTGTAGGTTTCTTGACAGACAGACAGACAACAAAGTGATCCTATAAGGGTTCCGTTTTTCCTTTTGAGGTACGGAACCCTAAAAACAGAAAATACTTAAAACAATATCATCTATCACTACCCATATTATAAATGTGAGTGTTCCTGTCCTTCAATCACGTTACAATGGAGGAAAGGATCGACGTGATTTTTGCATGGGTAAAGACACTGAAGAGTGTCATAGGCTGCTTTTATCCTGAAAAATTAAAAAGCTTCCACACGATTTTTGAACATCTAAAGCCACACGGAGGAAATCGCGGGCCCGCGATTATATAATAAATATTTACTATTATGTAACTACAACTTTTTGTAGGTAAATAATAAAAATAAATAATATAGGTAAATGTGATTCACACATCCTTGGTAAAATATTTTATTCATCATTTCAATTCTTAATCCATCACCAGTCCACTACTTAGCAAGGGTCTCTCAGAATGATAAAGGTTTAGGCCATAGTCCACCTCATCAGCCAAGCTGGTATCAAGTGTATTAGCTCTGTAGCCAAGTGTGGATTGGCAGATTTACACAATACATACACATCTTTAAGAACATTATGGAGAACACTTAAGCATGCAGGTTTCCTGATGATGCCATTAAAGAAATATTTAATTGCTTAAAAAATTTACATAGCTTCAAAAAGATTGCATGCAAGTAGTTTCAAAAAAAAGATTTGTTCTTGTTTTACATGATATTTATTCCAATAAAAAATGATTTGTCTACTTACATTTTCTTTAGGAAATAGGAAAAATATTAAACCTACCATATTTCTAAAGTCTTGCCCACATTCATCATCTAAGGATAACCTCATGAATCTCAATAAATTACATAACATGATAACGTAAATATTATGTTCCAATCTCAATAGTTAATTGTGTATCATTAACATCCAGTAACCTGTCGATATCTGTAAGCCATGATATTAACCTATCCAAATACCCTCCGTCTTGCTTATAACTTAATAGCAATAATTGCATATGCTGGTATGCCATTGGTTGGCCCAACAAAAACTCTAACCTACCATCCCTTAGAGAAAGCAGTTTAATAAATACTATAGCTATCAGGGTCCACTGTATCTGCTTAAACATTATATTATTGGCTTTTAACTTAAATGTGTTAACTAGTAAACGTATATCAGAACTAATTGTTAATGTTAGTAAGCCTAAAGATCTGAGTAAGTCAGGCAGCACAGTGTTCAAATGTTTGCAAACAATTCTTCTTCTTAATGCATTTTGTGCATTTTTATCTATAAGTGGTAACTGAGTTTTATTAAAATTGTCTTCTTCATCATTTGTTATGTCAGATTTAACTTCAGTATTTTCATTTTGAATAGGAATCTCAGTTTCTCCAGAGAAGAATGCTTTAACTTTCAATTGCAACTTCTTACTTTCCTCTTTAAGTATATTATAATCTGGCAAAGGTTTTGTTTCCCTGGCCAACGTTTGTGAATCAAATCTTCTATCTTCCAACTCCAACATATTTAATTTCCGACATAATGCTTGGTACTGGTCATAGGTATTGGAACTGTATGATATATGTTTGGAATAGTTGTTCAAATAGTTTTGTATGCAATCTCCTTTGTCTGCAACCATTTCTTTTACTTTTTCTTCACCAAATAAAAAGAGTAATGTGTCTATGGTAAACCATTCGGCTAAGCATTTTTCTACCTCAATCGTTATAGTTGTGATTGACAGTTGTTTTTTCTGTAGGACTCTTTTATTGTTTGTACTATTTTTAACTTCCATTGCAGAGTTACGAGGTTTGTTGACTAGCATAGAATCTATTTGTTTGACTGGCTTCTCAATTACATCCCCAATGATATTTAATGGATTGTTTAAAGTTTTCTTCTGAGATACTGATTCTTTTTTTATTGTGGTAATATCTTTGGGAGTTCGAATTGTTGTAGTATCTATTGGTTTGACTGATTTCTCTATTACATCACCAACTAGATTTAATGGGTTATTTGAAGTATTCTTTACATCTTTTTCGACAGTATTTTCTGTAGTTGTGATATTAGTTGATTGATTATTTCTATGATTAGTTTCTTTAGTGTGAAGGTGAGGAAAGGTTTCATTAGAAACACCAATTGTATTTTCCATTTTAGATAACAGGTTATTGGTATCACTATTTTCATTGTTACCAGTTTCATTTTGATGCTTATCTATGTCATTAAGTGTAGCATTTGTGAAATCATTTATTGATGTAAAGGTTTGACTTTCAGCTTTCAAGACAATTCTTTCAGTCAAACTCAAGTCCACCTCCTGGCCCATACTACCCACTGAATCCAATGGTAATAGACTGAATTGCGGTATGTTTTCGTACTCTCTGAACCACAAAGGGCTTGTTAACATTTGTTTCTTTACATGCGTTGCAGATTTGTAACAAATATTACTGCAGAAACTCTTCCTTGCTGTGATGTCGTAAACTTTATTCGTTTTCATAGATATTCTATACTTTTGTTTAGGAATATCTTTTTGAGACAGGGTCTTTTGGCATATAGGATAACCACATAAATGTAAAATTGATCTCTCTTCAATCACATCCTCAAAGTGGCTTTGGTTAATATCACACAAGCATTTAAGAAAATAATCTTCCTGTATGTCATTTTCAAGCAGACTCTCGACTATATGTTGAGCTTTCGTGTTGCATTCCTGTTTTTTTATGATCGCTTGCCTGATTTGTTCTTTCGTCATTTCTTCAATTTTCGTAGGTCTTTTAATTCCTCTTTTTGCTTGTGCTTCCATTTTATAACTTGAAAATGAAATTTTTCCACTATAAATATTTGTTTTAATTTGCTATTTATTTGAAAATTCTTAAAATTCGATTTTAACTTGATTTTAGAAATATAGAAATGAAATGAATTTGTCAGTGTCAGCCTGTCAGTGATGACAATTGACAAGACAACAACATGACATTGGCAACTGCAGCTAAAGGCAGCTACAATGTGACGATCGCAATCACCTCTGATTGGCCGACATCGGCTGACACTCTTTCGCTATTGGCGGCCCTATTTATTGTTGCAACAAGAACACCATAAACTCATCCAATCAGAACAATTGCGATTGTTGATTGATGCTGCCAAATTACTAGACAATGACAAGGACCAAGCAATGACCACAAATGTATACAGATAATCAATATTCTGCCTTGTGTGCGCATTCAGAAAGACTGCTAATATTTTTTATTTGCAGGCATGAAGCAAAGGTTTTGATATTCAGCGCAACTGGTGACCGAGATGCCGAAGTACTTTTAAAACCACTAAAAGACATAGATTTTGAAACAGTGTTTATTGTTATTCCGACTGCATACAAAGAAGTAACTAAAACTAGTGATAACTATTCCTCAATGGAACACGAAGAGTTGCTATCGCGTTGTAAAAATCATGCTATAACATGGAAAAAGTTAAATAGAAAATCAAATATTGTTGTACTGCAATCTGTATCTGATGCTTTATTGAACGTTAAAAATAACAGTCCTAACAAATCTGTTTTAATAACTGGATCTCTCCATTTAGTCGGAGCAGCGTTGTCAATAATAGATCCTAATCTAAGTAAAGTATAGCTAGAATAAAACATATGTGAACGTACCTATGATACAAGTCTGTGATTAAAATTGAACTTATTAGTTATTGATAAGTTAATGAATAAAGCCATAGATAAATTATTGGTGGAATAAGCACTGTATTTGCAGCTATAATAATATGATATTATTATTAAATGTATTCCAATGCTACAGTTTTGTTTTTATCTGAATAAAATGCCAACAGAGCGGTGAGAGTCTAGCGGTTAAGATGTTGGCCTTGGTTTTAGATCTAGAACAATCCATACTAATATTATTATAAATGCGAAAGTGTGTCTGTCTGTCTGTCTGCTAGCTTTTCACGGCCCATCCGTTCAACCGATTCTGATGAAATTTGGTACAGAGATAGCATGCATCCCGGGGAAGGACATAGGCTACTTTTATCCCCGAAAATCAAAGAGTTCCCACGGGATTTTTAAAAACCTAAATCCACGCGAACGAAGTCGCGGGCATCATTTAGTAATAAATATAATAGAATCTTATCAATCTTTTGATCGCTCACATTATATCATATTACTTCCTACTATGGAACGAAGAGGTAACTGGTAAGGAGCACGATCTCCGGAGGAAAAGTTGAAAAAGTGTCCAGCTATAAACAGTAAATAATAATTCAAAAACGGTAACTGGTCGAGACCGCGCTAACCCGGTGCGGATAACGTGCGGGTGTGCGTGGCGTCCTCCCGCTTCATTCCCCCATTGCCATTTCGACTCGTCGCGTACTATAGTTGTATGAATGAAGCAGTTGATAATGGAGTGAAGAACTTAGTTATGTTGAGTTAGTAATTTAATATTTTAGTGACTAGAGTAGTTAGTTCCAGTATGTATCCATACCTCAGTATAATATTATTACGTACGTAGTTATTTTAATTTTCGACACTTGCTCATAAAGTGGCTCTAACATAGAGCTAATTTCACCGCAATTAGGCACATAATGACACTTATAATCAAACTGTGATTTTTTCATTGCTATTATTCACAAGTGAGTTATAGAGTTTTTTTTATTGTTTGAGTTGCTTTGTTATTAAAAATAGTTAGGGAGGCGAGGTAGCTAAATGGCGTAATTCAACGGCGCCGTCGAGACCTATCAAAATCGAAAGATAAAATAATTTCGAATAGAAAAGCTCGTATGGTAAAAACCATTTTAGCGGTGGGTTTGGCGTGTACGATTTTTCAAAAATGTTAAAAAAAACAGTTACTTGGGCATTCTCGAGCGCGTCAGATATTCATACTACGTATGCCCCAAGTGCCTCTGATAACAACGGTATACTAATCTGCCGGTTTGCGTGGTGGGGGTAGGCATATAAAGTAGTCAAAAATGCAAAAAAAAAAAAAAAATTACTCGAGCGCGTCAGATTTTCGGAAGGGGTGTTGAGTAGGCCCCAAGGAAGCTCCCTTTAAAAAAACTGACTATTTCGGCGCGACGAAAAGTTACGATGAATTTTTGAAAATTCAAAAAAAAAAGTTTTTTCGAAATACTCGAGCGCGTCAGATTTTCATAGGGGAGGTTTATCTCGGTATCCTGAAAGCATATTTTCTTAATCTGACAATAATGTTGGTGGGTTCTCTTAATCTGACCAAAAAAGGTTTTTTGGTTTCTTTTTTTTCCTTTCTTTCTCCTTGATAAAATGAGGAATTTAAGAATGACAATAAAGCGATAGATACAACCAACGTTAATGTAGATGAAATGTAGTACGAATTGTATTATTTATTGTATAAAAAAATGAAATGATATAAAAATAGTATTATAATTGTATTGTTATGTATTGACCTTTACATTTTTGCTCAATACAATTCATCGTCTTCTTCTTCACTGGAACTTATGAATATTGTGGCTCCTCATCCACAATTCTTCAGAGACCTTTTTTGTGTAAAATAAAATTACCTTTTTTGTTTATTTTAACCTTTTTTTTGGTAAAATGTATCGTTCGCGACTTATATGCCGCAACGCGTTTTTCGGAAGACGAAATGGCTCCTACACACTTCCGGTCATGCGGAAACCGGCAGATTTTGTATTTTTAGTAAGTTTTAGATTATATTCTTCAAAATAAAAAAAATAAAAATCGCGCTCGAGAATGCCGGATTAACGTTTTTTTTTTACAAGTTCGCGACCCTATAACTCGGCGGCGTCAAGGACTTATCGTCAGATTAGTTAAATTTAGTCTTAAAACACTAAAATCAACCCCCAATATCTTAATCTGACGCGTTCGAGTATTTCAAACTATCGATTTTTTTTTACTAATCTGATCGTTTATCCTAGGCGCGCGTCACTACATATAGAGCTAAATACTTTACAAGGTTGTTCTATTAGGTCTAAGGTATCTCTCATATCTTAAACTGCCACGCTCGAGTATTACCGAAAATTCCCCTATTCGCCTCCCTAACTAAAAAGTTTCGATGCAAAAAAGATCGTGTATAATAATAACTACAAATAAACTAATGTACCTATTACTTGTTCATTTCATGTAACTTCGTAGGTACCTAATTAAATAGATAAATTTCAACTTGTACGTGTTTAAAAAATAAAACTTTCACTCAAATATAATTTTGATTTTTCTGTAATAAAGAAAACTTGAAATTCCCCATTTTGTTCGTGTCGTGGCTAAAACATGGTTAAACGGTATCCGCCACCGACCAGAAATAAAAGTACGCGCGCATAGGAAAACTGCCCAACATGAATTCCAGCTGGCGACATAAATGCTTGCTGTCACCTGTCGTTACGATTGTCAATGTCATTACCAATATTTGTCAAATTTCATCTAAATGAAATGATAAAAGTCACAGAGTACATTGAATGATAAAAGTAGTCAACATCAGGCATATCAGGCAACATCCAATATTCCCACAGCAAATTACAATCCATTGAAAAATCA
Organism: Maniola hyperantus; assembly: GCF_902806685.2. NCBI lineage: Eukaryota > Metazoa > Arthropoda > Insecta > Lepidoptera > Nymphalidae > Maniola > Maniola hyperantus. The sequence continues at coordinate 11,855,578 of NC_048539.1, read as the reverse complement.
AAAAAATTCAAAAAGCTGACATTTGTTGAGCTTTCTCTCGCAAGTCGCAAGTTTGTACCGTTTCTATAAAAGCGCTTTTATTATATCCAGTTCAAGCTTCCACTCTGAAATGAAATAAATACATTCAGAAGACTTTCGCCGCTACGTTTGTTTGCGAGTAACCTAGTTATTTTATCCTTTTATCGTTACTACAGTGTTAACTGTTATCAGTACCTACATGTTTATCAAATTGGAAATAATTATAAAGCCTGGTTGTACTGCATAATATTATTTTCCAAATAGATAGATGATAAGGATTTATTATCATCGAATGTACGATGATTTAATTCTAAATAGAATGGTGCAGAAAGAAACATACATGAGGTTTTAAGGTAAGATAGTGATAAAATAATACACTTTTAAGTTTTAACCTTATTTTGTAAGGTTTCACACACATCGCTATCTTCAAATTGAAGTGCCTCATTTTTTTTATCTTTATTCGAGCATTTACACTATAATCACACAAAATAGTAAGCAATGATGTAGCCTAAGGTGCCTAGGAGGTGCCTGTTTACTCTTATTTTGAAAGTCCCAATTAGCAGGGAAAACAAAAGCCAGAAGGAACTTCATAATCTGGATGTGTTATTAATTTATTATAGTTACTTATAAAAATTCCTCGTAAAAAGTTTTAAATGATGGTGAATACCATGTCAAAAATAACTTGAAAATTTCCACTTGTGACTGTACTACTTATCTACTTATCTATAATCTATATATATATAAAAGGAAAAGGCGACTGGCTGACCTATCAACGCACAGTTCAAACTACTGGACGGATCAGGCTGAGATTTGGCTCAAATTTTCTATTTGAGGTAGACATCTGCTAAGAAAGGATTTTTGAAAATTTAATCCCTAAACAAACAAACAACAAACAATTGGGGGTAAACAAGTGTTTGAAATTTGTGTGGTCCACGTGGATGAAGTCACTGGAATAAGCTAGTTACAGATACACATATTTTTATATTTATTGGTTAAAAATAGGTAATGTAGATTTTAATAGGTCACTATTATCATAATTCTATAAGTAGATAGTTAATTTATCTTAAAGCTGTGTGTGTAACAGTGTAAAATGTTAATTTACAATTTAAGTAAATATTAATCGATAATTATTCACTTTGAACAGCTGAAATAACATAACGTAAGTTATTGTTAATATTATATTAAGTTGGTGGGACATATATCAACTTTTTGTTTAAAAATATCATATATTAAGGCTCCTAATATGTTAGACATTGTTTATGTAGGTACCTCATTGGATAATATAAAGATATATAGATGTAAATAATGTAATAATAATTGCGAATTGATGTATAAGTTTAGTTTTCCTTTTGTATGTTTCTTTCTTTGTTAATTGTCATATTGTAACAAGGTCTTTGAAAACCTAATGTGACCACATGCAGATGAAGTCTCATCAAAAAAGGTCATGCATATACTGAAAAGTAGTCTAAAAGTATAAAAGGTACTCCACAAAGAGTGAAAAGTTTAAAATATAACAATCATTGGTCTGAGTATGTAATATTATTTGTAATCTGTCGAACAAACATGACCATTGTTCTGGCAATTGGCATGATATGTTTATAATAATATTAGTGAGCCTAAACCTAGTTATTTAATATAGGACACATTGTGTAATAACTTGGCATGTTAGTATTTGAGTGTTAAGTTGTGAACATTTACGAACCTACAATCTGTTTAAAGTCCAGGGACTGATCGCAGAGAGAAAAAAGAGTGTTAAGTATAGGCTGTGTGCACAGCAGTCACTTATACCACTGGTTAACTGCACTTTGGATGCGAATTTATATCGTAATTTGTACGTAAGCATACGAATTGGGTACACTGAATATGTTTTTATCTGTCAAATAGGCAGTGTCCCGGTGATATCGCGTTCGTAAAGTACTCTTTGGTGCATTATTAATAATAATTTAATCTGTATCTTTAAGATAATTCTCGTCTTTAATCCCACAAACATTTGTGTTTTTGGTCTACGTCTATTTTATATGTCCAACACACGTATGTGTATTTGTATTTGGAAGATCGGGATTGTTCGTGCGTGATGTACGAGTCGAATACGGAAACGCATCCAATGTGCGATCGGCCTGCACTACGAAATTTCACTGTGCGATTTTCCCTGCAGAAGATTTCTTAGTGGTAAGTGATGATGTAGTCTAAGATGGAAGTTGGAAGTATGGAGGTATGGCAGTTTTTTTCCACCCATACCCCATATCGGTTTCTACACCTACCCCATGGCGGTACGGCATTGCCATTATAACTATCGGGTAATAATATCTCTCACATAAATCTGTCCCGTTTTAACTAAAGTTTGAGCAAATACAAAGTCTCTAAACCTCAGCCTTGCTCAGGCATGAGCCTAAGACATATTTCTTCATTCAGGTGAGCGACTGTCCAACTGGCCGCGTCAGTATGCACATGTGGATGTGGTTTGGCTACGACCTGGGCGAGTTCCTGTTCTCCGGGCTGAACATCAATACGCGATGGGCGTTCGCTCTCACTTGGATTGTCTTGTTCTTCGTGGCCTTACTGTTTGAAGGCTCCAAGGTACCATATTTTTTATTATTACAAGATAGGCTTGCGCTTAAGGTCTTTTGGAGTGCGCTTGCCTAGAAGATGCCTATCCACTCTTGCCTTGAAGGTATTTAATTTTCGGCAGGAAACACAGATGCTGGAAGAGCATTCCACACCTTAGCGGTTTGTATCAGAAACATCGAGCAAAAACGTTTCGTGCGAGTAGATTGGATGTCGACCACATAAGGATGCCAACGTTCATGGTTTCTCGCTGTTCTGTGGTAGAATGGTATAATACTTCATAGATTATGCCCGCGACTTGGTCCGTGTGGATTTGGGTTTCTTAAAAACTCCGTAGAACCCTTTGGTATTCTGAGATTAAAAGTAGCCTATATGTCTGTCACCATACCAATCTCAAAATTGGTTCAACGGATGGGTGCTGAAAAGGTTATAACATTTATAATGTTATAACATTATGTCAGGTAGGTATGTGTATGTTATAACAGTATGAACTAGTATGGACGTTTTTACCGAGTATAGCTGACCCGCCCCAAGGTGGAATTTCTGAATATCCTCTCTTATCAGAGGTCTACGAAAACCTGTAAATGTATAGATTATACAATCTGAAGTTGTTTGGAATGAGAACAGTTTGATTGTATGTTGATACTGGTTAAATAGTTTCTCCTACGTTTCTCTTTGTCACTAGCGACCGACCGCGGTTTCGCTCGGCGAAAATATTCTTTCCCAGCTAACTAAGCAGCAGTCAATATAAGAGATTATTTAAAATCGTATTGATTCCTATCAACGAACTAGTGATCACGCGTAGATTCCCTAGAAAAATCTAGCTTTACTCTTTGTCTATCTACTTTATAAGGAGAACCTCTGCATTTCGACTTTCTACGTCCAAGGGTTTAGTCAGGGCGTTAATGAATCAGTCAAAAGAAAAGATTGTCGGTTGTAAAATTACGACCGCTACGATAAGAAGAGTAAAGTTTGAAAAATGCTGCCTCATGTCGGCTGTGTAAATAACCGCCCACTTATGTGACACGTTCTATGTACATAATATGTGTAATGCAAATATCTCTAGCGATGATAGCTTGATGGTTAAGACGTTGGCCTCCTATATTCGCTGGATCGGGGGTTCGAGTCTGGGCACGCACCTCTAACTTTTCGGAGTTAAGTATGTATGTGCGTTTTAAGCAATTAAATATCACTTGTTTAAACGGTGAGGGCGTCTTGAGGAAACCTGCATGCCTGGGAGTTCTCCATAATGTTCTCAAAGAGAGAGAAGACCCGTCGTCGTCAGTAGCGAGCCAGCAATGACGATGATGAAATATCTCTATGAACTCCTCTTCGTTTGCCGTAGGTGTATCTTGCGGGAGTGCAGCGGGAAGCCTACAAGAAACTGAACCCGTACCGGTGTGACGAGAGGCGAAATCTGCTGTGTGATCGGTGAGTTTTTAATGGAATTCGATTTTTTATTCCGGATCATGATAGTGAAATGCTCTCTTGGTGCATACAGATGGATTGGAGTGTTTTCGGTAACTATCTAAACTCAGCATTAAGTATGTACTTTTATATACTTCTTCTTCTTCCTTACCTTATCCTACTCTACGTGGGGTCGGCACATGTCTTCTTCTTCCACTCACTTCTGTCATTCGTCAACGTATTATCCACCCCTTTTTCACGCATATCCTCTTTCACGCAATCCATCCACCTTTTCTTTGGTTGGCCTCTCCTCTTTTTTCCTTCCCACATCCATATACTTAACATTCTTCTAGTAACATGGCTTTATTCCCTCCGCATTATATGCCCATACCATGCCAGCCTATTAGTATTACCCCTCATCTTTACTTTTGTACTACATGTATATACCTACCGTTAAAATCGGTACCTACTTTTTAATTTGCACTTCGGCCATTTGAAAATTCGCCATCTTGGTTTTCTACTAAGTAGGTAAGTATTTGTTGTAATTTCAACTCTAACCATTACGATTTATTAGCTAGATACAGTCCACTTTTTATATTTATAGTGCAGATTCAATAGCAGCAAAAGAATAATAATAAGTATAGATACAGAACATTGAACGAAAATAAACACGCTTCGAACATTCATTGTTATCGACGACATGCACTTTGCAATTTGCATAGGTACTAGGTACCTACTGTTGTACCAAGATAAAATATAAGACAAGTTTATTGGCATAATACGTGCAGTGAGTAAATAAAAATATATCTCTATTCTCTATGTATATTATCTATACTAATATTATTTTGTTTGTCCTTCCGTCACGTCCTAACTAAGCAACCGATCGACTCGATTTTTGGCATGGATATAGTTGAAAAGACGGAGAGTAACATAGGCTGCTTTTTATCCCGGAAAATCAAAGAGTTCCACGAGGTTTTTAAACTTCAATTCTTGCAGACAAAGGGGAGGGAATCGTCTAGTTCAGAATAAAGTAATAGATATTATATTGTCGATTTTTTAAGGAACGTTCTAAATTTATTCTCATACAAAAATAATTCGAAAGAAACCATCTCTAGCATCTAAAGCAATAAACTACATATAACGCTATACAATTGAGTGTGTAAGAGTTTGTAAAATTCATTTATTGACCTTAGAAAATAAGGACAAGACAATCTAAATTTTTAACCGGTAACTGATAGAATATAGCCTTGTGTTCTTAATCGACTAAGAGCCAGCGCATGCCAGACCATCGTTATTTTATAAAAGCTGAAAGTTTCTCTGGGTATTGTCCCCAACACAGGGAGGAACGGACGGACCATGAAGTTTGGATCATGGGTGCCTTTGGGAGATAGTAGGTAATAAAGGTGTAAAAAATCTTACGCCAAAGTATGAAGTCCTATTTTGTTATATTTTCTTCAGGATAGTATTAGAAATCACATCAAGCATTGCCAGACAGTATCGTGGCAATCCCCTGCCAGATACCCTTAAACGTTAACAATTTATTAAACTTTAAGGGCGTCTGGCAGGGGGTTGTCACGACACTAAGTGTCTAGCAATGCATAACGTGATTTCTAATACTTTTCAAAGAAAACAAAATAATTGGCTTTATACTTTGACGTAAGATTTTTTTACACCTTTGTTACTTGTTATTTCCCAAGGCCACCATGATCTAAACTTCTTAGTCGCTGAACGTTCCTCCCAGTGTTGGGGACAGTACGCAGAGAAACTTTCAGCTTTTATAGAATAACGAAGGTCTGGCACGCGCTGGCTCTCTCTCTTTAACTAGCTAACCTATTAGTGAATGTATAAACGTTAAACTCACGTGTCAAGCTGGTACTTAACTAAATAATAAAGATACGGCCACACCTGCGCGACATGAACGCGGGATTCGCGATTGAATCTATACCAAGATAAAATACAAGACAAGTTTATTGGAATAATACGTGTATTGAGTAAATAAAGATATATCTTTGTGTATAGGTACGTTCGTATATCTATACCAAAATATATAAATGCAAAAGTGTGTTTGTTTGTTTGTCCTTCCTTCACGTCTTAACTAAGCAACCCATCGACTTGATTTTTGGTATAGAGATAGTTGAAAGGACGGACAGTAACACAGGCTACTTTTTATCCCCGAAAATCAAAGAGTTCCCACGGGATTTTTAAAAACCTAAATCCACGCGGACGAAGTCGCGGGCATCATCTAGTAATAAATACCTGGCTGAGATCTGTTTTTGTTCAATGCGCAGTCATAGGTTCGCGATTGTTCTTCGCGAAGATTCGTGTTCAGATTGTACTTATGTTTTGCACGCATTATACCTACAATCACAAATGAAGTACATAGTTCCTATCGACCATAATTATATGGTCCTTTCTGCGGCATTTTTGCATGCGAATGAATATTGCACTATACCTTTAAATCATATATAACTCCGTAGTAGGTAATAGGTACGTACGTATATACCTACTCGAAAACTTGCAAGCTGAATTAACATTTACGGTTTTTAATGGAATATTAATTGTTTACTCTATCAAGTTAGTTAAACTAATAAGTTTATAAGTATTATTATAATAGGTGTACAAGATTAAATAAGTATTAGAAGAAAATGAATAGTGTAATTTTATGAGTACAAAGTACCTATATATCCGGTTTTAAAATAAAAAAATCCTAAATTTTAACAATACTTTAGTTTATTAGTTAGCTTAAAATTTTAGACTTCTCTAGACGATAGTGGGGCCGATTCTCTAGTACACAATCTCTAAACTAAACTAAATTAACAGGTCTAAATCTAGTGCTTTCCTTTTCCGCAAGCAACATTATGAAAGGGATAGCAATAGATTTAGACGTGATATTTTAGTTTAGTTTAGAGATTGTGTACAAAGGAATTAGCCACAATGTTTACTAAGGCTCTGAGTATTTTTGTTTTAGAGAACAAGGCAACCCTATGGAGCCGACGACTAGTCGCAACCCCAGTACGGGACAAATCAGTAGGTGGGCTTCGTTTAAAGTCAGGTAATATTTTTATACTCATTTTTACACTATACATCACTCATTTTATATCATGATATAATCATCATGATGATAACCTATCGCCAGCCCCGTACCTACTGCAGAGCACGGATTTCCTCTCAGAGTTAGAAGGGCTTAAGTCATAGTCTGTCACGCTGCCTCAGTGCGGACTGGCAGACTTCGCACACCCTTCAGAACATTATGGAGAGATCTCTGGCATGCAGATTTCCTGTGCCGGTGTTTCCTTCACCATTAAAGCAAGTGCAATATTTAATTGCTTAAAATGCACAAGACACACTTAGGAATAGTATTTTTGAGAAAAAATACTAAATGAATGTTTGCAAAGTAAAGATAGTAATAAATAAACTATCTCTAAAGATAAGTTGTTTTAGAATTTTCACACTCCTAATTTTATTTATTTACGCCCAAAGTTGTCATAAGTTTAGTGTTAAAATAGGAATATTTCGAGGCTCGTAACTTTTAACTCAATATTTTTTTCATTGTTTAAAATATCAGTGAACCTAGATAATGGCAAGATAAACGAATATTATACTTAGTTTTGGGCGCATAATATGAAATAATTTGTAGTAGTCACTAGTCACCTTTCTAGTTTGTATGAAAAAATCACCGCACTGCGCCCTCTTAATTTAAGGGTGAACCGTACTTTTGACATGACAGTTGACACACAGAGAAAATATGGCGAGTGAGTTCTCAAAATTTACACGTATATACATAAATTTTGAGAATTAATTTTGAAACGTTAAGCGCCGGTGTAGTCATAACATTTTGTGCATATATTTCCAGAACATTGGTGAACGGGCACCAGACGTTGGTGTTCATTATCCACAACGTGGTGGGCTACCTACTGATGTTGGCAGTGATGATATATAACGTGCATTTGTTACTGGCAGTCGTATTCGGCATGATGCTGGGTTAGTATACACAATCATCAATCAATATATATTATAAAAGAAAGTGTACAATGTGCGTGCCGCTAAAACTCAGAAATGAGTCCCGGTACGATCAAGGTTATAGTATATAGCTCTCTATCTCCCGTCCATGAAGAAGATTCCCGTTTTTACCTGAAGGGTGTGCTTTTGAAGATATAAGGGTTGGAAGTTTCGCCCTATAGAAATTGCTTCATTCGAGAGTTTTCGAGAGAATTCTACAGAATATCCCAGATCATTGTAGAACATTTCAGAACATTCTCGAATGTGTGTCGAATATTCTGGATTCTGGAATCTGATACATTGTGGACCAATCGAAGACTTTTCTCTATGGGTAAAGCTACCTGCTGATAGGGGTATATAAAGTAAGATCTGTCGTGAGTTCGAACGTTCTAGAACATTCTGGAATGTTGTGGAATGTTCGGGAATAGAATAATGTTAAGGAATACACTTACTACGCGGGCGAAGCCGCGGGGCAAAAGCTGGTACAAATATACATGAGACCTTAAATGTCGTATACGCTGGGATATAAAATAATGTACATCGACCTTTAGAATGAGATTTCGGCTTTGTAGAGCGTCTCTGCCACTCATACCTATGTGGTGTTTTGTCGGTCTCAACGACAGAGACAATGCTCTACAAATCTGGTATCTCTTTCTTAAGGTCGATGTTTATTACTTTCTGCCGCATACTGTTATACGCCCCACCAACACACAATTCTTACCGATACCGGAGCATTCTCAGGAAATGCACGTTATAAATTAGGTTTTAACTTTCCAGGCTACTTCCTGTTCGGCACCAAGCTGACTCGGCTGCAGATGCAGTGTTTCAGAACCAAGCGAATGGTCATTTGCACGCCCGAGTGTGACGACACAGGTAAACTAACTTGTGTTAAATCTATCTTTTTTGTCCTGTTTGGGTTTGTTCTATTGCTATTGCTTCGACAATTTTTGCTGTTCGTTTTGAAGATTTCCTGCTCTACTTTCCTTCTTTATACTTTTACTTTTTTCTTTTAGTAACTAATCCAAATCTTTACATTAAAATAGTAATTATAATCCGCTTTTAGGGCCCGACCATATCGATGGCTTAGTTTACAATACGGTACTTGCCTATGTCAAAAATAAATTATTTCGCAGTGATTATCAAATAGAGGGTCTTCCAAAATACGTTAAATCCACGTCCATTGGTAGTTTTAAGTGTAGTAACAATTTTAAATTATCGATTAAACTAAAACAGCACGTCAAACCATTGTGACGTCACATGCCAGTATTTCATAGAAGCAGTTTGATAAAAATATACTGATTTGACTAGTTGTGAAACACTGGATTGCACTAACTACACAATAGTCGATTTTACAGGAAAGTTGTTTAAAGTTCAGATATGCCTAGCACAAATATAGTAGATTATTTCAATACTGTTTAACATCTGATCAGTACTCTCGACCAGATGCTTTGTCTGCAGAATATAAACAAATCCCATACACTCATGTTTTCTAATCTAAATATATAAAAGGAAAAGCTGACTGATGGACTCTGACTTATCTATCAACGCACAGCTCAAACTAATGAACGATCGGGCTATTTAGCATGCAGATAACTATTATGACGTAGAAATAGTATTAAGCTAGTTGAAAATAAATGCGTATTCTTGTGTGTGGTGTGATACGCATGCGCTTAAGTTGCACAGCTTAGAATAACATAACACCTGCTAGTATCCTTCATAATATAGTGGCTCTTTACTAGTCTATAGAAAATGGTCCTGTTATCGATATTCTGGTCGGAAATGCTCTTAAAAAAAGCATATTATACAGTGGAAGACTATGTAAATGATAAGAAAGCTTGGATTTGACTCGCTCCAGCAATGCACGGGGCTGCAATTGCTTGTACAGTATGGTATAATAATATTGTAAATGGATGACTTGAAAAGAGCAACCGCCGAGTTTCTTGCTGGTTCTTTTCGGTAGGAACGGCATTCCGAACCAGTGGTAAATTAAACTAGTTAACGATTCATAAGAACTTGTAATTAGTCTACTTGAATAAACATAAATTCTATTCTATTCTATTCTAAATGGGTTCTAATATTTTAGTATGGAGCCTGGCCTGCCTATAAGTCCGCCATTTTCTTTTTTTTCTAAATAATGGCCTCATAAAATAACTGCATTAATCAATAGCTGGCATCAATAGAATTAATTATTGTATGGGAGAAAATCATTTAAAGTGTCACGTTTCCGAGATATATGCTATCAAAGTACTGGTAGCATCATCAATACAACCGTCTAGTCTCTTTGAAAGATTTTCTCTCATACTGTACTTGTTTGGATTGATGCCAGCTATTGGTTAGTATAGGTTTTATGTGTGGCCACTATTTTGGAAAACAAGAAAAATGGAGGACAACTATGTAGGTCAAAATCTTCAAGTCATTTAGCCCTGATTGCTTCCCTTGCGCGCTCCGTATAGATCGCTGCAACACTGAGAAATGCACGTGGGAGGTTTGCTCGGGGAAACTGTGTAAGGAGATGGACGCCTTGGAGCTGCAACGGACCGATACCGTGCTCGGCCCTGAACCCTATCGACCCAAGTACAATATTACGTACCTAAAAACCGTCATAATCCCTCTTTATGTAGTGCTTGATACGTAATTCTTGTAGTTGCCAGTTATAGTTGAACCATTATGAACGTGCGAACTGAGTCATAAATCATTACGATCATAGGGTTGTGAGAAAACCGCACAAGTCGTTATTGATAAAGGGATGGCGTTTGGATGCAGATAGCTAGTTGCTATGTTGGTATGTTATGTATGTCGGTATGGTAGGGTAGCTAGGTATCGACAACTTTTTTTACTGTTAAATACAACACTAGAGCATCAGGTTCCAGTTTCGTAAGGCCTGTAAGTGCGAGCGAGAGGTCTGATAAAAATGATTTGACTCAGTTCGCAAGTTCATAATGGCTCGACATTTTATTTTATTTTATTTTCTTTGATGGGTTTACCAACAGCTTAGTCATTTACAAAAACAGTCACAAAAACAATTTTAACTATTTAAAATACATTCACAAAATGACAAGCTTATTATAGGCAACCACAGCATGCATAAACTTATCATACATTTCCTAAAGCTAATTAACAAAATTAAATTAGATTACATATTAAATACAGATTAATGATTATTATTTACATACAAATATTTGTTGTATGTAAATACTTATTTATTTAATTATTTTTAATCGTCACTTCGCACCTATTGCTTAATACTATATCTAGAAATTTTCGCCTAAACTGAGCATAACTATTAGAGAATATGTCTATTTCACTCTGTTGACGCACGCTGTTGTTATAGAGAACAGAGATTCGAGGAATGGCGGAATGTTTACCTAAGTTATATATAGACATAGTATAGTACATCTGACTATTGCAGTAGTGGCCAACTAATGAACAATTTTTAAAAGAGCAGGAAGACGACTGGATAAAATTAAGTTTCTAGAAGTCCCTATTTCTATAATGTTCAAATAGAGTGAATAGGCGTTATTTTTGTACGCAGCCTGTTTTAGCGCCTTCCACTTTTAGGTATAGTCTTTGAAGCCACAGACAAACTAGAGAATTTCGGGCAACTGCAACTTTTTCTTTTGTAGTTAATTTGGTGAATTTAATTTGTAAATTTTCATTTTGGTAGGCAAATAAAATATTTTTCATGTTTGTTCAACATAGTCATTCATTATTTATTATATTTTTAATTGATTTCAATTAAAAAGTTGTTTATTATATTATAGTTTCTGTTTTCTTGTGTAAATCTTCTTCTTTTTAATTTATTATTTCCATGGTATTTTATCGTACGTAGATAGATTTTTATGCCATAGTAGACAAGATGCTTTTCAACTTTCATACAAACACTTACCTATAACACAAACCTTTCTTCTTTTCCAGCTGAAAACACAACACCGCCGCTTCTGGACTCATCACAGAATTCCGAAACCGAATTTTTCATATGCCAGACCCGAAATTGCATTCAACCGTCACATTATTTCCCAACTTCACCTGAAACTGGCGAATCGAGTGGTGCAACTTGCTATTATGGCGCCAAAAAGTGTCCGTCCAAAGTTGCTAGAGCGAAAAAAACCCAAGCAGGCACTAGTTCCTGCCACCATGAAAGCGAAAAAGAAGAGAGCCCGAGCGTCGAAGATGCACAACTTTTACGTCATACTTGTTGTAAAAAGATAGAAGTTGAAGGAAAATGCTGCAAGTCTAGTCCAAGCACGGCCGCAGTTCATGATGAAAAACATTGTGATTTAGAGCCTTCAGAAGAAAAAGCACAGAGTAGAGAAGAAAGTCCGCAGGTTTCGTGTTGCCATAACGCGAAACCTCCAAGTGGCAGTCAGGAACAGATTATAAAATGACATTGCGTCATGCGTGTTGTTAATGTTTACTCTGTGGTAATCAAAATGCTCTCGTCACGAAAGTTGGAACTGCGTGGTAGAATAAAATATTTCAAGTTATGGTGCGTGGTAAGTCGCTAATCCCAGCATGCGTTTCAATGCGATTCGCGTGCACGATGTATTCTTTGGTTTTCCTTAGTTTGCTTAAAAGATAAACAAATTGCAGAAACCTTCTTGTAGAAATGCAAGCGACGCGACACGACTTGCCCGGCGCTTTAGACCTTTTGAAGTTAGGTTTTTCACTCTTATCTTAATTTCAATGTCTGTTCGCGGTAATTAGGTGGTATGGGCCTTGTATAGTGCGCCTCTCACGCATTTCAGCGAGAAGCTACTTGATCTTGTTTATAAACTAAGAAAAACTAATAGCATAGGTACATTTTGAATTTCGAATAAAATATTCATAAAAAAATTAGATTTTTGTTCTGCTAATTTAAATATTGCACACAGAGCTATATTTATAATACTGAAGAACGATTTAAAATTACAAAGTATAATATAACAAGTTGTTTTGTACATTTACCATGAAGTAGGTAGGTAGTCATTCTTAATAATTATGTGAGTTATGTGCACATGAATAGGTACTAGATATACTTATCAATCACCCGAGCGGATCATCTAGTTTTTAATAATATGCGACCGGCGTTAAAGTATTTAAGGTGCTTTTTCAACTTTCGGGACTTGTAAATTATGTAGGTAGTGATTATAATAGAAAGAGGCTCATAGAAATATTTTTGTATGTTTAAATAATATTTTTATACACATTTATTTAATTGTATGTTTTCATTAAGATAGTTTATAGTTAAGTACCAAATTAAGTCTGTTACCTAGTAGGAGTTAAAGATACGAATTAGTTTTATAAATTTTTTGTCACGCTCAATTTGATCTACGTAAATAAAAGAACAAAAATCTTGAAGCAATAATTCGTTTTTATGTAGAAGAATGTAGAATTGCCATTATACGACCTGTGTGTATTGTAGGCACCTAAGCTCATTCATAGTTCCATGAATTTATAGTTGTATTATGAAAAAGACTAGTATTTTTAAGTTGCTGTGCCAAATTTATTATTGTTAATTCAAATCGAATACTGTATGTAACACCTCATAATATTAAGGAATCTCGTAGTCACTATCACTAATAGACCAAGTCAAGTAATTGCACGCAAGCCAGGGAGTGAGCATCCCAATGGACTAAGCAACCAAGTGCGCGCTAGAATTATTAATAGTTCCTGATCTAATGCGGTCTTGGGCTTAACTATTAGTGCGCGAGATCCCTTATAATTATATGCAATGCCTCTAAACATATTGAGAATATTAAAATTGTTTATTGGAGTATTTCAGTATTCCAAGAATTTACTGTGTAATTTTTTTACTTCTTATATATTTTAAATGAATGCCTGTATTCGTAAAATACTGTAAGACTTGTAAATATTAAAATATTGACTCCATATTTGAAGACAAACCCATAATAAATTAAGGTGTTTTAAAACAAAGACGATTGTTTTACTTATAATCTTTATTCGTAATAATAAAATAATATCTTACTCTAGCTTAAAAACTGCAATTTGTTTCAAAAATCACATCATATGGCGGGCACGGTTACAATCATACTTTATTTGAGATACAGTACTTGAACTTATGAATTGGTACCACCTTAGGATACTTTATAGAAACGAAAATTTAAATTTCATAAAACCTGGCATATTACGTACATTACATCGTAACTCTGGTATCAACATCAGAGCTGTCTGAAATAAACATCAGAAATTACTGGAATAAACATCAGACCTGTCTGGAATAAACATTGGATTTGGAACATCAGACCTGCATTTGTAATGAACATTGGTCTTGTTTGTAACGCACATTAGAATTTGTACAACTGTTCAGAAAAAACGAACTGACGGGAATATCAGAGTTGTCCAGAATAAAAATCACTTTGCTAGTTTAACATGAGAACAAATTATTGGAATTATTTTGTAATATTCCATTAGCATAAGCATCCAAGAGTGGAACCATACGGAATTTTATGGCAAATGGCAATAACGCTATATTGATACAAACTATATAGTTTCTTACTATTATACACATTTGTACGGTTTGTTGCGTGATATATATTGCACCGCACCCTCAACTGCGAGGCTCCAATAATAATAAACAATATAATAATAACAATAAAGTTAATATGGCGGATTCAAGGCATTTACAATAAAAAATATATATAATTTGTCAACAAAATGCTTCATCTATAATAAGCTCTTAAAATAAATAGGTGGTTGGGGATGTCGGTGCTAATTCAGTTCAATAAACTAAAATGATAAAAATTAGTCGCCTTTTCAGCGTTTCGAGAGAAACCTAGGAGACCTTGTGACAGTTCTAAGCCGCACTATCAGAGCCGAGACGCGAGCGAACTCTTTCCTGATAGAGATGAGACGCGAGGTTTTTCTTAGTAGAGCGGTAGGAGGACTTGACACATGCCGCCGCGCCGCGTCGGCCGCTGCTCGCGGTGGCCAAACTAAACACTTGTTTTAGTTTACACATGTGGAATGTGGAGGTGGATGGGTTGGATTAAATACCATAGTTTGAGTTGTAAAGACAACTCAAACTATGGCATTTAATTTCTGCTAAAACTGTTTTGATCGACATAGGAGAGTCACTGAGTGTCCTTTAGATTGCTTCTCTTACTTCTTCAATAACCGGTAAACACATTTTATTATCTCTATTGGTAGAATTTATTTCTATGTTTTCTTTAATAAAAACTTGTGAATTTACATTTGTTGTCTTTTGCATCTGGTAGAAAAACATAGTTTTTTGTATAGTAAGTAAGGATAAGGACTTCTTCTCCATCTTTTCATTAGTTTCTGGTGAATTATTATTTTTATCTTTTACATCTGCATTGTATTTGCCTTGTTCTGCGTTATTCTCAAGCAATTTCAACTTTTCATCGGCAGTTTTCATATCAACTTGATCAGTAATTTTATTTGTGGTATTCGTTTCAGAATGAACATTTTCATTACTGCAGATAATTATAAGATTTTTCGGATCATAATTGAATGAATTCCAATTTCCTAAATTAGAGCTTTCATTTTGTGAATTATTTTCTTTATCACAACAAATGCATCTTAATCTGTTTTCAGAATTAGTAGTTAAACAAACATCACATTGCCATACCTATATTTTTTTCTTTAACATTTATGGAAACTTATTTGATTTCTTTTCAATTTAAAGTTTCATGCACATGTTAATTGGAATGAAGTAAGAAGGGTTTGAAAAAGATTTGAAGCCAGCAGCACACAAAATGCGCGACGTGTGTTTTATGTTTCGTGCATCATTTTGTCTCTTTCACTCTAAGGGTCAGTTGCACCACAGAAAATCGTTATAGTTAAACTTGCCCACCAAAAAACAAGCCAATGTGGGTGGCACAAATTAAGGAAGTATGTTAAATTTCGGTAAAAACATAAAGAACCCTGACTTCTAAGTTCCGCAACCCAGTGACTACTTTGTAGGTCAAATTCAACATTAACTGTCTATGGTCCAACTCTATGTAAATTGCAGCTCTAGAATTATTAATGCAAGGAACTGCTTGCTTTAACGTAAACGTGTTTTTAATACAAGGATGTATTAAAACACGCTTACGCGCGCGTTCAGTGTCTCAAGCTTGAAGTGGCACAAAGTTAAGAACAGATTACTAAGTGCTAACTAGTCAAGGACGTAATTGGTTATTATTTTTCGAAATTAACAATATCCACCTATCACACAAAAAAATCAAAACGTTATAACGAAACAAAGATTATGCGTCATTTTAACATTATTCACACCTTAACGTTTAGCGTTCAACGCAACAATTTTAATATATAAACTAAAAAAACAATACTTCCTTACAATAATAATATGTCCCATAACTTAAATTTTCTAAAATAACGTTATAATATTATGTTTCATCATTCCCTCTTTTGATTTTAACTATATTATTGAAGCGGCTGTATATAGGTCTCATAGTATGTATTTAAAGCCTTTGTCAACACACGGCGAGCCGAACGCAGCATTTTCATTTCTTAATGTATGGTGTCGCTCGAATCTAGTCGCATACAAATGCGAAAGAGAAGCGGAGCGAATCGTTTCTGCCGCGAACCACACGCCGAGACAAGAAAGCGAAGCGTGAGCGAGATAACTGTATTGACTGACTTTGTATGACCAGACCGATAGCGAACGCAAGTCACGATTCGAAAGGTTGCCAGTTATTCAAAAATAATTCGACACGTGGACAAGATGGACACCGAAAAGTTTATTGAATGCGTTAAGTTATCGTCATCAGAATCTGAACCACTCCACTCCATTTCCTTGAGCTCAGCCTCACAACGTCTCCATCTCGTTTCCCTTTCGCTCCGTATTAGGTTCGCTGTGTTCGCTTTCGCTACGTGTTCAGTTAGACAAGGGCTTAAGGGCTTCCTAAAATAATATTTAAGGGACTGTCGTTAAAATTTAAAATGCTAAGTATGAAAGGTAAATTGATTTGAGGGTAGATCAAATAAAATATGAAAATAGAATTGTTGCGTAAACGCTTGCGTTAACACTTACGATCACAGATTTTTGATTTGTATAAAAAATAAAAAGACACTACAACATCCTAAGGTTAGCTATTTTAAAGTTTAATCTTAGAGTGCAAAAATTTACTTAATATTAGCTACAAATATATAAATTATTAGATTAAAAGTCATCACTGACTTACACTGCATAAAAAAGATTTTACATTTCACCAAGATTGATAGACTGAAGAACTTTGAAACATTTTAGCGTCAAAGAAAAAGGGACCTTAATGCGTTCCTTTATAGCTCAAGTTTGTCCATACATTTACAGCCAGCGCTCCAGGTGGAGGAAACCTTGCGAAATTAAAATCGGTGGTACGTATTGATTTTTTTATTTTAAGTCAAGGACCACAGATATGTCCAGATATGCAACTAGCGTGGCCCCCTCAGTCCCTCTCGCTCAAGCAGAGGTACTTGTGAAATGTTATTCCGTCTATTTTACGTTCGCTTCGGCTATTGTAGCCTTGTATACTGCAACCCACCATTGCACAATAACTTCAAAAACAAAAACAACAAACGAATCAATTATTTATTTACAATACTTGAGTCAACATAACCTCACTTCACGTTGTTTGCCAAAATCTCACGTACAAATACATTTTGGCAAACTAAAAATAGTGCCCACGGTGATAAGGACAAAACATAATCATTTTGTCACGTTCTAATAGGGGTTTAAATGCATTTAGCTATCTCGCTCTAACAGTAAGTGTCACAATAGGCAATTCATGAGATGTCATTGATAAATGGTACACAGAAACAGCTGAACGATGAATAAGGTAAGTCAGTGACGAGTTTTACTGGGGAGGACTATGACTGCACATTGTATGTAACTTAAATCTAGAACTAAAGCTTATTTCATACTATAGGATATAAATTATATAGTCCGCTCAATATTGGCGTTCCCAACATTCGTACCAATTTTAACTCTATAAATTGGTACGAATGTTGGGAACGCCAATATTGTCCGGACTATAATATAATTTATATCCTGTAGTTTGAAATAAGCTGGATTTGAAAAAGCTATAATGGCGTGTCAATTTTGCTGCCTATCGAAATTTCTTTTGGAACTTCAAAAAACCAGTTTCCCTGCATGTTTTCTTTAGATTTCAAGTCAGCATTAACAAAATATCTATATACTGAGACGACAGTATGATACGGGGAAAAATTTCAAAGTACATTTTCTGGATTTTATAAGTTAGTCGTCAAAATCAAATGATCAAAGCGTGTCGATCATTTAATTTTGATTCTTCTGCAGGAGAATTCTAAGTTTACTTTCCTACTTCCATACTATATGAAACTATTTAAAGACAAAGTAAAAATATTGGCTACAGTAATATAAATTTCTAACTCAATTACTACCAAAACTCTTAATATCCAATTTTTTTGTCATACAGCATCTTTAGAAATATCATAAAATCACTTCAATTTTCAAGTCAAGTCACAATAGTCCGAATTTACGAAAACCGAACATTTAGTGTGTCAACGGAGTGATGCCAAGATTTGATTATCTATGTTACTGTAATTCACGAACTACGGGTAAATTCTAGTATTTACCGGTAAAACCTAGGTTTTTAAGACTGATTTAAGATTATCGGTAATTTCGGAGTTTCTCCAGCATTCGTACAAGTCTCTGGGATGAAACCTAGGATTAACAAGTGAATGTTTACCGTAGTTCAGGCTTTTACAGTAACATATAAAAGGATAAACTGACTGATATTTCAACAATCTAGGTCAACAATCAGGTAGGGTCTAGAAACTGGAGATTTTGCATGCAAGTTTGTTTCTATAATGTACACCTTCACTAAGGAGAGGTTTTCGGAAATGTTTCTTTTCGAAGAACCGATAGACGTTGGTGTCCCAAGGTGCTCGAACTACCACTTCGCGCAGGAAGCCCCCACTAGGTAGATGGTCAGACGACATCAACCACTGGATGGCGGCGGCGCAAGACCACCGCGGGTGGAAGTCCCTACAGCAGTGGACGTCTATCGGTTGACGACGCGTAGTGTAGTTCATTTGAACCAATGTGAGCCAAAACGTGTAAGGTTGTATCTCAGAATATTTGAACATAAGCTCAAGCAAACTCCCAGTACTGCAGCAGACGTTCCCCGGAAGGCAAAGCCATGCTCTGCGGTCGGATGAAGTTGATCTCGATCGCTTTGAATCTCTTCTTTAGTTCCGCGTCGAATAACTGAAAACAATTTATATTTAAATAAAAAAAATCATACAAAATAAATAAAACATTTAGCCTTTATTTTTGGGTTTTCAAAAAGTAGCAAAAAGTACTCACGGCGGTTTCTTGGTCGGGCGCCAAGTCAACGGGGCGGTCCCTCTGCTCGGCGGCGCGCAGAACCACTGCGGCGGCGCGGCTCACGGCGGGCTCCCAGTGTCGCCGCAACGCGCGGACCTCCCACAGGGAGGAGCCCAACGCGCGGGATCTGGCCGCGTGAGCCTCTTCCATCACGTACGGGTCGTTGGACACTGAAAGTAAACTCACTGTAACGGCACTATCTCACTAGCGCACCAGTGGTGGCGCAACCAGCACCCCTACTGCGGTTGTTTGACAGCTACAATGTCACGATCGCAATCATCTCTGATTGGTTAATGCTCGCTCACTATTGGCCACAATGCATTGTTGTAACAAGAATCGCACAAATCAGCCAGTCGGAACAATTGAGATTGTAATAATGATTGATGCAGGTTTTAGACAATCGCCCTACAGGTATCGCTATCAACAAAATGGAGCTCTATGGAGGGTACCTAACCTGGTGACCACTTGGTTAGGCAGGGCACACAGTTCGAAAAACCGATTGGGGACCGAAGGTGCTAGAATGCCGACCTCACACCGGAAGGCGCAGCGTTGGAAGACCCCCACTAGGTGGACAGTCGACATCAAATGAGTCGCAGGGAACCGCTGGATCCAGGCGGCAAGACCGTGGCGTGTGGAACTCCCTTCAAGAGAACTAAGTATGTCCAGCAGTGGAAGTTAAGTGGTTGATAATGTCGTCGATTCTGATGTTTTCTCTAAACGAAATTTTCTGCATTTTTTTAAATATAACTAAAAAAGGATAGAAAATAAATTTTAAATTAAAGACTCTAAATTTTAGTGTTAATTTTCTACTCTAAACACTATGCTCAAGACTGGCAACTAGTCATTGACAGACTGGCAGGCAGATCTAAATCAAATTAAGTTTCTGTCCTTTTCTTATTACATCAGTAAGAAAAAGATGCGAATACTCTTAAAATTTAGTTGCAGTCAGAATCAGTGGCGATGATAATGATGATGAATGTAGAAAATATACTCACTAATAGCCGGTGTGTCCTCACAGCAGATCATGCGTTTCAGCGCGGGATGCCTCAGTAGTAAGTTGGCGACCAACTGAAGCAGAGCCCCGGCGTCTTCCGGAGAGGCCACGAGTGCGAGACGCGAGAGACGTTTGGCAAACGCTGCCACTAGGCTCTCGGGCAAATGTCTGCAAAAAAATTTATTAAATATTGCATGAACTAAACTAATACAAAATCAAGAACAAACATATCTAAGCTTGACTGCATTATCAGAGTGTGCATAATACCCAAAATAATCAAACATGACTTCAATCACATTGAGCATAATGCTCAGAAATGCTTAAAGATGACTTCTATCAAGCGAGTATGATAACAAAAATGTGTGAACATGATTTCAAATTTCAATCACTGAAAAATGTGTAAACATGAGCATAATACTTAAAAATGTCTTCAATCATATTGACTATGATTCTTAAAAATGTCTAAACATAACTTCAATCACAGTGAACATGATAACCAAAATGTGTAAACATGACTTCAAACGCATTGAGCATAATACTTAAAATTTCTAAACAATCACAGCGAGCATGATAATCAAAATGCATAATCATGACTTCAATCACTGAGCATGATACTCAAAAATGTGTAAACATGAGCATAATACTTAAAAATGTCTAAACATAACTTCAATCAAAGTGAGCAGATTACCAAAATGTGTAAACATGACATCAATCACTGAGCATGATGCTAAAAAATGTCTAAACAAGATACGGCGAGTGTTGCATTTGAAAGGAAGGATTTTTTTAAAACTCGATTATGCAACTTACGTAGAGCTGAGGAATATGTCCGCGAGGTGTACAAGGCGTTTCTTGTACCGGGTGGCGAACATCTCTGGTTCAAACATGGCATAAAGACGGTCGTACAGGTCCGGATACTCGATGTTGTGACGTCTCACTAGCTCTAACACACCTTGCAGAGCTAGCATGCTGATTGGTCCACCTGTTGATAAACAATATATTTTTTGATGAAGGTATACTCTATCGATATAAATAGGAGCCTGCTACCAATTTTGTAAAAATTCCAAATTTTTGTAAAGTTACAAATTTTTGTAAAAATGCTGGAGCATAGGCTACTAAATCAAACCCCTTTGGTTATGTGGCATTCAGTAAGGCTATACTAGCTCAGATTGCTTTAGATTAGGTCACGTTTGTTGGATTTTCAAACTGTTACCTGCATCAAGACTGTCACAGAGCATATCGGTGGCGAGATGTGGCTTGTTAAGAAGTGGCATCAGTCTTTCTACTAGTAGAAGTAAGGCGCGGCGGTGTGTGCGCGAGTCTTCACATAGTGGCCACAAGCACGCGAAAGTCCAGCAGCGGTTGGCACAGCGACGGCATATGGCTGGGTTGTAGGGGAAATGGGGTTTGCCTGAAAATAAAACATCAATAAATAAATAAAATATATTTGAAATCTCAGAAACTTAATGACTTAGAAAATGGACAGAAATTCAAAACGTTACTGATTCAAATTCTACATATAAGTGTTCAGTGTTGATAGGTCACTTTGGTATTGATGTACCCTATTTCTATTATTTTTCCACTTGTTTATACAAAAAAAGCCTTGCACTTGTTTAAAGAAAAAAAACCCTACTGCTACTAAGTAAATAAACATTTCAAGTACATCATTGGCTCAGAAATTGGTTTATTAAAAATCAAAAGTCAATCTGTTCTTTATGGTATGCAATGAAATAACATGCCAATAATAGAAATTGCTGGTCAGTTTCATACCGCTGACGAGGTTCGAGTGCACACATTGTGCACACTTATGTTAGTGGGTTGGGTTGCGTTTTTTTTGGTACATGTGCTTACAAATAATATAATAGAACAAAACCATACAAGGTCGAATTGGCAGGAATTAATATAAATTAAAATGCACTTGCCTAAAAGATGGTTATCATGCGTAAAAAATGACTCCTTACGCGCTATTTTAACATTTGGGGAAAAATTTGAAAACCGCGAATTTAGAGTTAGATCACACAAAAAAAAATTTGTGGTCATGAACTAATGATTAGTATTTTCAATTTTCAAAGTGAGTGACTATATCAAGTGGGGTATCATATGAAAGGTCTTCACCTGTACATTCTAAAACAGATTTTTATTTATTATTATGCATCATAGTTTTTGAATTATCGTGCAAAATGTCAAAAAAATACGACCATAGTACGGAACCCTCATTGCGCGAGCCTGACTCGCGCTTGGCCGGTTTTTACAGACTATAATCACTCTTGGTTTGATGATACTCATATTTGTTAACTATACAAATAATGTAGTTAAACTGACCGTCAGCAGCACAAAGCACCTTCATTTCTTTCTCGTGATCATTGTCTCTGTCTTTAGCCTTGGGCTTGTTCTCAGTAGGTATCTCTGTGGCCATCAGTTTGTCAAGCAGCTCCAGAAAATTCTGCATGTATATATGACTGGGAGATCTGAAAGAATATTTTGTCAGAGTTTATATTTATAATGAACTAGCTGCCCTGGCGAACTTCGTTCTGCCAAACAGTCGATTAATTTTTTTTAAATTTTTCTGTCCGTAAGAACCATCCTCGTACTTAAAGGAATATCCATACTAATATTATAAATGCGAAAGTGTGTCTGTCTGTCTGCTAGCATTTCACGGCTCAACCGTTCAACCGATTTTGACGAAATTGGTCTACTTTTTATCCCGGAAAAACAAAGAGTTCCCACAATTAAAAACCAAATCCACGCGGACGAAGTCGCGGGCATTCTCTAGTTATAAATAAAAAATTAGCGAAATCGGTTCAGCGGTTCTCTTTTGGGGATTCATTTTTATATTATAGAAGATATCACTCCCATTAGTTTAAATGCTAGAGTATTTCTTATTTAATATTCAAGCGGTAGATTGACTACTACTCTTTGTTTACACAAGACTTTATTATATTTAAGGCTTATCATGTTATGATCAACTTATCGTCGCTCGGCCATTGCTAAGCACAGGTCTCCTCTCAGAATAAGACCAAATACAAATTGGGAAACTTCACACACATTTAAGAACATTATGGAGAACCCTCAAGCATGCAAGTTTCCTCACGATGTTTTCCTTGACTGTAGAAGGAAGCACTATTAAATTAGTTAAAGAATAAACAACAGTACTTTTGAAGTATTTAATGTGGTTTACTCACTTGCGATAAGCAATGGCAGAGAGAATTTTGAGTCCATGTTGTTGCATGTCTCTGTATTCTGTGAACTCTTGGAAGCGCGCTATTTGTGAGGACATCGAGACGTCAGAGTCCAGCAGCACTGTGAATATGTTCTGAAATATTAAAATAACCCAAATTAAAAAAAAATCTTAATCAATATATTTAAAGCAAGCAGTTTGAATTTTGGTTGTTGTCAATTTTCATTCATACAGCAATACTGTTGATTTTCAGTTATTATAAGATTATCAAAAAAGAGAAGTGTAATGTTTTTGGAGTTTATGTATGTACCTATTTCTTTATTCCATAGCTCCTAAATGCCTGAACAGATTTCGAAATATGAGAATACTGGATGATGCCCGCGACTTCATTCACGTGGATTTAGGTTTTTCAAAAATCCAACAGGAACCCTATGATTTGCCGTGATAAAAAGTAGCCTATGTCCTTCCCCGGAATATAAGCTAACTCTGTACCAAATTTCGTCAAAATCGGTTAAACTGTTGGCCCGTGAAAAGCTAGCAGACACACTTTCACATTTATAATATTAGTATGGATTAGTATGGATTGTTAAAATTAAAATCCTTACATTAGCTCTAATATGTCTGGCTATAAATATTTTGAAAAAATTCAACATGGGGGCTGTGTTAAGTGTGGCACCATTTCTGAATGGTTTTTTTATACTTTTTGTGACCCCTTGCTCAATAATATTTCAGCAATGTGATGACGGCTTGAGATTCACACCTTAAGTCGCACAGAAGGGAAGTAATAGCCAGTGGTGGGTTCCAGTGGATATTTTCCTTCAGCCTGCAGCAATTTGCAGGCGGTAACGAGAGCTTGTAAGCGTGAGCTGGTGCGTCCACATTTCATGCACTGGAGTGCACGTGATATGGCTGCCTCGTAGCACTCGTTCAGCCATCGCTTGTACTCTGCTTCTGGGCTGGTGTCTGCAAAAAAATG
The DNA here is from genome assembly GCF_902806685.2 of Maniola hyperantus. Taxonomy (NCBI): domain Eukaryota; kingdom Metazoa; phylum Arthropoda; class Insecta; order Lepidoptera; family Nymphalidae; genus Maniola; species Maniola hyperantus. The sequence continues at coordinate 11,831,133 of NC_048539.1, read as the reverse complement.
ATTTTCATTTATTTTAGGACCAATCTTTCATCACCAAATAAATTTTAACTGAGGAATAAATTTGACTTTTAACAGTTTTTCTATTAGAAACACAGATCTAATAGATATGCAACCAGCGTGGCCCCTATAGTCCCTCTCGCTCGCAGACTTATTTACTTATGAAATGTTATGCCTTCTATTTTATGTTTGCTTTGGCTATTGTAGCATAGTATACTGCAACCCATCATTGCACAATAACTTCAAAAAGAAAAATTGTATTCAATTAGAGCCTCAATAGCTCAACCGGTATAGGAGTGGGCTGAAAACCGAAAGGTCGACAGTTCAAATCCCGCCCGTTGCACTATTATAATAAATCTATTTCTCAGTTAAAGTTTGTTTGGCAATTGTAAAATCAATCATTAATGTATAGGTGTGCACCATAACAACAATGATGGGTTGATCATGATAACAATCATGCCTAATGGAAAGGAATGCAAAATTGTGTGACTGTCTGTTGCCTTCATAGTCCATATCAATTTAAACTAAATTTGGTACAGAAAAGTTTCCATTCTTGAAACAGATATAGGCTATTTTAATACCAGAAAACAAAGAGTTCCCACAAGATCTCTTTTATTCCCCCTAAAAAAATGTCCCCGAGGGTGGATACAAGAAAAAACGTGTATGTCTATCCCCGTCAGGGTAGATAGTTGGAATTCGTTATTTTTCTTCCGATTTTCTCCCTCGGCTGTGTACAGTCATTTATAGAAGGGTCAAAACTGAAATAGTTTTAATTATTTAATTACCTATTTAGGACATTTGCGTCGTCAAATCTGATACCAGAATTGTAGGTATTATTGCATCTAATTTTTGTCGTTTCTGTAGCTGGATTCAGTATCCAGCAACAGAAACAGCCAATTTTTTATTCCAAAAAGGGGTATCATTTTCTAATCAAATATCTAGCTGGTTCTTACTAAAGCGGTAGAGTTCTTTCTCTTATCTCTAATTATGAAAAATATTCCGTAATATGCTTATTTATACAAGATGCCTGTTTCACAGGTCTACTGTCCCTACTATTTATATAAGCAGAAAAACGTCATTTTGATTTTCTATGAACTTACACGACTGTCTAACAAGATTTTTGAGATATGGTTAAAACACTATAAATAACACAAATATACATCACTATAGCGGCAAAATAGGCGATCTATTTGTTTAATGCTCAAGTCGAAAAAATCAATAATTTTAACAAGGCAAGCACATCATCGTTTTACGAACCTATAGGTTTTAAAGGGACGATGTGTTGAACCAAGTCACCCCGTTTTAAAAGCTCAGTGAATATGACTTCGATTGTAAGCAGCAGCGGCGTATAATTCTCGGTTTCAGCCTGAAATAAATCAAATACAACAAAATAATTTACAATCCGAAACGTAACCTAAGACGCAATTTTTATCAGTTTAACATGAAATATTGAGCCTACTTACCTCAAACATTTGTAGGATATCAGCGAGATTATTCGCATGTTTTCTCGAGTTTAAAAACTCGTTTGACTTGATGCGTAATTGTGCCGAAATCATTTTGGAAAAGTTTTGTTGATCGGCAGCCATTTAAGAATTTTTCACACAGAGCAATATATAAGTGGCGAGACCTCAGACCAGCGAGACATACATATTAATCTATGAGCGAGAGGAGACGGGAGGAGGATCCCATAGATTATTGGAGGATCCTATCAAACGTAGGTACCTATCAGTCTCTAGTATATAGTAGATAATCTATGGTATCAGTACATAGACATGAGAGTACAATGGTACATGTAGGTTTTTGAGAGGGCCTTAAAGGACTGTATCCAGGGCCGTAAAATAAATTAAAAAAAAAAAAAAATTTGAGAGGTTATTTGTTACGTCTGTCAAAACCATAAACCATTTGTTTTGGTTTTGCGTTACATTGTGGTTACAGTGAGTTTTTAGGTTTTTAGCATAGGATTTTAGGGCTTTTATTAATAATGGACGGAGATTTATACGATGAATTCGGCAACTATATCGGCCCGGATCTAGAATCAGACTCTGATGATGAGCAAAGTGTTTACGGACAGGATAATCGCGATGCGGACGAGGACGCGATGGAGGAGGACGAGGACGCCGATGCTGAGCCTGAAGCGGCTCCAATGTCGGTTGTCCTGCATGAAGATAAGAGGTAATACTCATCTATCTCTTAAAGAATACACTCTCTTACTTATTTCTTCCAACTATCTCCAAAGACATCGACAACCCGTCGGAAATATCTGTTAACCTGGCTTACGGACGTCATGTAACGCGCACGCGTTGACACCGGTGCTGGATAGGCGAAAACGGGCGAGCTTCAGGGAAGCGCATTCCTGCGAGGTGCCCAGATATTTCCGACGTGTTGTATGTTTAAAGTTAAACCTCAACAGCTGAATAATAAATGGGCGGACTGGACTTAATTTTTTTAGTTCTTACTAATCTTTTCTTAGTTTGACCCTCCTTGGGTAGTAGAAGTATTGTACTGTATACTTCTAGCACAGGCTTCACAGTGATGATGATTTTTTTCAGTTAAATTTTTATGAAATGTGTTCTTATTGGTAAGTGTTCTTTGTACAATTTTAGATACTATCCCCAAGCAGTAGAAGTCTATGGCCCAGATGTAGAAACTGTAGTACAAGAGGAGGACACCCAAGCACTGGACAAGCCCCTTGTGGAGCCAGTTAAACACAAGAAGTTCCAGATGCAAGAACAGCAGCTGCCAGAGACGACATATGATATGGAGTACATGGCAGACATGTTGGATAATACTAACTTAATGAGGAACATCACTTTGATGGGACACTTACATAATGGTATATGAATTTTAATTACATAATGGAGTATGAATTTTAAAAATTTGTGATAGCCTAGTGATCAACCAACCTGTTCAGAGGATCAGGAGTTTGATCCGGAGCACGCTCCTGTACCTGACTGTTTGGAGTTAAGTGCATTTTAAGCAATTAAATAAACTGGCGAAGGAAAACATTGTGAGGAAACTTTCATGTCTGACAAAGTAGTGGGCATCATCAAATTCATCATATAAAAATAATTATATATATTCTTCTTCTCTCTGGGCTGGTTTCCGCACTTAAACATTTTCGTCTCTTGTGCATACAATAAAGTTTTATGCACATTTGCAGTCGTTTGGGTGTAAAGTAGATATATAAGCTTATAGTAAAGACAGCTTGATGAATAGCCTGCATAAAATTTATATTAATCTTTATTTCCAGGTAAAACCTCCTTCGTGGACTGTTTGATCCGTCAAACCCACCCCAGCACAATAAACCATGAGACAACCATACCAATGCGATACACCGACACACTGTTTGTGGAGCAAGAACGTGGTGTCTCCATCAAGTCTATGCCGGTTACACTAATGCTCAAGGATATTAAGGGGAAGTCACACTTACTGAACATTATGGACACACCGGGACATGTAAACTTCAGTGATGAGGTTACTGCTGCACTTAGGATATCCGATGGTAAGATTGTCTTCTTAATTCTAACATGCTAAATGAACCTACAATATCAATTGCCTTCATTAAATCCATTAAAACACTTTCTGACCAACAGAGTTGTTCACATATGGAATAAATTGGCTAAGGATGTGGTTATGTCAAGTTCTGTTAACCAGTTCAAGAATAGATTAGACAAACATTTGAAAAACTCGAAGCACTACTGATATAGACGCATCAGCGAAAGCTGCTTAGTCTATTAAAATAATAATAATTATGTTTAAAGTTTTGGTATTAAAAAGCGTTTCCAATAGTTCAACCACCAGTTTTAGCTGCTTTCTACATATTATAAATAAATTGAAAAACTTATGAACTCTTATGATTAAGTAATAAGTTATTGATTTACAAACTACCAAGTAGACTGTTTTATAGCTGTGTAATGGAATATGATTAACACACTGACAGACACCAGGGTTTGAAGATTGGAAATTTGTAGGAATTATTTATAGCAGGTTACCCCTGGGATGCACCAAGGAAAGTTTTTGAGTCATCCCAACGGATCTTTAAAACATAAATCAATGCAGATGAAGTCGCTGGAATTAGCTGGTGTTTAATATAATATAATAAAATATATATAATAAACATATATATAATATAATATAATATATATAATAAACATATATATTATATATAATATAATATAATATATATGTTTAATAATTGTTTTTATGAATTGAATCATTACCCATATTACAAAATATGCGAAAGTGTAATTGTTTGTTGTTCAATCATGTCACAATGGAGCAACAGATTGACGTGATTTTCTCTGAAAATTAAAACCTCAAGGGATTTGAAAAAACTAAAACGACAACAAAGTCATATAGTATTACTATAATTTTCTGTTATTACTGTATATGAAAAACAAATCTAATAATTCCCCAGGTGCAGTACTTTTTGTTGATGCAGCGGAAGGCATAATGCTCAACACAGAGCGCCTCTTGCGCCACGCAGTGCAGGAGCGCGTACCAATCACTGTATGCGTCAATAAAATCGACCGCCTTATACTGGAGCTGAAGCTGCCACCCGCGGATGCTTATTACAAGCTGCGGCACATCATAGATGAAGTCAACTCCATGGTGGAGACCCACCAGCCGCAAGACAACCCCGAAGAACCCGCCACTGTGTTCTCACCTTTATTAGGTAAGCTTTTACAAAAACACGCATTAATTATGTGTATCCTTGTTAGTCGTGATTGGCTAGTTTTGCTGCAGCCAATAGTGAGAGAATGACAGCCAATCACAGGTGATAGTGACTGTTACACTAGCTGTGAAACTATAGTGCGCGACAGGTCGAGACGGCAATCGGGGAGAGAACACCCGCACCGGTGCGGGCGACGTGCTGGTGTGCGGGGCGTCTTCCCGCTTCATACCCCAATTGCCATCTTGACCCGTTGTGTACTATACATCGCCTGCTGATGTTATAGTTTTTCGATTCACAGCCTATCTCAGATTTGTCTCTGAAGAAACTCATTTTTATTGACATTTTGGTTTGAAAAGGCAACGTCTGCTTCGCGTCATCTCTCTACGACGTGTGTTTCACGCTGGAATCCTTCGCCGCGATGTACGCGTCTGCACATGACTGCGGCTTACGCGCGAGTGACATGGCGGCATGGCTGTGGGGCGATATATACTTCAACGCTAAGACGCGCCGTTTCACCAAGAAGCAACCACACGCTTCTGCGCAGAGGAGCTTCGTAGAGTTTATACTCGAGCCGCTCTACAAGATCTTTGCCCAGGTACATACGCATACACGTAAAACTCATATAAACACATGCATACGTACAAATTACATAAACATAAGGCAGGCTTTTTAACTTGTAGACAATCCCAAACTAACAGGCATGTTGGAAAGCCTGGAGAACCGACGTAAGCTCTCTTTGCGTGTTCTTTCGCATTTATAATGGGGAGAGCTCTGAAGAGCTTTTCGACCTCATTACACCCCCCTTTTTCTACAACCGCACCGCGCGTCACTCAGCGATTTCAGCCTTACCACCTGGGCATCTGGTGCACATCGACCGTCCGTTGTGCCAGATCCTTCTTTCCACACACATGCAAACTGTGGAATCAACTCCCATCGGCGGTGTTCCCACTAGATTATAACATGGGGTTATTCAAGGGCCATATACCAACAATTTCCTGAAAGCCCTCTGCAACGCATGTGCAGTTCCTCTGGTGCTGCAAATGTTCATGGGCGGCGGCAATCACTTTACATCAGGTGACCCTCCTGCTCGTTTGCTCGCTATCTCTATTTAAATAAAACAAACGAACCCGCCAAGCTATTTAGCGTTCCGGTATGATGCCGTGTAGAAACCAATAAGGGGTATGGGTTTATTAAAATTGTTGTGGTTGTTGCACCCCTTCCAAGTTAGCCCACTTCCATCTTAGACTACATCTTCACTAGCCAAAGTATTTGCAGTCAAGGGTTAACTTGTAATGAAAAAATAACTCCTAAGAACTGTCAGTTGTGTTCGAGATTTGTGTATAACGATTGATACACAAGTGTCGTCTTTCTCTTGTCGTTTGTAGGTGGTGGGCGACGTGGATGACACTCTGCCCGCAGTGTTGTCGGAGCTTGGCATCAAGCTCACGAAGCAAGAGGCCAGGCTGAACGTGCGCCCGCTACTCAGGCTGGTTTGCAGCAGATTCTTCGGCGACTTTTGGTAAGAACTTAGTCATAATCCTCGAAAAATGGTGCAGTCATAGATGCTTGCCAAAACAAAAAATATAAATGTTACCAATTTTTTTTAGATATTTACCAATGTTATTAATTTATTTACCAAATACCAGTTTAATTTATAGAATTTTCCTTATGGTTTTATATCGCTTTTTCCAGCTGCTCGTTTAATTTCGTCTGCCAGCGTTTTGGCTATCCATCCGTACAAGTTTTTTGCCCACGAATTCGTCCGCGTGAATTTAGGTTCGTACGGGTACATAATCCGTTCAAGGCGCTGAAATGGCGCCCGCAGAAAGATCGCACTGAAAGGCCCAGCGTTGGAAAACCTCCCAAGGGTGGACGGACGACATCAGACGAGTCACAGGGAGCTGCTGGATTCAGAGATCTCTGTCCAGCAGTGGAGGTCTATCGGTTGATGATGATCATGATATCTCAAGTTTCTAGTCTTAACGATTTGTGTTGTGTATGGATACGTCAGTAAGTTTTTCCTTCTCTTCCAGTGGTTTCGTGGCTATGGTGATACACCACGTACCGTCGCCACTAGACGCGGCGCCGCGCAAGGTCGCGCACGCGTACCGCGGCTCCGCGGGGCCCCTACACAATGATATGATCAACTGCGATCAGTCCGGTAGACTGGTCGCTCATACCACCAAGATGTATCCTACTGATGACTGCACTTTCTTCTTGGTGAGTATGGTTTTTGGCCTTACTTTTCTTTTTTTTACGCACTATCTCGTAGTAACATAATGTTCAAAAAATCAGTAGCCAAAAACCACGTTAAAACGTATCTCGGTCGGACTATAGGATATACAAAAGAAAGAAACACAATTTGATCACCTGAATCTACCACATAATAAGAAATAAGATCAAGTATCAGAAGTGGGATGCATATCTATAGGGTCTAACATCTTAATAAGTAAGCAATTTTGAAGAACACCCTGGCCAGTGATAAGCGATGTGGGCTTGTTAGTGGGAGGTCCCGAGCTCGATTCCCGGCAGGGGATTGTAATTTTATAATTTCTAAATTTCTGGTCTAGTCTGGTGGGAGGCTTCGACCGTGGCTAGTTACCACCCTACCGGAAAAGCCGTGCTGCCAAGCGTTCTGGTACTATGCCGTGTAGAAACCAAAGGGATATGAATGGGTTTAAAACAGGAATACCCCTACCAGGTTAGCCCGCATCCATCTTAGGTTGCATTATCACTTACCACCAGGTGAGATTGCAGTCAAGGTCTCTTGTATCTGAATAAAATAAAATAAATTAATAAGTGTATTATTAACTTTGCTAGGTGTTAGCACGAATAATGTCGGGTACATTATACGCGGGGCAAACAGTTCGAGTGTTAGGAGAGAACTACAGCACGCAAGACGAAGAGGACTCACGTATTATGAACGTTGGACGACTGTGGATATACGAAGCTCGGTATAAGGTAACACTTTCATTATATTTAAAAACCGGTCAAGTGCAAACACTTTAATTATTTTTTAATTTTCATGGTGGCCATTTTAAAATTTTTATTATTTTTTGTAACAGCAGCAATAAAATACACATTAGGGCCGATTCTCTTGTACACAATGTCTAAACTAAACTAAATTAACAGGTCTAAATTTAGTGCCATCCTTTTCCGCAAGCAACATTATGAAAGGGATAGCAATAGATTTAGACGTGCTATTTTAGTTTAGTTTAAAGATTGTGTACAATGGAATTAGCCACAATATGTGAAAATTTCAACCTTACCTATTACGGTTCATGATATACAGCCCGCTGACAGACAGCCTCTTATGGAAAGAAGATTCAGAAAAAGCTGTCCAGTCAAAATATATCTCCAGTTTACTAGTGCAAGAAGAATCGACCAGGATGTATTTCATTACATTTGCTGTTCCAGTTTTGTCAACAGAATTCGAGTTGAACAAAATTGAAATTCAATTCTTTATTAGGTAATTGAAGAAAGTAGTTACTTTCTAAATTGATTCAGGGCCTGTAAAATAAATTTTATTGCAGGAGATCAGCCAGCCAGCAAAGCCATTTATCTCTTCTACATTGTTCTGGCCCTAGTGATTTTTTTAGCTGGTTTAAAAGATTTTCTGAGTATTTGGATATGATGTTGCGTAAAACCTGATCAAGGTGAATCTGGACGCAGAATAGGTGATTCTCTCCATTAATTTTAAAATTCACCGCTAGAATATAGATTGCTAGCTTGAGTTTTCTGCACCACATACAAAATTGGTTTCTTCGAGTGTGATTGAATTAAATTTTAAAACTTGATACATAGTACAAAAAAAGAAACTACAGCTAATTCCAAAATAGCGCAGTTTCATATAAACTGCATCATCTTCCCATCAAATGAGCACAAACGGAGCAGAAAACTCCTATGTTCGTAGGTGGAACTCAATCGCGTACCAGCTGGTTGTTGGGCTCTCATCGAGGGTATTGACCAGCCCATAGTGAAAACCTGCACCCTGGTCTCGGCTGATGAAGAAGAAGAGTTGCACACCTTCAAGCCCCTGCGTTTCAACACGCAAGCCGTAGTCAAGATAGCCGTCGAGCCCGTCAATCCTTCTGAGTTGCCCAAAATGCTGGACGGCCTTAGAAAGGTAAGACTTATTGTGGTGAGATCTACATCCATGTTATTTTAACTGAACAGTAAGATGTTGTCTACGTTGGGTAAACATAAATCCTTAACTTAATTCACAATACATTGACCTATCCTTTTTCCGATGTTACCATCAAGCTTTTCTTTGAATTGAAAATATGGTAGCGGTATATTTGATATATAATAATTATGTGAAATTACTTACAATACTTTGAAGATTTAGTAAGGCGTCCCTAACGCTTCAATAAAATTTACAAAGTTGTCCCGTGACGTTGTGTGTGAAAGTAGTAATTCAAAGATGCTCTAAAAAAGTTACCAAGTATTATTTTAACTTCATTTAAAAATGCTTCATAAAAATTACCAAGGATTATGTGATGAAAAAATACCATACTTAAAAAAAAATCTAACGCTTACCTATCTACCTTATCGATTGTACTGTATTGCCGATAAAATCAACAGTAACTTAATTGTAGGTCAACAAATCATACCCGGTACTATCGACACGCGTGGAAGAAAGTGGGGAACACGTGGTGCTAGGCACTGGAGAGCTATATCTGGACTGCGTTATGCACGACCTGCGTAATATGTATTCCGAAATCGATATCAAAGGTACGTAAGCGTTGAATCGTGTTCTATTCCTCTTTGAGGGTAGTGCTAGTGCTTGTTTTTGTTAATCCATCAAAGACTACTCGGAGTTTTGTGCATAAACCTTGATGGACTCCTTGTTGTTGTATGCAAATCCAATCATAATTCGGGTATCTTTAAAACAAGAGTGAATAGGCACCTTCTAGGCAAACGCGTCCCATCATAGGCCACATCATCACATCCCATCAGGTGTGATCGTGGTCAAGCTTTTTTATTCATTATAGGCGCACCTATAATGAATAAAAAAGTAAAAAAAATATCATTTGGCATTTTTTCATTAAAAAAATAATATTCGCTCGTAAAATCATGATAAATGTGCTTAGTTATAAGTAAATTATTATTTAAACGATGACGAGTGAAAAGATTTCCATTGACTTTCATTATTCAAAATTCTTGAGTACTTATTCCATGATGGTTGGTTATAAGTTATAATAAATAAATAATCCGTCTCGGCTTATAATCGGCTTTAACTTTAAAAGCATACAATCGGCATCTGAAACTAATAGCTAGTATTTAGGGAGTTCCCACATTAATTAAGCAACGTTTCGTATGGGTCTATTCAGTCGCAGACCCCGTGGTATCCTTCTGCGAGACGGTGGTGGAAACATCGTCGCTGAAGTGTTTCGCGGAGACGCCAAACAAACGCAACAAACTGACGATGATCGCGGAACCGTTAGAGCGGGGTCTCGCCGAGGACATCGAGGCGGGCGCCGTGTGTGTCACGTGGGACCGGCGACGTCTCGGAGAGTTCTTCCAGACCAAGTACGTATTGACAGTGAACCGTGATAGCCTGGTGGTTAAACGTCCGCCTCCTATTTGGGAGGTCGGGGGTTCGATCCCGGGCTCCTCTAGCTTTAATCTATATATACAAAAAGCTGACTGACTGATCTATCAACGCACAGCTCAAACTACTGAAATTCAATCCCTAAAGGGGACAGGGGTTTGAAATTTGTGAAGTAAACGCGGACGAAGTCGCGAGCATAAATTAGTAATGATATATACTACATGCAATACTTCTACTATATTTCAAATATCCTTTGAGGGCGGACGTCTACGTGGATTTGAATATTTAAATATATACCTAGCTATACCTATGCAAAAAAACCTGTCAATTCGTTACTCCGTTGCGACGTGATTACAACCAATAAACTAACAAACACACTTTCGCATTTATAATATGAGTAGTGATTATAAAAATACCATTTTTAACTATGATAGTTGCTTTGAAATATTAAAATGAATAGTAATTTTCAGGTACGACTGGGATTTGCTGGCGGCGCGTTCTATCTGGGCCTTCGGACCCGATGCCACAGGGCCCAACATCTTGGTAGACGACACGTTGCCCTCCGAGGTGGACAAGCACCTCCTAGCCTCCGTTAAGGATAGCATTGTTCAAGGTCTGTAAAACGTAACCTTCGTGTTTTACTTCGTACTAGAAATAACACTTTTTTTTTTAAACTTTTGTTATTTGTTGTTGGCAATAGAAATACACGCTGTGATTATTTCAACTCCTTCAATACTAAACTGACAGATGGATGGACAGCTAAGGCTTAGTATTATGGTCTTGTTGACATCCTTTAAAGGCGGCTTAAAATAGAGCAGACTAGGTTTTTATTCAAATTAACTTTTACAAAGTGCTTTTGAATCAAGTGAATTTGGCAATCTACCACTGTTTTTATTTATTTATTCCATTACAAATTAACCGGAACTGGTTAGTGATGATGTAGTCAAAGACGGCGGCGGATGGAATGGAACCAGCAAGACACTCGGCGGGTACTCTTTTTTAAAATTCAAATAACAAAAACAGATCGTCCTTTAAGAGACTTGTCTGTGCATATTGTATTGTTTAAAACGGGTACATACCACGATTAATTACCCGACTAGTTACCCGTTCATATTGTATTGTTTAAAACGGGTACATACCACGATTAATTACCCGACTAGTTACCCGTTTTATACAATACAATATATCATTGTTGTTGTCTGTGCATGTTTTAAACTACATCTTATGAGGATAAAATATACAATTTGCTATAACTGCTTTCTTGTCACTTGCCATATTATTTGATGAAAATGATGAAAAACTTGTTGATAGGTTTCCAATGGGGCACGAGGGAAGGGCCACTTTGCGAGGAGCCAATCAGGAATGTCAAGTTCAAGATTTTGGATGCTGTGATAGCTCAGGAGCCTCTGCACCGCGGCGGTGGACAGATCATTCCTACTGCAAGAAGGGTGAGGTTTGATAGGTTTCCATTGGGGCACGGGGGAAGGGCCACTATACGAGGAGCTGATCAGAAATGTCAAGTTCAAGATTTTTTAAAGGCCTTTAATCTTGTACCTGCACAGTGGGTGATTTGCAGTGGATGACACAAGAAGCTTATGGCAACTAAAGTATTAAATAATAGGAAACACTGTATATTCCATCTCATTCTCTCACAATTAGCAATTTACAATGTATTGGTTTATAATATACAATAATATAAACCAATACATTGTATACAATAATACAGGACACAGGCTCTTACGCCAGTCTGGTGCAACACGTTACGTCACCTAACCGGTGGATGTCGCGAACCTATGGGACCCTGTTTTTCGCCCTAACCGTTTAAAAAAAATTGTCCCTACCAAAAATCACTCAATGCAGCTAAAGAAGTTTTCACTTAAAAATTCTAATTTTATTTCAGGTGGCATACTCTGCGTTTCTGATGGCAACTCCCCGCCTGATGGAGCCATACTTGTTCGTGGAAGTGCAGGCGCCTGCCGACTGTGTGTCCGCTGTATACACTGTACTGGCGAAGAGAAGAGGTAACCCAGATTTTATTCAAGAAACCAATAACTTAATTTACTTTAATCCGCTGAAACAGACAAATCTGTATGGTGTGACATGCAGCGTGCGATATGCTCCGCCCGCCCTTCCACTGCTAAACACTCGGGAAAAGCCAGCCACCAAGCAAGCAACAAGCACCACCACCACGCAACACCACATAAATCCACCAAAACACACTCGGCGCGTTTTTTCCCACACTGGTACTATTATAAATGCGAAAGTGTGTTTGTTTGTTGGTTTATTGGTTTGTTGGTTTGTCTTTCAATCACTTCGCAACGGAGCAACGGATCGAAGTGATTTTATGCACGTGACCACGGGTTAAAGACATGGAGAGTGACATAGGCTACTTTTTATTACGGGAAATCAATCAGTTCCCACGGGATTTTTAAAAACCTAAATCCACGCGTACGAAGTCGCGAGCATCAGCTAGTCAGGAATAATACGCAATAGTGCATTCTTTCGCAAAGTAATTGCCCATTCGATTGCTATTGATACACATATTATTGTCTTTTGTAATCGATTTTAAATTGGTTTGTGTCAGGCCACGTGACGCAAGACGCTCCAGTGCCCGGCTCGCCGCTCTACACCATCAAAGCGTTCGTGCCCGCGATAGACTCGTTCGGCTTCGAGACGGACCTGCGCACGCACACACAAGGCCAGGCCTTCTGTCTGCAGGTCTTCCACCACTGGCAGATAGTGCCGGGTGATCCGCTCGACAAGAGCATTGTCATTAGGTAAGGGGATGGCTATTGCTTTTATAACCATTTTGCGTATGCGTGCGTGTGTGTGTGTGTGTGTGTGTGTGTGTGTGTGTGTGTGTGTGTGTGTGTGTGTGTGTGTGTGTGTGTACCACGCTGGGCAAGTACGGATTGGCAGTCTCTACACACCTTTGAGAACATTATGGAGAACTTTCATGCATGCAGGTTTCCTCACGATGTTTTGCTTCGCCGTTAAAGCAAGTGATATTTAATTACTTAAAACGCACAACTCTGAAAAGTTAGAGGTACGGGATCGAACCACCGACCTCCAATTAGGAGGCGGACGTGCTAATCACTAGGCTTCTTCTTCTTCTTCTTCGCTCTGGGCTGGTTTCCGCACTTAAACGTTTCCGTCTGTTGTGCGTGCATTGCCCCTCCCCGCCGAAGTCTTCACTCCAGCCATCCAAGCTCGCTCCAGAAGCCAAACAGACCGCCCAGGTTGCCGAGGGCTTCATGGAGTGAGGTCGGGGAACCTAAATGGCGCTCGCGTTGATCTGCTACGCCCGTGCACTCCAGGAGTACGTGCGTCGGTGTTTCATCAACCTCCATGCAGGCCCTGCACAGAGGACTGTCGGTGACACCTATAACGAAAAGGTGTTTGTTTGTTGAGTCCCACCACCTTCCTAAGTTTACCTCTGTCCAGGCGGAGTAGTATGTTAGTTTGTCGTTTGTCTATGTTGGGGAAAGCCTCTTTGGCTTGCCTGCAGTCTGTTGTGTTAGCCCATAGTTTGGAATGTTCTTTTAGTGTTAGTTCATGCAACCAGGTTTTATACTCACTGAAGGGTATGGGTACGATAGGTTCTGGCCCTGTCACCTTCAGTGTCGTAGCCTTTCGTGCTAGTGCGTCTGCCGCCTCGTTCCCTTGATCTCCATCATGTCCTTTGACCCACCTTAGGGTGATGTCGTTTGACATGGCGAGAGTTTGCAGAGCCTTGTGGCAGTCTTGTATAAGTTGGGAGGTCGTCGAGAATCTAGCCAAGGCTTTAAGAGCAGCTTGGCTATCAGAGTTAATGTTAATCTTAAAGTTTGTTACCATCTATACCTACTAAAATACCATCCGCACCGCATTAGCAATTTGCGGGACTAATATTACAAAATACACGTATATTAAAATATGTGCTACATTTTATATGAAAGACATTGTAGTAATATAAAGTGGCTGCTTTCAGGCCTTTGGAACCGCAGCCAGCAACGCATCTAGCGCGTGAATTCATGATCAAGACACGCAGACGGAAAGGCTTGAGCGAGGACGTGTCTATCAACAAGTTCTTCGACGACCCTATGTTGCTGGAGCTCGCAAGACAAGACGTACAATTCAATTAAACTGTATACGTTTTACTTTACTGGTTGTTTTGTTTTAATCTTTTCTGTAGTATACCATACCGATGCATTCACAAAAATTAAGACTGAATTAAAAGTTACAAAAGCAAATGCGTTCAAGCGTTGCCAGATATTCGAGTATCCAGATTCGATTTTTTAATCGATTATTTAACTATGTGAAATCTAATAAGGTCTTATCGTAGAGTAAAGAAGACAATGGCCCCAATTCTCTAGTCTCTCTCTAAACTAAATTTAGAGTATCTGCATCCTTTTCTTTTTACTAATGCTAAAAAAGGAACGGAACATGACTTTCACATTTAAAGACTAAATTTTAGTGCACAATACAAATTTAAACAGTAGGTTCGCGAGTGCGTGCTAAAATCACGGGTTTTACCATCTAAAAATTAAATTTAGAACTGTCAAACTGTGTCTGTCCTTTTCATATTACATTTGTAAGAAGAGCATGCGAATACTCTAAAATTAGGTTGTGCTCAGAATCGGTGCCAATAAGGTCTTATCGTAGAGTAAAGAAGACTTAGTTGTTACCATAGAGTAAAGGTACTTCTTACATTGAATCTCAGTGTGGCCAACCTACTGGATTTTCCACTGAACTGGTGGTTTCGACCCCCCTTTTATTGGCGAAATATTGCTTTTAGTGGATAGTGGATTTTTCTAGTGGCTTAGTAGAATTCAGTTTAAATTAGGATTTGGGTACTGTAAAACCTGAAACACGTTTGCTAAGAATACATAATGTTCTATGCATCATCAGGGTTGAAGAGTTGGAACATGATGCTCAATCATGAAGTCGTTGCTTGGTAATCATATCAATTCACCATCTATGCAGTACCCCCTACATTATCAGTATTTATTAGCTGGGACTTAAATCTCAATCATATAACTAGTTGTTGCAATACCTATAATATCAGCTCTGAATCAATGGTTCCTAAATCTCCATAACTTACCAATAACCCTGTAGTATCAAGATTTAGGAATTGGATCCAAAAAAATATTATTGGAGCATCTTGGAAACCTCCTCTTGCAAATCGATTTAGGAATTTCGGAGAAATTGGTGTGCATACTTAACTACATATAAAAACACGGGCTGAGTTAAGAATCTATCTTTATCTTACACCAGCTTTATATGAGACATGTACTACCTACTCGAAGGTTCCATTCTCATTCTAGGCTTCAAGTTATTTTGGACGTTCATACTGTGTAAAATGATCATTTGGCAAAATCTTACTTCTTTGGAGTGGTAAGAATTGCTCCTGAATTTATTATAAGTATAGCGCAGCATGAGTGGAGCGGTTGAGGTGTGCATGTTTGGATTTTTCAATTTTTTTACTTTTACTGTGTAGATTTAACTTAAAAATTGGTGGTTTAGTTTTTGTTGAACTGGTGGAGAGTTCATCTAACTGTTGGCAACACTGTTGACAGTTGACACTACGCTACGCCACTACGCATTGACATTTGACATTGATTGACATGACTGACGACTTCTTTCCTTCGTGCTTTTCTTTTTCATTGGCTTTTTTGTGGTATCGGACGATTTGTTTTATTATTTCTTTTAATTTTCAATATATCTGTTTGTGAAACTTGAAAATATGACCACTTAAAGGTTTTATAAGTCCTTTTACCTATATAAATAATTGAAGGACTCCATTTAACAAATATAAGCCAAGATGGAAACTGATGAAACTGTGGGAGCGAATGGCGATGTCTTCGTGCATCGCTTGAAAGAACTGACGGAGGAAGAAAAGCAACGTTTAGAACTGCAAAACTCGCGAATGATCCCTGAAGGAAAGGCTTCTAAACTGGAACGTGAAGCAAGAAGGCACTGGGATTTGTTTTACAAGAGGAACGAAACGAAATTCTTTCGGGACCGGCATTGGACCACGCGTGAGTTTCAAGAGCTTATAAACTTCGATTCTGATGAACAAATAGTATTTTTGGAGCTCGGTTGTGGAGTTGGGAACATGATATTTCCATTAGTAGAAGAGGGATTTACGAATTTTTACTTCTACGCGTGTGATTTTTCTCCACGTGCTGTAGAGTTTGTGAAAGCGAATAAATTGTTCGATGGCAGTAGAATGAAGGCGTTCTGTGCTGATTTGACCTCTGATGACTTATTTGAGAATATTGTAGAAGGTACCGTAGATATAGCGAGTTTAATTTTCGTATTATCAGCAATAACTCCTAACGCGTGGGCGCAAGTTGCGAAGATAGCGTACAGAGCGTTGAAACCAGGTGGCATGCTCTTGTTAAGAGATTATGGGAGATACGACATGGCCCAGTTGAGATTTAAACCTGGCCACAAGATTGCAGATAATTTTTACATGAGGCAGGATGGCACTAGGTGAATTAATATTATTTTACTGTTAATCTTTCATTACGTAATCAGTAATCACTCATATTAATGAAAAATCTGAACCCGAGGCATATGACTGCAATCTGCATAGTAACAAATCTCAGCGAGACTTGTGTCCTTGGATGTACTTGTGTGACCACAATGTTGCAGATTCAGATAGCACTACTTGTTTTGCGATCACTGTAATGTAAATCATGCACTTTTTGTAGGGTAAGAATCTACTACCAATATGGAAAGGAGATTCTACTGCAAATAATCTGGAAGAAACTCTGCAGTTACTATAAAGTTTTCACAGCGACTATTAAAAACCCCTTCTTATTGAAAAGTCTGATCAAAATATTTATGAGTAAAATATATGTAGTTTGTGAGCTGGAGACATAAAAGTTTTATTTTTCAGAAGTTATTACTTCACAGAAGAGGAATTGGCGAGTTTATTTTCAACAGCTGGTTTTGAAATTCTCATGAACACTTATGTTCAGAGAAGGACAGTCAATTTCAAAGAAGGTATTGATGTGCCTCGCATATTTGTGCAAGGAAAATATAAGAAGCCTTCTACTTGGTGAGGAAATATTCATAGTTTTTGAACAACTTCCATGGACATGTATGAAGTAATTGCCTTTATTTGTTAGATAAAGTTTATCTGGGGGTTGTGAAACAGGCCCTAACTGTTGAATTATTCATAAAAACAGCTTTCTTAATCTATAATTAAAATTAAAAGGGTGGTCTGTAAAAATTTAACTGAATAAATAAGTATTTTAATCAGTTTTTCAAGATCTTATAAGTAACTTAACTTTATCTATTTAAGTATTAGATTGACTGTTTTAACAAGGGGTTCTTCAAAGAGGTTGATCAACAAATTCCTCAAGAATGGGCAACATATTGGTCTCTGGTGCTGCAAATGATCATGGGTGGCGGTAATTACTTAACATCAGATGACCCGCCTGCCTGTTTGCTCTAAGCTTAAATAAAATCAGTCAGTTTTTCCTGAAATGATGACAAGTGCTAACCATTGAGATTACCATGATTTGCATGTATATTAGCTCTATCTGACTTAAATTTGTCATTATAATGCACTTTCTTAAACTTAATATATTGGCTAAAACTGATATTCAATTTCCTTGTTTCAGATAGGTATTAATGAAGTGAAACTGTATTGTAAATGAGGTAAGATATTTTTAGTTTATAAGTAAACTTTTACAAGTATTTTTAACTAGTTGATGCCCGTGATTTCATTTGCGTGGATTTAGGTTCTTTAAATACCCGTGGGAACTTGATTTTCTGGGATAAAAAGTAGCCTATGTCACTCTCCAGGTCTTAATTGTAACCATGCCAAAAATCACGTCAATTCATTGCTCTATTGTGACGTTATTGAAGGATTTCGCATTTATAATATGGGTAATGTTCTTCATCCATTAGGAATGCCCTTCCTGCTGAGAAGAACCAGCAAGAAACTGAGTGGTGGCTCTTTTCTAATATTGATTTTCCTTAATTATTATGGAAAGTGTAAGTAATACGGTATTTGACAACTAGTCAAATCAGTGACTTTTTATCAAATGTCAAAACACGCGCTTAGTAGGTATGCGAGATTCTATGAAATACCAGTGTGTGACGTTACTATCATTTGACGTGCTGTTTATAGTTTAATCGATAATTTAAAATGGTTATTACACCTAAAACCAACAAAGAACGTGGATTTTACGTATTTTGGAAGACCCTTTATTTAATAATCACTGAGAAATAATTTATTTTTGATGTAGTCAAATATCCAATTGCTGTCCTCGTGCATTGCTGGAGTTAGTTGCGAGTTAAAGTCACTCTTTTGTCATTTGCATAATCTTCGATTGCAGGTATTATGCTTTTCAGGATCATAGTTTTTATAGATTTTCAAAACTTGTGTAAAGGCAAGTCTGAAACTAATTGTGGAATTTTATTATAAAAGATAACACTTATTTGTACAAATAACTTGGGTTTTTTTGCTGTGGAGCGCAGTAGTCTACTTTTTACCCTGGAAATCAAAAAGTTCCCATGGTATTTTTAAAAACCTAGATCCACAAGGACACGAAGTTGCAGCTATCAGCTAGTTAGGGATAAAGGAATTTTCTGATGACAGCGCAGTGCAGCTGAAAACCTTCTGTTGCCTCACAATTGGCATCTATTAGCATAGGGAATAGCTCTCATTTGGTATTCTTCACTTCAATGGTAACTTTGGTAAATATTCTAATTTCTAAATCATTAACTTTTCATTCAATCATTATAATTGTTTCTTTGAGAATAGGGTTAGCACAGGGCCCACCAATTGTGAGGTTTGATGCCAAATATGCTTTAAGAGCATTCTGAACCACATTCTGTAGTTATTTTTGATTTGATTGTGAGGTCAAATTATGATTTTCTTTCTATTCTAATTCACAGGTACTATCAAGTTCACAGGAAGATGATTTTGCGTAAGTTTTAAATTGAATTGAAAATAAAAACTACAAATAAATTGTGTAATATTTGGATAGCTAAAAAATAAAATAGATGTCTTGAAAAGTTATTACTGGAATGTAACTTTTATAGTAGTTAGTGGTTAAATTATTGCACGCACGTTACCCGCGCTATCCCGCACCGGGTTAGAGCGGGGGTGTGCGGGACGTCCCCACCCCGATTGCTATCTCGACCTGTCGCGTACTATAAGTTTTTCACTCGTGTCTACTATCCGAATGAAGAAGATTGAGAAGAATCGTTTTTCAGTCTTTTAAGTGATGACTTCATAGTTCATCTGAGTTACCTTGATGTATATCACTCTTGTCTTTCGCTCCTATCTGATGTTAAATGAATACGAAAATATAGTATTTATTATTTAAAATAGCATATCTGACAGTTTTGTATATTTTCAGATTTGGTTAAAAATGAAAAGAGAATCAGCAATTTTTAAGGTAAGAATAATTTTTATTTATTTTCTTTAATGCGTCAATTTAATTATGGCTCCATTAGCACATTAGCCCAATGTATTCGACACGTGCCGGTCAACGTGATAAAGTTGTTGCAAATTACGCTAAGATCCTTTGATGTTTGTTTGGAAACTTAAAAAAGTTTAGAAAATATATTATACTAAGTTACCCCTTTATCTATTATTATGTACATGTTGGGTTAATATGTATATGCTTTAAATGATGACTTCATAGTTCATCTGAGTACCCTTGATGTATATCACTCATGTCTTTCGCTCCTATCTGATATAAAACAACACACAAAATTACGGAAACTGAATTATAGAACCATAAAGCTTAGTTTTGTTTTTTGTTTCAGATTTTATAAAGATACCCTAACATGGCCAATCTGCAACTATGGTGAGAATTATTGTTCATTTTGTCCCTCTATTAAATAAATAAGTAGTGATAGGTTGTGAGTACAGAGTAGGATTCAAAACACCCGACTTGCACTTGACCTGTTGTATTTTTTGTTGAGGATGGTAGCTGAGAAACTATTACATTTTGGCAGCTTGAGCAGTTGATCATACATAAGAAATATTTTTACATGATGAATACAGATAGGGACATCAAAGTATATAATGCTGATAACATAACTATCTCCACTGATTCAAACTAGTGATAAGAGTTATAGGCATTACACGTCGTATATTTGTCTAAATTGTTTTCTTTAAACAATTTACAGGTCCATACAGCACAATCTTGGGTTGCATTTCGTCGTCAATTGGTTGAGAAAAGGTAAAATCTTTGAAACATTTTTGTATTTTATCATTTTAAATATTCAATGTGATAATTAATAAATCTACAATACTTCAATCCTCATTGGACTGGTAAGTCTTACAGTTCAATGGAAATAATTACTACAAAATTAAAAATAGCCTGCAAAAATTGTATAAAAGATCCACAAAAGAAAAAGTCAGGGAAAAAACATATTACCATGTTCCAATCAGACTTACCCCAAACAGTTGGTTTTGTTGTAACAGAAAAGTTCAATAAAAAAAATTACAGCTATTTTGTTCTGTAATGTTACTTGTTCAGGTACCTCTAGGAACACCTTAATTCCACAAAGGATGCATGTTTACTCAAAACTATTTAAATAAGACTTCCTTAAAATCCTCGTAATTATACCAATCTTACCCATCTCTACCCTGTACTTTGACCATTGTATATTTTTGACATTGATAATAATATGATGATCTTAGATAGGGACATCTGACTATGATGCTGTTAACATAACTATCCACACTGATAATATGAACCTAGGAACCCACTTTGCTAATTATCGAAAAGCAGAAATTATAAACCATAATTTTTTTCACAGGTAATAACTACAACAAAAAAGCCTTTTTCTTTTTCAAAGAAATGTTAGGTAAGTTTTCCTATGTTAAAAAATTAAATTTTAAGTTAAGATCCTTATCTTTAAAAACTATTTTGGTTTGACTAGGTATAAGTAATCTCTGTCTTATTTCCATTTTGTAATTGTTATAATATGTACTTACTGTTTGTTTTCATAAAATAATTTAGAAAATAAAATGATGACCAGACCTTCAGGTCTCCCTCAACAGAGAGAACCCAATTTACCATGTTGACCAAACTTACATGTCTGATTGCCAATGAAACTAAATACGTTTTTTAAGTACTGAAAAATACACGTAAGTTTATGATAACTTCTGCACAGGTATACCGAAACAACTAGAGGGAATATGCACCAATGACCAATACAGAATTTCCTCCTTAAAATTAAAACAAAATCACAATCTGGAAATCAAAACTGGTAAGTGGAATATATTGTGCATCCATAGTCTGTAGGCAGCGGCAGTGTTTCAAAGTATTGTGAAGTGTTTTGTATCTAAATATATAAAAGGAAAAGTTGTCTGACTGACTGACTGATCTATCAACGCACAGCTGAAACTACTGGACGGATTGGGCAATTCACCCCTAAGGGGGTGAAATAGGGGTATGAAATTTGTGTAGTCCATGCGGACATAGTCGCGGGCATAAGCTAGTAAAGTATAATCAACAAACAATATATCCTGATCCCTTCTATCGTCCAGAGCTCTTTTTTTACCTGACTGTGTTTAAATATCAATTGATATTACTATCAGTTCTAGTGTAGTTAATATGATACTAGATGATGACTAGACCTTCAGGTCTCCCTCAACAGAGAGAACCCAATTTACCATGTTGATCAAAATCATGTCTGATTGTCATTTAAACTAAATTAGTTTTTTTTAAATTACTGTAAATTATACAAAGATTTCTGTTTTCTAGGAGCTTGCATAATTATACAGAAGAAATTAAGGAAAAAATATCGAAATGATGACCTTCAGGTGGCATGTGGGCTCTACCGTCAGTAACGCCTGTTTCCTCGTAAGACTAGATAGTCTAACAACATGTACAGAGGAATTCGTTGGACTCTGTGCAACCTGAAATCTCACAGGCGCAGAGGAACTTAATTGACTCTGCTCAGCCTGAAACCTCACACATCCGGGAGAGACCTTGTGCCTCTGGCACGCCCTTGGAAGCACCTCTAGTGTCAGAGCTAGTACCGCTCAGGCTAGGCTAACCTGAGACCTCACAGGCACAGAGGAACTTGATGGACTCTGCTCAGCCTGAAACCTCCGACATGTCCGGGAGTGACCTTGTGGTCGATGGAGGCGATAACGCCTCTGGCACGCCCTTGGAAGCACCTCTAGTGTCAGAGCTAGTACCGCTCAGGCTAGGCTAACCTGAGACTTCACAGGCACAGAGGAACTTGATGGACTCTGCTCAGCCTGGAACCTCCGACATGTCCAGGAGTGACCTTGTGGTCGATGGAGGCGATGACGCCTCTGGCACGCCCTTGGAAGCACCTGTAGTGTCGGAGCCAATACCGCTCAGGCTAGGCTAACCTGAGACCTCACAGGCGCAGAGGAACTTGATGGACTCTGCTCAGCCTGGAACCTCCGACATGTCCAGGAGTGACCTTGTGGTCGATGGAGGCGATGACGCCTCTGGCACGCCCTTGGAAGCACCTGTTGTGTCGGAGCCAATACCGCTCAGGCTAGGCTAACCTGAGACCTCACAGGCACAGAGGAACTTGATGGACTCTGCTCAGCCTGGAACCTCCGACATGTCCGGGAGTGACCTTGTGGTCGATGGAGGCGATGACGCCTCTGGCACGCCCTTGGAAGCACCTGTAGTGTCGGAGCCAGTACCGCTCAGGCTAGGCTAACCTGAGACCTCACAGGCACAGAGGAACTTGATGGACTCTGCTCAGCCTGGAACCTCCGACATGTCCAAGAGTGACCTTGCGGTCGATGGAGGCGTTAACGCCCCACTGGTACGCCCGTGAAGACACCCCTGGTCCAAAAAAGAAGAAAAAGGACAGACCGACGGACAAGAAAGCGAATGGATACACACGCTGACGGACAACCCTCCACCTCCCATGGCCCCACCAACCTCTCGGTTATATGCTGACGGACAGACGGACACAGGAAACAACCGACCGACTGACACTAGGAAGGTCGAAGGCGGCAAGCGGAAAGAACCCGACTGCCCAACCGCGGGTGCCGGGGACTTGGCCGGGGGAAGCAAGGGAGGAAACGAAGGGCGGCCTCCACTAAGTGGAGGACGTCCTCTCGTGGACACCCGCGCAACCCCTGGCTGTTCCGCCGGCGGACATGCGAGCGGGCAGGTATCGGCCTCTGACCGCAACCCACATGCCTCGGGAGAGTCGAGCACCACCACCGGAAGGGCTGGGCAAACCGTGGTCATGGACAGGGGGAACGATGGCGGTCACACTGACCCCAAAGGGAACCCAATCCGGACGCGGGGCGCAACGGGCCCCGACGGTTCCAACACCGCTCGACCCCCAACGACAACAACGACAACAACAACACCAACAACAACAACCAAACCAACCAAACCAGACAGTGACAACACACAAAAAGCCCCCAACCCAAGCCTTACGCTTAATCGAAAGATGGTGCGATGAAAATGAACTTACAGTAAATCCAAAGAAAACAGAGATGGTTCTGTTTACCAACAAAAGGAAAATTGAGCTAATAAAACCACCAACCTTGTTCAACACAAGCCTTCAACTGTCCACTGAAGTAAAGTACCTCGGTGTGACTCTGGACAGCAAGCTCAGCTGGAAAAGGCATACAGAAGATAAAATTAAAAAATCACTTACAATACTAAATCAATGCAAACGCATGCTGGGAAAAAAATGGGGACTAACACCAAAAATAATGAAATGGTTATACCTAGCGGTTGTAAGATGTTCACTAACTTATGCTGCACTTGTATGGTGGCCAAGAACTCTCCTTACAACCGCCCAGCAAGAACTACAGAAATTCCAACGACAAGCATGCCTCGCCTTTATCGGCTGCATGAGTAACAGCAGCACTCGAAATTATACTGGGGATTCTGCCCCTATACCTACACATTAAAGAAGAAGCAACAATCGCAGCCTTGAGACTGAAAACCTTGTGTCATTGAAAAGAACACAACACAATGCATACTAAAATTCTTTTACAAAGCATAAACAAAGAGCCACGTCTGGAGTGGAAATGCTACAGAACCAAAAAACAACACATACTAGACAAAAAAGAAAGAACATGAATCCGAGGTCAACACAAGACGCAATAGAAGTGTATACCAATGGATCCAAAACCAAAACTGGCACAGGTGCAGGAGTCTATTGCCAAGAACTAAACATGAGGATAAGTCACGCACTCGGTAAGGATAACTCTTGTCTTCCAAGCAGAGTGTGTGGGCATTTTGACCGCAGCTATATCCATGACCAATCAACAGGTAACAAACTTTAAGATTAACATTAACTCTGATAGCCAAGCTGCTCTTAAAGCCTTGGCTAGATTCTCGACGACCTCCCAAATTATACAAGACTGCCACAAGGCTCTGCAAACTCTAGCCATGTCGAACGACATCACCCTAAGGTGGGTCAAAGGACATGATGGAGACCAGGGAAACGAGGCGGCAGACGCACTAGCACGAAAGGCTACGACACTGAAGGTGACAGGGCCAGAACCTATCGTACCCATACGTTTCAGTGAGTATAAAACCTGGTTGCATGAACTAACACTAAAAGAACATTCTAAACTATGGGCTAACACAACAGACTGCAGGCAAGCCAAAGAGCCTTTTCCCAACATAGACAAACGACAAACTAACATACTACCCCGCCTGGACAGAGGTAAACTTAGGAAGGTGGTGGGACTCATTACGGGGCATAGCCCACTAAACAAACACCTTTTCGTTATAGGTGTCACCGACAGTCCTCTGTGCAGGGCCTGCATGGAGGTCGATGAAACACCGACGCACGTGCTCGTGGAGTGCACGGGCGTAGCAGATCAACGCGAGCGCCATTTAGGTTCCCTGACCTCACTCCATGAAGCCCTCGGCAACCTGGGCGGTCTATTTGGCTTCTGGAGCGAGCTTGGATGGTTGGAGTGAAGACTTCGGCGGGGAGGGGCAATGCACGCACAACAGACGGAAACCAGCCCAGAGTGAAGAAAGAAAGAAAGAAAAGACACCCCTGGTGTCGGAGCCAAACCCACTGAGGTTAGGCTTTGCCTTGACTTGTTGGTGTAGAGCGGAAACGCCTCTGGAGACTGGTAGACGACAGGCTGACTGTAAAAGAAGCCCCTCCACTGCCTCGTATGATACGATACGCGCGATGCGATGCAAATGGCCACCATGAATTCTGGGAAAGCATGACACCAATAGAGGTGAGTACTGATTAGTACCTTTATGATTTCATAAGAGTGTCATCATAGAATTATAAACAGATTATTTGTTATTATTGTAACTAACAAATGATGACCAGACCTTCAGGTCTCCCTCAACAGAGAGAACCCAATTTACCATGTTGACCAACATCATGTCTGATTTTTCTTTAAAGTAATTTGCCTTAGTGTTTTAAAATCATTTTGCTAATATAGTGATTTTTCTGTTTTAGAAATAAAAGTCAATACGAAAGCGTTGTGGCGGTAGACAATGCGTTGTGGGTTCAAGCTTCCAACGAGGTAAGAAACGTGATATTATTAGTTTGCGTTTACTCTACGATTCTGAAAGTTACACTTCATATGCACTTCTCCATACAAACGTATTACGCTTATTATTCTATCTTTTACTGTTCTAGATCTAAAACTAAGCCAGTTATCGATTTATCTCTTCATCAGTTATGCCTAACACCAATAAATATAGTAAAACTAGCTGATGCCCGCGACTTCGTCTGCGTGGCTTTAGGTTTTTAAAAATCCCGTGGGAACTCTGATCTTCCAGGGTAAAAAAGTAGCCTATATCACACTCTGCAGGTCTATAACTATACCCATGCAAAAAATCACATCAATCCGTTGCTCTGTTGCGACGTGATTGAAGGACAAAGCATTTTCTGCCGCGTACTGTACCGCCAATAGGTTGTCCCTCATCCCTTCCTCGTAATTATTGTAGTTATATATGATACTAGATGATGACCAGACCTTCAGGTCTCCCTCAACAGAGAGAACCCAAAATACCATGTTGACCAACATCACGTCTGATTGTTGAAAATAAAATCATTTTAATTAGTTTTCATTCATAAATACATGTCAGTATTTGTTTATTTTCAGGACCTTGAAATGACATACAAACTGGATTATTGAAACTTCCGTAAGTTGACAAATATTTTCATTTATGTTAAAACAAACAATCTATATCTATACTAATAAATAAAATTGAAGTGTCTGTCTGTAATTTCGATGTCTGTTATTTGAACTGTACCATAACTTAATCACACGTTTTTAAAAATTTTGTCTGTCTGTCTGTCTGAACGGGCTAATCTTCGGAACCGCTGAGCTTATTTTGACGGGACTTTCACAGACAATTAGAGGATTAACCAAGGAGTAACATAGACTACTTTTTTAATCGGCTTTCAATAAAGGAGTTGTGTTTTTCTACCTACATACACCAAACTCAGATTTCTGAACCGAATTGCCAAATTTTTTTTTACCGATACAGAAACTTTGCGATACTGTTTCATAAAAAAAATTGGATTCCAACTCCTCAATCCTGATCGGTACGGCACCTGACCACACCCGCATATCCTCCGCGCTAACCCGGGTGCGGGCAGGCACGGGTGACTTGCTGTGCATCATCCCACCTCATACCCCGATTGTCATCTCGACCTGTCGCGGACTACATGCAAACTAGTAAGTTCAACAAGTAGACAGCTATTTAAGTTGACCCTGTCTTTGCTCTTATTGGAATGCCTTTATGCACAGAGGTATTCTTTGTAAGCCAGACAGAAAGCATTGTAATCAGAAAACTGCCATGGACTGTTCCGTTTTCAGCCCTTGGTTATATAGATTCACTACAGATATATAACAGTTCAGTCTAAGATAAAAGCTTTTTTAAATTTCTATTTCAAGTATAATTTTTCTTGCAGATAGTCCTTCGTCAGCTCAAGTCGTGTCAACAAACAAGAGGTAGCGTTCAGTTAGCATATGACCAGCTTTAGTTAAGGACATTTTTACAATGAATAAATATTATGTTATTAATATAAACTGGTCTTTTTTTAAGTTACCTATCCAATATCTTTTATTTTCTGCCGGCTACCATAGTGAAAAATATCGTAGCTATGAGAGCTAAACTAAATAAACTTACCCCGGGGCCCTGGCCATATTATGCAATCGAGCGGCATCCAACTTGATCGTGCGGCGTGTGGCACGGCTAACAGTGTGCATGACTTCAGCTTCTTTCTGGTCATCATCATCATGATTAACCCATCGCCGGCTCACTACAGAGCACGGGTCTCCTCTCGGAGAACTGAGAAGGGTTTTGGCCATAGTCTACCACGCTGGCCATGTGCGGATTGGTAGACTTCACACACCTTTGAGAATATTATGGAGAACTAGGCATGCAGGTTTCCTCACGATGTTTTCCTTCACTGTTAAAGCAAGTGATATTTAATTATTTAAAATGCACAACTCTGAAAAGTTAGCAGTGCCCGGGATCGAACCTCCAACCTCCGATTAGAAGGCGGTCATCCTAACCACTAGGCTATCGCAGCTTTCTTTCTGGTCTGCAACCAGCTTTAATAAATCAATAAAGGAGTTAAGTTAAAAAATAAAAACGACAGCGATTTTCTTAAAATAATTGACTTTATTGTGGCCTACAAAAAGAAGCGTCTCCTCGAAGTCTCCATCTGGTGTCGGCGGCCCGTGATGATCCACTCGTAGTCGCCGCGCTTGGAGTCGAACGTGCCCTGTTGCAGCGAGATCAGCTTGAGCGTGAATCTGGGCCCTAGTTCTCGCAGCTTGGCGCGTTTGCCGTCTTTCGTGAATTCATACCTGGAAAATGCAAATATTTTTCTTAGTCCGTCAACATAGCTTGGTACCTGACCTTGATGAAGTCACGAAAGTCAGAGAAAATGTCAGCCAATCAGAGGTGACTACGGTCGTTACTCGTTACACGGTACTCGGTAGTTGTCAAAGGAGCTACCTCACCAATGTGTCACTTGGTTTGCGTGAAGCAGTGGTTAACTGGTTAGAAGGATTTGGGCTTTATATAAAATAGAAAAAGAAAATGGGTGGCGTCGGGGGACGCTCGACAGAAGCGAAGCTTCTGCGTGTGTGTTCGAGTCAGTAGTGCAGCCACGCGCTAAATACCTGGGGAAGTGAATGGTTTTTTCTCGATTTATTTCCCTGCTGTTGAGAGCGCAACGAAGCTATAGAAGCTTCACTTCAATAACTTTTCAGAACTTGTTTGATTGGTAGGAACTGCGGCTCGTAGTGGAACGGTCGCACCCAGTCTAGTGCTGATGTTGCTCAGAATATGACCTACAATAGAGCAATGAGTTTGTTGTGGGCTCTTCTCAGAACTGGGCGCATTTGGAACCCTCGTAGCTTTAGTTTTAAGTACGTATTAATTATCACCACTATATCATATCATCTTACAAATTAAAATTTATGACAATCAGGAAGCGTAAAATTTTACCAATTCTGAATAAATCATTTGAGTTTGAGTTTATGATGTCACTAACCGGTGGTGCCTGAAGAAGATATAATCGCGCTGGTTGTGGAAGGTGACGACGCGGCGGCCGCGGAACTGCGGCTCGTAGTGGAATAGTGCGCCGAGCATGCGTCCAACGGTCAGACCCAATCGAGTGCTGAAGTTGTTTAGTACTACCTGAAATTATTAAAAAAAATAATTTCGGTATTGTATGATATACTGTTTTATAGTCTACTAGATGATGCCCGCGACTTCGTCCGCGTGGATTTAGGTTTTTAAAAATCCCGTGGGAACTCTTTAATTTTCCGGGATCAAAAGTAGCCTATGTCCTTCCCCGGGATGCAAGCTATTTCTATACCAAATTTTATCAAAATCGGTTAAACGGATGGGCCGTGAAAAGCTAGCAGACAGACAGACAGACACACTTTCGCATTTATAATATTAGTATGGATAGCAGGCATCCGTAACTAAACCGTGCCTATTTCTTATTGAATTGTACAATTCAATCTTACTTCGCCCGAACAATAAAAGCGTGATGAGATAGTTGCTGGAATTTCCAAAAATCCTGAAACACATCTTTCTTTAGTTTCAACCGAAAACTCAAATACCAATTCCCATACATATACCTATATATACCTACCTAACTTAAAAAATGACGGACTTTCATCCCCTTAGGAATTTTCAAATAATTTTTTAGTGAGCGCCTAAGTCATGAGAAAGAAATGAAGAAAGAAAAAACGTTTAATTTGTAAATTGTGCCATACATCACGTCATGTAAGAGTTGTTTATCTTGACTTTGACCATCTCCACCTCATAAAAGGAACCTACAAAACTTCCTAACCATTCAAGTAGATAGATTAGCCAGTCAGTCAGGAGTCAGGACTCAGGAAAAACATTTTTATATTATGTAATGATGTATGTACCTACATTACATTATGTTCTTATATTATAGTACCAATATCGTTACCTCAGGCCTATGTGTAGTGATTTCCTTATGGTCCTTGTTCAACTCCCTAGTGATCTTACAGCTGGACAGTCGGAAATGCGCCGTTGGTCCGCTCGGGAGATGGATCAGCAGGAATCCGTTCGGCTGCTTCTGATTCTCGTTTATTATTATCACATCTGTCATTTGCTCTCTGATCGCTGATTGGACTATTCTTTTTACTGAGGACCTAAAACAATACTCTAGGTATACTTTACTTTTGTTCAAGCGGCTTGACGTCAAGCACGTAGATTTTTGGTTGAGCCAAGCATTTTGACCGTTTACAATGGTTGCTCGATGCTTGAATTACGATTGCATTTACGATTTCATATTTTTGCTTCGGACGTTCGGACAGTGTTCGAGATAATTTAATAAAAGTGAAGTTTGCTTAATCAAGCTGCTTGGCAGTCGCCACAAGCTGCTTGATGCGACCGTCAAGATCCAGCAAACCAAAACTACGTGCTTGACGGTAAGCCACTTGAAGCTCATTAGTTTACTTAAAAGGTCTTGCTGATGCGTAAGAGGCGCATTATATGCGACCCTGTTACCGCGAACTGACAGTGAAATTAGAGTGAAAGACCTACCTCAAGAAGATCTAAAGCGTGCGGGCAAATTGCGTAGCTTACGCGTTTCTATCGAAGATAGAAATCTTCTTTGAGAAACGCGTAAGCTACGCATCGCAAAAATCGCAGAAGCGATATGTTTATTTTTAAGCAAACTAAGGAAAACTAAAGATAAAAGAATATGTATGTAGGACGCAAGTTACACAAAGTATTTATAATTTGGGCAAAAAATGAGCCAGCCCTTCTGTCACCAGATGAGGCTATTAATCAATACCTTAATCTATATCGTGACAGCGAATTAGGTATCATTCTACTGAGCTCCTTGCCAAATGTTCTTGTCTTAGTGTGTGGGTTGTCAGAATAGGTTATCAGTACTTTAGGCTCATAAGAGTTCTCAAAATATGATGACATTTCATCTAGTTCCATGTCTTTTTGTGCCTGGAAATAAGATAAAATAGTTTTAGCTTTAGGGTTGATTTCCATAATATTAAGTTTATTTGGCTATGAAAAACTCCAATGTAACAACCTTGCAAACAGCTGATCAGGGAAATGAACTTGTAAAAAACTTCTGTGAACTTGAAGAACCATTTTGACATTTGTCAAATCTCTGCAACTTCATAGATTCTTTTGTTGTCATATTACTAGTTGTTGTGTACTTGTTTGATGATATTACTTTTTATCCTGGAAAATTACACGGACATTTACCTCTTCTTGTTCTTCAGCCTCAGCATGTGCCAGCATCGTCTCATCCTTCTCTCGCAGAGATTCCAGCGTGTGGGGGATCTTCTTTGGCACCTCATCTCCTTCTTGCTTCTTTTCTAATTTACGTCTGAAGGAATTATAAAATAGTTTAATCCAGGATTTGCTGCGAGCGACGTTATAAACTCTGATACACACGTAAACATACATATACCAAGCTCCAACCTAAAGATACATAGTACCATAATAAAAATTTGCAATAAAATTCCTGACCACATAAAAATTATAGAGAGTAATTACATTAGCATTCACGAATTCATTAAAAAAAAATCTTATCTTACCTATATTATCTATGTAATGATATACTTTAAGATGAGTACAGTTTTATGATCATAATTACATTTGTTTAATACACAACTGGCCAAAAATGGAGTGTAACGTTTTCAGAGTTTTCAATATTGTGGTTGTATTTCCAAATGACTAACGCTAACTATGGGCCTCATAAGAAAGCTCAGAGTCACTCAGCGGGTGATGGAGAGAGATGCTTGGAGTTTCTTACATGATCAAATCAGAAATGAGGAGATCCGTAGGAGAACTAGAGTAACCAGCATAGCTCAACTGCGAAGCTGAAGTGGCAGTGGGTAGGGCACATTCGTAAAACCGATGGACGTTGGGGTCCCAAGGTGCTAGAATGGCGACCTCGCAACGGAAGGCGCAGTGTTGGAAGACCCCCCACTAGGTGGACGGACAACATCAGAGAAGTCGCAGGGAGCCGCTGGATTCAGATGGCGCAAGGTAGTCCCTACAAGAGACCTATGTCCAGCAGTGGACGTCTATCGGTTGATGATGATGATTTCCAAATGACAAACTTCTTATTTTTAAGTTCATTATTTGGCATTTGAATTTTTAATCATGACTTGTTAAAAGCTCATGAGTGCTCTTTTTAAAGTAAAAAAGGAAACTTTCATTGTAGTGAAGTGACTGGCGATTATTAGTATTCTAGTTGGGTGTACTTAGTGGAGCCGAAGAGCTAAAATTATTTGGAAAAACTGTCTACTTAATTTCCTAAGTGAACAGCTTACAGCTGGGAATCAAACCCAAAATATGATCCTTATAGTGGCCTATGGGTAAGATGTTTTGAATCAACGCACGCTACCGATAAGATGGACAAACAACTATAAAATAATAAGTATTAAGTACCTATTAGTAGTCTATAAAAAAAAACAATTTCAATAGGTCAACACAAAACATAACCTAAAGATGTAAACACTAACTTCTTTTTATCCTTTCCACGAGCCATTTTGTTTTAAAACTTCTCACACAGTAATAAAATCCTCCTAGTTCTTTATCTTACGCTAAACACTATATTTTAATGATTATTTATTGTTACGAGATTGCAGCATGTTTTAGACTATTAAAATTACAGTACTTTTGGCCACAGAGTAGGTACATTGGTATCTTTTGGCACTTGAATGACATTGACGGAGCCGCCCGCCTAGTGTTCTGTGGGGAGCATAGAGTTATGATACTAGGGGGAGGCGTAGTTGTAGAACAAAGGCTGCCAGCAAATAAAATCTCCTCAATTTTACGGAATATAAGTATTATTTATTTATGCATTTAGATTTAAAAAGGGATAGACAATTATATTAAAAAACTTAAATCTAAAACTTCATTCAGACCACCGCAACGAGGCATTGTACCCAAGATGCTGCCAGCATATAACTATAGTAAAAAATTTATCTCGCTGCAGACTCGGCCATAAATCATAATCGGACTAGGGATGTGCGCTAGTTACGCGTGCGCAAGGCTGTTATAGATAACGAAATCATCTAGGTTCCGACGTAAACATACTGGATTCATTAAGTATGCAGGGTAACTAATGGGTACTAATGTGTTTAACTAACTAGGTACTTAATTATTAAAAACTAATGTGTTTTTACGTTTTTAGTTATATAAAAAGAGGGTATATTACGTCCAGCAGTAGCCGTCTATCAGTTGACGATGACGATGTAGTGATCAAGTGAGGTAAGTACTGATTTTGCAGCACTGCAGCAAAAGTTTCAACTACAAATTTCTGCAACAAGTGTCGTCAACAAGTTTGATCAACAAGTTTCGTCAGTAAGTTTCGTTAACAACAGTTTTGGCAACTAGTTCCGCAACACCGTGGGAAGCCAGTAGAGGTAATTTTAAATGACTGAACACAGTTTTTGTTTTAAACTACTTATATAATAATTCTTAAAATTACAAGTAGGTAATACATATTAATATGACACAAAAAATTAAACCATCAAACCAAGTTACATAAAATTAGAAGTAAGTGCGTAAATAATTTCGGATTTTTCTCGTTTGAATAAACAACTTTAATTACTTATATACTTGGGTCGCAGTCTCCGATGTATTGTGAATCCACGCAACTTTCGGTTGTCTCATCAAAAGAGAGTCCGGCGTCACAAGCGAGAAGACGGGGATATCCGTTAGAGCATGCGACGAAGTACCTGCAGCTTTTTCCATATCTGTGTATAAGTTATAAAACATGTTATTATAAACTTTTTACCTACAGTTAAAAATATTTTACTTGAACTTCATTGTTCTTTAGTGTTTACTTTAATTCAGCATTACTTTAAGAGTAAAATTGTTATAAGTATAACTTATAATACTACGGTAGGTAACTAGGTACTTCCCAGCACTACAATTTAGTAAAATTGAAATAAAATTGAGCACTTTACCTGTGATTGGAGATCAGTCCATCTTCGCCAGCTGGTGTCGCAGGACATACGAAACCTTCTAATTCTGTAAAAGGTTAATTTAATAATAATACCACCAGAGTAACCACTAGGTGAGATTGCAGTTAAGGGCTAACTTGTATCTGTATAATAATAATAAAAAAAACCTATACTTAAGGCACCGGCGAGGAAGCAATAGCTACAGTACAGCTACAGTACGCGGCAGAAAGTACCTAATGTACATCGGCCTTTCGGGTTTGTAGTGCGTTGTCTCTGTCACTCATGCCTATATGACGTTTTGTAGGTCTCAACGACTCTACAAATCCGCTATCTCCTTCTAAAGGTACATCCATGTACATTATTTTCTGCCGCGTACTGTACAGACTATTTACTCGCTCAAGAAACGTACAATCAGTGCATGATTCCGTGTCAATAAAAGATAGCCTTAAAGGACCCGCGGTTGTTTGACAGCTACAATGTCACGATCGCAATCATCTCTGATTGGTTAATGCTCACTCACTATTGGCCACAATGCATTGTTGCAACAAGAATCGCACAAATTCAGCCAATCAGAACAATTGAGATTGTAATAATGATTGATGCAGGTTTTAGACAATCATCCTACAGGGCCGTAAAAAAAATATATATATATTAATAGTTGATCGTTGTACACACTGCCGCTAAGTATAAAAAACTCGTTCAGGGCCGCTCTCTTGGCGGTCAAAACACCTATTACGTGTGTTCACTCATCCGGCACACTCGCACATTACGCAGCTTCTCGTTGCTCGTCTACTCATTTCTAGAGTTTATCTCAACTCCCTTAGATTAAGGATTGGTCCGAAAGCGCAGTGGCGACGGCGCTACTTAATCGTCGGTGGTGGTCGGACAATTAAAAACTTTAAACTCAAATAATAAATAAAAAAGGATTTCACGAACCTCTAGGGAGATTACATTCCGGTACGTTAATTGGCCAGTCACAAACTGCTTTTTCAGTGTTAAAAACGAGTCCAAAGGGACATTTCATAACGGTAGCAATGCCTTCATGACAAATTGTGTAAGTTCCGCAGTCATCATTAGCCATGCGGAAGAATCCGTAACGGTGACTGCATTGTGACGTAGGTTGCGCCTCCTCTGTAAGAAATGACATAGTAATGTCATTGTCGCGGGCATAAGCTAGTAAGCTTATGCCCGCGACTCCGTCCGCGTGGACTACGCAAATTTCAAATCTTCGTTAAACCCCTTTATGGATTAATTGAAAAGATTATAAAACATCAGTCAGTCAGTCATTCAGCTTATCCTTTTATGGTTAGGTACATGCACAAAAGACTTCGGCACACGTTTCACAATCATCATCATGATAAACCCATCGCAGGCTAAGCAACTGATATAGGTACACATAATACGCACTTATTTCCTAAAATTTGGGTGCTATCCCACGGACGAGAGAATCAGAGCGAGTCTCGTTGTGTGACAAAATTCGATACAAACTATCGCCGCGATAGTATCGTCCTATAGAGGTAGACCCATAGAATTTGTATCGAATTTCGTAACACGGCGAGACTATTGCTGCGATTCTCTCATCCGTGGAGATGGCGCCTTAGAGGTGCGTACCTGCGATCGAACCCCCGATCTCCTATTAGGAGGCGGACGTCCTAATCACTAGGCTATCACAATCATACATGATGCAAAATAAGTATGTGGATTTTGGTGAAATCGATTATCACAGTAACAGGTGTTTTTGAGATCAATGCGTTAGCCTAAGATGACGCCTATTTATGTATTCTTTCTTGTCAGTTGTACACCCAGATTAAAACTGTCAGATATCTCGGAAGGGTATTGCAAAACCAAGCCATGCCATGTTTAACGTATAGTGACGTAAAGAGATTCATGCGTATGGGTGAAGTAAGCAGAAAGGGTAAGAAATTCGGTACGTGGTAGAAATAGATATGTGGCATTGGGGATTAGTCAATATTTTTTGTAACTAAAGATATAATTATAAATTACCATAATGTGCGAATACATACGAATGGCATCTGAGGCACCACATTGCACCTCTGAAGGATAACCACAAGGATAATCAGGCCACTGCGCTGAAGGGTTGAAGTGAAGGCCATCTGGGCATGAGTGTTGAATTGCGATGCTATCCTGAAACAATATTTGGTGGGATCAGTGCTAAAGAACATAATAGGTACAAAAATGATGATGATACCTATAAGTAGGTACCAGTAGAACAAAATCGTAGCGGTCCGTTTAAGCCAGGAGCAGGAGCAAATACCAAAGAGAAAATTTACCTTGCATTCCACATAGACGTCACATTGGCGAGCCACTGCTTCATAACCATTTGGCTGTTGGCATCTATAGTCATACAGCTGGTTTAAAGATTCGCTTTGAGCGTTAGTATCTGGAATTTCCGCTATTTAGAAAACAGATTATCATTAGTATGTTAAAACAGAAGTATTAAACAAAGGTAGATATAAAAGTCTAGTATAAAGTCTCTTGCCTAATAACAACAGCGGCAAAAGAATAATTAAAAGCATGGTCATTATTACTACTTGATTGATACAGTGTGATAGTATAAATAATTAAAAGACGTTCAACTGCCGTCAGCTAACTAATACGTTGCCAATGAAACCATTGAATATATATGTATCGTTTCTTTTCAAACACATAATAAAACAATTGATCACCTAATATTTTTGGTCATCAGCAAATGGACAAATCCATCAAACTTTTTCCCAACTGTGCTATTATGCCACTTTCATTTTGAGAAAAACTAGATAAGAGTATAGTATAGCTGATGCCTGCGACTTCGTCCGCGTTGATTTAGGTTTTGTAAAATCCTGTGGGAATTCTTTGATTTTCCGGGATAAAAAGTAGCATATGTCACTCTCCAGGTCTTTGACTATACCCATGCAAAAAATCACGTCGATCCGTTGCGCCGTTGCGATGTGATTGAAGGACAAACCAACTTTATTGTTATTTCGTGGTTAAACGACATATTATTTTAATGTAGATAACGGCCACGGGTAGGTACTAACCACGATTAATTTGATGTTTTTATTTGTCGATATTTCAACCCAATTTGACGGGTGGTCACGACGGGACGTCCCGTCCGTTAACGGTTTTTGGATTGTCCCTTTTACTTGTGCTACCTATAAGACATTGCTACAGGCATAACGCATAACTGAGTACTGAGTAGGTTCCTGCAGTAGTGGAACGGTGCGGGAGGGGCGGGTGTGACTGTGTGATGACGTGACGCGAGAGCTTAGATATTTGAAACTTGTGACATCTTTCACCCTCCTGCACTGCTCCACTATACCGCAGGAGCCTCCTCAGTGCCTGCCTCAGTACACCTGCCTTGCCATGACTCTAGGTCAACGGGAACTACCCTGTAGGTTTTGATTCCCTTGACGGGTCTTGATAGACACGACAGACAGACAACGAAATGATCCTATGATCCACATGGTAAATAGGTATAAGGCTTCCTTTTTAGGGTTCCGTACCTCAAAAGGAAAAACGGAACCCTTATAGGATTCACACAAATCTGAAAACCGTGAATTTGTGGTTACATCACATAAAAAAAAATTAAATTGTGGTCATGAACTAATAATAATTAGTATAATTTTCAATTTTCGAAGTAAGATAACTATATCAAGTGGGGTATCATATGAAAGGTCTTCATCTGTGCATTCTAAAACAGATCTTTATTTATTTTTATACATCATAGTTTTTGAATTATCGTGCAAAATGTCGAAAAAATACGACTGTAGTACGAAACCTCGTTGCGCGAGCCTGACTCGCACTTGGTCGGTTTTTTTCTTTAGAGGTGCGGAATCCTAAAAAAGAGCCCCGATGCTCGAATTAGTAACCTGTAGTGTTATGTACCTACCCTTAAGCACTTTCGATACATAAGCAAAGCCGCAGGTGAATAGGTGGCTGTGGTGTAATTAAGATGATTATAATACACTTAAAATATACTTAAGTACCTACCTATTCTACAAAAATAATTGTGGTCTTACGATAAAAGACATATCTGTTATGTAATTAATATATTAATTAGATATAATATGAACGCCAAATCAATATTAAGTATATGTAACCACGTGGTTATTATTCATCCAAGGTACACCCACGGTCCCACGGCACCCCACGGCCACAAAGTTATTGAAGCCTGAGGGAGAGGAGGCCGCTGACTGGCGAAAAGGGAAAGTAAAGAATTCTCTGAGTATTTCGTGTTTCCTCTTCCTTCCTTGGCCTTCTATAATCTCATTTCTAATTCGAACTGCTAGGATTTGGAACGCGCTTCCAGCATCAGTTTTCCCCTCCAATTACAATATGTTCGTTTAACCGAATTTATTGAAATGTGGTGTAGCTTGCATCAAAGAGACGGAGATTTATGATAATTTTGTATCCTGAAAAATCAAGTTTTCACGGGGCTTAAAACCTAAATCCACGCGGGCAAGTCACTAGCTCATTTAGCTATCTACCCCGTCTTTGTAACGCATTCGGGATGTTTTCTCAGTTGTCTGACATAAACATACATATTTTTTTGTACCCACTTATGTATGTTTTTTTCTGATATGCCCTTACCTATCGCCTACACTGCAGGTCCTACAGAATCCTTGGTGTAGGTAGTAGCCAGCCAAATTATATTATTCACTTCTACTATTTAACATGAATCTCAGCGCGATGCTGCTGCAGCCGTTTTTAGAGTTCCGTATCCAATCCGTAATATGTAGAGAGTTAAAATATGATCACAGAATGTGTAATTCTATTTGCCGCTATGAAAATTTAAAAAAAAGTGTAATTTCTTGTACGATGGTACCTACGGTACCTACCCTTCGTGTGCGGGTCTGATTCGCACTTGACTGATTTTTATTAGGTACATATCATCATCATCATCATCATCACCATCATCAACCGATAGACGTCCACAGCTGGACATAGGTCTCTTGTAGGGACTTCCACACGCCACGGTCTTGCGCCGCCAGAATCCAGCAGATATCCAGAATATCAGAAATACCTATTCATGTTTCACTAATCTAAACTATTGTTATACTGTGGGCTTGAGTAATGAAATTACAGCCTATCTAAAATGTATTTGTTTCTTAATACTATTTAAGAGCTTATATTGTTCATCGAAGTAGGCAGGAAATAGTATTATTTGATAAATTTACATATGCTAAATGTAAAATAGGTAAATTTTTTACTTATAAATGGCAACATTATGTCACGCGAGTACAGCGCTGCGTCTGGGGGACTTCTTTAATGAAAAGGACTTTAGCTTAGATGAATTCATCGACATAGGAGGTAATAATTCTTATTACATCGAAGTAGGTAGTACTTAAAAATTCTTTGGATGAATTATTTTATATGTCTATGGTAACTAGTATACAAAGAATTTGTAAGTACCTACCTACTAATGCGTAGAGCTAGTATATAGTAGATAATCTATGGCGTAGAGCTTAGAGTAGAGCAAAGAATTTGGATAAGATTTGGAGTCATTATTCTGAGGATTTGGATGTAGGTACCCATACTACTGTCGATATTGACACTTGACTCGCTTGACTCCACTTGACTCGTAGTCACAGAGTCTCTCTATGCACAGAGTTTTTACATAATGGAAACTCGTAGTTATAAACTCTTTGACTTGACTGTTTTGTTTTTGACGGTACGGTAATAAAAATGAAATAAAAATAATAAAGCGAGTAGGTACATAAAAATTTACTAGGTAACGAATAAAGCAAACACGTAATATAAGCGAAATATTACTTAAATGAACTGGGAATCTACTAATGGGGTAAGTTTCTCTAATATTTACCACCTTAATAAAAAACTTTTACGGCGCAGAAAGATAAGTTAATAATAAAATTCTGTACTTAGCTACTTTATAAATTTGCTATGAGACAATTTCAGATTATAGTGGTATTAATTCGTCCATTTCCTAATCGTTTCTGCTTTGTTTTCCTATAATTACCTGTCTACTTAAAATAAAAATTGTTGAGTTAGTAGTCACAACTCACATTATCAGTATAATATAATAGGTAATCTAAACATCTATACATGTATATATAAAAGGAAAAGCTGACTGACTGATCTATCAACGCACAGCTCAAACTTCTGGATGGATTGGGCTGAAATTTGGCATACAAATAGTTATTATGACGTAAACCCGTGTATCTTTAAAACAAGAATGAATAGGCATCTTCTAGGTAAACGCGTCCCATCTTAGACCACATCATCACTTTCCATCAGGTGTGATTGTGGTCAAGCATAATGAATAATAATAAAAAGTCCATGCAGACCAAATTGTGGGGTTAAAGCTAGTTATTTTTAATAGTTTAAGTTATTAATATTAGTCCAAATTATTACTTGTTTTAGATTGGGGGGGCACATATAAAACCATCAGCAAGGAAAAGCATACATAGCCATTGCAGTAGGTGTAAAACATCACGTCATACAGCTATGGGCAGATATGGCGCAGTGCATCACAGAAGTGAACTGAATATAGCTACTGCTAACCAGGATCAAGGGCAAGATGAAGTGGACAATGTAATGAGGTAAACATAAAAACTATGTATACTATTATGGGGCCTGTCACACTATCAATATTATCGTGTGATATGTGATAGTAGGAAATATTGATGGTATTGCCAGTATCGCAGTGTATCTGGATGTTCTTGAAATCCTGCAATATCAGCTGCTTGATTGCAGTAGATTGACAGCTAGAATGTCGCAATCACCTCTGATTGGTTGGTCACTACAAGCAACAAGAGTCGCACAAATTGAGCCAATCACAATAATTGAGATTATAATAATGATTGTTGCAGGTTTTGCGAAATACCCCTGCTGAATTGCAATATGACATTGATAGTGTAAGACCCCCTGTAGATATTGTGAAAGAAAATTTTTTTACTTATATAATAAGTGAAAAAGTTTTAACTTATATAAGAAGTTCTGTTAACTTACTAATGGAAATGCGTGAAAGAAGTAGGATTTCTATAATAATATAACAATACACGCTTACAAGTTACATATGATTTCAAAAAGATTGTTTAATATTTTTGTTTGCTTAACGTGGCTTAACTTGTACCTTTTTTTAATCTGGGATTTTTTATACATGACTGTAAAATTATATTAAAACTAAATACTTAGTTCTGAATTAACCGTTAAATGTCAGGCAATATTACACTACTACTAGTAGTCCTAAATTTATCGTTAATTGACAGGCAATATTCTTCAACAATTATTGAATAGTTATCGCGCTTTTATTAATATCAAAGCATAATTTTTTTGTTTTACATACTTTCAAAATGGTTATTTAATATTTTGTAGGCTTAACTTGTTCCTTTTTTAATCTGTGACATACATAACTTTAAGATTATATTAAACTAAGTTCATAGTTCTAAATTAACCCTTAATTGACAGGAAACATTCAACAATTATTTCTACTTATCAATTCATATGTAAGTAGAAATAATTATGATTGTCGACTGATTTAATTTTGTTTAAACTAATTACTCCTTTTTAAATTTTTTTTTGATAAAGTTAAATAAGTTTATTTAAAACTTGTGGCTGGATATTTTTTAATATCAAACATCCACTTGTGGCCATCTAGAGTCTAGACACTTCCTTAATTAACACAATACATACTTTACAAATTTCAGTAAAATGGCACGACCAGCTTCACCAATCCCAGTAAGGAATAATAGAATGTGTCGCAGAAATTCATACGATGTGAACATGCATAGTGAAGATGACTCTGAAGAAGAGTGAGTAATCAGTACCCTTATTATAAATGCGAAAGTGTGTTTGTTTGTTGGTTTGTTGGTTTATTGGTTTGTCCTTCAATCACGTCGCAACGGTGCAACGGATTGACGTGATTTTTTGCATTTTTTGCATGGGTATAGATAAAGACCTGCAGAGTGACATAGGCTACTTTTTATCTCGGAAAATAAAAGTTCCCACGGGATTTTTAAAAAACCTAATTCCACGCAGACGAAGTCGCGGGTATCAGCTAGTTATTTATTAATTAGATAAATGATTACTAAACATAATATTCGTTATTATTAACATCATTGTCAAATCAATCTAGAGACTTCCTATTTACCATATAAAAACTGTCCAAGTTAAATCTATTTTCCAACTACATCCATCTATCATCTCAATTCAACTCATTAATATTTAATATTAATTTAGAATCCATATATTACCATCTCAAACATAAATAAAACGCTTCTTTCATTTGCTATATCATTATCATCCAAACTCACATTACATATCTGTAAGTAATATTAGCAAAACAAATCGTTAAAATCAACTGAGATGGTAATATCTGTCTTTCCAGCAACATGCTATCCAATTCTTGCCCACCAGCCTTTTCGCTTTACAGTGATGATGATGAAATATATATCAGTGCCAATACTACAGCTCAACAAAATGAGCAACAGAACAGCAGGAACATGTCTGCAAGGTCTCATATACAAAATTCACCAGAACACCAAAGAATAATAATGAATAACAGCACAAATAGACAAAATCAGTCTTTTTCACAAAATTTGAATAAGAAAGAAGAATCTTCGTTAAGTCAGTTATTAATACAAATACTGTTAGTGTTTCTCGTCGCATGTTCTGCAGTATTTTACTTGAGATATTATCGTAGTAGTAGTATTTATGATAAAATGAGCTTCTATAATGATGTCATGCATCTAGGAGAGAAGTATAAGGTGAAGAATACTCCTATGTTGCAAGTATGGACAGGTAAGTTTCAATGTTCAAATGTTCAATATTACATACTATTGTTCATATCTATACTAATACAATAAAGACGAAAGAGTTGTTTGTAATCGATAAACTCTGGAAACAATTTTAATAATGCTTTCACCATTAGAAATCTACTTTATCCAGAAATAACATTTTCTCCTCAGGTTTCCTCACGATGTTTTACTTCACCGTTAAAACGCACATAGGCAACTACGAAAAGTTAGAGGTGCGTGCCTGGGGTCGAACTCCTGACTCCCATATCCAGCCGACTTAGCGGTACGCACTCATCCGATCCGAGTCCGTGAAAATATGTTCCTTTTCGTTTTGTATGGGAGCTTATGACATATGTATGTGGTATAGATATCGCTGGTATTCTCACGGATGACGGATAGAACTCGGATGACGGAAGTGCAGTGCGTAATCGCCGTT
Organism: Maniola hyperantus; assembly: GCF_902806685.2. Taxonomy (NCBI): domain Eukaryota; kingdom Metazoa; phylum Arthropoda; class Insecta; order Lepidoptera; family Nymphalidae; genus Maniola; species Maniola hyperantus. The sequence continues at coordinate 11,788,296 of NC_048539.1, read as the reverse complement.
GTACTATCACTGCTCTTTCATATTATGCAATACACTGTGCAATTGTTATCCTATGTCAAAATAAATTAATATTAAACCTAAAAATTTCAGGTGTTGCAACAATATTTGAAAAACAAGACACTGGATCGTTTATATTTGTGTACAATAGCAAAAACGACGACTTTAACCCTGTAATGTTCAACAGTTTCATTGAGGACTTGGCTGCGACTGCTTCGAGATATTTACGTAAGTTTGTTTTCTTTTAACGGTGAGATCTAACCGCAATTACCGATTCCGATGACAATCAAGTGACTATGCAAGCATAATTTTATATCGATGTTTGCGAACAATTTTTGATGTGTTTATACTTTCCTATGTACTGAGCCATAAGCGGCATACGTGTATAACTAGCTTATGCTCGCGACTTCGTCCGCGTGGACTACAAAAATTTCAAACCCCTATTTCACCCCCTTAGGGGTTAAATTTTCAAAAATCCTTTCTTATCGGATGCCTACGTCATAATAGCTATCTGCATCATGCATGCCAAATTTCAGCCCGATCCTTCCAGTGGTTTCAGCTGTGCGTTGATAGATCAGTCAGTCAGTCACCTTTTCCTTTTATATATTTAGATATAGATATATTACAGGGAACGAAAGCGTCCACCAAAATACAGTAGTAGTTGACGCAGTGAACCTAAAAATGCAAACGGAAAAGGAATTCATGAACGAGTACGAGCCATGTGTGGCCCGAACCGGCGTCATGCTGGTTAAGGATGTCGACAACATTCCAGCACAGCTCGCCATGGCCTTCCATTACTACTGCGACGAATACAGCCCTCTAGTGAGGCGGAGTGCAATATTTTTCACATTGAATTTGGCTAAATGCTCTAATAAGTCAGGTAAGTTATTTATATTCTAAAGACTAGCTGACGCGGCTTTGTCCGCGTGGATTTAGGTTTTTAAAAATCCCATGGGAACTCTGATTTTCCAGGTTTTTTTAAAATTCGGATACAAGTTAGCCCTTGACTGCAATGTTACCTGGTGGTAAACGATGATGAAGTCTAAGATGGGAGCGGGCTAACCTGGAAGGGGTATGGCAGTTTTTACTAAACCCACACCCCTTTTGTTTCTACATGGCATCGTAGCTTGGCGACACGGCTTTGCTGGTAGGGTGGTGACTGGCCACGGGCGAAGCCTACCACCAGACTAAACCAAAATTTTAGAAATTATAAAATTCCAAACCCTGGCGGTAATCAAACCCTGGACCTCCCACTAGTAAGACCACATGCGCTTACCGCTGGACCAGGAAGGTCGTCAAGTTTTTGACTTGCCTAGTCACAGTTCGTCACGTTCGAATTTCAACTCATACTTTACACGCTAGCGAGTAAAATTACCTCTTTCCGCACTATTTCTAAGGGCAAAAAGTGAGATGAAAATAATATTACTAGATAATAGCCGCGACTTCGTCCGCGTGGATATAAGTTTTTTAATCCCTTGGGAACTCTGATTTTCCGGGATAAAAAGTAGCCTATGTGTCAAGTCAGGGTATATAAGCTAAGCTATCTCCATTCCGCATTTCAGCCAAATCCGTCCGGTAGTTTTGGCGTGTAACAAACATACTCACACACACAAACTTTCGCCTTTATAATATTAGTATGATTGTGATTATCGATAAAACTGGCACTGTATAATATCATGAAAATTATAATTCTATGTTGCAGATCCAAAGTCTACGCATGAATATATAGAAAAATGTTTAGCCAAGAAATGGAGTGATGTCGGAGAAGATAGGATTGGGCCATTGCTTACACGGGTTGTCAACATTGTCGTAGACGTTACAAGTGTAATATGAATACATTTTTATTTACTGTGATATTATGTAATGTGTATATAGAAAAAGAAAATTATGTATTATGCCCAAGAGTCCTCACACACTATTTATATCCTTAATTTCATAAAATAGTCCTAATTTTAGTTTCTCAGATTTGGTTCAGTTTCTCTAAATTGTTTCAGTTGTTTCTCAGATTTGGTTCAGGAGCTATATAAAACTCAATACAAAATTATCTCAATCCATATTTTTCTTGTGAAAGTGGTGATAGCCTAGTGATTGATGATAGACGTCAAAGGAAAATATCGTGATATCGCCTGTTCATAATGTTCTCAAAGGTGTGCGAAGTCTGCCAATCTACACTGACCTTTAGAGAGGAGACCCGTGCTCAGTAGTGAGCAGCGATTGATGTTGAAGATGACATTTTTTAGGGTTCCGTACCCAATGGTAAAACGGGACCCTATTACTAAGAGTCCGCTGTCCGTCCGTCTGTCATCAGGCTGTATCTCATGAACCGTGACAATTAGACAGTTGAAATTTTCACAGATGATGTATTTCTGTTGCCGCTATAACAACAAATGCTGCAGCAAAAACCGCTATAAAAACAGAATAAAATAAATATTTAAGGGGACATACAACAAACGTGATTTTTTTTGCCGTTTTTATAGATAATGCGCGAGTCCGACTAGCATTTGGCCGGTTTTTGTATTAGTCTCGGACTAATGTACAGGCGTAAGGAATAGGCTTCCTTGATCATTGAAAACGTCAGTTTGATAGCAAACTCGAAGCACCGTAACCAACACGTTTTCTAGCACTGAAAACTGACACCTGAACTCTGAAGTACTTACCTTGGGCACAAATACACACTGCGGTGTTTTCCGATAGACATTGTGGTTACAATGTACTAGATTTGCGACCTCGCACCGACAACCGCAACGTTGAGATTCTCATATATGATGTTAAATTAAGATACTAATACCAATTTAGATTTTAAATGTATTAAGGATTTGTATTATAATTTTTAATATTTGAAACCTATTATAAATTGCAACTTCAGGCTGGATTATTTGGAGTACTATAGTACGCGCAAAACAAATAGTCCAGCCTGAAGTTGCGACATGGCGATTTGCTCAAGTTTTTGACCTTAAGTGGCTCAAACCGCCAAGTTGAACCAATAGACCAACCTGGCTGAGATCTGATTTGTACAATATGCAGTCCTACACCTCATGTTCAGATTGGACTACTTGTTTTGCGCGTACTACCAATACCTACTAACTAATGGGTAGTGTTGTGTTAAGTACATATACCTGTAACAATAATATTGTTACTCATGTAAAATCAAAAATGCATGGAATGCTGTGCAACTAGTGCTTAAATGAAGCAGTCCTTTCTGCAACTTTCCATCAGGTGTGATTATTGTGGTCAAGCGTTTGCCTATAATGAATTTTTTAAAACAAAATTATTGTGAATTATTTTACTGTAATTAATTATAATATTAATTAAATCCCATTTGAAGATGAATTTTTCTAAATAAAGCACATTATTTAAACTCAGTTATTGCCTTTATTTACACATCTTGTTAGAGATCATATTATGTAGGTGACATGTACCTACATGTATTAGTCATAATATTAAGCTGGAGATTGACTTGTAACATTTTGGGTATTGAGTTTTTGTAATTTAAACCAAAGAATGACTTTGTAACGTTAGTTTGTAATGTATCATTCGCGGCGAGCGCGAATTCCCTTTCAGTGTTACATTACAAGTCTATTCAGGTCGCGTCATCGCGAGAGCAAATGCTAGCGCAAGCCGTAAAAATAGAGCACACTTGAGCCAAGAGCTTGAATGATACATTACAAACACACGTTACAAGTCAGTCTGTGTCGCCTGTGTTGTAACAAGATCCCCTCGAATGGTACATTACACACACGGTACAAGTCAATCTCCAGCTTTATGGTCTGGCAAAATACATATTTAGTACGACTAATTCTTGTACACACTCTCTTAACAAAATTGACAAGTCTAAAATAATGCTCTTTGCGAAATACAGATTGTGGATAACAGAATGAGGAAGTTTCCAGGCAACGTTCGATAAAATGTTGATAGGTGGCGCTAAATACTACCACCATTAAATACGAACATAAATACCTATATTATGATCTGTGTCACCACAGGATGATCACAAACAACCATCAGAAATGAAAGACTGATCAGAGAGAGCTTTCTCACGCGCCATTTTCACTTTTTGTCAAAAGTACGATTTTGATCCTTATTTTAACCATGAAAACCTTTAAACTTAAAAATTAGAACATTTTTTTTATTACAGGTCACATTGTATCAACTCATATCTTACGACGCAATAAAGTGCAATTCAGCTTGCACAGTGCTGCAGTCTAAAATTTTATGAATGCCTCTCTTTTTATCGCTTAAACACTTAAGAGATATGTTATGGGAGTGGCGCCGTAGGTATTTTCCTTGCGTCTTTTGGTCAAGTGAGCGCTCATATGTCGTACATACAGGAAATCTTTTCATGGATGTGTTTTAAGCCTGCAAGGCAAAGCCAGGAATAAGATAATATCCATAATACTGTTGCACTTTACTGTTGAGCTAAGCCACAGTAGCTCAATTTTAAGATGGATGTTACCATTATGAACCCATTTCCAGTATGTACTCATAAATGTGTTGTTTGCAACTCGTCGACTTGCTGAATAGCTTAATTTAGTGGCTGCATTCGGCCCTGCGGCCAGAGTGCACTTTGATCAGGTGTGCTGGGATCTGGATTCTGATCATGTATTTCAAACTCCTGGTCAACCTCATTGTTGTTCCTTGGTGGAGAATATGTGCGCAGCTCCTCTTCTTCGTCCTCATCATGGGACTCCTCTGACTCATCGGATTCATCATTACCTGGTAAGTTAGAGGACCATGTTTTATTCAAATTTCTTTAATCATTAAACTACAAGAAATACAGAATTTAAAAAAATGTGTCCACTGCAAGTTCATACTAATACAGTATTTGGTTCATATTTTAAAATATCAAAAATAAGCACACAGTTATAGGCGAACACTGATTCTTCATAGACATGACTTTCGTTTATTTTAGTGATCAAAGAGACATGGTGCTTTCTTGGGGACATTGAATAAAATGATCTATGCTATGTATGCAAAAGTGGGCCTTTCAGTCTTTTCAGAGCATTTAACTGATTTTGATGAAAATTGGTACAGAAATATCTCACATCCTATAGACTAGACTTACAAATTTTTATTCCGGATAACCAAAGCACTTTTCACAGGACTTTTAAAAACCTAAATCCATACAGACGAAGTCACAGGTAACATCTAAATATTTATACAAAACAAAACAACAAAGAATCTTATAAACAAGGAAAACCTATATTAAATTCATTATGAGACTTTAACAAAAATATATACTTTGTTAAAAAATACCTTCTTCCTCATCAGAGTCTGCTTCTTCCTCCATTGGTTCTGGATCAGGCTTTCCCAGTGGTGGGCGCTTCATATATTGTTGACCAATTGAGTTCAGCTATAATAAATATCAACAAAATATACAATTTATGTTGATTCTGAATCTGTTATATTTTGTTCCTAATGAAATCCCTTCCCTCCCTTGTAAAATCAAAAATAAAGCTTATAATTATGTAGTTCTAAGGACCTGATTTTAAAAATCATGGAACATCATAGTCAAAAATCAGTTGTTGAAGTTGTTGTGAGAGCTATTTAGAAGTGTAACTAAGCAGTTAGCTGTGTGTTAACTGAAGCAGAACTGTAAAAGTTTTGTCTTGATAAGTTCTATCTAACTATTACAGTTTTATCACTATAAGAAGAGAATAGATATCTGATGAAAATAGATTTTATCTCTATAGTCAGCTATTTGCAATTTTATTCATTTAATCAGGGAAGATAATAATGGTAGGGTAAGTGTAACCTGTTTTACAATAGAATGTTAGAATAGTTAGTGGCTCGTTATGAGTTAGTAATGTAATTGCAGCAGAAAAAAAGCTGTAATAATCCTATAAATCCTACTTTATTAGGACTTTTTTGAATATAGCCTAAAACTTAATGTTCTACTTAAACTAAAAAAACCGGCCAAGTGCGAGTCAGGCTCGCGCAATGAGGGTTCCGTACTACAGTCGTATTTTTTCGACATTTTGCACGATAATTCAAAAACTACGATGCATAAAAATAAATAAAAATCTGTTTTAGAATGTACAGGTGAAGACCTTTCATATGATACCCCACTTGATATAGTCACTCACTTCGAAAGTTGAAAATACTAATTATTAGTTCATGACCACAATTTAATTTTTTTTGTGTGATCTAACCCTAAATGCACGGTTTTCAGATATTTCCCCAAATGTCAGCTATAAGATCTACCTACCTGCCAAATTTCATGATTCTAGGTCAACGGAAAGTACCCTGTAGGTTTCTTGACAGACAGACAGAGAACAAAGTGATCCTATAAGGGTTCCGTTTTTCCTTTTGAGGTACGGAACCCTAAAAAGCAATCCCAATTAATAATGTTAGTAAATTATAGTCTAACGTAACACAGTCCAACGTAATAAATATATATTACTGAGTATTACAGGTACCTGTTGTACACACCCAATACAACAGGTAGTGATTCTTTGCCCAGCCCATGTAAGAACACTAACAGGAACTAATTACTCACCCACTGCTGATGAGCCTGTTCCATACTGGTTAGCTCCGCGTCTTCGTCACAAGGACTGTCAGCATTGAACCAAGTAGGATCCACCAGACGCGGGTAAAGTATAGGAAATGGTATGTTCATTTTTGAACAGTAGAGTCTGGAGGGCATGGGATATTCATATAGAAACTGTATACTCTGTAATATAAATATTAAAACTTGGAAATCCACTGGAAAACTCAGAAGTACGGATTTATTTTAAATTTGTTTATTTTTGAAAATCAAGTCAAACAATATTTTTAACCAAAGAGTATATAATCACGACGTTTTATTTTTAATTACGGCTCTGCGTTCTAGCTTTTTTGAATGACAGTATATCCCTAGTATATAGTAGATAATCTATGGGTGACACCTTGGTGACACCTACACCTACACTACTTTACTTTATAATTAATAGGTAATAAAAATTGCTAGTTAATAATAAAAATAATTAAATACATTAATTTATGTCAATTTGCTTTGAAAAACGATATCAAATATAGGCTCAAAGCATATAGGTTACTTCAATAATAATCTACATACTTATATAAAAGGAAATGGTGACTGACTGACTGACTGACTTGTCTATCAACCTTTTTATACACTGTAGTCTGTGCTATCAACGTACAGCTCAAACCACTGGACGGATCGGGCTGAAATTTGGCAAACAGATTCCTTCTAATATCATTGAACAGATAGCTGTTATGACGAAGGCATCCGCTAAAAATAATTTTTAAAACTCGACCCGTAAGGGGGTAAAATAGGGGCTTTGTAGTCCACGCGGACGAAGTCGCGGCCATAAAGCTAGTTATTCATAGGAAAACATGCGAGACATGTTTTGATCGGTGGAAGGTACTATTGAGGTAGGTAGGTACCTACCTAAATCTTATCGCGATCGTAAACATACATTTACGAGCACTTGTGCATTGAAGTTTTTTTTATTGTTTTTTATGAGATATCTCTAGAAACTAGCTATAAATCAATTTAGAAGCATTCATCCATTTCAATTCTCAATACTCGCGAAAATCGAATTGGATAAAATGTGCACTATTGCCACAGTTATTACTTTATTCTCCGTAAGTAAATAGTTATACTTTTTTTATAAGAAAGGATTCCTATGGTGCTTGGAGATTTACTGTTTTTTAATATGTCAAGTACATTTTAGATTCAAGCCGTAAAATCCATGTCAATGCAAAAACCTTACTTGATAAATAAAAGTGGTCCTGAGAATGATTTAACAGATTTTATATATTCAAAAGGATATTTACCCAATGAAAATGAGTTACCAAAACCTACAGTAATGAAGAGTGTTGGTATGTATGACATTAATATTTTGTTATAAATGTAAGGTATTATTCATCAGTGCCACATTCATAGGTCTCACCTATGGTCACCCAGTACCTTCTGAATCTGAACCTACACGGGTCGGCCGGCCCGCAGCTCATAGTAAACTAGTCTTCTCATAAAAAGCCGATGTTTTCATATTTTAATGATTTTAAGCTTATTTCGTGGTTTAACGACATTTTAATGTCGATAACGGGTACGCGTACGGGAAACATCAAATTAATGGTGGTACCTACCCGTTATTTACATTGAAATAGGTATTTTCATATTTTGTTTTTAAAAGCTTTAATCTTGAATCTTAGTAGGCATTTGTTTTATTATTTTAGATGATGACGTAATTTATCTATTATCGAAATTGTCTGACAGTGAACTTGTGAAATTGCTTAATGATCAACCTAAAAAAATATCTTATGATTTAGATGATATTGTTAAAATATCACTAGGAGACAAGCCTGGCAAAGATCGCAAAATATCTTTTTTGGAACGAGATATTCAAGAACAAGTAGATTTACAAAATATTAATAGTAATGCGGCTAATAAGAGATTTCGTATAACCTCAGGAGTTGAAAACGACCAGCGGGCTTATTACAAATTAAATCATAAACCAATACATGCTAAAGAACAAACAAATGAAATAAATTTTCTGGCTTTAAAGAAACTTCATGATCTTTTAAATTATCGCCCAGAATATGTTGAGGAAGACTTGACTGAAGAGAAAAGAGAATTATTATTTGATATCCTCGTATCTCAATTAAAATCTTTATGTTGCAAAAGCAATAAACAATCTCGTGTTCATAATCTTCAAGTTTCTAGCCAAATTTTATCAAATATGCCAAAAGAAAATTCATACTTAACAGAATTTAAAACATCTAATACTCAGAAATCCAACGAATTTATGTTCCTCATAGTAAATGATGAAATAAAAAGTAAAAGTAATGATGATTTGATACTCGTGGATCCAGAAACTCTTGAAAAAAATAGTAGTATTTTGTTACTGGGACCAATAACAGCCCCATTAACCGATGGTCAACTGAAAGTCGTTGTAAGTATCTAGCTGGTGTTATTAATTTAATGGATTTGTACTTCTAGCATTTTATGTAATCTTATGTCACAATTTCAGATGGACCGCATTTCTAATGAACTATCAAAACCAGAATATGCATCACTTCTTCAGCACCTCTCCGACGGGTCACTTAGTGATAGCAATACAAGTCTGATGAAAAAATTTATTTTTGGACATGAAACTCGAAGATATACAAAACCTCATAGATGTAATTACCAGTCTAAGCTCGCAAAAATTTATGGTGGACCACGGTGGTTGATTTGCACTGGTTACCTTAATCTAAATACGCCTAGTTTATACGACTAAAACATTTTATAATCGGCAATGGCCTTAGTTAATTAATAATTTATAAGGTTGGTGCGCTGCGATTATTCTCGGCGTCATTCAGCGCACCACTGTGATTCCACTCAGCGCAGCGTTACTCTCTTGGTCTCTTTTTTGTTTTAGAATTTATTTATTTTATTATATGATAGGGCAAAGACATAGATTAATTATTAGTCTCGCTACGCTGGCAAAGGGTTAGAAATTAAAATTGAGAGCAACGAGAGCAATAACATTTTCTAATTGAAAGTATACTGTGAAGAACTCAAGAGCAAGATTAAAGTTCTAAATCAAGTAACAACAATGTACTGGTTTAAACTGAACAACTCAGCTGCGCGATTGCGGGAGAATGACAGCTACACTGTCACGATCGCAATCACCTCTGATTGGTTGACGCTCGCTCACTATTGGATACAATGCATTGTTGCAACAAGAATCACACAAATTCAGCCAATCAGAACAATTGAGATTGTAATAATGATTGATGCAGGTTTTAGACAATCGCCCTACTGAATAAACACACGTGGCCCTACCGCGGTTGTTTGACAGCTACAATGTCACGATAGCAATCATGTCTGATTGGTTAATGCTCGCTCACTATTGGCCACAATGCATTGTTGCAACAAGAATCGCACAAATTCAGCCAATCAGAACAATTGAGATTGTAATAATGATTGATGCAGGTTTTAGACAATCGCCCCGCTGGTTTAAAATGAGAAACTTTGGTCACCCTACATTGATGACATTTAATTCATGACAAGGCCAAATAAAATTTAGGAGAAGGTACAGATAGACATGCTATTAAAATAGTATGCTTATTAGCATTTTTAAAATGAGCAGGCTCTTTAACTGTTTACTTGCTTGTGAAAAACATAGTACTCATTTTAAGAATGCTCTTGGATAAGCAATAAGCATGCTCAAAGCCTATATGTACTTCAATACACATGCATTTAAAAGCAAGCTCTCTGCCAGTGCAGCATTTAGCCTCAATAGCTCAATGGTTAAAGGAGCGGATTAAATTCCGAATGGTTGCTGGTTCAAACCCCATCAGTTGCACTATTGTCGGACTTACTCCTAGCACAAGCTGCACAAGCTTAACGCTTTGTTGGAGGGGAAAGAGAAATAATATTAGACATTGGCTAATATTCTTTTATATAAAAAAAGCCTATACTTCAACACACATGCTATTTAATAGCAAGCTCTCTGCCAGTGCAGCATTTAGTGAAAAATGGAAAACCAAGTGGCCCTGCGCCCAGAACTGAATAAAATCATCATTTTGCTTGGGATGCAAGGCCTCCAAAAATTTGACATCAAGTGAGAAAAAGAAAAGGACTAGGAGGATTTGGGATCCGATCTGTGACTGGATAACCACAAAGAGTACCTAATTATATAAAATAAAGAGGTGACTGACTGACTGACTGATCTATCAACGCACAGCTCAAACTACTGGACGGATCGTGCTGAAATTTGGCATGCAGGTAGCTATTATGACGTAGGCATCGGCTAAGAAAGGATTTTTTAAAATTCAACCTCTAAGGGGGTGAAATAGGCGTTTGAAATTTGTGTAGTCCACGCGGACGAAGTCGCGAGCATAAGCTAGTTATAATATACAGGGAAAAGAGAGCCCTCTCGAGGCATTTTATGCCAATATATTTTGAAGCGCCATCTGGTTCTTGGTACCGACACTAATCGATATATATACCTACGTATACTCTATATAGGTATCTATATATTGTCCTACCGTGCTATTCACAGGAATTCAATATTTTGGCGCCAAACAGTAAGTTCTTTGTTTAGGAATATTATTGTGTTAACAAGACTTTCTACTATAAATACTATCTGTCCCGGCTTACTCACGTGTGTAGTCGACGTTAGCCCGACTAGTTTCGAACCCATCCGGGGTCCTTTTTCAAGGGAGTCCGTCCGCGCACGCGCTGCGGTTTTGACTTTCTACGTTTATTACTTATTAATATTCACAGAAAGTCAGACATAACACAACCAGAACATAAAATCTTAGAGCAAGGACTCTATTGCAAGTAGAAATGCGAGAGAAAGAATATGAAAGGCTATTAAAATCAAACTCTACTCTGTCTCTATGCGGTGCTGCTATGTAAAAATAATCTGAAATTCACTGTTTTTGTTAAATCTTAGACTCAATTATTATGCCATTCCATATGTACCTACTTCCTGCTATAGTTTCATTTCATCAAGCATTTCATAGTTGAACTACCTACTCTATTAGATTAGGTATAGAGAATAGTATATTCAATGTACCTACTCTGTGGTTTACCTTACCGCAAGTACCTAATCCATACCTAATCCTATCCTACTCTATGACCGCAAGTTTAGAATATCTATGTTACCGTGTGTTTTCAAAATTCAGAATTCGAAATAATGTCGCTAATTCCGTTGTACACAATCTCTAAACTAAACTAAAATGGCACGTCTAAATCTATTGCTATCCCTTTCATAATGTTACTTGCGGAAAAGGAGAGCACTAGATTTAGACCTATTAATTTAGTTTAGTTTAGAGATTGTGTACTAGAGAATCGGCCCCAATTTTGTTTTTATTTTTATAAGCAAAGCAAAGTGGAATTAATATTGTTCTTGAATAAAATATCAATATATTATTTATCATTGTCGCAGTGATCAATACATTCATTATTTCTTAATTCATATTTTTTTAGTAAAAACTATGAAAACAAAATATAAAGAAACTCCAAGACTTTCATACAGTGAAAACCTGTCGTGGTTAATTACGACGACTGCAAAACCATGTGTAATGCAAGACTATATGAATGAACTCAAAAAATGAAATCAGTAAAACAATTTGGTAAATATTCCCATGATACTCTAAAGTCTAACCTATCTACTGATTTAAGTGAGCATAAATTATTATTACTACTACATTAATATTGTGAAGCAAATGTTTAATATTTTTATAAAATATTAAATATGGAAGATAAAATAATCAGGTGTGGTTGGTTAAATGAAGATCCAATATACATTACTTATCATGATAGTGAATGGGGAAAGCCACAATACAACAACATACGTCTGTTTGAGATGCTTTGCCTTGAAGGACAACAGGCAGGATTGTCATGGATAACTATTTTAAAAAAGAGAGACAACTACCGCAGACTTTTTCATAATTTTGATCCATATAAAATTGCTAAATTAAATAGTGAAGATGTAAATAAACTATTAAGTGAATCAGGAATTGTGAGGCATAAAGGCAAAATTGAATCAATAATGAATAATGCTAAATGTTACATTACAATGGAGGAGCATGGAGAAGATTTTTCAGACTTCATTTGGGGTTATGTGAATAAGAATCCAATTGAAAATTATTGGAAATCTAATAGTGAAATACCAGCTGAGACTGATATATCGATAGAACTTTCAAAGGCCTTAAAAAAGAGAGGTTTTAAATATGTTGGCTCAACTATTTGTTATGCCTTTATGCAAGCCTGTGGCTTAGTCAATGATCACATAACAGACTGTTTTTGTAAAACAAAAGATATTTAAAGATGTGGCATGTTATTATAGTTCACTAGGTGATGCCCCTGATTTCATCCACATGGACTTAGGTTTTTAAAAATCCTGTCGGAACTCTTTGATTTTCTGGGATAAAAGTTGCATTTGTCACTCACTTGGATTTTAACTATACCCATTAAAAAAATTACGTTGATATGTTGCTCCGTTGCGAGATGATTGAAGGACAACCGAATAAACCAATGAACAAACACACTTTCGCATTTATAATATTATGAGTAGTTAAATTAATTTTAAAGTTGGTATAGTGATAATTTAAGCTTATTTTTACTTTTGTAGTTTTTAAGAGATTTGGATTCCTACATTCTTAAATAAAATTGGTACTTATATTGTTTGTTTTTTACTTATTATTTCTGAAGAATTATTATTGATAGTTAACTTGATATATACAGGCATATCAACCCTTGGCACCTACTGAAGGCGCAGCCAACATTCTATTCTAATTCTAGGTGCATTGCTTTGTTGCAGGTGACTAGAGTAATTAGAGACAGTCCAGTATTAAGGTACCTTACAGTTATCACCATAGGTTATTCTTATTACAAATAGTTTGATTCCCTCTTGGATGAATGATTGTTTCCCTAATTTAAATTTAGCGCTCTTTTTAAAATTCACCCCGGCTACTGTTGTGCCCTTAGACTAGGTATAGAATAGGTTGTGCCACACCTATTTACTTTACTCTGTGCTTATTTAGCACTATAGCTCATATTTTTAACTTGTTTTAACCGTAGATAGAGTAATAAAGGTAGATACAGGAACGAAGAGCACAGATAAAGTTACTAATGACGATAAACAGACGCAGCTAACCAATTTTTGTCCCTTATCGTGAAACATGTTTTTTTCAAGAATACATACAAGGCATGCAACTTTAGTTGCAAAACAAACCATGAGAATTCGTGGCGTTATTGTATTTCTCATTAGTTATTTACTTGTTTTCACATAAAAAACGCTTAATACAAATATTGTTGATCGGTTAATACAAATATTGACTACTAAACAATGGTAGTAATTGTCGTGCTATTCATCGTTACATCGTGCTATCGCTATCTCATTCGCGGTTACACAGTACTTCAATCTACCTTTAATACTCTATCTACGTTTACGCGTTATATTTTTATGTGGCCTGGCGGGACTGCAATTACAGATCGTTCACTATAACTTTACCCCTGCCGTCATGTTGGCACCATTGCTTTATATGCTTTATTCTTTAGAAATTAGGGTTCATTATTGTGTGATTTGCAATGGTGCCAACATAACGTCAGGGGAAAAGCCTACCATACCTACCATAATAATATAACGCCGGCTCCAACGCTGGCCCAACACTGTTCGCCCTACGCACTAAGGGGGTTTGTGCACTCATCCGTATTCGGTTCGTGTCTGTTATTTCACTGATGAGTGCACAAAGGCCATAAGTATTGGTATAAATTCAATGTTTACCAGTACGCGGCCGAAAGATAAATTGATAAAGACAACAATAAATTTTTTAGTGATAAGTTTTTTCTGTATGTATATACCTACTAATATATAGTTTTATTTTGTATTGAAATAATTAAACTCATTTAAATAAATTAAAAAAAAAAAAGACAACACAAATGAAAGTAGCTTGAAATTGGGCGGATATATCCATACTAATATTATAAATGCGAAAGTGTGTCTGTCTGCTAGCTTTTCACGGCCCAACCGTTCAACCCATTTGTATGAAATTTGGTACAGAGTTAGCTTATATCCCGGGGAAGGACATGGGCTACTTTTTATCCTGGAAAATTGAAGAGTTCCCACGGGATTTTAAGAAACCTAAATCCACGTGGACGAAGTCGCGGGCATCATCTAGTTTATTATAATTGTTTTCAGGTCATAGGTACAGGTGAAACTTCTCTAAGAATTTTTTATGCAATATGGATTCAAATTATTAGATTAGAGATTAAGACAAAAAATATTTTTGACCGCTTTTTGAATCCCTGTGCAACAGCTTTGCCAACGTTGGGGCCAAATGCCAATGCTAATTTCCCGAACCACACCGTGTTTGAGCTAACGTGTGGTGCCGGCGTAATAAGTATTGACATTGACACTTGGTTTTTGTAAAAAAAAGTTCTTTCACGCTTCCACCGTGCTTCGTATATAACCTCTGCAGTCACCTCAAATCCATTTAAAATTTTAAAGTTTATACCTTCTCCACTATGGCTGAACAACGAGAAAGAACCTTCATAATGGTCAAACCCGATGGTGTACAACGTGGCCTCGTTGGGGAAATCCTTCAGAGGTTTGAGAAAAAAGGCTTCAAACTTGTAGCTCTCAAATTTGTATGGCCGTCTGAAGAACTTCTACAGAAGCATTACAGCGATTTGTCATCGCGACCATTCTTCCCCGGTCTAGTAAAGTACATGAGCTCGGGACCCGTGGTGCCAATGGTGTGGGAAGGACTCAACGTTGTTAAGACTGGACGTCAAATGCTCGGTGCAACAAATCCCGCGGACTCTCAACCAGGCACAATCCGAGGTGATCTCTGCATTCAAGTCGGCCGCAATATCATTCACGGCTCAGATAGCGTTGAATCTGCTAATAAAGAAATTGCTCTCTGGTTCACTGAAAAGGAGGTTGTTGGATGGACCCCTGCTGCTGAAAATTGGGTTTACGAATAAGTGATAATAATTCCATTATATTTATATGTCAAATGAAATAAACCAATTATTTAATCTCAATTGTATTTTTATTACATTTGGAAAGCTTTATATGAAATTATATTATTATTAGATAAATGTCTTTGTATTTGTTTGTTTACACTTAAGTTCTAAAGAACAGACGAACCACTTTATATATTTATTTTTTTGTAAGGACACCACCTCTGATTAGTGAGACTACATTATGGGCATTTTGCAGTGATGTCTTATCAAAAAATAGTTTTAAAGGACACCACAGTGGTATTGTCCATTAGTGTGGTTGAAAAGACATGTAGTTCTATCAGAAAAGTATCTCATTTTGTCCAATGACAATGTTCCAGAGAACAAAATATGGGACTTAGCACCTACCAGCCTAGGAGGCAGACATGCCTCGGATACATATGAAGCGAATTGCCTCATTTCTAATTCGAACCACTAAGATTTGGAACGCCCTTCCAGCATCACTTTTCCCCTCCAATTATAATATGGCTACTTTCAAGTCAAGAGTGAATAGGCATCTTCTAGGCAAGCACGCTCCATCTTAGGCTGGATCATCACTTGCCACCAGGTATTTTTATAATATTAGTTTCGATTTGGCTCTAACTGCTAGGTCTAGAAAATTGACATTTGCCAACAGTATAAATACTACATATCTTAACAGAAATGCCACCCAAGCGAAGTCGGAGCAGATTGGTTATAGGTAATTACTATTATCAATAATTATGAGGTAGGTTAGTTAAAAAAAGAGTAGAGGGAAGAAATAAAACAAATAGACATCTCTTTCTATTTTCTTTTACTATATTTATGTATTATTACTATTTAAGATTAAAAAATTATGATTACCTTAACAAAGCATCATTTTGATGCATCAGCTTTGCTATCTGGATGAGATGCACTTATGATTCGATTTATCTTAATAATAACTACATTAAAAACTATACTATATATTATATACAATGTTTATGGAAGTTCATCTCATCCAATAGAAATATTAGCAACTTCTAGAATTCTATAAACATGTTCTATTCTACTCAATCAAGCCTGAATACTGCTTATTTACAGTAATGAAATGTTACAACTGCTGTATTCCAATCTCTTACACAATATGTGACTGTAAATTATTGTTATTTCGCTAATTCCACAGCCAATAATAAATCTATTATTTATATTACATGTGATCAAAAAACAGTCAAACAGAAAAATACTGCAAAAAAGCCCTTGTTTAAAATGCATTTTATTAACAACCATTCTAATGAAGATTTAAAAAGAAATCCATTAACTAAAAGCTATCCTTTCTTTAATGTGTAATGGCAGTGTCTTAAATTGCTTTTGCCTCCATCACAGGAGTTTTTTCAATTTATAATAAAATACATACATTAAGTATATGTATATTAATAAATTCATGGCAATGAGCATCAATAACTCAACGGATGAGGAGCAGACTGAATTCCGAAAGGTCGACGGTGCAAACCCCAACTCTTGCACTATTGTCATACCTACTCCTAGCACAAGCATTACGCTTAATTGTAGGGGAAAGGGGAATATTAGTCATGATTAGCATGGCTAATATTCTTTTTTAAAAAATTGTCAGAGCTTAGCCTCAATACATTTCATTGCTAAGAATCAATGACATTCTAAGCAAGGACATCGCACTGGCGCGCATAACAAGGGACCAAGTAAGTGTGCTTATACTCGGTGTAAGCACACTTTCTTCATTAAACTAGCGGCACGCTATGATGGCCGGTTTGACGTTTGTCCGCTCATGAAGTTCCGTATTAATTGATAACGACTTTGAAGGAAATAATTGTATTACTTTATTGACGATAGTGATGTGCAGAGATTCATAAATTTTATCGAATGTAGTTTTAGGTTTAGGACTCAAAATTTATTTATTAAATTGATTTCTTAAATGTATACAAGTGTAGAAAAATCAGTTTGCACCATTTAAGGGGTGAATGTACTTGTGAATATGAACAATTTTCACTATGTGGACAAACCTCTGAAATCGCAAAAAAATATCAATAAATTTTTAAAAATGGAATCTAATACGATCGTCACATAGGATCGCTGGCTAGCACAACTACTACCTCCGGCAAACTCGCGTCAATGCTCAATGCAAAACAAAGCAGTTTCGAATTGACGTTGCTTCGAAAAGTATAAACTGTCAGTGCAATGCGATTGTGATATAGTTTTGACCTGGCTTTGGATTTCAAATATTGATACTGCATTACTGTTGACCCTTGCTCGTTAATTTGGACTCTGTTCAAGCCCTTTGTTGTGGATTTCGTCGATATGACCGAACGTACGCAGAGAACTGTTCTAAATAGTCAGACACGTGAGTTCCTAATACGCCTTCGTAACTATTTCGATCGTGAAGCTCAAAATGGAGGGCCAATTTTACCTATAACGTCAGTGGTTGAACGCGTAGCTGATGCGCTTAATATTGGACAACGAACTGTTAGACGGATAACTAAAAAAAAATATGGCGAGACTGGCACAGAAGAAAATAAACTTCACACACCAAAAAAGAGAAAACGAGCAAAACCAGTCGTAGGCATCGATAGCTTTGATGCCGATGCTATCCGAAGACATGTTTACGGCTACTATTTACAGAAGGAGTATCCAACAAGAAAAAAGTTGGTGCATTCACTGAAGGAAGCTGGATTATTCTTCGGTGGGGAAAGTTCTTTAACGAAGATTTTGAAGACCATTGGATTTCGATACAAAAAATGTAACAAACGCAAAATATTGATGGAAAGATTTGATATAGCGATGGCAAGGTATACTTTTTTACGGCAAGTGAAAGAAATCAAAAATTGGCAAAATGTTGTGTTCTTGGATGAAACATGGCTTAATGCTAACCATACTGTAGGCCGTTCTTGGAACGATGACACAGCAGCATCTACTTCCAAAGTTCCTGTAGGAAAAGGATCGCGACTTATAATTTGTCACGCCGGAACCATCAACGGGTTTGTCGAAGGTTCTCTCATGGCTTTTGCGTCAAAAACCACTGGAGACTATCATGAAGACATGAATGGAGAAAAGTTTACTGAATGGTTTACCTCAATGTTGTGTAGCCTCCCTGAACCATCTATTATAATTATGGACAACGCCCCATACCACTCGATGCAAATTGACAAGCCACCTGCCCAATCCCAAAAGAAAGCTGATATCGTCGCATGGCTTCGTAAAAATGGCGTAGATGCAAACATGAATATGTTAAAAGCGGAATTAGTACGTCTTTTAAAAGAAAACAAACCAACCAAGATCCGATACGTCATTGACGAAATAGCATTAGAACATGGGCACAGAGTTATACGGTTACCGCCTTACCATTGTGAGTATAATGCGATTGAGTTGGTGTGGGCTCAAATTAAGGGATATGCTGCAAGACACAATACAGAACCCCCATTTACCACAAAAAAAATGCTAAAATTATTAGAAGAAGCTTGTGAACATGTGACTAAAGGAGACTGGGAAAAGGTTGTGAATAGAACTGTTAAATTAATAAGGGAAGATTATGAAAGAGATGTGAAAATAGATAATATTATAGAAAACGAACATATAATTATTAATGTATGTGATGATAGCAGTGACGACAGTGAAAATAGTAGTATGGACGAATCTGATTAATTATGGCCTTTTGTGGCACCTTTTTCGGTATCTTTTGTATTCATATGTTTCTTGTGTGCATATAAAGTATGTATATTCATTTTCGTTCAAATATTCAGTTCGTTCAAATAAATTAAATAAACATATACATTTTTGTTTTATTAAACCTATTTAATCAGGTACAAAAACAAAACTTAATTGTTTTTTGTTCGAGAATAAATTGACATTCCACATCACTATTGTAATGTGTCAAACCGGCCATCATAGCGTGCCGCTAGTGTAGTCGCATGTTGACTGCAAAGCTGTCAAGATGCCTAAATGCGCGATCAAAAAGTGCCGAAATAATACGTTAACGACGCAGAAAAGAGATGGTGTGACTTACCACCGATAAGTTAATTTTTTTTACGTAAGATAACATGCGAAAAAGTGTAAAATACTTAGTAAAACCATTGAAAACACTAGAAATATCTAAAATTATTTACAATGTTCCCATTCCTTTCTCTCACGCACATCGGAAAGAGACAGATGGAAGGGCGCGTCATGAATGTCGGAAAAACGAAACTGTGGAGTAGCTTTTTTTTGTTCAATGTAAAATCTATTGGCCATTATTGTATCACATTTATTTTATTATTTTTTGACGACCTCCGGTGCGCAGTGGTAGCGCGGTGGATTTGTATGACGAGGGTCCCGGGTTCGATTCCCGGCTGGGCCGATTGAGATTTTCTTAATTGGTTTAGGTCGGCTGGTGGGAGGCCTTTGGCCGTGGCTACTTACCACTACCGCCAAGCGATTTAACGTTCCGGTACGATGCCATATAGAAACATCTATAACTGGTGTGGATTTTACCCCATCCCTACAAGTTAGCCCGCTACTATCGTAGACTGTATCATCACTTTCCACCAGGTGTGATTGCAATCTAGGGCTAGCTTGTAGTGAATAAAAAAACTTGCAAGTTTTCCCAGTTAAGAAAAACATATTACATGCTTCGAAGGTAATATTGTTTATCTTTACTCGATCAAAATATAAATTACATAGGGTAAGTTGCACAATCTGTAATGGCTGTTCTAGATTTCCTGTACACGAGATTACTAGAGAGAAGTGGCGCAAGTTGGTGGCAAGAGAAAGATCCCGAACTTTCGGGTCCTGATCATCTTTCGCCAAAGAAGCATTCTTGTATCTTTTATATTCTCCGAGATAGACACCATGAAATTTGTATGGCCGCCATCTTGAATCCGCCATTTTGGTTTTATTTTTCAGCTCCCTGTCAATTGGATGAAGTTCTGAGTGACATTTGTTCGAGCACCCCCCACCAATCTTCAATACCCTGGCCGTGCTCCTCACCGAAATCCTCAATCATCAGCTCTATCCATATTTTTCCTCCGAATCATTTCTTGTCCTCTATACGAAACCATCGGTAAAAAAAACCACAAAATTTTACAGAAGAGGTGATCAAATGAGTCAGTCAGTCAGTCAGTCAGTCAGTGAATCAGGACGAGCAGATATAGTATAATAGTTATATAGTATAGATATAGTATAATAGTTTCATATTTACAAAAACGAAAAATCTCTTAAAGAAATACCAAAAATTAATAGTGCTACACTACTCCATTCCATTTTTTGTTCAAGTTTGCTTCTAAAATCACCTTATTCAGCTTCGAGTGCTTAATCGATTTACATTGCGGCTTAATCACTGAGGTTAGTTTACAGGACTTGAATGTTAGCGGGAATGTATAAATGGAGCAGTTGAAGCTAAATAGGGTGAATTTAGAAACGTGTGCCATGTTTGGGCTCTTGTTTTGTATACCACGATGTGTCCATGCTTAGAATGTCATTGCTAAGAATGGTCAATTTATAAATAAACAATTATCTTATAAACCAATAGTAGTTGTTAAAAAATCAATGATGATTACTTAAGTCACATTGCAAAAAGCTAAATGAATATAAATAAATTCAAAAAATAATATCAATAAAATATATAAATAATATAAGTGAACTTGTAAACTCAAACAGAAGATGCAATTTATGAATGATTGATTTTGAAATTGATGAACCACTGAAAATCACAATTTGACTTCATTTAAAATATGAGTCTATACTAATGATTAGATGATGCCTGGGTGGATTAAGGTTTTTTAAATCCTGTTGGAACTCGGATTTTCCAGGATAAAAGTAGCCTGTCACCCCGGGAAGCAAGCTATCTCTGTACCAAATTTCATCAAAATCGTTTAAGCAGATGGGCTGTGAAAAGCTGGCAGACAAACAGAAACACTTTCGTATTTGTAATATGGATTTTAGGCTTATTTCATTAAGTTAATTGCGCTTTTCTTGGAATACAATATTTAGATCGTAAAATCGCTTTTTTCTGAATAAGACCCAATTCAAATTGGACCAATTGGGCCCCAAATTTTGAAAAAATATATCCTTACACACCAGCAGCAAAAATGTCGCCAGGCACAAAATTGTATAGAAATGAGTAGTTCCATTCACAGATACCAATTTGCAGTTGCATTTAACAGCTGTCGAGAGTGGCTAATTCTGTTATATAAAAACTCTGAACTAAACTAAATTGACAGCTCTTAATCTAGTGCTATCCTTTAAAGAGAGCAATACATTTAGACCTATCATTTGAGTTTAGAAATTGTATACTAATATTAACACCATGCTGCATCAACCACATTTCGATCACCATACGAGTCTGTGTTCCGAAGACACAGGTAGCCTTTCACATCTGATTCAGACCACTGGCTGTTGACATGTTCGCCGCTGTGTTGTGGTCTGTCTGAATAGACACTAACGGTTGCTAAGCTCATAGTGTTGTCTGTTGACCTCGATGTTCGACATCTGGCTGTGCGTTTTGCTGGTCACTGCTCTGTTGCTGCTGCGCTTGGTGTTCGTGTTCATCTTGCTGTATTCTTGAAGGCAGGGGCGCAGTTTGGCCTGTACAAGTAATTAAGAATATATTGAATGTGACCTTGGTTATATTATGCACTAGCTGATGCCTGTGACTTATTACGCGTAGATTTATGTTTTAAAAATCCCGTGGGAACTACTTGATTTCCCATGATAAAAAGTAGCCTATGTCACTGTCCAGGTCTTTCCATCCCCGGGATGCAAGCTATGTTGTTTCCTGTCATCAGTTAAACGGATGAGCGTGTAACACTAGCAGACAGACAGACATACTTTCGAATATATATACTAGCTGATGCCCGCGACTCGTCTGCATGGATTTAAGTCCAGGTTTTACACTATACCCATGCAAACTCACGTTGATCCGTTGCTCCGTTGCGACGTAATTGGAGGACAAACCAACAAACAAACACACTTTCGCATTTATCATATGGGTAGTGATGGCACTGTTACCGTACGGCCGTGTTAACAAGAGCTGGCACGTACAACACATTCACACGTTGCGTTTGTGTACTGTCTATGATAAGCGCATGTCTATGAGAAAGTGTTATGAAAAGTCTCTTTCTTACTCGCAGATGCTTGTAGCGTAATAGAGATTTTTTTTTTTTACTACTACTATGAAATACCTGAAATACAGGTGATTCTTTTGTTGTTAAACCTATCCGATAATTGTTCACTTTACATATACACAAGTTTCAAGATACGATGACCTTGGGCTGGAGGAAGGTCTTCCTATTGTTTGTTACTCACCATACTTGTCGTGTATGCCTCTGTGCCGCTTGAGCGCAAACCGGTCAGCGAAGGCGGCAGTGCAGATGTCGCACTTGAAGGGCTTCTCTCCGGAATGCACTTTGGCGTGGTTCTTCAGATGCGCGGCTTGGCTGAACGCTGAACCGCATGTCTCACATCTAGAGCAAAATTCATCATTATCTTTAGTGAACACTAGTGTGCAAAACGAGTAGTTCAATCTGAACATGACAGCCATGTATGACTGTGCATTGTCAAAAAGAGATCTCTGTCTTCTCTTGTTTGGTTGCTTTTTGAAATAAATCTCAGTCAGGGTTGTGTATGTAATGTCTATGACCGAAACCGCCATGTTGCAACTTCAGATTAGACTACTTGTTTTGTTCTAAAGAGTTTTGTTTTTTTAGTACAGAGAGAGAAAGTAGACTAGAAATACAATTTTTATAGTTTTTTAAAAAGAAACTCGATGATTCGGGGTTAAATCGACAACCAGCGCCGCTCGCAAATTCAATGGAGTAGAAATCGATAGTACCAAATATACAACTTTAAAATGTGTATGTCATGAAAACCAAAAACCACCACAACTACAACTAACTACCACAACTTGAAATCCAGTAGTTTTTACACCTCTGGTTGGCAGGCTCATTGGTTCCTAAACAGCCCGTAGAAAAGTTATTCTCAAGCAAAGCATTGAATTCCAGGTCACCCTGTATTACGTAATAACAGCCTATGTAGGTACGCACTTGTAAGGTTTCTCGCCCGTGTGGATCCGGCGGTGATTCCATAAAGTGGCGTGTCTCGCGAAGCCCTTGTCACACACCTGCGGCAAACAGATCATAATTTAATTATTATTATTATGACAACAATAAATGCCAGTACTGTGCAATGGCACAGTTCACGACAGTTCGGGAACTTCTAACAAAACATCGAGGCTTCGACGTCACTGGTAAGTGTCAAATGTGAGTACATTTGACGCATGTAGCCCGATTTTACCTCATCATAGCTATATTTTCGTCGATTCAGGATTAAACCGAGAGTTCCCTCACTTTAGTTCACTATGACAGTGGACAATAAATTGAGGAGCTGGCGACAAGAAAGCGGTATAATTCACAGTTTTGATCAAAATATTTTTTTCCTTGATCTGGTCATTTTTGGCTATATTGTTTCAAAGATAGTTTAAAAGTTAAAACCATACGAATAAGTAATAACTATAAACTAACCTCACAGACATAAGGCTTTTCGCCCGAATGAGTCCTTTCGTGATTTTTCAGATGCGGCGACTGTGAGAACTGCATACCGCAGGTTTGACATCTGTTAACAAAGATAACCCGTTAACTTTTAAGTTCTGTACTTCAAAAGGAAAAAAACTCTTATAGGATCATTTTCTTTCTGTCTGTCAGGAAAAGAAAATCAAAACCTATAGGGTACTTCCCGTTGACCTAGAATCATGAAATTTGGTAGGTAGGTCTTATAGCACAAGGAAAAAATCCAATAACACTAAATTTGTGGTTACATCTCAAAAAAAAATTAAAACTTATTCTCAAAAAAAAATTGTTTGCTAAATCACATGTAGATGGCGCTGTCCGTCATTAACATTACAGCATTTGTACGATGGTACGGAACCCTTCGTGTCCGAGGCTAGAGAGCTTTTGTATTTTAACCCAAGAAGTAGAAGTATCAAGTACAAATATTCATTAAATCTCTTACCTATAAGGTTTTTCTCCAGTGTGTATTCTCGAATGGTTCTTCAGGTAAACAGCCTTCGCAAACGCAATACCACACACACCACACTTAAAGTTCTTTTCACCAGAATGCAACTTCTTGTGGGACCACAACGACGAGTATCGTGAAAAAGATCCTCCGCATATATTGCAGTGGAAAGGCTTTTCAGCATTTGATGCGTTATTTTTGTTTTTATTTCCTCCAATGAACACTATGCCCGATCCGTTGCAGTTTTGACATTTAGTAACGGAAGCCAAGTTTCTCTTTTTCACAGGATGATGACCGGCGGGCACTGAAAAAAATCCTAATGAATTTAAATATTCCCATTTATCCATACTAATATTATAAATGCGAAAGTGTGTTTGTCTGCGGCCACAGTTTTCATGGCTCATCCGTTTATCCGTAATGGTGAAATTTGGTACAGGGTTTTTTAAAAGACTAAATCGACGCAGATAAAGGCGCGAACACCATCTAGTCTAAAACAAACAGAAAATAGCATTTGTGATTGTGATCCCCACCAATTTTAAAGTGCCGTGTCAATACTTGTGTCCACGGGAAACTCAGTAGGTACTTAGCCAATGGGTTACATTACTGCAAGTTTCATATGGATAATTAATTTTTTGAAAATAAAATACAGCCCATGACCACCACGATCAAGCCATTACCAGCGCACTACTGAGCACAGGTCTCCTCTCAGAATGAGAAAAGGTTTGGCCATAGTCCACCACTTTGGCCAAGTGCTGATTGTCAGACTTCACACATAATAACACTATGGAGAAGTCTCAAGCACGCAAGGTTTCCTCACGATGTTTTCATACACCGTTAAAGCAAGTGATAAGTATTTAATTGCATAAAATAAAACGCACAAACCTAACGCCGAAAAGTTATAGGTTGGGATTGAGCCCCCAACATTCCCAATAGGAGGCGGACTTCTTAACTATAAGGTTATCACGGCTCTAATGACATTAATATTATACTGAGAATAGTGTAAATCACACCAAAACAACGTAGAGTGGAATAGATCCTCTCCTGTGCGAAGTCAGAGCGGGTCACTAGTATACATTAAAGTGGGGCAGTAGCAGATAATGTGCATCAGAAGCTCATCAAACTTCTGGCAGCAGCCTTCTTCCTGGGTTTCTGTTCCGCACTTAGGGTTATAGAGCACACTCTGAGACTGCTTAGACTTAAGATATAGTTAAAACGAGACAAAGACTAATCTGTCTCGTTTTAACTCAATCTTAAGTCTGAGCAAAGTCAAAGTGCACTCTATAGATTTCAGCCCAAGACGTAGCCGTCCATTGTATGTGAGACCCTTGGCGTCTGGCGCGGTTACCCGCCGGATCACTCCAGCAAACTCCAAAATTCAAACAAGCGAATCTACCTAATACCTACCGACCTAATATAGGCTTCTTGTTGGGCAGATACAATGCTGCAGTAGTTTGATCAGTACGTGTTCCAGAGTCTCGTCCCGGGAGCGGTAGAGTACCTGTTTTCTGCTGCTGCGGCGGCGGCGCAGGCGGCGCGGTGGCGAGCGGGTCGGATGACGGCTGCACGCCGCTCACGCCGCCCACCTCGAACTTCACGTTGTTCTCCGCCGCCACGAATATCTGCGTTGCGTTCACTGCCAAACAAGCAAAACTCAAATTATTAAATGCTTTTGAGTATATTTAGGGTTCCATATCTTCAGAGAAACAAAGGCACTCCTTTAAGATCATTTCGTTACCTGTCTGTCATGTCTGTCAAGAGTCATCAAGGGAATCAAAATCTATATGGTACTTCCCATTGCCCTAATCATGAAATTTGGGAGATAGCAATGTCTTATAGCACAAGTAAATGGAAAAATCCGAAAACTGTGAATTTGTGGTACAACACCAAAATATTAAAGTGTTATTTCTTGTACGATGTTACGGAACTTTGTGTGAGTGCGACGTGCAGTTGACCAGGTTTTTAAGGATTTAGGATCTTTAAAAACATAAATCCATGTTCACGAAGTGGCGGTAAAAATCGAATTAAATATAACGAAACAACTTACTTTGATTATTTCTCTGGTCAACACTATCCTGTGCTATGCAGGTTTCGCATCTTATTAGTTTTGGTCCTTTCCTTTTCGGATTATTGGATAACGGCCCACCACATGTGATGCATTTCGACTGTGTCTTATCAATGATTACAGGCTTAGCTGGAAAACAAGCAATAATTTATTAATAAAAAATCTTTAAAATTAGGGTTGAAAACATGCTATAGTCGACGCATTTTAAACTGAGTCATCGAGTTATCTGTCTGTTTCGCTCGCACTTATCTACAACCTGTAAATGCGAGCGAAACAGACGGATAACTCGACGACTCAGTTTAAAATGCGTCGACTATATTTCAGTACATTTATCTTTACATAATAAAAAGACTCCTGACTGACTGACTAATCCCCTTCCCTAAAAGAAACCGAACCTCAAACTTTTTCTATAAAAGTATTATTTTTGTATTAGCGCCTGCAAACTTCTCCAGGCAAAAATAATATGCTAGCCACCAAAATCAAAGTAATAAATGAGTGAAGAATTTTACTCTGAATAATGAGATCCTTTCTTTCAAAATTTTTATGAAAAATTGGATGCACACCGGGAGGCACTCTGGTCATACAGTTTGTACTGGACCCTATAGTACGCAACAGGTCGAGACGGCAATCGGGATGGGGACGCCCCGAACACCCAAACAGCCCCCGCGCTAACCTGATGCGCGATAGCGCGGGTAACGTGCGGGTGTGCGGAGCGTCGCCCTGCCTGATACCCCGATTGCTATCTTAACCTGTCGCATATACTGTCAGAATGTTGCCAGACCAAACATTCTTCTAATGTTCAAAATTTTCTGACAGACAATTTCCAACAATATGTGATCACCCAAAGTATGAATACTCTTAAAGAAATTAAAATCTTACTGTCTTGTATCATTTGATGTTGTTGTGGATCATTGGAGTCTGTGGACATTATCTGGATGTGTGGTGGCATGGCCACATCGTTGCCTGAATTGACGCCTGTTGCCACCACTGTTATATTGTTATCTGTAACATAGTTTGTTCCTTTAGGCATACTTATACATATGTTATATTTTTTGTGATTTTAGATAATGCCCAAAATTAGTTTTTGCTAAAGGAAACTTGTACTAAGTTGAATTAAAATGTTAATGTATTGTATATATTGTATAAATGCTTAAAGTTCGCGTTGTAAAATTTACTTTATTGCCTCAATACACCTAATAATTGTGTTTTGTGGTTGAACTGATATTTTGCTAACCCTTTTTGGCATCTTATCACCTTGCAATTATTTTCCATCAAAGGTCATCATTATTAAACATTTAATTACTAGCTGATGCCCACTAATATGTCCGCATGGATTATGGATGGGCCACTCTGGCCTATGTCACTCTCCAGATCCTCAACTATATCCATGCAAAAACTTCCGCTAACCTGTTGCTCCATTGCGGGGTGATTGAAGGACAAACAAACACACATTTTCACATTTATAATTTTTAGTAAGATTCTTTACTTAGAAAGGAATGTCACTACAAAAAAATACAAAGCCTAAAATTTTAACATGAATACTCCAGATCCATAGTCCAAGGAGAACTGAGAACAGATAGAGAAACGAGTACCGACTTATTATAATTATCATTTTGTAAAATAATGTAGTAAATTACCTGCATCTTGAGTATGTATCCTCTTATGAGCATTCAATAGAGTGAGGTGGCCGAACATCAAGCCACAAACATCACATTTAAAACTGATATTTGATATGGTATTCTGGATTCCGTTTGGTGCTAATTGCATTTGGTTGACCAATGCATAATTATATGAGAAGGGTTGTGCTATGTAACATGTTTTGTCATCGCTCGTTGTCAGTTGTGCTATGTTAACTCCTCCGGAACCCCCGGTCGTCCCGGTTCCTATTTTTCCAATCATATTCACGTTTGTTGTATAACAAAATGTTGGGAACTCCTGTAAGTTCAAAAGGTCACATGATTTATAAATACATGATGCCTGGTTATATAGCAAAATCGACAAAATTTTAAAGGCAGAACATACATTTTCTCTGAAAAATAGTTAGCAGTTTTATCTAATCTAATATCCTAAAATCTGCTTATTTATGGAAAAGGGTTAAACGTATGAATAAATCATAGTAGATAAGTAACTTCTTTATAATAATGAAAACATGAAACTGAAATATTATTTTGTTCTTCACAATTACATATTGTTTTATATATTAGTCTGATAAAGTTAAGTAAAACAAACTCAAAAAAGAGATACAATGTGGAAGTTGAATCAAACAAAGTTGATGTCAAAGGGCTTGTCAGGCAGCTTCTTTGTTAGTAAATAGGTACCTGCTGAGGTTGGGATTGTTGAGACTTCTGCTGGGCATTTTCGATGCTTTTCCCCTGGGACTTCTGTGGGTGCTCTTGATATTGAAGGGTCGGCACTGAACCGGCTTGTACTGCGTTTGTTGTGAACATTTTGAGGTTTTATACCATCACAGAGGGCTTTAATAAAACACTTCACATATATACTTGTTCTTTAAACGTAAAAATAAATACATATCATTTATGTTACACTTGTCGAACTACTAAATGATTTAATCAGAAATCAAAACAGAAAAATTTAAAAGCGCGGCTAATTGTATAGGTACACGAAAGAGAAACTCCCAAAACATATAGTGCGAAGGTAACGGGGGATATTTCTTATCATTCGACTCAACTGAAAAGATCATTCGGGCGATGAAAGCAGTGTCTCCGTGAATAGTGTCGATATATAATGTAAGAAAAGGATGACGGACTATCTATAGACGCGCTTGAAGTAAACTATGGACGCCATTAGCAAATTCGATGACTCTTCCAAGTACGAAAGACTCAAAGGGAGCTAGAAAATGCAAGAGGCACGAAAATAATACAAATCGTAGCACAATTCCTTACCCTGATTATTTTAACAACGAAACATTCACGAATTATGCTGAAAACATTGCTTTGATTATAATATTTCTATCTCACTTCTAAAATCTCAATTCTCCATCTCACGAATTACGTGAAATGGCGATACAAATAAAATGGCGGCCGCAGCGAATATAGACAATTTTAAATTGACAGATTGTTTTTAATAATCTTAAACCGGAGATGAGGCTTTTGGTTTTGTATTTGTAAAACTGTCCTTAGTGGAAATGGGTAACATTGGTGTAAACCGTGGGGGTTTACTTAATAACGTCATTTATTTAAAAGTTTAGCGATGGTATGTGTTCCCAGCACTGAAATAGGTTTCCAGAGATTATTATAGGGATTATTGAGCAATATAATAGAAAAACTACAATCTATACTAATAAATAAAATTGAAGTGTCTGTCTGTAATTTCGAAATATCTCATATTACGCTCATACCCGCAATCGCGCAGCTGCTAGAATGACAGCTACAATGTCACGATTGCAATCACCTCTGATTGGTTGACGCTCGCTCCATATTGGATATAATGCATTGTTGCAACAAGAGTCGCTCAAATTCAGCCAATCAAAACAATTGAAATTGTAATAATGATTGATGGTTTTACGAAATCTACCTACAGCTCGTGCTCGAAACTTCAGTCTCATGCTGACGTCACTAAAAAGGCGGCCACGTGCATTAGCAATTTGCGGGACTTATAACACTTTCATAATGTTGCATGAGGAAATATTAGAACGTGATATACTTGTATGTAAACTCATTACATCTAAAGAATAAAATAGCGTTCTATATTTGTAAGTCTGTCACTTGTGAGTTGTCGTTATCGTTGGAAAAAAGTAATGTCTTTCTGTTAAAATAATAAATTATATTTTATGTATTTATCAAGATTGAGTTTATTGGGCGATCCACCTCCTAATCATAAATAGGTTATGGGCCCAAGATTAAAGGATAGCACTAGATTTAGACCTGTTAATTTAGAGATTGTGTATAAGAATTTAGAGATCGGCCCCATATCGAAGATTGAGTAAAAAAGGTAGTTACCGCTGTGTAACCGCGTATGAGATAGCGAGAGCACGACGTAACGATGAATAACACGACAATTTATTACCATTGTTTAGTAGTCGATATTTGTATTAACCGATCAACAATATTTGTATTAAACGTTTTTATGTAAAAACAAGTAAATAGGTAACTAATGAGAAATACAATGACGCCACGAATTCTCAAAGTTTGTTTTGCAACTTCTTGTATAGTATTCTTAAAAAAACCTGTTACACGATAAGGGACAAAAAATAGGTTAGCTGCTTCTCTGTTTATCACATTAGTAACTGTATCTGTGCTCTCTTTTTAGTGTGAATGAGAAAGCAAACGTTCCTTTATCTAGTTTCATTACTCTATCTACGCCATATGGAACAATAATAATTGTTTATGGTATTTGAAAAAAATTAAAATTTTTCTGATAAATTAAATTGTTTTATTAATTTTAATTTAGTATCTAGATTTTCCAATAATTCTATAATATTTCTTATTTTTCCGGGATTATAAGTAGCCTTGTCACTCTCTGTCTTTAAATACTACCCATAGTAAATCTATGCAAAAATCTGATCTGTTGCTTTGTTGCGGTGTTATTGAAGAACAAACCAACAAACTAAACACACTTTCGCATTTATAATATTGTATGAATAAAACTACACACGATTATTGTGATGTTACAAAATAACATTATCTTAGAATCCTATTTTAAAATATCATTAAAACATATTTTAAACATTTGAATATTCCTACATAATAATGGTGAATGCGTCACAGCAGGCAAAAACTAAAACTACCTTCAAAATAATTAAAAATCATTAGTGACATATTTTCTAAGCTTATTGTTTTTAACAGTAAAGTAATCTAAAATAATATGAGGATTTTTATGTCCAACAGATTCTATTTCTCTTAAAATTAGAGATATTCTATGATACCAGTTCTGACAAGTTACAGTTTTAGTTTTTTCAATTAAATTATGACTGGAACACCAATAGTTTGGTATTCTGTTTTGCTCCAAACAATCCTTGAGCTTCTTTAACATGGTCAGCACTAAGTAGGATAGTGATTTTTTTTTCCAAAAATTTTCATCATTCGATTGACATTCCCACAAAAATAGAGTTTTAATAAAGTAACTTGAAAGTTTTGTAAATCCTTGAACATCCCTGAAGTGTTTCAACAGCCTTATAGCGCCTTTCAAATTATTTTTATCCTGCAGGAGGTATCTTTCCTGGAAAGGAAATGATACCCTCCAACTGAAGTCATCGTTACCTGGTTTTGGTACAAGAAAATAGCTTCGAATGTTTGTTGCTTCAACTTTTGAAAAGTCTATTTGAGAATTTAATGGCTTTCTTGGCAGTTGAAAGGAAAATGTCGGAACGAGATCGACATCGATCATGCTACCGTCATTTTTCAAGATAGTTATCGTGTTTGCGGGTCCTGATGTTTTTGATTGTATCCCAAAGCATTTGTTTTTCACTTTTAAAATTCTTTGGCCATTTTTTTGTGGCAGATTATTTATAGCATGGTCCACAGTACTTTGCATCCACGACCGAAACTTCGTCACAGAAAGTCGATAGTTCTTGTCGCACCATAATTGAGTTTTAGTGAAGCCCTGGTTGGCTGTTGCTGGCGTTGAGGAAAGCCTTCGAAACTCGGACGGCATAATGATAGCCGAGTAATCATGTTGGCAGTCTGTCGCGTCCAATTTAATTTTATCATAGTTAATGGGAAAAGTTAAGATAACATTAATGTCATATTCAGTTGGTTGGCCGACGCGTATTCTGTCGAAGTAACTGCCTAGAAAATCCAGCCTTGGCTTGAGATTGTTGAAAAGATCGTCACAAGAACGCATAGTTTTAAGCAGTTCCTCTAAAACTGAAAATAATATGTCAGTGTTCTCTTTCCGGTCCTTCTTCTTCATTCGTATGTAACGTCGGTTCAGTGTGTGAAACGCACACTCCATGCCTTTGTTTTTAAACTGTTTACTGTTTCTGCATTTTAGATCCTTGGTCTATCTGAAACAATTTTTTTTAAATTATTTTCAGCTATACTTGACAGCTACAGCTGTCTGGTGGGAGGCCTTGGCCGTGGCTAGATACCACCCTACCGGCAAATCCGTGCTGCCGAGCGATGTAGCGTTCTGGTACGTTGCCGTGTAGAAACCAAAGGGTTAATCCCTTCAAGGTTAGCCCGCTTTCAACTTAGACTATAATATCATCAGTAGCCACCAGGTGAGATTGAAGTCAAGGGCTAACTTGAACAGTATCTTATTTTTAAAAAAAATACTCAAACAAGAAACCCTAAAGTTTCCGTCTGTCTGTCCGTCCATCCATCCGCAGCTTAATCAGACAAATTAGTACTAGAAAGCTGTAATTTGGCGTGGATAATATAGTGATACACATAAATTACGTGGATTAAATGGTTGTTTTTGGATTTAATAATTATGTAACAAATTTAAAAGAAAATTTATCAGTTTACAAGTAAACGATCGAACGAAAGTTAGTCACGGCTCTCGAACGATCGATCGTAAATAATTATCGTAAAGATCCAACGTAAGCTATCGAGTAATAGTCAACCAACTTATAAAACGTACTTGGCGTCATATAAAATGACGATCTGTTGTGTAAAAGAGCTAGTACGAATTCGAATATACTGTGACGGGAAACTACACTGCGCACGGCCGTTCACCGTTCACTTCACCGTTTTATTTAAATCGTTGTACGTACCTTTTATTTTTCCTTAGTGTCACACACTTAATGTTTAAAATATATTTCCAATAAAAAAAATTCGATACCTACCTAATTCACCATTCAATAAAACCAATTTTACCTAAGTATATCAGATACAAAACAAAAATGAAAAATTCAAACACACAAATATTAATTTCAGTCACTACCAAGAACTCTGTCAACTGAATACCGAGCAGTAGCCAGTTACCAAGTATTGTATTTACCTACAACAATGTTTATGAAATTGTAGTTGCACACACACAGGGGGTTCCCTTGTAACTCTTGAAGACCTTTAGGTAAAGAACCCATTTTAAGGAAAATATGTGATGAAATTGTGCCGCCGAAGGATGTGGAGGTAGCCGATTAATCAGTTTCGACTTCAGTCAGAAATCAACCTTTGGTGGGCCACTACTGAGTATTGATATCAATACCCATTGTTCAATGGCCCCGATTCTCTAGTCTCTCTCTAAACTAAATTTAGAGTATCTGCATCCTTTTCTTTTTACTAATGCTAAAAAAGGAAAGGAACATGACTTTCACATTTAAAGAGTCTAAATTTTAGTGCACAATACAAATTTAAACAGTAAGTTCGCGAGTGCGTGCTAAAATCACGGGTTTTACCATCTAAAAATTAAATTTAGAAATGTCAAACTGCTTCTGTCCTTTTCATATTACAATAGTAAGAAGAGGGTGCGAATACTCTAAAATTAGGTTGTGCTCAGAATCGGTGCCATTATTTATGTATAAACTTTGCGGTCGCAATGATACTGGCACACTTCACACAGCACACATGATACACATTAAAAAAACATACCTACATTGACATTGGGGCCGATTCTCTTGTACACAATCTCTAAACTAAACTAAATTAACAGGTCTAAATCTAGTGCTATCCTTTTCCGCTAGCAACATTATGAAAGGGATAGCAATAGATTTAGACGTGCCATTTTAGTTTAGTTTAGAGATTGTGTACAAAGGAATTAGCCCCAATGTCACTATAAAACAGAAAATATATATGTAGTCTATTCGGTCGGGGAAAAATTAGTACAAACCATTTTTGGAGAACTATTGCGGCGGATGCTGGTGAAATAGTGCGGCACCAGCAAGCTTAACTTCAAGAGCTGAAAGCTTTTAACAAGCGGGCTTGGGTGAGTTTAGGCTATAAGTCGTATATACGTAGTAGTTTATAATATTGCCATATAACGACGGCAACCATACCCACGCAGCTGCTGATAGCAGCCAGCAAGCGGAAAGCTGCAAAGCTTAAACACCCATATTATAAATGCGAAAGTATGTTTGTTTGTTGTTTTGTCTTTCAATCACGTTGCAACGACCGATAACGACCGACGATCGACGTGATTTTTTGCATGGATATAGTTAAAGACCTGGAGATTGACATAGGCTACTTTTTATCCAGAGAAATCAAAGAGTTCCTATGGATTTTAAAAACCTAAATCCAGACGTTCGAAGTCGCAGGCATCAGCTAGTAGGATAATAATTTAGTTGAATATGCACTGTTTGACGGAGACAACTTATGGGCCGATAGGGTTATGAGTTTCATAGAGTAATTGAATTCATCAACGATTTTTCGTTACCCCCGCAAATCTGAGCGGTATAGGTACTTAAAAATGGTTTATTGGCTGACTTACTCTAATATTATTCTTTCTTAGGATTTTCTTCCCAATCCTTTTTAAATTTCTCTAAAGCATCTTGTATGCCCTTAAAGTCGGCTGGTTGAATGTTATCACTTTCAGGTGACTTTGCTTCTTGCTGGTGTTCCTGTTCTGCTTAAAAACACAGGTAATTAAGCATATTTTTAGTAAAATTACTTACCTAAATACTTTTGAAATCAGGTTGAAACTGGTTTTTTATGTTAGAATTTTGAATGAATTTAGGTATCTCTGACAGCCCTCTATGCAGAGCATGCATAATCATTATGCATGATGCATAGAGTGTCTCATCACCAGGACATGTACTGCTCAAATGCAACTGTGTATCTGTCCAGTGAGAATCCTAAATTGGCTCTCCAGCAACACTTCCTGAAGTCCTTCCCAACCTGGGTGGCCTGCTAGCATTTTGGAGTGAGTGAGTGAGCTTGGTTCGGAACCACACCAGAGGTCTCAACTCTCATGTACAACAGATGGCTACGTCCAAATGTGGAAAAGAAACCCAAGAAAAAACGAAGATCAAGAGTCAGTTCTAAGATTTTATTGGCTTTTAGGTACAGTACGCGGCCAAAACTAATGTACATTGATAGCAAATTTGTAGAGCCCTGTCTCTGTCGTTGAGACCGACAAAATGTCATATAGGTATGAGTGACAGAGACAACGCTCTACAAAGCTACAATGTCAAGTGGGCACAGCGGCTCATGGGTCAGCTAGGTTTTTTAAATTGTGAGAATAAAGAACAACGATAAAGTCGCTTACTTAGAAGCTTAGAAGATGCCTATTAACTTTTGCCTTTAAGGTATGGTAGGTTATAAATGTGGCAGGAAACATGGATGCCGGAAGAGCTTTCCACACCTTAGTGAGTTTGTACAAGTAGATTCAATGTCAACCTCATAAGGGTGCCAACGTTCACGGTTTCTACTGTTCTGTGGTAGAACGGTGAAAAAGGAAGATTGTTTAAAATAAGAGCCTATTTCACAACTTCCACATAAACTTTATTTGATGAATAAATTTGACATAATGAAGTTTTTATATTGGGAATCTGTCAAATTTATCTGTTGGATAATGTTTATCTGGAGGTTGTTCACAACCTGCCTGCACCTGTTTCAACAGGCCCTTGTTTAATAGCTAATACCTACCTTGTCTGTCATCCTTAGGTGTAACATAGGCATGTTGAACATTGATAAACTTTCTGGTCTTGCAAAGGTATTTCAAATTTTTTTCAGACATTTTATCAAATAAAGGGTCCGAGGTATATGGTGATGGGTCTTCTTCAAAAAACATGTATGTTCCTAAAGGATTTTCATAAGTGCCTGAAACAATGTTAATGTTACATTGTATCTCATAAAATATTATTTCAGTTTAAGTACCTAAATTAAATATTTCTATGCTATACAAAAGTTCTAGGGCCTGCTTCACAACCGACAGATAAACTTTATCTAACAGATAAACGTCAAATTTATTCGTTAAATTTTGTTTATCTGGAGGTTGTGTAATAGGCACCTAATCACAAAAGTGGTCAACATATTTTATTTTATTCAAGTTTTGCAGTATTATGTATTTTATGATAATTGTAAAGTAAAATATAATAAAATATCTTTTCATATTAAGTAGGTACCTACCTGTGAAAAATGTATCATCTAGTTGAATTATTGGATTTTTGGTATCAATACCCAAAACATGAATACTGTTATATTTATCAAATTTCACACTGTCTTCAAATTCTGCATACACAAGAATATCTTCTTCACCATCTGATATACTTTCTGTATTATACATTATTTGTTTATGATCGCTGAAAAAAATAACTACCTACTTAACTAATATGCTCTGCCGACCGACTGCAGTCCACATTGCATGTGGAGTCCACATGCAGTTCACCAAGGCACATATTTACTGTACAGATTATTCATCCAACACTCTAGCAGTTCACTGTGCACTGCAAAATGATTCTGCACCAACGTCCGGCACTTGCAATCAGAGAGTAAGAGTAAATGTATATCTAGAAAAAGAGATCAGGTAAAGAGTGTACCTTGGATGAAATATAATCACTACGTTTCAGGGAGCTCAGATTTTCCAGGATTTTCCTCACTCAACAATAAATGATACGACAAGGCTTGACAAGGCTCTTTTCATCACCTTTTCATATATTACAAAGTCCTCTGACTGTGGCTCTCTTGGCACTTTGACAAATCACCGACCAGAAATATCCTATATGTTATTGGTCTGTGATAATGTACTTAAAAAAATACTAATGTAGGTACCTACGTAAAATGGACTTAAATGACATTGACAGGGGGGCGCTGTTGGAGAACAAAACAAAGGCCACAACAAAGGTTTAAAAACAAGAACAGAATATTTCAAACACGTTCAACAAGAACAATACATTCATTTCGATTTTCGCCACGGGCCAAGATAGCCTTGTCGCACCGTAATCTCTCTCTTCTATCTTCTAATGGGACCAACATATTACCTACTCAGCCCCCCAATTGTGTAAGAATAACCATTTCATGGCTAGCGTAATCGCCAAGAAATTCTGCCCTTTGATTGGTTGATTCGCTGTTTACATTTTTCACAGCCAATCAAAGGGCAGAACAAGAACTATTAGAAGTAGCCCTATTGTGACACTTACTGTTAGAGCGAGATAGCTAAATGCATTCAAGCTTTTATAAGAACGTGACAAAATGATTATGTTTTGTCCTTATCACCGTGGCCACTTTTTTTTTGTTTGCCAAAATGTATATTTTGTACGTGAGGTTTTGGCAAACAACTTGAAGTGAGGTTATGTTGACTCAAGTATTGTAAATAAATAATTGATTCGTTTTGTTGTTTTTTGTTTTTGAAGTTATTGTGCAATGGTGGGATGCAGTCTACAATAGCCGAAGCTAACGTAAAATAGACGGAATAACATTTCACAAGTAAGTACCTCTGCTTGAGCGAGAGGGACTGAGGGGGCCACGCTAGTTGCATATCTGGACATATCTGTGCCTTAAGCATCAAGTTACGATAAGCCAAAGAGTATTAGCGAAAAAATTCTAAGCCTATGATTATTATATACAGCGATAAACGGACAATAAACACGTTGGACGTTGCATTGGTGAAAAGTAAATTAGACTTTCGTCGTTAGTGAAAACGGGCCGTACTCAGTAGTGATCAAAGAATTTGTATGTACTACTACGTAAAGGCCTACTAAGGCCAGTAACGCGAGCCGAAAGAGAAGAACTGGTGTTCAATGCGTCCCTTTCCTGTTGACATATTTGACATATTATTTGATTGACATGACAGTGTGACAACCACAGACAGTATTGCTTCATCATCATCAGTGTTGATAGTTTTGAATCAAACTACTACCACAGTTTAACGAAATACTATCAGTTGTTCAACGCCTTTGAAGTCGAGCGATGCCGCCGCTCGTGTAGGTATATACGTGTTCCTACGCAAATATGCAAGGGTTGTCACAAAATTGGGATTAAAATTCCGGGGAAATCGGTGAAATTTTAGACCCTTGTTTTGTTTAGAATTCGTATAGCATCCGTAGACAGAACAGTAATGCACCATTTATGATACTTACTAAACGACACTTAAAATATTTAAGACCACGCTCACGTAAACCCTCGTCCCTCAATCACACAGACTACGCGAATCTGTGTGCAGCGGGCCGCGCCGCCCGCGCTCCGCAACCCACCCCACCGTTGCTCTGTACAAGTACATTCGTAATTAGACTGTATATTTCAAGGCTGTGCTACTACCATGATCACAGTTACGGGTAACTTTAGAAACGTGTCAAATATTTAACCGGAAAATTCCCTGATAATTTTTTGTATAGTCCGTACAAAATGACCCCTCACGCGTCATTTTTTATGGGCCAACTGTCATATCAAAAGTATGGTTCACCTTTTAAATAAGGAATTTCTACTTTTGACATGAAATTTGACTCAAAAAGTTAAAATAGCCCGTGAAGAGTTAAATTGTACTCGATATGTTTCAAGGTCCTTGAGTGATGTAAGTAAATATTAGTAGTTAGTACTTTTATAATATTGCTACGTTACTGCCTATACCTACTTACTTTAAATTTAGTATTATTAATCTATTAAAATCGAGGTTGTAATTTCTGAGTCAACCTCGAACTCCAGCTCCAACCTGCATGCACTGAAGCGCGCGTATTGTTCAGCACATGCTCAACTGATTGCATAGTATCTGAGGAGCAGAAGTATCCGTATATTGTGTCGCGGAGTTTAAGCCGATGGAGATAATGCGCTAGTCCATTCTGTTTTAGACATTGAGATGGCAGTTTTTTCTTTACTAAACCCATGCCTCTTGTCAGTTTCTACACGGCATCGTCCAAGAACACTCAATGGGCTTGGCAGCATGGCTTTGCCGGTAGGGTGAAAGGCTATCGTATTAAAATACTGCATTTTTGTTTATTGTGGTTTTTGTCTACTAACTACTAAACATTTTTTCGGTGTGGCAATTGTGAGAAAGGGACGCCATGAACCGATGGGGGTGACTTCCAAAAAGGTGGTTCTCAATTCGACCCGTTTTTTTTTTCGACTTTTTTTTAAATGTATGTATATACGCATTGCTGAGATGTACACGTAGATAGAATAATAGGTAGATGTAAGTACTATGTAACCGCGTATGAGATAGCGATAGCACGACGAAACGATGAATAATACGTTATACGACAATTATTAACATTGTTTAGTAGTCATTTGTATTAACCGATCAACAATATTTGTATTAAACGTTTTTTATGTGAAAACAAGTAAATAACTCATGAGTAATACAATTACGCAACGAATTCTCAAAGTTTGTTTTGCAACTTCTTGTATGTATTCTTGAAAATAACCAGTTACACGATAAGGGATAAAAAATAGGTTAGCTGCGTCTCTGTTTATCACATTAGTAACTATATCTGTGCTCTCTTTTTAGTGCGAATGAGAAAGCAAACGTTCTTGCATCTACCTTTATTACTCTATCTACGGATGTACATCGATTTTTATTTTTCCAGGTTTTTGGACCGATTTGCAAAGTTTTTTTTAATCAGCAGAGGATGGTGGTAAATTTCTGGATCCAACTCCTCAATCCTGATGCTGCAGGGTTACTGCCCGCCTAAGTTATCAAGATTCAGGAAGTGTGCATAGTGAATTAATGTTGTAGGTACCAAGCAACGACTTTATGCTTGAATTCCAAGTCCCAGCTCCTCAACCCTGATGAGGTAGGGTACAGCACTCCAAAACTATAGTGATTCAGGAACTGAGGATGATGCAATATTATTTTTGGTGCCAAGCATAGACTACACCATTGAACTTCAGATCTTAACTCCTCAATGCTGATGCTGCAAGGTACTGAACTCCTAAGCCGTGGGGATTCGGGAATTCCTTATGGTGAATTAATATTTTAGGTATCAAGCAATGACTACTTACACTAAAAAGCTTAAAATAAAATAAAAAACCGACTTCCAAAACCACTACAAACTTTTGTTTCTAGTTTCTACTTTTGTAGGTAGTTATGTATGTATGAAGTCGGGCGAGCATAAAAGAAACTAGAAATCAAAGCGTCCTGTGCCCTGTTTATCAAACATTACAAGTCTACAAGCTCACAAGTTACAAGTTACAAGAACTTTTTACAAACTCTTGTAAATTATGTTTATCAAATAATTTCACAAGACTTGTAGGATTTTACAAGACTTGTAGAACTTGTATTTTTAATTTATACACTTTATTTTTGCTAAATTACAAAATAATTTTTCAACCGTAATAAATGTCGATAAAATAGAAATTACGGTACCATAACTAGTCAAGTTATTGTTAAAAATAAAACTTTTTTTCAAATTATTTAATTTTGTGTTAAATAACCTATTTGTAAAACCTATTGCTTCTTATTTTATTTACCTACCTACTTTTATTTATTCTATTTCGGTACCTACACCAACAGGAAGTACCTATACCATACATTATTTTTCATGAATTAAGGTTAGAATTAAAATTTGGAAAAATAGATAGACTTTAAAAATTTTCGCTATTCGAATTACTTACATCGCAAAAAATGGCAAAATCTGATGCGAAAGTTACAATTATTCTTCAATTAAGTAATTCGTGACAAAAAAGATATTTTATTTGGCGCATTTACTGATAAATTATCTAAAGACCAAAAAAATAGCAGAGTGGAAAGAGATACTATTGCTATGTCAGTCGCTTGGACTTGTATCTGCCGAAAAAGATTATGCCAGCATACTCGTATGTACATGAGACACGTTTTGGTCAAATTTAAGAAGAGCAACATTGATAAGTTTAATAAAATTACACCTTTGAATTATTTTATAGTTATTTTACCTATTTACTACTAGGTACTAGATAATTTAATTATTCTTTTATACAATATCATACTTGCATACAACTTGTAAAATAAATTAAGAGTCAACAGAGGCTCTCCAACTTTTTCGTTACAAGTTACAAGCTACAAGCTACAAAGGCATTTTTGATGAACAAAACCACAAATACAAGTGTGAAAAACACTTGTATTACAAGTGATATTACTCGTAGCTTGTAGTTTACAAGTGTAGTTTTGATAAACGCATTCTTGTAAAAATGCACAAATTTACAAGAGAAACGCTTGTAATACAAGACTTGTAACGTTTGATAAACAGGGCCCTCATGTACATACGAGTATGCTGGCATAATCTTTTTCGGCAGATACAAGTCCAAGCGACTGACATAGCAATAGTATCTCTTTTCACTCTGCTATTTTTTGGTCTTTAGATAATTTATCAGTAAATGCGCCAAATAAAATATCTTTTTTGTCACGAATTACTTAATTGAAGAATAATTGTAACTTTCGCATCAGATTTTGCCATTTTTTGCGATGTAAGTAATTCGAATAGCGAAAATTTTTAAAGTCTATCTATTTTTCCAAATTTTAATTCTAACCTTAATTCATGAAAAATAATGTATGGTATAGGTACTTCCTGTTGGTGTAGGTACCGAAATAGAATAAATAAAAGTAGGTAGGTAAATAAAATAAGAAGCAATAGGTTTTACAAATAGGTTATTTAACACAAAATTAAATAATTTGAAAAAAAGTTTTATTTTTAACAATAACTTGACTAGTTATGGTACCGTAATTTCTATTTTATCGACATTTATTACGGTTGAAAAATTATTTTGTAATTTAGCAAAAATAAAGTGTATAAATTAAAAATACAAGTTCTACAAGTCTTGTAAAATCCTACAAGTCTTGTGAAATTATTTGATAAACATAATTTACAAGAGTTTGTAAAAAGTTCTTGTAACTTGTAACTTGTAACTTGTGAGCTTGTAGACTTGTAATGTTTGATAAACAGGGCACAGCTCGCCCAACTTCAACATACATACCTACAAGTGTAGAAACTAGAAACAAGTTATTTTTTACTTTGTAGTGGTTTTGGAAGTCGGGTTTTTTTTTGATAAATTTTTTTTGTCTATTCTCTATACCTAGTCTATAATGATTTATATTCTCCGTGAAAGTATTAAGTATGTATACTCATTTTCACAATAAATTTAAAAGTTGGCCGCTTTCTTCTTAGCGATGCTTACTTACAAAACTACAGAAGAGATGAAGTGGAAATTAAAACAAGTACATATATTTTAATCATAAATAAGATTATTTTTATTGCTTATCACATCCACATTTCAAAATCGCTGCAGTAGCATACTGTGCATAGTTAGGTAGGTACCTTATATTATATTCACTTTTTCATCATGGTAACATCAGATTAAGAGAATGTTCCAGATATTCTAAATAAAATAAATGCTTACATACAAAATTATTATAACATGGTGAATTAAAATTATAAAGAATTACTTCAAAAGCAAAAAAGAGAGAAATATTATGCAATAAACAATTCGGACTTTAGTCTTCGCCTCCCAGGGAATCCGTAATTAATTCTTTCCTCCAGGAGGCTGTAATGGTTGGCCACGTTCTTTTCCACGTAGTTTTATTCCAATTGCTCTTTCAATTTTACCAAGTACAATGTTATTCGGAATTCCACGACCTGCTTCATAGTCGTTTACGATTTGAGGCTTTTCACATATTTTTGTTGCCAAATCTTTTTGACTCATACCCTTGGCTTGTCTGCCTTGCATTATTAGTTTTCCTAAATCAAGGGGTATTTTTTCATGTCGCAGTTCCTCAGTTTCTCTATCAAGTTTAGCAGTGTTTTTAGTGGTAACGTGTTGTTTATTAGTTCCCGCACCATATTTTTGTTGAGTGTCCACTGGTACACCTTGACGACGTGCAGCATTGACGGCTTGTTCTGTCTTCAGAGCTGATGCTTTTGGTGGTTTCTTGCGAAGGATAGTAACAGTATCCCAATCCGACATGATTAGATCTAGATATTGGATTTACTGAGTTTATCGAAATAACCAAAATTTTCCTGATGGACGTCTTTTTCTTCTAGCCAGCCAGCCAGAGACACAGAATACAGATCACTAATATACCACATATTACTATATACTAGTCTGGCAATAGAGCACACCACCGAGTACAGCTGCAGGGCGATTTCGTAAAATCTACATCAATCATTAGCTCAGATTAAGAATCAAGGTAGATTTGGCATTAAAATAATAAAACCTTGTTAGAGCAAGCTAGGTGTATAGAAAAGCTCTGAAGAGTGATAGAGATGTAAACACAGTTTTTTGTCTTTGTCATAGTTTAGCTTTTTTTTGTTGGGCACGTTGTTGTGTGGAGGTTTGTTGTGCCCAACAAACTTCTGTGATAGTAATTTATTGCGAATATTACGAGTTTTTATTTAGCCATTTATGTTGCATTGCTGTGTAAAAATTGTAGCGAACGCAAATTATTAAACATAACCTTTTATACGTAAGTTTTATTTCGCTTATTATATTTATACGCGTTTGACAAGTCGCCTTATTCTTGTCTGAGATCATTAGGTATTATAAATGTGATTCTGTTATCCAGGGCCGTAAAATAAATTTAAAAAAAAAATGTGATTGCAACAAAGAAGTTGGAAGTACTACTACGTATGCTCACAGATCACATCACTATATACCGTAAAACGGGGTGAATAGGTACGAAATCTAACTTCGCACTGAAATTTACGGATGTTTTGGTACAAATTATGATGCTTTAACTGTTTGTAAGCATCTCCGGTTGTAAGAATTCTAAGGAAACATCCAAAAAATATAAAATAATGATAAATTACTAGTATATTTTAATCAAAATATATGCTGTCCCTATTTATACTTGATCCGGGGTGTAACGGAATGGCAAAGGGGTGAATAGGGAAAAAAGGTTAGGGTTGTCAAACACAAGTTAGTCGATAGACTCTAATATTACAAAACTAGCTTATGCTCGCGACTTCGTCCGACACAAATTTCAAACCCCTATTTCAACCCCTTAGGGGTTGAGTTTTCAAAAATCCTTTCTTAGCGGATGCCTATGTCTTAATAGTTATCTTTATACCAAATTTCAGCCCGATCTGTCCAGTAGTTTGAGCTGTACGTTGATAGATCAGTCAGTCAGTCACCTTTTCCTTTTATATATTGAGAATGACTGATTTTGAGAATTCTTTCACCATATTCTATAGCTATTTTATTCAGAAGTAACATAGGCTATATGTTATTATACATGGCATAGTAGGTATCAAATCTTTAAAAAAAAGCAACCGCCGAGTTTCTTGCTGGTTGCTGGCATTCCGAATCAGTG
This sequence comes from Maniola hyperantus, assembly GCF_902806685.2. NCBI lineage: Eukaryota > Metazoa > Arthropoda > Insecta > Lepidoptera > Nymphalidae > Maniola > Maniola hyperantus. Next base: position 11,743,765 of record NC_048539.1, on the reverse strand, counting down.
GTTTGACGATTCAAAAATAAATAAATAAAAATATTTTTTATTTAATTAAACTGTTACAAGTAGTGTAGTTACCTATACTTGTAAAAGTTTGATTGAATAAAAAATATTTTTATTTATTTATTTATTTATCAATATTAAACAGTAAAATGCCATTTAACAAAATTTTACTAGTCGACTACACAAGAAGGAAGAATTTTTTGAACAATTTAATTAAATATTTAAAGTGACAGCCCTGTCCCTATATAAACCTTACTGTTCCTATTTAACCTTGATTCGTTCCAATTCAGTAAGTATAGCGTTCCTATCCACCCCTTTCCCGTACCTATAATCCCCATGGCGAAGCCAAAACCACTTGGTTTCCAATTTTTTCTTTTTTACAGAAAAATATGTAACATTTAGACAAATCTGCTTTTGTGACGCCTCTTAGATAAATGTTTAATGATTTCTAATAGTTTTTGTACTGTTTTATTCTCGTACTGCGTCAAAGTAAACAAAGTTTTGAGACCTACGGCTTAGCGTGTTTTGAACAACGTTTTTGCAATGACGCTTTCGTTATTTTAATGTCAATTTGTGTCTGGTTCAGTGTTGCCAAATAAAAGATGAAATATTCTACTATAGGGAAAAACAATGCTACCAAAATTCTAAGCTGTTTTGGGTATTATTTTTACGTTCAAATCTCATTCCCAGTTTTGTCCCTATTCACACCCCAGTTCCTATTCACCCCGTTTTACGGTACTAGTTCTGATTGGCTGAATTTGTGCGATTCCTGAGACCATGAAACCTCAGAATTAGAATAGATAGGTCATATGTTATTGGTCTGTGGATAGGTCTTAGATAGATACCTACCTTATCTGTGCATGAAACCCGTAGATAGAATAATAGGTAGATTTAAGTACTGTGTAACCGTGTATGAGATAGCGATAGCACGACGTAACAATGAATAATACGACAATTATGACCATTGTTTAGTAGTCAATATTTGTATTAAATCAACAATGTTTATATTAAACGTTTTTATGTGAAAATAAGTAAATAACTCATGAGTAATACAATTACGCAACGAATTCTCAAAGTTTGTTTTGCAACTTCTTGTATGTATTCTTGAAAAAAACCAGTTACACGATAAGGGACAAAAAATAGGTTAGCTGCGTCTCTGTTTATCACATCAGTAATTTTATCTGTGTTCTCTTTTTAGTGCGTGCATTTACCTTTATTACTCTATCTACGATGAATATATTAATATTACTCTTTGGTACCGTGCGGTCCCGGTTTAAGAATGTGACCGCTCCATGTCTTCCCGTGGATGTCGTAAAAGGCGACTAAGGGATAAACCGAATGGTGGCGGTTCGAACGTATTTCCACCAAACAAAAGCGTTCCCAAAGAGGGTTAGCGTCAGGCAGGCGGCCGGCTGCAAAACATCTTGCCAAATCCCTACAACATGACTAATAAAGATATGTGTGAAAATGTTAGGGCGTACCCTCTAGGTGACGCGCAGGGGCAGCACCCGGCGCCTGTGAGAAATGGACTAGGGTTGTTGCATCAGGGACGGGTGCAACGTAAGAAGCGAGTCCGAGAAGTAAAAATGAGGATGATAAGCTGGAATGTGGGAACGATGACTGGAAGAGGAAGAGAGCTAGCGGATGTATTAGAAAAGAGAAGAATAAATGTTGCCTGTCTACAAGAAACGAGGTGGAAGGGTACGAAAGCGAGGGAAATTGGGGCTGAGTATAAATTTTTCTATAGTGTGAGTGACGGTAGGAAAAATGGTGTGGGAGTGGTATTAGACAAAGACCTGAAAAAATGTGTGACAGACGTAAATAGAGTGAATGACCGAATTATAGTTGTTAAGCTAGTTATACAAAACGTAGTTGTAAACATAGTGAGTGTGTATGCGCCACAGGTAGGGTGTGATGATGAAATGAAAGAGACGTTTTGGAAAAATTTTGATGCTGTTATGATGGGTATTCCACAAAGCGAAGAAATATATATAGGAGGGGATTTTAACAGTCATGTAGGAAGAACGAATGAAAATTTTGAAAGAGTGCATGGGAGTTGGGGTTTTGGGACTCGAAACAGAGAGGGAGAAACACTACTGCAATCGGCATCTGCCTTTGACATGGTCATAGTAAATACATTTTTTGAGAAACGAGACCAGCATTTAATTACTTACCAAAGTGGCAACCACAGATCACAAATAGACTATTTTCTAATTAGTAGGAAAAATCTTAACACAGTGAAGGACTGTAAAGTCATACCGGGGGAACCATTAGCATCTCAACACAGACTTTTACTAATGGAAATGAAAGTAAAGGTTCAAACCATCAAGTCCAAGCCTAAAACCCTGCCTAAAATAAAATGGTACATGATAGAAAAAGAGGAGTGCGCGATAGAATTTCAAAGACGAGTGGTAGACAAAATGATTGAAATGGATGGTGATTTTCAAAAGAAATCGGTGAATGAGTGCTGGAATGAAATGGCTTCATTTATGAGGAGTGTGGCAATGGATATTTTTGGTGAGACGAAGAATAGAAGGCGGATTGACAAAGACACCTGGTGGTGGAGTGAGGACGTACAAAAAGTTCTGAAAGAAAAAAAAGATGCCTTTAAAGAGTGGAAAGGAGTGAGCGATAGTGACGTAATTATGAAACAAAATAAAAGGGAAGTATATATGGAGCGTAAAAAGAAAGCTAAGAGAGCTGTCGGTATCGCAAGGGGAAAGGCACAAGAAAAATTGTATAGGTCTCTTAAAAAGCCCCCAAGGCCAAAAAGATTTATACCGACTAGCAAGAGCAAGAGAAAAGAATGCAAGGGATATTATTCACATCAAATGCATAAAGGATAGTAAAAAGAAAGTTTTAACAAATGAAGAGGACATAAAAGACCGTTGGAGAGAATATTTTAGAAAGTTAATGAATGAAGAGAATGAGTGGAGTGGAGAGTTAGATAATGTACCAACTAACTTGGGTATGGTAGAACAGGTGAGTATAGATGAAGTAAGAAAGGCAGTACAGAGTATGAAAAATGGTAGAGCAACAGGGCCAGATAGTATACCAGCTGAAGTATGGAAGTTCCTAAAAGAAGATGGATGGAGCTGGCTGACTTTATTCTTCAATAAGCTGTTGCATGAGGAGGAGATCCCCGAAGAATGGTGCAACAGTTTGTTGGTGCCCATTTACAAAAACAAGGGTGATGAACAAGACTGTAACAGCTATCGAGCAATAAAGCTCATGTCGCATAGTATGAAGATTTGGGAAAAAGTGACAGAAAGGAGACTGAGGTCACACAAAACCAGTTCGGGTTTATGCCCGGTCGAGGTACCACAGATGCAATATTCGCACTCCGTCAACTCTGCGAGAAATACAGGGGTGCACGTAGAAACCTGCACATGGTATTTATCGACCTGGAGAAGGCATATGATAGAGTTCCTCGTGATGTTTTGTGGTGGGCTATGAAAGTAAAGAGAGTGCCTGGGAAGTACGTGAGGCTTGTGAAAGCGATGTATAGACAAGCAAGCACAAGGGGTACCTCGGTTCGCTCTTCCAAAACGACGGTAATATTGACCGAGACGTGAACAATAGAATGAATGCGGGATGGATGAAATGGCGACAGGTCTCAGGTGTTACATGCGACCCGCAAATGCCCCTTAAACTTAAGGGGAAAATCTATAAAACAGTCGTTAGACCTGTCACATTGTATGGTTCAGAATATTGGGCGGTAAAAGGGACGGATGAAAGGCGAGTACATGCGAATGTTGAGATGGATGTGTGGTGTGACAAGGATGGATAAGATAAGAAATGAATATATAAGGGGTAGTTTGAAAGTAGCGCCAGTGGTAGAAAAGATGAGGGGTAATAGGCTGGCATGGTATGGGCATATAATGCGGAGGGAAGAAAGCCATGTCACTAGAAGAATGTTAAGTATGCATGTGGAAGGAAAAAAGAGGAGAGGACGACCAAAGAAAAGGTGGATGGATTGCGTGAAAGAGGATATGCGTGAAAAAGAAGTGGATAATACGTTGACGAATGACAGGAATGAGTGGAAGAAGAAGACGACTCTATCTACGATGAAACCCATAATATAATCAAGCATAATATAACATGAAACCACAGATTATAGCCGATATGTGGCTCACGAAAATATCGACCAACGTTGCGGCCACTATCGTGACCAACAAGTGTAGCCAGCCTAATGAACTTGAACCATTTTTCATCTGTATTCACCATCGATTTCTACCAACGTATAGTCAATGATTTTAGTTGAATCTGTATTTTGCTATACCTCTTTAGTCGTCTATGCCCGTAGTCTATGCCATAGACCCAGTATTGCCAGTTGATTACAGGTTACATCAGTTCTATTTTTCGTAACTTTGACCTCTCATGTAACATTCTAATAGAATAGAGAATAATATATATTTTTTTAATTGAATTGAATTTGTGATTATTTAAGTTTTTCTTGCACAGGCGCAACCGTGAAAGTTCCTCAGTACTCATTGTGCCTCTTATCCAAACACGTTACACCACCGCGATCGGTCTAGCGTTACATCTTTATTTCGCTGGTTTGAAATCACTGTTTGTGCTAACTAGTTAGTCGCAGGTGCTAACTTATGTTAATATAACTTAAAGCATAATATGTATTTATGTTGTGTTAATAAATTTTATACATTTACAATTTGCATGACATCTTAATTGACCGAGCGAAGCGAGGTCTCCGAGTCTACTTGAGTGAAATTGCACTTGTCCGTCTGCCTGTCTGTCAGAGCGTTATAACTCCTGAATTATACTAAACGTAATTACTTCAAGTTTAAACATAATATGTAAACTGAGTTCCTTCAGCCGGACATTGCATAAAAAATATGAAAAGCTTTTTTCAGGGGGGCTCTCATACAAAATGCTTTAAAGTGAAGATTGAATTCGACGCTATATTATGTCAAAAATGGCTTCATATTAGAAACTTAAACTTGTGTATAATTACAGCTATATCCTGTACCTACTTGAACAACAAATACTAAAAATAGATAAATATTATAAAGAAATGAAATTATTTGGGCATCAATGATGTAGGGTCTTCTGACCTTTCGATCGACCTAAGTCAATCGGGGTGCGGGCCCCGAGGCTGGGCCTCCTTGACCGGGCATTTCCTCTCAGGTAGCACATTACCTGGATCCTAATAGTTTTTGGCCTGGTAGGCCAAGGTCTCGTCTTATTATTGTTTTGTCTCTTTATGAAGTGTCAAATCCGGTGGTCAATGTCTTGCGTCATCCTGTTCACCGCCACTGATGCATGCGTTGGGTTCAGGTACTTGTGGTGGCCCCAGAAGCTCGCGAGGTAAAGGACGCCCGTCTGGCGGTCTCGCGTGAAGCGGGGCGTTGCCGTGGAGATGTACGCAAGCACTGTAGTATGATGGACTTACTCCTCCACGACCGGTACTGGTATCTCGATGAATGACGTCATTTCGGACGTACGCGGCGGACGAGCTCTCACGATAATACGCAGGCGTCTGTTCTGCTGGATTTGTAGTCGCTGCTTCTGGTATGCTGAGCAGAGGGCATACCAGGCTGGGGCCGCAAAAGTCAGGCGCGAACGGACGTAGGCCCCGTAGACTCTCAGTTTGGTCGAGTGATAGTTTGGAGGCGAAAAGAGAATGGAGCATCGACCGGGCATCATTATCAGTTTAATATAGTTAGTTAACTTCACAATAATATATAATAGATGGCGCTGTTGCAAAATTCAATAATCTGCAATAATAATCATTCTCTTTTTGCGTATAATGTTAAAAGTTAACTAGTTATTACAAATATAGTTAATATAATTAAAACTATGATAGAAGAATTATGGGATACCTACCATACCACGAGGTCTTAGTTTGGGGCTAATCACTAGTATTATGGTTGGTTAAGGCTGGAATATTACTGTAGGTAATATTTAATGTAGTTACCTAATATTATGTAGCTACAAACTAATAAAAAAATTAATATACCTAACCTACCTAGGTACTAGTTGTATCAAAGCAAAAAGTATCAAAAATATTGCGCTCGCTTCACTCGTGTATCCTTTTGCTTTTTATTTTGTCTTGCCAACATTTCAAAATAACAATATAGTTAATTACCTAACTAACTACTTAAATTACTTATATTTTTATCGTCGTGTTTGTTTGTTCGTTTTTCTTCTTGCATCTGCTAAGAAGCTAAGAATTAAGCGAAGCGACGAAAAGGGTAATTTATTAAAAAATCTTTAAAAATAACTAACTAAATAATAGAACATTTTTGATTTAAAGAAAACAAAAATGTGACTTTAGGAAATTAAACGTAAATTTAGAGTCGAGGACCTTGGCAACACTTTATGGATGAGATTCGGACCACGGCACGGTTTTTTTCGTATTTCGACGTCTTGAGAGTCAAGAGATATTTTGCATACATTTTTACATAAATGTTAGTATGCAATTAATTTTACCACTGTATATTGATTAATATAAACTTCTAAAATCTTAAAAGTATCGCACTCCAACGTTCAAATAATATTAAATAGGTCCAGTTTTGTTACCGCGGGAAAACGGCGATAGGTTTGACTACTATAATGGCCGCAATAGCGCCAATGCTTTTAGTGTTTGTCCATTTAATATGAATTCCAAAAACAAATTATGGTGGTCAAAGCCTGCCTCCAATATTAAAAAGCAGGTTTAAAATGGATATTAACGCTGGTAAGTTTTTTCATTGTTTAATCAGTTACATAAACATATTCACGATAAATTAATTTTAGCAGTTCGTACACATTTTATTTTATAGCTGATGACTATATATAAATATCACAATACATACGGATTAATGTTAAAAGTTTTCCTCACTAAAGATATCTTATTTTAACAATAGTGGAATGTTAACAATTTATGGCTTTACCTCGTCAACACGTCGACGGCGTATCATGTAACCAAAAGGTAGCCTCAGTACATTATTTGTTCTTTTCCATCAAACAGTTATTTATTTAATATCAAAAGGTTTTTGAATTATCACAATTCACAACGCATGCAGTTCAATATGACATTTTTTGAGTGACAAACATCCACACAATATTACAAACTTTTTCTGGTGTGGAATATGATTGTGCTTTTTGAAAGGCATGCTTAGAATGTAAAAACATTACAAGATCTCATAAATTTGTCTCGTTGCATCTTGACAGGCCCTCATTTAAATATCTTTAAATAAGGGACATCTTACATTTTGGATGATTCCTGATTCTCATAGGATTAGGTAACTACTTAGCATACAAAAATAAGTGCATAGTTAAGGTCATATTATAGTCAAGTTTTTCCCACTGATAATAATGCTGCTTCTAGTTCCATGGTTATATGGAAAAAGTCAAACAAGAATGAGTGGGGGTGCATGGAACATGAATGTGTGTACCTATTCAACAAGCAAGTACAAAAAATATTTCTCATAATGAATACTTTGTATCATTGAGACAATGGTTATCTCACAACTCAAAACTGCTGTACATATTTTGATATATATGTATATTTGATAGCCAATATTCTGTTCACTAAAATGTTAACACATACATCACGTTACATATTATACATTGGTACATAAAAATTACAGCAAAAATTATTAAATCAAGAAAAATTACACAGCAAAAAGACCAGGTAGAAAATTCTTACAAATGCTATCAACAAAGAATTAAATCAGGATCAATGTAAAAACGACTTAAATGCAAAATAGTTAAAGATCTGCCTCTATAATAAAAAATACTAAAAATTACAAAACGGCCGCCATGAAAATTTAAAAAAATTAAAAAGTGATATTTCTTGTATGATGGTACGGAACCCTTCGTGTGCGAGCCTGACTCGCACTTGACTGATTTTATTTTACCTTTTGACCCCATTGAATAAAAAACTGACAAAATCAAAAAATATTTCAAAGTTATGAAAGTGACTGTTTAATTGTGTAAAAATATAAAGACATTCATGAGTGATGTTAAATTTAAACAGCTGGTAAAAATTTTTGATCCCTAAATCTATCTCTATATATGAAAATGAATCGCTGAATGTGTTGCTGATCGCAAATGTCGAGAACAGCTGAACCAATTTCGCTAATTCTTCTTTCATAATATTCCTTGAAATACGGGGATGGTTCTTAGGGAGAGAAAAGTTTAAAAAAAAATCTGAATAAGAATCAACTGTTAGGCGGTACAAAGTTCGCCGGGGCAGCTAGTATAATAAATGTGTGTCATCCATTTGTGACTAGTTTTTTGGGGTGTCCTCTATTGTGTTACCTTGACCAGGTTCATTAAAATTAAAATTTAATTAAATAAATTGTTGAATAATAAAGTTTTTACTATGAAAAAGTAATATATAATAATTACTGCCCCCATATAATAAACTGGTTTTGTTGTAATTAATATGTTTGTTAGAGAAGAATTAAGTCAAAATGTTCCTTATATTGTCATTCATTAGTGCCATGCCCTTAATGATTATTTATCCCGACTAATATTATAAAGGCGAAAGTTTGTATGTGTGTGTGTGTGTGTGTGTGTGTGTGTGTGTGTGTGTGTGTGTGTGTGTGTGTGTGTGTGTGTGTTTGTTACTCCTTTACGCAAAAAGTACTGGACGGATTTGGCTGAAATTTTTAATTGAATTTAATTTAAAACAACTTTATTGTTACTAAAATTACAGAGAGTAAGAATACAGGATACACTTAAAAAACAAAGGGCGACCTTATCACTAAAGTGATCTCTTCCAGCCAACCCATACTTAAGAACTTATAGAACTGTAAGACGGGGAGTCGCAATGTAGTTATAAATACATAAACATACACTCTAATAGGTACATACTATACAATATAATGTTATATAGTATAATATAATATAATATATACATATATATAAATAATATATAAAATCAATGTAATATAATTAAAAAATAATACATAGCTAACTGTACATATTCTTATCGCAGAAAATCTACAGTGACAGATAGTGTTTCTTAACACGGTTTTTAAAGATCGCCAGCGATTTGGAGCGTCTTGAAGATAGATTATACTCTGGATTAACACATAGGCTACTTTTTATCCCGGAAAATCAAAGAGTTCCCGCGGGATTTTGAAAAACGTAAATCCACGCGGACGAAGTCGCGGGCATCAGCTAGTGTATCATAAAGTAATATTTAACTAATTGTTTTCTTTTTGCTGTCATTTTGGAAGTATGCTTCTGCAAGTGAGTATATTATCATCTTACAAGTTTGACTATCCTACATTATAAAGCTCTCGCTAATTAAGTAATTAATAATATAAAACATCTATTATTATATTTCCATAGATTCAAGATTTCAAGGTGTTATGAACACCTTCATATTCATACTCCAATGAACAATGAGTTCTTTGAATACTGAATTCAGTTTTTATAAAACTTGTGAAAGTTGTATCTCCAATCAGTTATCAGCAGATTATCTTTGTAACATACCTATGTAGATGCTAACCACTTCGTTATATAAATAATAAATAAATAAATAAATAAAAATCTTTTTTATTCAAATAAACTTTTACAAGTACTTTCGAATAGTCGAATTACATCGAAATTCGAATAGTACATCTACACTGGTTCGGAATGCCTTATAAATATATTTTGTTAAAAAATATTAATCTTAAGGAGGTCTCTATTCACTGTAATGTATGGCAGAGGCTTGCATATTTAATTATTTAAATTACACTGAAGATGTCGAATATTGGCCACATACAAAAACATTATGCTTAAGCATTTGGGCAGAAACTTGTTAGTCCGCACTCCAGCTAATCTGAAATGCCTCTGCAATGCAAATGACCATCTTGAGAAAATGCTTGTACACAAATTAATACTATAAGGAATTTTCCATTTCGCTGAATATGATTTGTCAAAGTTCTACATATTATATTAAAGTTTGAAAAAAAATTTACATTTAATTATTATTTATAACCTTTTTGCATGATCAAAACATACATTTCATTACAAAAACCTCGTTTTATTTGAAATCTGCCTTTTAAAAAAACTAATATTACATGCTATAATCTGAACCCTTCATACATCCAAACAGGTCATAAATTTTGGTATCTGCTGTTTTATATTATGCTTCTGATTTTAGTCTTTTTGTTGGGGTTTTTTTGTTATATATATCTGGCTTTGAAATGGGCAAAAGAGTAGCTAAATTTTTGACATATTCAATTGTATTAGATAAGCTTTGATAAGCGTGGAATGTAGAACTTCAGACAGTTCAGGGTTTAACACCTTACTAAGGTAATTACAACAACACCCATTTCTTTGTAGAGGTCTCAACACAGTTGTCTCTGATCGATGCTCTCCTGAACGATTTTGACAAGACAATTACACCATGCACTAACAAAAAGAATGAGAAAAAAGAAGAAGAAACACAGGATGCCATGCCAGACTCTACGACCAACACGGAAAAGAATAATGGAAACCCTTTCCACTGTGGTGATGATGTACTGGTGCCCAACAAAGATGGAAGATACTATTTAGGTTTGTTAAATTTATGCAGTAATAATAGAGGGTTTAAAACTTCTAGTTAGGTCTGAACATGAATGGCGTAGAAATCTATGTTATGCTCATAATAGAAGTCTGTTAAAAACTGGACAATTTCTGTACATTAAAATTGGTGTGTTATTATATATAGCCAAACTGTCTAGTCTGTGTGTGCATTACGCTAAAACTAGTCTTAGTCATAGTATCTTTTACTTGTTATTATCTAAACCTGAGTCACTTAACCCAATGGAGGGGCTTTATAAACAGTGTGACTGCCATCTGATATTAATTCCAGCACTAGTGTGAGAATTACCAAAATTATATATCTAGCTATGGCCTGAGGTGCAAACCTTTATAATTACTCTAATTATTATCACAGCAGGCATGGAATAACCTTACATGTTACTCCTTTAACAGGGACAATAGTAGAGCTGAGCACCAGCAATGACAATGACTCGTGCGAAGTGGGCACGGGCCTGGCGCGCTGTCTGGTCAAGTTCGGCGACGGGACCCACGCGTGGGCGGCCGTGTCGTCGCTCAAGCTGCTCAGCGCGCCGCCGGCGGACGACGGCCGCATCATGTGCGTTGTGTGCAAGCGGCGCGACGGCCCTGCCGCCAGCCCCGCCGCCAACGCGATCATCGCGTGCGACATGTGCGGCCGCGGCTACCACGCCAAGTGCCACACGCCGCCCGTCGAAGCGTGGATAAGCGGTAAGCGACCCCATCAATCAAGCTACTGAAACTTCGTCATCTAAAGCAATGGCTGCCCTACTACTGAGCATGGTCTCCTCTCAGAATTCGAAGTGTGTAATCCACTGCGCTGGTCAAGTGCAGATTGGCAGACTTCACAACCTTTGAGAACACCATGGAGAATTCTCAGGCATATAGGGTTTCTCACGATGTTTTCCTTCTATTTTACTAGCTTATACTCGCGACTTCGTCGTCGTGGACTACACAATTTTCAAACCCCTTAGTGGTTGAATTTTCAAAAGTCATTTCTTAGTGGATGTCTACATCATAATAGCTCATACGTCAAATTTCAGCCCGATCCGTCCAGTAGTTTGGGCTGTGCGTTGATAGATCAGTCAGTCAGCTTTTCCTTTTATATATTTAGAAGATTTGCTGAGAATGAAACGCACATCTTAATTCCGAAAAGATAGAGATGCGTGCCCAGGATCGAACCACGAACTCTCCAAATAGGAAGCTGTAGTCTTAACCACTCTAACTGAAACTTACAGAGATATTTTTCAGACCATCAATAATAAAATTGATTGTTTTATTTTGCGTGTGTATTGCATTAAGGGCGTTTGTGCACTCATCCGTGATTTGACGGATCCGTAAAAAAAAACGAATCGAATGTACGTATTTGTATGACGGCCACATTAAAGAATCACGGATAAGAACCGAATACGGATGAGTGCACAAACACTCTAACACGTGATGTATGAACATAGGAGCATCATGGCACTGCAAGCGGTGTGTGGAGCAGAGGTACCGCGTGGCCGCGGCCGAGAACCGCGCGCTGAAGAGGTCCGACTTGTTCCGGTTCAAGGGTGGCCAGCAGAGGCGTCAGCAGCAGGAACTCACGCCACCGTGTGACGTGAGTTCATTATATAAAACCTTATATTTGACATTTCAATCTAGCAGTCATTCTTAGTTTCTTTTAAAAACAAAATATTAATTAATTAATGTAACTAATTCCAAATGTTGGTTCGTATTATTCACACTTCACGCGCTATGCGCGAAGTGAGATCTTGAGTATGTCCGGCCCGATGTTTATTGTAATAGCATGCTCTCCCGATCGACTTGGAGCGACCATGGACAGAGAAAGATCTTTCCTAACTAAACTAGCTTTTATAGGGTAGTGAGTAGGTCACACAAAACAAATATTTCAATCTGAAGTTGCATTTGTGCAAGTCTGGCTGTTAGTCATACGCCTCATGTTCTTTTTTTTTGTTACTGTGTGGACTATGAGTAGATTGGTTGAAGAACAGATTAGCGTGATTAGAGAAAACTTCCCCAGCGGAAATTTCCACGAGTCTCGGCTATCTAGTGCGTTCTTTGTCTTTAGTCGACGAATCGCCTGCACCATTGTGTTATTGTCGTATGAGCAAAGACTGCGATTTTTGCATTAACTATTTCCATTGATATAGAGCCACATTGCTTTGTTGCCTACAATGATGTTTGGTTGTTTCAGACTGCGTCCACGACGTCCACCGCGTCCGAAGCTGGCAAGGACCAACATGAGGCCCATTGTTATTGTGGCGACAAGAGTGATTGGCTCGCGCAAGTATGTGACTTGAAACATTTGTTTGTTTATTTGTAAACGATAAAATCTGAAATTACTGAATCGATTTTAACAATTATTTCACCATTAGAAAGCCACTTTATCCAGATTCCAGAAGTAACAGTACAAGGCTGTATGTATATTATGTATAACTATCTCATGCTCGTGACTTTCGTCTGCATGGACTACACATACTTCAAACCCCTATTTCACCCCCTTTGGAGTTGAATTTTCAAAAATTCTTTCTTAGCGGATGCCTGTCATAATAGCTATCTGCATGCCAAATTTCAGCCCAGAATTTTGAAAATTCGTCCCCTAAGGGGGTGAAATAGGGGTTTGCAATTTGTGTAGTCCACGCAGACGAAGTCGCGAGCATATGCTAGTTTAGATATATAAGTATAATTCATAAATATTATTTTTGTGTCAACTGTCATGTCAAAAGTACAATTTTAGTACTTATTATAAAGGTGAATCACTTTTGACATTACAGTTGACACATAGAGCTAAAATGGTGTGTGAGTTCTCATTTTGTACGGACTATAAATATCAAAATTTCACACAAGCAAACTTGGATGGGTTACCTAGTATATTACATAATGTTAGAAAATGATTTCATGTATTTTCAGATGTTACTATGCTGTCGATGCTCTCGCTGGTTTCACCAAAGATGCGTTTCGAGTTTGCAGTATCCACTATATGCGGGGGATAAGTGAGTTTCTTAAAATATATTATTGACTGTTGGAGCCAGCTTAAGTAACAATACAAATGTTTTTAGGGTACCGTACCTCAAAAGGAAAAAAGGAACCCTTACAGGATCACTTTGTTGTCTGTCTGTCGTGTCTCTCAAGAAACCTATAGGGTACTTTCGATTGATCTAGAATCTGCCAAATTTCTTGCCTGCTAAAATTCAAATTTAGATCTTATAGCATAAGCGAAGGATAAAATCCGAAAACCGTTAATAGAAATATTTTAGATTACTACACATTAGAAATGCGCAAAACTGGACGTTTATCAGGTTGTACATATTCGCGTGTGCGAACTGCAACGGCGGCGCGGAGTACCTGCGCCGGCTGGAGCTGTGCTGGCTGGAGCTGGCGCACCTAGCGCTGTTCAACCTCACCGCCTACAACGCGCCCAACTATTTCGACCTGGACACCGTCATCATGCCCTACATCATGGACAACTGGCACGCGCTGCAACTGCCGGAAAAGGTGACACTACACAATTCCATTGCCGAGTTCGGTGTCAGCAACTGGGCTGGCTTTACATATGCACCTTACCTTACTTAACTGTTCACATAAAGCTACAGATCTGTTCCTGAGATCCAACCCCCTAGTAATCCAATCAATATTCACACACAGATGTGGCGAACTCCGGTGACAGAGCGTCGGGAAAAGATCCTAACCGCGCTCACCTCTTCGCGGAAGCGCTTCAAATGTGGGCGAGAGATGAAGAAGCGCGCAACCATATGGGGCTTGCGCCTGCGCCGGCCGCCGCCCCCGCCGCTGCAGCTCTCTGCTTTAGAGCAGGTACACATGAAACTAAACTCTAATTGGCTTCCGAGACGGTCAAGCGGCTTGGCGTTAAGCACATACATTTTTGCTCGATGCTTGAGTCAAGCATTTACATGATTGATGCGATTTTATATTTTGACTCGACGCGATGTTCGAGATATGAAAAAAATGCCGTTTGCTTGATACGACCGTCAAGCACTTGATCAAGCAAAACAAAACTACATGCTTGACCGTCTCCGTAGCTCTTAAGGGTGACCAATCAACACTAAACTTTTTGAAGTTGGGTATTATTGTAAACACTTTCTGATGGTCAATTACTGAATTTGCAATACAATGATATAATAATTTCAAATTTGATTACGTAAACTTAAAACAACAGCTACGAGGGCTGCTGTGCTGTGCTGTACTCTATCGCTCCTCTTAGATTATAATGAAGATACAAATAAACCCTGCTGCGCTGCGCTTTGTACGGCTGTGCTGTTGTTAGAACATAGCAAATGATCACGCGATACGCGCTGGCTCGCTCGTCATTGTGTTGCCCATCTCGCTCAGTCTTCCGTCTGTCTCGCTTTCACTTGTGCGTATGCATGTCACGCTGACGCAGTCACAGTGCAGAAAATGCGCAGGTGCAAACCGAGTGATTTGAACTGCGGTAAAATGTACCTTGTTCAAATGAGCGTGTCAAAGTGTGCATGTGGGAAAGAGAAATACGGCGCAAATATTGCGCGTAACTATGTTCTGCTGATCGAGTGGCGGCAGCCGCATTAGCATTCATGTGGATTCTGCAGTGTCTGAAGTAGCCCTAACGAAACCAACTTCCTTCACAAATGTAATATTTCTTGCCAATATCAGTCTGTTTTGTAACTGTTTAGTGTTTGTAGGTAAAGGAAGGAGAGCCGCTGACTGACAAGCTTGTTAGAGAGTATGCCCCACGGTTACGATTTCTGTGCAGAGCTCCTTCGCCACACACTGAATTTGATGATAGGTAATTAAAAATCATATACAAATCTTATTTTGCAGTTTAAACATTTTAATTAATTCATAAATTCACTTTCAGTTTGCAGCCTTCCAGTAGTAACAACGAAAAAAGTTCCTATAAGAGTCCGACTCAACGCATGATAGTTCCAGTCGATGGTCACTGGTTGAATCTTATGATGGGAAAGCGGTTTCACGAAAACTTGAACTCCAACTCCAATTCCGAAAATGATTCTGCAAGTTCCTACGAATCAGTCAAAACGACGGAGCGCGACGAGCAACTGTCGCCCTCCGTGTGTTCTTCCACCGCGAGGAAATCCGATGCCAAAGATGACGCTTTAGATAAAGTGACACTAGTTCATGAAAACGAGTCTAACGAAGCTAAATCGATCTGTGAAAACTCTCCCGTGCCATCACTCGACCCGTCGTCCTTACCGTGCTCGGTGCAACTGGACAAGATACCCAAAGACGCCGAAGACATCAACTCGAGCAACGACACTTGCAACATAAACGTCAATACGCATACCTCGAGGATAGCAACGATGAACCTAGAAGTGTCCAAGTTATCCACTAAGAACATTATTGAACATTCCAAAATAATGTCGCTCCAGCACATGGACAGTTTACCTCCGTACAGTAGTAGCTTCAACCACGAAGTGGAATCCTCGGGAGACGAAACTTCGAGTAGAGGCACGCTAGACGCTATAATACCACCGCTTAAAGATTTTCAGGGAAAGAATAACCCTTTCCTAATGAAGAATACATATCCATCGAAAACCCCGTTTTCGTCAAATATGAATTTGTACAATAAGCAGAATGGGCGGAGTCAATATCATTCTCGGTTTTCATTGCCCAATCAATTGAATCCACTAATGGGGCCAATGATAAGACCGTTAAAAAGAAAATTAAGCGAAAAGGATATTGTTATTGGTCCAAATGGAGAAGTAAAGCGACGAAAGTATAGACGGCCGCGAAAACATCTTCAACTGCAGGTTGGTTTCATTAAGCATTCACATATTCATCATATCAAAGTAATTAGCGCGTGTGAAGGTGGTTATATTTGCCTGACATGACGACTCGTGTCGTGTTGGGACAGGATGGCTAGTTTTACATTTTATATGTCGTGTTTTTCTACGCCTTCTGACAATATTATGGATCAATACCGCCGACGCCTTAGCCAACAAAACGCTGTGCTGGCGAACTGGCGCCTGCACATTGGTCTGCTGTCCTAATGGTGCCGTTTCCCCGCCCCTCCAACCCCACCGCTCTGACGCGAACTGGGATCGCTTCTGATGCGACAACAGATGTCGTCACAAGTCATAACATATTGCATATTACTAGTATAAACGTTACCATCCATACAAATATTATAAATGCGAAAGTGTGTCTGTCTGTCTGTCTGCTAGCTTTTCACGGCTCATCCGTTCAACCGATTTCGACGAAATTTGGTATAGGGATAGCTTGCATCCCGGGGAAGGGACATAGGCTACTTTTATCCGGGAAAATCAAAGAGTTCCTACGGTATTTTACGGTAAAAACCTACATCCACGCGGGCGAAGCCGCGGGCATCATCTAGTACTATATATATAAAACCGATTCCCGATTACACACATACTGGTGCGGTTCAAAATAAAATGTATGCCTTCTTTATTTTATTAGGTCACCATTATTTGTTCAGTAGATGATATACATAATACAAACCTGGAAATGATTCTAACTAATACACAATTATGAATGTGATCAAGAAATAGTCCATTTGTTATTTTTATTATTGATTAAAATTATTTTTTAGATTTTTAATCTAAAGGTAGTAATTAAGAAAATCATTTTTGCTGTTTTACTTACAAAAATTACACTATTATTAAATTTCAGCTCAATAAGTCTTGTCCACTACCCGACGACGCTTCTAAGACTGCTCAGATGCCAACAGAAAACGGTGATGTCACGCCGCCCGCCGCACATAGTATGAACAACGTCAAATTCCATGGTAGAAGATTAAGACAGAGACCAGAGAAAAACTACTATGAGAACGCGCGAAGAAATACAACAAATAGCGCCAGCAGTAACAATAGCGTAAAGAGTTTACAGTTGAGTCCACATAAAGCTAGCAGCGGTACCGCCGAAGTCGATGCTCGGCAGCTGTCGGCGTTGAAGTCCAGTGTACAGTCGTACTTTAGAGCGGGACAGACGTTCCGCGTTCTCGCGCGAAGAGTCGCGCCGGGACACCCCCCAGCCTACCTCATAGAGTGGGACTCCGCTTCGTAGTACGAGGCGAACATGAATTTATTTAAATATACATTTAATTGTAATTTTTATATATAAGTGCTTGTCTGTAGCATATTCTAGTTGTACAGTAAGATCAAGGAATGTGATATATTATTATTCCAATCTAAATTTGTTTTATTTTTATTCTAAGAACATCATGCACTCTTTTGTAAAAAAATGGGCACCTATCAAATAAACTCTACGAGCTCCTACCATAAGAAGTGATTCCTTAGAATCACTAAGTATGGCTAGTATTGACATCCTCGCCATACGAGGGTCATGCCAAAAGAAATTATGTATATATACAGAACCAGTGTAACCAGAACGCTAGCAAAACTTAGCGTTATTGTTATACTACCTAAACAATCCAATACCAATAACCATTTGCCTCAATTTCGAACCCGCATTGTATGGCGCGCAAAACTCGGGTCAATACCCCGCCTACGACGCGGCATTGCGTCAAAGTGGCCTACTTACGCAACGTTTGTTGACCTCTGGCGTCAGTTAGATGTTTTATTTCAAATATATCGTGAATTTTACAAAATATACGAATTTGTACTATAAGTCCGCAAATTGCTATTGAGCTGGAACCATGTCTCATTAACATCAGCCGAAATAATAACCATCAAGCTCGAAACTTCAGTCTAGTGCTGACGTCACTGAAATGGCGGCCACGCCCATTAGCAATTTCCGGGACTTATATCACCTGTCTTCGTTTTTGCTAGCGTTCAGGTTACATATTCATGACTCTTCATCTTATCTTTGTCTATGCCTAGATAAGTTCGATAAATAGGCTACTTGACAATTTTTTTAAGTTGGTCTTAAATGGTTAATATTTGTCCTATTATATCAAAAAAATTAACACTATATTTTTTTGCGCCCTAAAAACCGTAAAACTTTAATTTAAAAAAATATTTTTCTTAGACAGGTGAAAACACTGTCGGCCATGTTTGGCCGATAGATTATCTGTGCTCTGACGTCATGCATTTGTAAACAACAGTATAACCGGTTATAGCCTATTGCGCACGCCAGCTGAGCTGTACGTTCAAAGGTACCTGTACATACGGGTTTCAAGTTATTTGGACCTAATACTGAGGATTGTGATGTCTGCAATTTCTGAACTACAAGCTGAAGCCGGTGTGTGATATATGTATAATCTTGAAAGTATCCCCTTTCGAACAATAAAAGAATGAATGAAATCGGGTAATCGGACTACGCGTTAATGAGTTAATAATCTGACGACCGGGAGAGCGTTACGTGCTCTTCGAGGCACGGGGGTGACACATCGCCATCTTCCTCTCCGTGCTGGTACTGAGAAAACCCAATTTGATTACCCCTTTTGAATTTTGTCAATGTAAAAATATACTTAGATTGTCTGTTTATCGTAACTTGACGCGTGAGTAATAATATGTTGGCACCATTGCTTCGTTTCTCGTTTTAGAGTAATCGATACTGAAACCAAAACTGTAATTTTTTTTCATTCTTGTATGTATCTATGAATGAAACTACTGAATGAATTCCAATGAAACTTAGTAGCATAGATTATCTACTATTAGTAGTATCTTTCTCTCCGTGCTGGTACTGAGAAAACCCAGTATCTACTTTTGACCCGAACAGGGTATCGAACCCAGGACCTCGTCATCCGCAGTCGAACATGCTAACCACTAGACCAACGAGGCCGTTATTGGTTATGCCAATAATTGGTCGTATCGGGAAGTGGATATAATATCCGAAAGTGACTGTATCGGGAAATGGTCAAAACGGTTTAATAGGGCAGAGCAATGATATTAGAAGAAAAAGAGGTAGATAGGTTACTTATATCAAATTCGATGTTTATTAATGGCACGCTGCGTCAGCGCCGAAAGACTCAACACACATAAACGCATAGATAGTATTTTAACCTCACACAACAGAGAGTAAAGGACGGTGAACTAATAACCTCAGCTTCAGTTGCGCACGAAAAAGAGACGGTTATATTTTGCACTACCTCGTCCTGCACAGAAGAGTGGAAGAAGGACGGATATATGCCTAATAATGCGAGCGTAAAAGAGACGGGACGAGACGGTAAACTAGAAACTCCAAAGAAAAAAAAAACAGTAAAGTCTTTTCGGCTAATGCCGATTTATGCCTACACTGTAGTTGTATAGTAAAATAAAAACCTTATACTGTGGTATTTAATATATTACGAACTAGCTTTTTCCCGCGGTTCCGCTCGTTTTTAGGGTTCCGTGCCCAAGGGGTGCCAACGGGACCCTATTACTAAGCCTCCGCTGTCTGTACGTCCATCTGTCAGCGGGCTGTATCTCGTAAGCCGTAATAGGTAGACAGTTGAAATTTTCACAGAATGTATTTCTATTGCCGCTATAATAAAAATAATAAAAATTAAATTAAATAAAGGGGGCTCCCATACATGGAGAAGTCGAAATAAAATTACTAAATTTTACGCGGACGAAGCCGCGGGAAGGTAGGTAAAGGAATAAAATGTGAAATGAAAATATTTTTTATTTTTGAAAATATTTACTATTACACAATCTACATACCCATAGCCAAAATTCCCTCATTGTATGAAGAGACCCAGCAGTGGACCGTAAAAAGATGTTAGACCATAGTTAATTTATCCTTCCCTAAAACAGGAAATATGCACACTATTTGAATTGTCAATACTCAGAAGAGACCTATCTGTTTATTTTATATTCTTTGATCGGAAACTTTAAAATACGTACAACGATAACTTGATACGTACTTATGGCATGTGACATAAGGTACAAATTGCAATGAGTTGCATTTTACACGAACGTGCACGAGTTTGTTATTGTTAAATAAGTGAAAAATACGAATTATATAAAAGAAATAGTTTTACTTACGAATGAAATGTGATTCCTTGACTTTTGGAAACCTTGCTTGTGTAGTTTGTGCAGAATCTCATCACACACGACGGCATTTTCGGTTGTTTTGGGAGACGAAAATAAAATACACATTACTATCAACGACGTCATCGATAGCGCGACGACAGCGGGCGACTGAGCTCAGGTTTGCTAATTAGCTTAGTTTTAACGTGCCACTTGCGGTCCGCGTATAACGTATCTACCTATTTTCTTCTAATATCATTGGGGCAGAGAGAATTCATGTGAGTTTTCATTTCTCATAAGAGCGCCGCCTGGTCATTCGTAGAGGATTTGAAGCCAGGTTAGACGTAAGTTAGCTGGCAGAAAATATTGTACATCGACATTTAGAAAGGGATTTCGGCTTCGTAGAGCGTTGTCTCTGTTACTTATACCTATGTGAAGTTTTGTCGGTATCAACGACAGAGATAACGCTTTACGAAAGTGGTACTTACCAAAGGTCGATGTACAATATTTCCTGCCTGGTACTGTAATATACTTAGGAATATATTTCTATGGATATTTACGTATTTACTGCCAGATCCATAATGGAAAGTGACCATTGATCTGTTTTAACTAACTCGGGTAAGCAGTGCTTTTATGCATCTATGACATGCATGCTGGTAAGGCTTCGAGCCAAGTCGACACCCTGGAATGTTCCTCATTACGAAAATTTCAACTGTGTAAAAATAAAAAGCAGAGTTTGAGTTGATAAAAAAAGCTGCACCTATACGTCACTGCACTCCGTTGTGGGCGTTGCGCCTTGAGAACTTTAGTTTTATCCACCCAAGTTACGTCCATTATTGCAATTTTCCCAATTGATCGCCTGTGCGACCGCCAGCGGCCTCGACGACTGCCACTTTAGTACTCTCTGATGTGCCCTAGTAATTTCTTTATTTATCACAAATAGATTTGAATGAAATTATTTCAATTTCAAAAAATGAGTTTCCAATTTAAAAAATATAGTAGACATAAGATTTATTCATTAGTTGTGATAGAATAATACGATGTATGGATCCAAGATTTTATACATGGTCGTTTTAAAAAATTATACATTAATTTAAACAACACAGTACAATATGGAATGTCAATATATTTTACTTTACATCTACATTTTTTATGAAGTCTGCAGTACGGCGGAAATAATTATAATTTGCTTATTAATATACAATATTCGTTAATCGGATAGTACTATATTAACAGTTACTCATACCATTAACTTATGAGTATGTTGAATTCCGATAATACTTTATTACATTTTCCACTGGAGTTATCTAACTACAAAACATAAAAGACATATTCCAATGTAAAATAAATATATTTCAAATCAAATGTATGACATTTGATCTGTTTTACGGTTGACAGAATGATAAAAAATCTACTAACATTAAGTAATATTTATCGAAAATCAAACACGTAACAGAAATTCTATTTACTATTAAATACATAACGCACGATGCCGCACTGCAAGGCGACAGTGCACTGTACAGTGGGACAGCGCTTGAAAAATAACACACGTTGCCGCACTTCAAGTCAACAGTGCACTGTAGTAGGACAGCGCTTGAAGAATAACGCACGTTGCCGCACTGCAAGGCGACTGTGCACTGTACAGTGGGACAGCGCTTGAAGAATAACAAATTTCCATGGTTTCAATTGATTATTACCTAGGCGTCAATTAAATTAAATTAAATATTTTTTTGATTTTTGCATTTAAAACACTACCGTTCTATTTATTAGTACATACTATATAAAACAAGTTTGGAAGGTAGATGCTTCTAGAATAAAAATATAAATATATCATAGGCTTACACAAATGTAAAGAGAGTTTACATCGAGAACTTGCATACAAACTTATTATAATACAGTTTATGTTAAAATGCAACCCCCTTGTTAAGGCCTATAGCACACACTCACAAAGTCAAGAATGATACAACAGTTTAATTTATAATAAGTATATCTATTCACAGCACTTAACCACATGTTAGTCAACAGTTCACACACAAAACGATCACAAAATCACTCTGGTGTCTTACTATCACCATTTATGTATAGATTGCATTGACATTCAGTTTATATACTCATATGTACAATTATAAAATAAAATGTCCGCGTAACACTTTACAACGACTCTTCGAATGCTGCCATCATGTCACTTTGCATATTCATGTCTATCATGCCTGCCATCTGGAAAAACACAAAAACCAATTTAACAATAATTGTTACCAATAAGGATGTTGACTACGTACGCGTACGGAGTCGCGGCGTCTTAGTGCACGTACACACAACGACTTCCGTATAGATTACGGATTCTAACGGTCACCATCGACTGAATCGCCGCCCCGGGCGACTGTGTCGACCGTGTGTAACAGGTTCAAGTGTCGCTATTGACTTAAATTTCATGTTTGCTTTTGTTAGTTTTTTGTACGTGTTATGATATATTTCAAAGGCCAATTATTTTCAAAAGTAAGTTGAGCAGAATCTAGTTTAAAAGTGTTGTCATTACCGCTTCTCGTCGCCGCCGCTCCTGCTCGCGCTGGCGCAGGCGCTCGCGCTCGGAGGCGGGCGGTTTGTCGGGCGCGGCGGGCGGCGGCGCGGCGGGCGCGGCGGGCGGCGAGCCGCGCGCCACGGGCGACACCGACGGCGACGACACCTCCGCGCTCTCCACCTTGCGCGCGCTCACGCCCACCCTGCCAAACCAACGGTACCCATCAAATAAATTATTTCTTAGGAATTATTAAATAGATGTCCAAATCCACATCCGCTGTTAGTTTTAAGTTCACTAACTATTTTAAACTAATGATTTAACTAAAAAAGTATGTCAAATATTTATGACGTCACATCTATGTACATATTTTAAACAAGCACCTTTACTACTATTACTATTTACTACTTACTAAGTGTTTTAAAATTTGATTGAAAGTCGCTGATTTGACTATTAGTCATCATCCCTACTATTATGTTATGTATAGTAGATATACAAGTACAAATTAGAAAACTAAAATGGAAATGGGCCGGACATGTTTGCAGACAAAACCAAGACAGATGGGCAAAAACAGTAACAGAATGGTATCCTAGAGACGGTAAAAGATCAAGAGGGAGACAAAGAGTTAGGTGGAATGATGATTTTGTGAAAATTATGGGAGCAACATGGCAACGATTGACCCAAGATAGAGAAATGTGGAAACGACTGGAGGAGGCCTTCGTCCAAATGGTGCGTACTGAAAAATAAAAGTGGAAGAAGAATGTATATACCTAATAAAATATGAAAATTAGTAGTGATATACAGAATAGTATTGTGTACATATTAAAAAATGAAAATATATACAGTAAGAAAATTAATAATTAAAAAATAGAGATGACATAAATAATAGTAATGATATATGATATATATAAATATAAATGTAAATAAGTATTATGAATAACTTTTGTTTTTTTTGATTCTATTAAAATATGTATATACTGAATATTATGATAAAATGTAATTGCATGTAATGTTTTCAGTAAATAAAGGCTATATTATTATTATTATATTATTATTATCATCCCTAACTTGCCTTTCATCATCATCATCATAAACAACCCATCGCCGGTTCACTACTACTGAGCACGGGTCTCCTCTCGGGATGAGAATGGTTTGACCATAGTCTACCGCACTATCCAAGTGCCGATTGGCACACACTAGCCCACTTTATGTAATCACCACGATTTAGAAGAATAATAAGAAATTCCCTAGCATGTATGATAAGTGATAACGGATCAGGTGGCGTGGCGTCCGTATGAACAATGAATAAATTAAAAAAATGTGTAGAGTAAAATGTTTATTTTTCGTTACCTCATTTTGTCATCTTCAGGATGCCGCCTTTCTGTTTCTTGTCGTTGTCTCTCCCTTTCAGCTTGTTCTTTCTTCCGCAACTCCTGCTGCTCTATTAGCGCTCGTTGCCGGTCTATCTTTTCACGAGCCTGTTTCTTGAAAGCCTGTTGATCATAATAATAAATTATTATAAAAGTATAGAGTAAGATCAAGTAGTAGTAAACTAAATATCTTATAGAGTATAAAATATACTTACTTGAAAAGTGTCCATAACAGGTTTCGGTTTAATTTGATTATTGGTTCCTATGGCAGGTATACTCTGTGGACTCCCAGCTTGGGCCAACGATGACCAGGAGCTAGCATTTTTCAAATTCTGTTCCTGTTTAATTTTGAACGCTTGAGCAAAATTTGAATTCTTAGTATCGTCCACTTTTTTGTCCATTTCGTATTTAGCTCTATCGGTCATGTTGTTCGCCACCACGGTCGGCCCCATGAGATCCTCGATCGGCTTCGGCGTCAGCAGCGGCTTGGCCTCCTCCTTCTTGGCCACCGGCGGTAGCAGGCCGGGCGCGGCCAGACCGGGGTGCGCCGCGCTCGCGAGCGGCGCCGCGTACACGGGGTCGAAGATGGAGGCCGCGGGCGCCGCCGTCGTCATGCCGGGCACGTTCGTGTTGATATCAGGCCTTAGCATCTCGCGCTCATGTTGCGCGTTTTTTTTCCACGAATCCATTGTGGGGCGGGACGTACATTTCGTTCTTAATCTGCTCCGAGACGTTCGTCATGTCCGTCAGTCCGCCGAGCTGAGCCATCAAGTTATGGTGAGCCGCGTCCGGTACGAGCGGCGGCTTCGGTAGCGTAAACTCATCTAGGCGCATCGGCGGCTCGGACGCGCCCACGCTGACGTCCATAGGCACATCTGCTTGCAGACTCCGCTCGAGGCTGGCCAGTGACCGCTCGATGGGATCTATGTATTGCGAAGCGTCGACTTTGTCGAGCCCGTTCCGTGGTTCTGTTTTTACGGGAGGCTTCTGGCTTTCGGTTTCCCTCAAAACGGATACGTTTGAAGAATCGGGCACGTTGACAGCGGGAGGGAGGACAGGTGCGGGAGCGGGGATGACGAGTGGCGTGAGGGGAGCGGGGGGCGCAGGCTGACTTTTCACTTCAGGCTGAGGGGATGGCGCCGCTTCGGGCTTGTTATCTGCGGGCGGCGCAAGTTCCACGGGCGCAGGAGGGGCGACGGGCGCGGCCGGCGCCGACACTACAAGGGGCGCTACCGTTTTCTGAAAATAATGAGTACAAATAACTTAAGCAATCTCTTTACTCGTTTTATACTTAGAACACGTTTTTT
The DNA here is from genome assembly GCF_902806685.2 of Maniola hyperantus. NCBI lineage: Eukaryota > Metazoa > Arthropoda > Insecta > Lepidoptera > Nymphalidae > Maniola > Maniola hyperantus. The sequence goes on along the minus strand of NC_048539.1, from coordinate 11,718,180 downwards.
AAGCTAGCGAGGTGAAAAATAAGTGTATCGCACGAGAGCATATAGTAATTTGTTTCTTGTGCCTTTGAAATTTTAGAATCACTCGCTACCAGAGGAGATGGAAGATTCCCTAACTGTTAACTCCGAATTCAACATTCAAACCGATATCTTAATTGGTCCGTTCATTACTAACCGGTCAAGTGCGAGTCAGACTCGCGCACCGAGGGTTCCGTACTAGTCGTATTTTTTCGACATTTTGCATAATTAATCAAATCTAATGAATAAAAATCTGTTTTAGAATGTACAGGTAAAGCGCTTCCATATTCCCCACTTGGTATATGAATCTTACTTTGAAAGTTGAAAATACAAATTATTTGTTCATGGAACACTTTTTAATTTTTTTTTTGTGATGTAACCACTAATTCACGGTTTTCGGATTTTAGAAGAACTACCTCCCAAATTTCATGATTTTAGGTAAACGGGAAGTTCCCAATAGGTTTCTTGACAAGCACGACAGATAACGAAGTTATACGGAACCCTAAAAGGAAATATAACACATGAAAAGGCTTTTCATGTGTTACGCTTGCTACCTTATGTAAATAGCCTCTTAAAAAGTGTGCGAGCGAATGTGATATTTTAGAAAGAGAAAACAATTTTCGCGGAATCGGTCGCTCGCGCCACGAGGTGCGGATGGGACGCATCGCAAAGTTCGACCTTCGATTCTTTACGAGTGTGTACTGAAAATAAACTAAGTTTAATATTAATTTCCTTGCCTTTCCTTTAAACTGTCGAGTTTCGTTCAATTTGTAGTTGCTTGTTGATTGTTTATTTGTAGCACAAACTATTAAAATAATAACATTATAATAACGATATTTACCGTTTGCGATGGAAGCTGATTGGCCTGTTTTTTCACCTTCTTCTTCGAAGGCTTTCCCAAACCGGCGCCTGTAATAAAGAAATAATGTAACTTTCTTTGAAGTTAAAACTATAATATAAACTTTAAAATAATGATATACATATAGAAGACCTACCTATGTAAATTTCCACTTGAACGGCACATTTTAACTTGTTTAGGTCAATCTTCAGATACATACCTCACACTTTGATCACACTTTTACAACAGATATCTAATAATTTTAATCTTGTAAAAAAATACTTGTAGCTTAACTATACAAAACCAAATTCAAGACAAAACTTAAAGTTACGATTTTAAGTAGGTTTCAACTTATGTAATTTGAAATAAAACTTTATGAAATTCTTATTTTTATAAATATGAGAGTGCTTTTTTAATTTCGATTTCTTCGGTAATGAGTCGATTTAAATAGAGTAAATATCGAGAATACGTGTTACCACACGTATTGCCGTGGTATTGAAAAGAAGGCAATTTGCAAATATTTAAAACCCCAAACCAACCATAAAATACCTTTTCCACATTTGACGCTATAGAAACTTCAGATCTCAGGGAAGAAAAATAAAATAAACTTCATAATATGTTACTTAAAAGATTTACTTAAATTTTTGTAATATTATGAATTATTTACAAAGTCTATTTATTACCACTCAAACTTACAATCTAAACCATTTAAAGTCATGAGGGTAGGTTAAATAAATCTTAATATATAAAATTTACACAATATGGTGTTTCTGTTTACATTCATTAAAATCAACATCAAAATAAGATGTTGTATAGGAGTTCTTCATTGTACCAAATCTTACTAAACTTTAAAACTTAGAAAATCTATACATGTCATTTCAGCAAATTAATATAATGCTTTTTATTAGGTTTGACAAACATAATCTCTATAAAAATATTCTGCAAAACGCTACCAAAGAGTATAAAGATAGACTAATTTGTTCTCTCATTCTCCACCCTTACAAAGCGCGCTATACAAAACCTAAGACAAAGGCGACAAAATAGCTCTAAATTAAATATAACAAAAATAGATTCCGGAATATGCAAACAAAAACAAACAGGAAAACTTTGTTTTTTGTTACGTTCTAAAAGAGAATAGGTACAATAAGATATAGAAATACCAAAAACCGCTCGCCTTTGCCTAACTCAGTAATGTATGATTAATGCTTAACTAATCAAAAAATAAAATATTGTACTTGTATGACAATTCTATTGCTTTAATAAATTTATTACTAAAATTCCTATATTTTCTTAGTTATCGTCAGGAATGTACAATTGTCGATTATTCTTTACATTTTTAAAACTTACATTAAAATACTGTTAGCCCAATTTTGATTCTTCTTACTATGAATAAGGTATTTCATATATGAAATAAAATAAAATAAATACTATAAAATCTTCTAAAAATGAAATAAAACAATCATAGATTGCTTAGCTAAAAATATAAAGACTGAAAAATCACAATTTGTGATGTCATTTTGTTGTGTCAATTGTTTTACGATTTTCTATTATACACATATGTACTTAAATTAGGCCTAGTTGCTTTCCAGAAAACATCTACCCTTTTAAAAGTTGATTTTGTTTATATTATGTTACAGATCACAAATAAATATTGTGAAACTATAAATTTATGTGCCAGCAAGTCTGTACGTAATAATGAAAAATAAATAAATAGGATAAATTGAGATAATTATATTCTATAGTATATATTTGCATCTTTAGTTCTATGTCCCTAAAATATGCTTTATCAATTAAGCTTATTAAAGTAATATTCAAAGTATATAATAATAGTTGTATAACTATATTCCAGTCACATTAAATATGATGTATCATATTATTATAGTATATCTTTAAAAAAATCTTGCCCTGGAACAGATTTTGTTTGTATGCTAAATTCCTTAATTTGTTCACTGTTATACTGGTGTGTAGGTTCAACTGGTCTGCCATCAAATTTAATTATTGCGGAATTTTTGCAGACAAACAAAAAATTATTTTGTTTACATAAAAGGCATGTGTTCTGGCGAGTACCTGTCGTGACACACAACAGTTATTGCACCATAATCCTCCTCTCCCTTCTTCCTGCTGGTACGACATGACACATATTACAATTTGTGGTGAATTAAAGCTAAAATACATCAACATGAGCTGCCGGATATATAACAAACAACTATGGGAAGCTACAGAAGTTGGGCACATTCCGATAACAATATTATATTCATCTGTACCGTAAACAATTTTTACTATCATAATATGGTAAATATACATGTATGCAAACAATTTGTGGAAGGAAGGAGGCCAGCTTAAGGTGTTTTTTTTTGTGGTGATATATTGTTTCGTTTACGATTTCGTTGAATTTCGGGAGCAAGCATCGAGTAACAAGCGTTCAACCAATAAACCATACCTTTTCAATGAATTACATTTTTAACTACAACATGTCACTAGAATACATCCTCGTCGTATAGAGAACAAAGGGTATGAGTGTAAGAAGTTTGTATAATTTTGCTTGCTAGTCGGTATCCGTCCTTACACAATTGTTTGCATTACGTGACGTGGCAGCAGCTGGCTCCCCCGGTGCGGTGCGCCGCGGCCGCAGCGCTAAGCGATTAGTAACCGTAAGATCTGAAGTTTCCGATAGCGATTCTTACATAGACATTTCAATTTAAGGATGCAAATGAAATAACGTCGCACTCGAGGACATGATATAGTTAAAAATATTAATGTGAAAAGGTATTTCCTATTGGTTTATGAAAGCAAACCAAAAAAATCGTTCTTACCGGCACCAGTTACGAATTTCAGCGAACACCAAAAGCTGGCTTTCCCTCCTAGCTAACGGTTTAACTGTTTTGTGCCTTTACCAACATTTCTTGCGTACGATAAACTTTTGATCTCGATGACTGTCCGATCGAATATAAAGGTATCCCTCTTTCCAATATCACAGTAATATAAATCAGAACTACTTCTGCCACACACGCACGCAAACATGCACACAACTAAAAACCTACACAGTTTAGGAAAAGTAAGTACTAAAATTCAAATAAATCATTGCGAGGTGTTGCCGCATTATAATAATCGAGGAGTAAAATAAAAAAATATAAAATATAAATATTTGATTAAAATCCATTTGACACAAAACAGCATTCAACCAACAAGCACTCCATCATTCTGTCTTTCAAAGTGTGAAACATTCAAATATTGATATCTCTCAGTCATTAGGAAAAAATATATCAAATCACCGAAAATGTTACTAATAAAATATATCACTTGAAAGATGAAATGTTAATAAATAAATAAAAATATATTATGTAAAGTATTATCCGTATCTTGGATGTAAACTATTATAAAATGAACACTTGCTAAAATTTGCTTTGTTTTAAAGGAAATATAATGTGGCTAATTCTGTTATATAACGCGTAAAATTTAACTCCTCACGCGCCATTTTAACTATTTGTGTCAAATTTCATGTCAATAGTAAGATTTTAGTCTTTATTTTAAAGGTGAATTCTACTTTTGACATGAGAGTTGACCCATAGTCAAAATAGCGCGTTAGGAGTCATTTTGTACGGACTATACACAATCTAAACTAAAATGACAGGTCTAAATATATTGCTATCCGTCATAATGCTTCCTACGGCAAATGAAAGTGTTGCGATTCAGACCTAGTTTATTGTCCATACAAAATGAGATCGCACTCGCTATTTTAACTGTGTCAACTGTTATGTTAAAAGTACCCACCTTTAAAATAAGGACTAAAATAGAATTTTTGACATGACCGTTGAATCATAAAGGTAAAATGGCGAGTGAGATTTCATTTGTTACGCATTATAGAGATTGTGTACAATGAAATCAGCTACAATATATAAATAAGTCGGGATTCAATATTAAATTCGCACCATTCGTTCAGTAGTCGACACACTCACGACTAGAATCAATTAAATATTCTAATAAACTGTTTATCCCCAGCCCACGTATATTCAAAAAAGAAGTACCGCGATGAGTCCACACTTTAAAAAAAATACTGGCAAAGGGTAAAACCTTTAAGACTCCATTCTCAGATATGAACAATCGGCTTTAACCTAAAACTAATCATAGATCTCAAGCATCGAGAACTTTCTCGTGAAGGTTCGCCTTAACTAAATGCAAGTACCACTATAGTCTAAAACTAAGTCGCAATGTACACGGCGCGGGTGGCGCGGGGCAGGGGGGTGGGGCGGGGCGAGAGTGTGTCTAACCTGCTTCGCTGTCGCTGCTGTCGGACGAGCTGGTGTCGGTGCTGGAGGACGAGTTGGACGAGTCGGACGAGCTGGAAGACGACGACATGCCACCGCCGAGCCCGTCTTTGCAGCCTTCTGCGCAAAACAACCGCCACGTCTTTACAACCTGTCTCTGTTATTGGAATGGCGCCACAAGAGGACCGGCCAATGCAAGCTGTCATCTTCATAGTTTCTTACTTAAACTAAGGAGGTTTTCATTTATTTATTTTCATAGTATTATGTCTAATGGAATCTTAATATGGGATAAAGCGGCAGATATTGGGAGTTTTGTATTAAAAAACCAGCCAAGTGCGAGTCAGGCTCGCTCAATGAGGGTTCCGTACTAGTCGTATTTTTTCGACATTTTGCACGATAATTCAAAAACTATGATGCATAAAAATAAATAAAAATCTGTTTGAGAATGTACAGATGAAGACCTTTCATATGATACCCCACTTGATATAGTTATCTCACTTCGAAAGTTGAAAATACTAATTATTAGTTCATGACCACAATTTAATTTTTTTTTGTGTGATCTAACCCTAAATTCACGGTTTTCAGATTTTTCCCCAAATGTCAGCTATAAGATCTACAGTTTTCATGATTCTAGGTCAACGGGAAGTACCCTGTAGGTTTCTTGACAGACAGATAGACAGACAGACAACAAAGTGATCCTATAAGGGTTCCGTTTTTCCTTTTGAGGTACGGAACCCTAAAAGTGGCAATACACGCAATTTATAACTTAAAACCACGCGATTCCCTTCGAGAGAAGTTTAAAGAAATAGGTATCCGTACAGAAAATCAATGATCTACATAGTAGGCTAATAAGAAACCGTAAGAATGGCCTTTTATGACAAAATATCGCAACCTATTTTGGACTTGCCTTTACACAAGTTTAAAAAATCTATTAAAAGTATGCTCTTGAAAAAAGCATATTACACAATCGAAGATTATGTAAATGATAAAAGAGCGTGGTTTTGACCATGGGCGCGGTCATCAGCTATAGTCTATCCACGGAAAGAAGTTAGCGCTCACTGTGTTACACAATCCCATTAATTAACCATTTCGAGCCATCAACCAATCACTAAATCAATATTTCCTGATAAATAATAGACGTACCTTTTTTAGCTTGTTGTTTCTTATGTGTTCCTAATTGCCCTGATACATCCTGTAACCGTTTTTCTAATTCTTGTTTCTTTTCAGCCATTTGTTCATCTTTAGATTTGCCAGACACCTTTCGATCTAAAATAAACCACATTTATGTATTGAATAAATATTTGATATACTAAATTAAATAATTAAGTACGGTAAAATATTTTTCCATAGTCAATATTAAAGGCATGTACAGAATTTATAATATGTGTACATGTACCGATTATTTATTAAGGATAAATAAAAGGCTTTTTATTTTTACTTTAACTTATATCACTTTAAACGTGAGAATGACGTTTAAAAGTACTTACGCGTTTTCTTCCGAAGACACGACGCAACATAACTTTCTAATTCTCTAAGCGTGGATGGTTTCAATGTTTCAAAATCTATCTCGATTTCATCTGGGTTGGAGTCCCTCAGTGAAGGTTCTCGACTCTGAATTATGTGAACTACTTTCCCCAGTTTGTCACCTACGAAAAAATAAATTGATTAATGTTGTGTGCCTAATGAGACGACTTATCAGATAAGAAAAGAACAAGTCGTGCTCCTACAGGATTTCCGCCATCGTTTGACGGCTAGTGTGACAATTGCAATCAATTTTTTGTGTCAAATTTCATATCAAAAGTACGATTTTAGTCCTTATTTTAAAAGTGAACCATACTTTTGACATGACAGTTGACCCATAGAGTTAAAATGGCGCGTGAGAAGTAGTTTTTTACGGACTATAAAGGCTGATTTTTAATTCGGTGGAATTCTGACAGATGTCATTTTATACATAGAGTTGGTTTTTGTATGAAAAATAGGTTTGATGAGCTGAAGATATTTTTCCCTTAATTTAATCCCTGTCAACACTGAGCCCTACCTAATTTACGTTCCACACTAGAATAATGCTAAATCAATGGAAACACTGACAACCATAGAAAAAAACAACAAGAGCACATTCAAACATTCAAGATGGATTTTTTTATTCAGATACAAGTTAGCCCTTGACTGCAATCTCAGCTGGTGGTAAGTGATGATGCAATCTAAAATGGAAGTAGAATGACATGAACTTCCATTGATGAGTTGGATGGCGGTGGATAAATGCCTCGAAGTGTCAAATATAATAATATAATCAATAGAGACATTATATTTGGCTGTAAAACTTGTAATTTGGCTTAAAACTTAATCATCATAAAATATAGTAAGTAATATTTTCCTACATTCATTGTTTGGACATTGATATTTAATAAAGTGTGCCACTTAAAATTAAAATAGTGCTCTGTTAATTAACAATTTAACCTAAACTTACATTATTATAAAGATCCTTGGGATCAATAACCTATTTTATATTTTATTTGAATATGCTAGCTTTTTTGTGAAAACTGTTTTATCTCTGGTAACATTATGACACGTTAGAATTCCACGGAATTAAAAATCAGACTATAGTGAGAGCATGTATACTGACCGGGCAGCTTGTTGATGTCGAGCGAGAGCTGCCGCTTCTCGTCGTAGGACATGGGCTTGGCGAGGTCCTCGTCGTCCGAGTCGGGGTGCGCGTGGTGCGCGTGGTGCGGCGGCGCGTGGTGCTGCGGCGCGGCCGCGGGCGCGGAGCCCTTCTTCTTTGCGGGCGCACCGCGCGCCGCCGCCTTGCCCGCGCCGCCCGCCGCTGTCGCCGCCGCGCCCGCGCCTCCCGCGCCGCGCTTGCTGCCAGTCTTGCCGCGCACGCCACTCGTCGCTGCCGAACACATTTCACTTTAAGGAATTTAATCCTTGAATTGGGATGATGCCTATGTCAAAAATAAATTATTTTTTAAGAATGATTAAGTAGAGGGTATTCCTAAATTCAGAAAATCCACGTCCGCTGTTTGTTTTATGTTTGCTAACCATTTCAAATAATCACGATTTTAATTAAAAAAGTACGTCAAATTACATCAAATGTTTATGACGTTCACATCTATGTATTTCATACAAACTCCTTAACTAAGCTGACTAGTAGTCATTATCCCTATTCATCAGGGAACATTGGAGCAACATTCCGCGGGAGTTCACGCGGAAAATCTACGTGATGTCCCTGATCAGTTTGCTGCACACGCCAGGCCACTGTCGAAGACATGTTGCCCAAAAATGTTGCTGATCAATGCTGCGCGCAAGTAGTTTATGATCTCTCCCCACACTGCTGATATATTGCGCGCGTCTACATTAAACACTTTGTCGCGGAACTGATGAGCGGCATAGGAACTTCCTAATCTAGGAATTCCTATTTCCTAAGATACATATTTATTTCTGCATTTCATTTCTTCATCAATTCCACCTTTCCTTTATATATTGACTACGCAACTACTTATAACTATAGACGTTGCCAATTCGATTTGATTTGAACATGAAAGATATATTATACACTGGTCGAGATGCAATAGAGTGCAGCATAGATAACAATTTATTATTACTCTTACCCAAGTTTTCGCCAATATTATTTGCCTTAGCGTTGTAAGCAGCTACAGCATTTGCTTTAGGAATTGCGCTGTTTGAGACTTGTTTTTTCTGTGATTTATCCTTCACTTTCTTTTTCGCCTTTTTCTTGTTGCTGGACTCCTCGACAAGTTTCCTCATTTTCTCCTGTAGTGCAAGTAGTTCCTTTTCTAACAATTTCACTGCTCTATTTCTTTCTTCTTCAGAGTCATCGGATTCCGTGTCAGACTCTGAGCCAGATTCTGAACTCGACGCCGAACTTCCTTTATCTACATGTGGCACTCCTACATGACTTGGTTCATCGGGAATCTTTGCATATCTTAAAATACATACAAAATATTGTAAACGCTAAGAAGCTAATTAAAATTACATATTTATTATTTTTACTTGTCATTTTGAATTAGCTCTTACCTCATTTCAAACACGTCTTGAAGTTTCCGAGCCATCGCGACCACATCGTGATCCGGCGGATTATATTTGTAGCAGTTCGTAAATATTAAACGAACGTCCGCTGCAAATTCTGCAGCCGTTTTGTAAGCTCTAGTATCCATCTTTTGTTTGACAGTCCCAAGGTCCATAGGTTTCTTAATAATATCAAAATAATCATGTAGACCTAGCAATTCCGCATCCACAGGTTTATAAAACGGCCATGCATAACCCTGTCAAAAACCGTTATTTCTAAATTGATTAGATACTTTAAAACACATAAGAAATCATTTTATATCTTAAGTAGGGGCACCAGATATTTTAAAGTCATCTTCTGTTTGTGAGATAACACTTTGAAGGTACTAGTACAGCTGCCATGTTTTAAAGAAATATTTATTTTTATCTTCAAAATATTATACATAAAACAAATATCAAAATAAATGTAGCAATAACACCGTAAAACTGGTGCCACTACGAGACAGTCGGGGAAGCACTAAGCGTCTCACCGAGTGCTTCTTGGAAAAGAGCTCCTTGAGGATCTCGTTGCAGCTCTTGAGCGCGTCGGAGAGCTTCTCCTTGCCCTTGGCCAGCTGCGGCGTCAGCGCGGCGTGCGACGCTCCGGCCGCGCCCGGCGACAGCCCGTCCAGCTTGAAGCCGTCCTCCACCACCCGACTCGCCTGCAGCGATATGGGTCAATCAACTATTTTACCCACCATAAAACAAGACGTTACTTTCAATACTTTCGTTCGAATTCGTGGCAGACTGCCGCTCGTCGTCCGCAAACAACGGTATCGCCGCCGATTCAGATATGAACAATTCAAATATGTAAAGCAGTTGGTCACAACTGACAGCAAATGGCATCTATTGGTTATTTTTTCACATCTTTTGAACCTAATGCAGTGTAGATTTTTTAGGAACAGTCAAAAATAGATGTCGTCAAAATATAGTACGATATTTTAAAGACACAATTTCGTGAACGGGCATTTACGGTGACGCCCTAGATGTTCTGGGATGTCCCGAACATGACGACAATAATATGTTCACGAAATGATTAAAATGTTGCTGAGCCATTACGCTTCGTGGGTGGAATGGTTTGTAAGTTTTTCTTGTTTAATACAACTTCAGTACACGCGTGAACTGAATCCATTTAGAGCCCGAGGTGAAGCGCGGGAGCACCTCACACGCCTGTAGTGCAATGCTGTCTTAGATATATTTAGCTTGCTTATCAATGATCGCGAATGTCGATTAATTTATTGACAAGAGAATAGAAGATACCTCAGATCGATGTGATTGAGATGAGCGAAGGTAAAGAACGCCGACTGCCATGTGTCATTTTAAAATCCACATAGATTTTATTTCACACACATTTAACTATTCTTATATATCATAAAGAATAGGGTATTTGACAGTATGTAAAATATAAGATCTTTTGATGGTATCCATATTGAATGTGAATTTTGGAAATCAACTATTTAGTCAGTTAAGAAAAATACGAGATATTTTAAGAGAAAATCGACAAAGAAACTTTATGTCACGTGATCGTAAACGACTGTGATTGGCCCGAATGATTGAAGACGTCAACTGCTTGTTAACTCCTAGTCTCAAAAGTAGTCAACAACCAAAGTTTACGAGCAGGTGACGTCACAATGACGTATGAAGCGCCATATTGTCAAGAAAACGTTTTCGCGGGATATTTAAATAATATTTTTTGTTTTCGTTTTTCGTGCACTATATGAAATGAAACGTAAAATATACATTTCCTATAGAGTCCTTAGACATCAATGATTAATGTAGAACAGATTTTAAAAACCTGTCAAATACTCTATTATGAAGATAAGACTAAGTCTGTCATGTTCATACCTTTTTTTGTCTTCCACTTTCTCTCCTCGTGGATATTTTCGCAGGCTTGGGTCCGCTCTGTTGATCAATAGTGGGGGTTGTGTAGCCACCTTCAAATGAGCTACCCATGGGTGTTGTGGTATCAGCTTTTCTTTTAACACCTTTTTTAACCTACAAATATTAATATGTGACAAACTAGACTATATACTTGTATAACACAGAAAAACCGATTTTTCCATTACTTGACATAATATCAATCTATATTATGTTAATCTTCAATAAATAGAGTAACTAACCTTGGCGGGTTGGGTCTGTGACAGCGTGACAGCCGGTATTGTCGGGACCGGTTGGGCGGCCGCTTGGGTCACGTGGAAATTGGAAGGTTGCGTCGCTACCTAAAGCGAAATATGTAGTTATACCAATTTTACTAAGCGCAAGATACACCGCGAGCTAAACTTTTTTCTCCCAGTGTAATCAATCCGAAGACTTTTAGCAAATTAGTTGAAGGTCACTCCTCTGTAAAGGCTGCTCCTCTTTAGGAGCTAGCACTCATGTCTTTATTTTATTTTGTTTACTGTTAAAGGCACACAAAACAGGTTATTGCCTAGGTTCAGGAAACGATTGATTCACGAAGTTTCATACCTGAGTAGCCTCAGTATAAGATTTTATATCTCACCAACGTCACGTTGATAGAATTCGAGCGTCAAAACACTTTAGCGAAGAGATCTTGAAACGTTGATTTAAAGCTACAAAACAGAAACCTTGTGAAATGAAAATCGTTAATACAATTTTTTTTACTTTAAATCAATAATCTTAAGGTCCATATCACTCTGCCGTTATTGTGTTTTGACGCTCTGTTTTAAATGTTGGGCTATTTTAGATGGATTCTTTAAAAAGAGTAGTAGGAGGGTAGGTTTCTCTCGGCTTATGTGCAACTTATTACCGACCAGGATCAAAAGGGCCTAACACTCGGACCCAAAAATAAAATTACAAAAAGAAGTAGGTAGTTGAAGCCTCAATAACAACAACAGTTAAAGGAGCGGACTGAAATCCAAAAGATCGGCGGTTCAAAATCCACCCGTTCCACTATTGTCATACCTACTCCTAACACAAGCTCGCTGTTGGAGGGGAAAGGGAATTATTATTTAAGAAAAAAAAGTAACCTGTTGCGGCAGGCCCGTGTGCGTGGCTGGCGGCGTGGCAGCGGGCGCGCTGAGCGTGGGCGTAGTGGTGGTGTTGGTGGAGCCCACGAACGCGGGCAGAGGCGCGGGCGCGGCGGGCTTGGCGGGTGTAGCGCGTGCGCCCGACGCTGCGCCCGGCGTCGCCGGGGCCGCGCCCGCACCCGCTGTCCCGCTCGACCCTGCCGTGCGCTTCTTCACCGTGGTCTTGCTGCTGTTGGAGGGCATCTCGATCTCCTTCTCCTCCTTGTCCATTTGCGCTATCTGTGTATGTATATACAATACAACGTGAGTATGGTACCTCACATCTTTTACGATCTCTAACTAACAACTCAGCTTGAATGTTGATCAAATGTTGTGATTGTGAATTCTGATAATTTTTTATATTTTTCTGAAGATTCTTTGCAAGATTTAACTATGCACGACAAGATTCTTATTATTTTCCATCCATTCTTTTTAGTACACTAAAAAGCTTTAAGTTTATTTTTACATTTAACTTAGGTACTACATTTTTACTGTACAAAACACACACACAACACAATACATGAAAAATGCTATGTTATCTTACCCGATTTAGAAAGAGTTTTTCTAAAGTCTGCGCCATTACGACTACATCCTCTCCAGGTTTGTTGTAGACATAACAGTTTGTGAACATTGTATTGAAATCCTGAATACATTCTTGGGCTGAATAGTAGTAGTTTGACTCTAAACGCTTCTTGATGGTGCCCAAGTCCATAGGCTTTTTGATGATTTTGTGGTAATCCTAAAAGATTGAAATAAATATCAAGAACTGCCAAATTTTAATACAAATATTGACAGTGAAGTCTTCCCTGAAGGTCTTTTGGTGGGGGGCCAAGATCTAATACTTACAGGTAGATTCAATTTCTTAGCATCCACAGGTTGGTGAAAAGGCCATGCGAATCGATGCTTCCACACGGCCTTAATCACGTTTTTTTGGAGGAACTGCAGCTGATTGGTCACTCGCCCTTGTCGACGCGGAGTCTCATCCGAGGGCGTCCCGTTCACGGGTTCCGCCAACGGCTATTCCGAAAACAAACAAGTAAAACTAGTTTAACCCAGAGCTATGCATGAATTGACAAACAATATTTGCAGCCCTCAGGCGCCATCTCCACGTGCGAGGGAATCGCAACGACCTACTATCGTCGGCGATAGTATCACCCTGTGGGGATTGGCTTATAAGAGTTGTATCGAATTTGGTGGCACAGCGAGACTATCGCCACGATTCTCTCGTCCGTGGAGATGGAGCTTGATACACATAAATAATAAAGCTGCACATTGCTCTGATGAATTTAAAATTCTGCAGTTATTAACTGATATTTTCTATTGAGTCACTGTCGATGTCGGTATTTTGACGAATATCAGAGAAATAAGCGCCGCATCCTATTTTATTGTAGATGCTCTCCCTTATTTTTAATGCACATAAAACGAAATCAATGAACGCACAGAGTACAATTAAAATTCGATGCGATGAACTCAACTTTACTTTTTTACCAGCAGTTTTCTAAGAAAATTGAAAACTTACAGTGCTTGTTGTAGCGAGAGGGTCGACTGCCTGCTGCATTGTGCTGGAGTCTGCAATCTACCTGCCAAAACCAAGCCAATGCTGTAGTAACTGTTGGATATAATAGAACTACACATCAGAACTTGTAACTGGTCAAAACTACTTTTAACGGCAAAAAACCTGTCAAGTGCGAGTTGGACTCGCACACGAGTGGTCCTGTACCATCGTACAAGAAATAATATTTTGTATTTGTTTTTGTGATGTAACCACAAATTCAACGATTTTCGGACTTTTTCCTTTACTTATGCTATAAGAAATTGGCTATCTTCTAAATTTCATGATTCTAGGTCGGTCTTGACAGACAGACAGACAACAAATTCATAGGATCACTTTGTTGTCTGTCTGTCTGTTGACATATGTGTTCCTTTTTACTTTGGAGGTAAGGAACCCTGAAAACGGTCAAAAGTACTTTTGACTATGGGTCAAAAGAACAAAAAGTCGTTTTAACTAAAAATATTAGTTTAATAATAAAAAAACCGGCCAAGTGCGAGTCAGGCTCGCTCAATGAGCGTTCCGTACTACAGTAGTATTTTTTCGACATCTTGCACGATAATTCAAAAACTATGATGCATAAAAATAAATAAAAATCTATTTTAGAATGTACAGGTGAAGACCTTTCATATGATACCCCACTTTATATAGTTATCTCACTTCGAAAGTTGAAAATACTAATGATTAGTTGATGACCACAATTTAATTGTTTTCTAAATTCACGATTTTTCCCCAAATGTCAGCTATAAGATGTACAAATGCCAAATTTCATGATTCTAGGTCAACGGGAAGTACCCAGTAGGTTTCTTGACAGACAGACAGACAGACAGACAGACAGACAGACAGACCGACAACAAAGTGATCCTATGAGGGTTCCGTTTTTCCTTTTGAGGTACGGAACCCTAGAATCTTAGCCTGTGACTCCAGTCTCATCTGTCCTACCCCTAGCGTTGTGAAATAGGCTTCGCCAGAAGATTTGCTGCATTACCCCTTCATTCGGCTTCACCTACTAGCCCAGAGGTTGCCTCAGGCTCGCTTCGCTCTTTACCTCCCACCTTCGCTCCATTCCTGGCTTCATAGGCTGACTTCATTCAAGAGTCGAGATCTACTTCACAAGCTTCTGGCTTTGTACTTTACAAAAAACTTTAGGTTTAGGACTGACAAAACCACTTGGAGCTGGGGTGTTCCAATTTGATTCTGGGCCACATTCACCCTTTTGATCCTTTGTGAAGTTACTGTATAATATGAACTTACAACAAACAAATCATCATCTTGCTGTAGGAAATTATAGAAACACGCAAAATACTCACCTCAATTGTAACAAGTGGCTCGTCCAATTTCTGGCTAAGAGGCATCAGCTATATCCTCTTATAACATACAACCATTCTATCATAATATATTGCGGTGCCTTTGCACCTATGTGTACTTCATTCTGTTCATTTAATTATTTTTTTAGACCTGGAGAAAATTACAAGCAAAGATTGATTTAACAAAAATTGGACAAGTTGATCCTACTTAAATATAATAAATTAAATGTATATATTATATAATATTAATTGGTTTACCTTGCACAAAAAATGCAGGGCAGTTGATGTCTGCAGGATGCTATTCAATTGGCTTGGTCACTTGGGACGAGATCCAAACCTACAAATATAAAATATTGTAGCATTAATATTTTTAATGTAACACTTAACTAACTGTACCTTATGTTGAGGGGGGTGTGGTCTAGCTGTTGTGATAGTGCATATCTGAAGATTGTGCTGGTTATGTAAAGTTGGTAAGTAGATGGGTGACCAACTTTGGTGATCCACAGTTGGCTTTTAGTTTTCTGAGTCAATCAGCTTTAAAAAAATGGCACTTTCATTCATTTTTATGAACAGCTCACGCTTTTGACTAAAAATTGACCATGCCAAAATTGTTTTCTTTAAAAAAATATACTTAAACATCCTAATAAGACAGTTTCCCTGTATCTCCATTGGTTTCGGATTTCCCATACTGTCCCAGTTAAAAAAAACACACTATATTATGTCAAAATAAAGCAAGTGCAAAGCAGCAGCAAAGTAAGATGAACTGTACATTTTCCACTTCAGAATTTACATATTTACGATGAAGGAATACCTTACGAAAGGAGGATAGGCAGAAATTTATGGACTCAAGCCCAGGAAGCAACACATGATTGCCATCACCAAGAACACTATTTTATTGCAGTTAGTGGTTATGAGATAATAAACAATGGTTTTTATCATCTTACTATACATACTCATAAGTAAACAACTAAATCTCTGCGTATTTGTGAATCTACATACATAATACAACTCATTTTCAAACCTCAGGTTTGTCAAAAACGAGATCCACCATGAAGTGTGTGGCCAGAGGGTTATAATATACTATGCAGAGCTCCCTACTATCCGCCACCCTGTCAACAAGTGAAAAAATATTGTGATATTGCACTCATGCCAATAATAACTCTATTATGTAAAATATTAAAGTCTATAATTGAAGTTGCAACTTGCACTGCCTTCATATTATAGCGATAACTTTTTCCCACAGAGATTTCCCACCATAGTAAAGTTGTAAACGTAAAAAACGTTTTGGTGGCATAGTTTGTCGTTATTGATTTTTGTAGTTATTGGTCACTAGGCTAAGATTCTGAGCTTGGTGACCAATTACTACAAAAATTGAGCATCAGTGCCTTGCAGCTCCTTTGCAAATGTTCATGGGTGGCAGTGATCACTTAACATCAGGTGACCCCCCTGCTTGTTTGCTCGCTATCTCTATTAAAAAATCTTATTTTTCATTTTGCTTTAGATAGATTAGTGCATTACGAGAGGAGATAAATTTCACTTTACTTTGTAACATTTTTAAACAAGAGTCACTTTATTTTGAAACTCTTTACTGAGATAACTAGGAACTTGAAAGTAACTTTGCTTCTAATTATGCAATATTACAGTTTACCATGAGATGGTTTATCTCTACAGAACCCTACCCTATGCATATTCTTGGCATGCAATCAAACAGTTAGTATTTGTCTTATCGTCAGTGGTAACTGTAGTTGAAACTTGAAAGATTAGTACTTATTTTCAAAATATATTGTGAACTACAAGAACTACAAAATCTATATAATTGACAAATCATATGATTTTAATTCCCTACTATGGAACCAATTTTAGTATTTGTAAATAATAGGTAATTCATACTATCCATTATGTCAGACAAACTTTGTACTTATAATATTAATAATATGGATGTTGAGTAATAGGGATGATGACTACTAGCCAAATCAGCAACTTTTTATCAAATGTCAAAATATTTGCTTAACATGGGAGCTTGTATGAAATACAGTACCCGGCTATAATAAGTCTTAAGAATTAATTTATTTTTGACACAGGCATCATCCCGGCACGCACAACAGATGGAAACGTTTAAGTGCGGAAACCAGCCCAGAGTGAAAAAGACAACAAAACAATGGTGTTTTGATTTTAGTTATCTGTTATTCCTGAAAACTACTTTTCTTGTTTTACTTAGTTTTAATCTTATATAAAATAATAATACAACATAGTGAAATAAAAATAAATTTATTTAATGATCTTTTAGCAATATTACAAACCTATGACTAGCCATAATATATTATTACAGAAAAAAGGCAGAAGTATGTAAGTACAATTATAATTTATAATATTTTAGTACAGTAATGACAGAGCAGTCCTACAAATAGTTGATAGTTGTAAATTCTGCAGTTAATTTCATATGTTCTATGAGAGTATTTGTGTAATGCTATTTTATACCTGGATACACACAATGAATATTTCATTGACTAAACAAATGCAATAGTTATCAGTGGTAAATGAGTCTACCACAAAATATTTTAGTATGAAAAACTTAAATTTTTACTGTGTCAATAAGTGTACATAATGAAGATAAACAATGTGGCTGATTCTGTTGTTCACAATCTCTAAACTAAACTGACAGGTATGAATATAATATTGTTATCCCTTTCATATTGCTCACTGTGGAAAAGGATATCATTAGATTTAGGTCTGTTACAGCTCTAAGGCCACATGACATGCTAACTGATATACAGTGGAAACTCGATTAACCAGACTAATTGTTGTCGTTAGGGATTCGGATAATAAATGATAAATGGTTTTATAGATTCTAACTAAAATAAATTGTTTAATACAATTAAATTATATAACTTAACTGCTTTTGTGTTGTTTACAAATAACTTTTAAGCATTTGTCAAAAGTATTTGACCTTCTGATCTGTGGCTCTACCGCGGTTGTTTGACAGCTACAATGTCACGATTGCAGTCATCTCTGATTGGTTAATGCTCGCTCACTATTGGCCACAATGCATTGTTGCAACAAGAATCGCACAAATTCAGCCAATCAGAACAATTAATATTGCAATAATGATTGATGCAGGTTTTAGACAATCGCCCTACTGATGTTCTCATGTTCATGTTAGTGATTATGAATGAAAAATGACAGGGACTTCTTAGATTATTTTGACTATAACTTAATATTATCTTTTAAAATAATTAATAGTTTAGAAACAATGATGGTTAAGCTGACATCATACTTTTGAGTATAGAGCATACTTTTAAGGTATCCGAGACTTAACAGAGTTAATCTATATACATAATGAGATATCTATCTCATTTAACATTAGTTTTTCTGAGCAGTCAGAGTGTGCTCTATAGATCTAAGCCTTACATTTAAATGCATTACTCATAGAAACCAAGCAGCATGCACTTTCATATCATGTTAGTAAATTGCATCATGACAGTTTTTTAAACCCTATACCAATAGTAGTAACTTAGGTTTTGTATGTACTATTTGACCTATGTGTCAAAACAACCTGTGCCTAATTCTTATAGGTTATGAAAATATCTTGCCTTTTTATATGCCTATTTTATAAGAAGAATGGAGAACATATTTTTAAGAATATCTAGAATATTCCTGCACTTAATAAAATTACAACAGTGTGAGGGTCAATAATTTAATAAAAGTTGGCAATTTATGTAAAAAATTATATTTGTACTAAAACCTTGGCGGTAACAATGACTTATGCACTTATTTTATAGAATTAGCACAAATGATTCCTAAAATTTTCTAATCGATAGTTGCAAATTGCAATTGATATTATAATGCATACAAATGTGAGTTTTACTTCTGAAAACTATTTTATGTATCTTAATCTAATTTTTTTGATAATGCGAGAGACTTTATCTCTGTGAAAGAAAATGGGTGAAAACCAATAGCACAGGGGCCAAACCTAAAATGTTGAAATATTGCTCAATACTCGCATCATGCAATTTCTATTCATATACATGACATAGACCAAATAAAATACTAGCAAAATAATAAAATTATAATGCTTAAATTGCGCTACAAGCTAAGAAATTACGAAAAAGGACTTACGAAGATTTATTAACGCCAATATGGCGGATGAACTAAAAATACGATGTTGGAGTAACTTCTGCGAGAGCAAATTCTATCGATTTGCTCGACTACATAAAACACTCCACATTTAACAAAGTTCATAGTCATTAAGTATATTATTAATTCATTGTCTACCAGCAACAAAACCACTGTCTTTTTATTATAACAAAGAATAGCACAACACGAACTCTCAAAGGTTCAAGCGAGCTTCAGACATGGCCGCCGAGCATGAAGCGAGTAACGAGCGTCTTTAGTCATACTTAAAATTTATATAACACTTATTTCATTCTGGAAATTAAAATAAAACATTAAAGGCATAGAAAAACGTATAAAAAATAAATATTTTGAATTTTCGCTAGGCGATGACATAGGGTTTCATAGTAATCATAGGATTAAATGTACGAAAATAATATCCATGATAGGGCCATTTTAAACAGCCTTTAGTCTAGTGGCGCCCTCATGACAAAATCGGCTGCATCATAATCTCGATGGCTTTTCCCTTCCAGTGTTGCCAGCTATGAGGAGATAAGAAATCTACGAACCGTACCTATATAGGTACATCCTACTCTATGCCGAACGAGATCTTTCTTTCTTTCATCATAATATTATACGATTATTGTATAAATTCAAATTGTCTTGTGAAGTTGAAATAAATTGCCTTGTAGATTTTTTTACGTGCAAATAGTAAGTTATGTCACAACTCACAATTAAGCAAAATAATACAGTTTATTTGAAATTTTATTTTATTTTAAAAAGGTAAAGTCTACGAAAAGTAGGTACAAAGTAACTACGAACAACTTGACACAAAAAGTCAAGCAAAAAGAACGAATTTCGTACATTTTCGTAGACCTTTTGGGCAAAGCTCTGCAACGCATTTCCCGCGTTGCTGTTGCGTCTGAGCCATAGAGTAAAGCAGAGTAGCCGTACCATAGAGATAGCCGTACCCCTTGGATTAATCATTCATCTAAGCCTTGGATGAATGTATACATCAATGTTATTGGTCTGTGGTATACATCTCTATGCCGTACCTAGGTAGGTACCCAGTCGGTCTTGTCGCCATCCTTAGATGAATGATTACCTGGATGGATACTAAGCTCCAAATGCGTGTCAATTCATTTATGTGTGCGTGCGTCATCTTGTCACTGTGTGCACCCATATACGGTTGGGACGACGAATTTTTTAAGGATAGCGATATTACAGCTAAATTAATTCTCTATGTTCAGATGACGGAACACTTTCATTAAAAAACAGTAGTAATCTCTTCGAATATTTTTTTATTTATAAATGCGAAAGTGTGTTTGTCCTTCCTTCACGCCCTAACTAAACAACCAATCGAATTGATTTTTGGATATATTTGAAAGGACGGAGAAGTAACAAAGGAAAGGTACTAATCCTCGCGGACGAAGTCGCGGGCATCAGCTAGTACTTAGTATAAAAGGAAACACATTTTAATTAATTCAAATCAATTTATTGAGTAAAAAGAAGATAGGCAAACAGTTTGTTGGTTCTACTTCCCACCGCTTCAAATGTAGGTAGATAAGAAATGTGACTTGTTTTAGGATCGTCTTTATACGTGAAACAAATCAGATCTAAGTTGAGATCAGCTGGCATATTATAGCTGCTCGATACTCTCTAGGATAGGATTTCCACACGCCACGGTCTTGCGCCAACACCATCCGACTCCCTGCGACTCTCTTTACAATCTGTTAATAAAAACAAGTAATGAAATTAAAAAGCTATAAGACTCACGATGAACTACAGTGGCCCTGGTAAGTTTTATTTTCCTTATTACTGACCAAAAATAGATGTATTTGACGATTCAAAAGTAAGAACTTTTAAAAGTTTATAATTGAATAAAAAATTATCCTCAATAACAGTCTTTACCAACTACTTACCTACTCCTGCAACATGACATTGAGGAGTTGGATTAGTGATTAGTTGTTACAAAGTTTATACCTACCTGGCAGCCAGCCTGGGTAGCCTAGTATCTATTCACAATCAGCAGACCCAAGGCTTCTAAGGTAGATAAAGTTCGACTCGTTTTGGTTTCACTATTAGCCAGCTCTTGACCAAGGGCGGATCCAGGTTTGGTGCCAGGGGGGGTCACATAGTCGTGGTCAAGTCACAACATCTCGACCTCTTGCGACAGGTCAACTTGGTAATCGGGGTATGACGAGCGGGGGTTGGGGGGGGGGGGGGGGGGGGGACGCCCCGCACACCCGCACGCAGGGCCGTCTTTAACCTATTGGAGGCCCTGGGCACATTAGAATAACGGGGCCCCTATGATCTTGACAGAGTAGGTACTATTTTCTTGGAATAAGCAAAGAAAGCAGATAAGTCACGTTCTAGACGTATTATAAATGCGAATGTTTCTATCTATCTGTTACCTTTTCAAAGTCCATATTCTAAATCAAAATTTGGTACTATTCAGAGATAGTTTACACTCGGAAACGGCTTTTTATCCCGGAAAATTAAAGGGTTCTCACGGAACTTTTAAAAAACTAAATCTATGTGGACGAAGTTGCGGGCATCAACCAATATAAAGTAAAAGCGCGAGCGAAGCGAGCGCGAAATTTTTAATATATTTACGAAAAAATCATAAGGTAGCTACTAATATTATAAATGCGAAAGTGTGTCTACTTATCTGTTACCATTTGACGGTCTATCTTTTTGATCAGGTACTACACAGAGAAATCTTTCATCCCGGAAACCTGCATACACTTTTTATGCCGAAAATCAAAGAGTTCTTACGGTTTTTTGAAAACCTAAATCAATGCGGACAAGGTTGCGGGCGAGCAACAACTAATACAGAGCAAAAGCGCGAGCGAAGCGAGCGCGAAATTTTCTGTCTGTCTATCATCTTGTTAGGTACTTTTTCACGGCCAAATGTAGGTAGGTAGGTACTACTCAGTGATAGCTTGCATCTTGGGATTTTTAATCCTAGTGAACAGAACGTGCGAGCGAAGCGAGCGCAAAATTTATGACATTATTTACAAAAAAAGAAAAGATAAATGTCAGAAATATTGTATTACGATATAGATAAATGCCAGAAATTTTGTACTAAAACTATAAAGTCATCTGTTGTATAAAGAATAGTTCTATTATCTTTAGGGGTCCCCAGATGCAACGAGCGCTTGGATAATAAAAACTTTACTATAAATAATAAACGTAAAGGACCAATCCGACCAAAACATTAAAGGTACATATTATTTTTTACTTTTAGAGGTTTTTACTGTCGGGAATTTTTTAAAAAGTGTGAAGAAGAATGAAATATTCTATCATTTGCGTTATCAGTAAAGACAATAAAGATCGGATATAAGTCAGTCTTGACTATTTAACAATCTCTACGGTCCTTTGTTTGAGCTGGCTTTTTTGACCGTTGATTTTATCGAAATAAATATGTTTTTGGGTATTAAAATATCGGTTGGTCTGTTATAGTTTGGTGATCTGGCAGGGACTACTGGGCCCCAATCGATCGTGGGCCCTGGGCAAGTGCCGTGTGATGTTCTTCAATCATTGAAGAACGTCACACGAAATGTGACATCTCGATGAAAGGTAGCGGTGGCGCGGTAAAATTCAAATTTTGGATGCGTTTGTTCGCAAGAACATAATGTTTTTTCCATCATACAAAATATTATATTAAATTGATTAAGTATTGAAGGAACTTACATAAAATCTAGGTATATAAAAATATAAAAAACATTATGTTTAACAATTTTAATTAGTGGTCCACCCAGGTCCGGGACGCAGCCCGGGGGGTCATGACCCCCATGACCCCCCCCCCCCCCCCCCTGGATCCGCCCTTGCTCTTGACGTGGTTTTAGTTTCTTTATAACCTGAAATAAAATTTTAATTGTCATGCTTTTAAACATACAAAAATCCTTATGATCGTCATAGGGATTTTTGCATTTTTTACAAAAATTAAAAAAAAAACTAAAACATAAGAAATAACTTACTTCCTCAAAACTGCAAATCAATAGTTGGTCTCTTTTTGTTTAACTATGGTCAAGGACATTTTGGAAATCTACAAAAGTATGCAAATATTATTAAAACGATAAATTTGATTTTATCGATAAAGTATGTACACACATCACTACAAATGAGGCCTAAAATAATGCATTAAATAAATATTAAATTACGCTATGAAACGTGATTTTGTTACTTTGTCACGAGATGATCACTTATAATATGCAAATCTTTAATTTTCAGCAATTTTCGGAGTAAAAATCGCGGTTGGAAGCGATGAAATAATTATTAAACACTTACACATGAAAATACAATTCTGGAGCTTTTACGCCCCCTTCCGTAGATCTGGAGGTAAAAACACACCGTCACACATTTTGTTTTCGCTTTTAAGCTTACTTTTGAGCCAGACTTATGTGCTTTTTAAATATTTTTAATAAATATTGCATCAAACCCCAGTGTTTTGTCTGCTTAAGGGGGCATTTGTCAACTTCAGGCCCTGTCAACTGAGGGCCATAAAAGATGCATCAGTCCATTTCTTTCGCACTTTCTATTCCTCTTTCGAAATCCACAGGACTATCTCGCTCCACTCACACAGTATTAAAGGCACATGTACATACAGCACACTATGATATTTTTTGCTCAAATCTTATTGGTCGGTGATTAGATCCAATCGGCTTTCATTACATAGAATTTCGAAATAAAAACATGTCGGTTTTGAGAGATTTTATAACCTAACCTAAAAAACTCAATTTTTCTCCTTAATCCATTGCGAGAGTTTAAACCTTGAAGTGTGCTGCAGTTATAACAGGATATTCGTTTTATATTTCTATTTTCAGTTTTTTATGTTTTTGTTTTAATTGAGAGATATAGTGGATGTGCTCTTTAAACTTGCCTGCCTAATTTAGGCTTAGTAATAATTGTTAGTGTTTCTAAATACCTAGTATCCTTTTTATCTGATATGAGGCAGTGTAGTGTACCTAAGTGTAAAAGCACCCTACATTTACACGCCGTACTTTTTACCGACACAACTAGATGGAAAGCATGGTTGATTAACTGTACGTATTTGCGTAAGTACTCCCTTAGGCAATTAAAAAATGTCAGGATTTGCGAATCCCATTTCTTACCTCGGTATATCGTAAATAATAGATTGACAAAAGATTCAATTCCCACACTGAATTTGCATATTACACAGTCTTCTAAAAACCCTGGTATAGTACATTTTAAAATTGACAAATTTCTAGAGATATCCCCTTTACAGACTGGTAAACCCCTCGATGTTAACATAGTCGATATCCCATCGACTTCACAAACAGACAAACAAAGTAGGAATGAGCAAGCTTCTGTTAATTCAAGTCCTATAGATTTAGTAAATCCCTTGCCAAATATCCCGATTCCTGACAAACAGAAGTCACCAGATTTAATTCAGCACTCTATTTTAGAGCCAACAACTTCTATTACTCATTACTCTCAACCACTGAATCATAAATATATCATATATATGATGTCCCACATTTACTCAAATGTTTCCACAATAATTTTCAGAAGAAGGACTTGCTCATCGGGAGTCAGCGTGCTCAGTGGGACTACATCGAGAAGCTGTTTGCTGTTGATGGTGTGGCAGGTGTTGGATGGTCTACCAAATTAACAGACAAGCATGTGAAACCAAATTGATATGACAAGTTGAAGGCAAGTAACTGAACATTTGTTTTGTAACAATAGCTTTGTGATAATGTCCTTGCCATGGAAAAAATCCAATAAAACTATGGTGCGCAGACCTTAGTTATTGGTACTAAAACTTCTTGTTTTCGTGGTGTCTATGTTATCACGTTTTTGAAAGCACTGTCTCTGAAACTATGGGTTGTAGACCTTGTTGTTGGTCAATTTTAAGTTTCAGCGTACAAAAATCTCATCACGTGATCACATAGACACCATAAAAACAAGAAGTACCAATAACCAGGGTCGGCGCCCAATAGTGACGAAGATAATTATGAGCATACTAGGTGATGCCAGCGACTGCGTGGATTTTCATTTTTCAAAATCCCGCGGGAACTCTTTGATTTTCCGGGATAAAAAGCAGCCTATATGTTAATTCAGGGTATAATCTATCTCCATTCCAAATTTCATCCAAATCCGTTCAGCTGTTTTTGTGTGATTGAGTAACAAACATCCAAACATCCACACTTTCACATCCATACTAATATTATAAATGTGAAAGTGTGTCTGTCTGTCTGTCTGCTAGCTTTTCACGGCTCAACCGTTCAACCGATTTGACGAAATTTGGTACAGAGATAGCTCGCATCCCGGGGAAGGACATAGGCTACTTTTTATCCCGGAAAATTGAAGAGTTTCCACAGGATTCTTAAACACCTAAATCCACGCGTACGAAGTCGCGGGCATCGGCTAGTTTATAATATTAACATTAGGATTAGGATAATTAGGTTTAGGATAGTATAATTATGAGCATAAAAGATAATTTTTTGAATAAAAATTTGAATCCTAATGAATTTCCAAACTACTCATTTAAATTCTTTAATTATATTTTAAACCCAATGTCTACTTTAAATCTAAATTGCATTATCAAATTTAGTTTATTAACATAATTATCTATAAAAAAATAACCATGCATTACAGGTGAAACTTGCTGCGCAAGTCTTCAGCAGAGATGTGGCCCACAGCTTAAGAATACAGATGAACACTTATCGTCAATTACAACTGGAACATGGTTATTGTCTATTCT
Source organism: Maniola hyperantus (assembly GCF_902806685.2). Taxonomy (NCBI): domain Eukaryota; kingdom Metazoa; phylum Arthropoda; class Insecta; order Lepidoptera; family Nymphalidae; genus Maniola; species Maniola hyperantus. Next base: position 11,692,272 of record NC_048539.1, on the reverse strand, counting down.
AAATAAAGTTTTTATATTTTGATAAATTTGATTGATTTTTTTTTGAAAAACTAAATTTCTAAATAAATTATTAGTAGGATTACCGATAAATACTGAAAATCGGTAATTAATAGCAAAACCGTTAAAATCTGTAAAAAGGACATCACTAAAAAGTTACGGTTTTCCTGCTGTCACGTCGTCCCTAATTTACGACAATCCGGGCATATAATTGCTATATATTATATAAAGTTAGAAAGAGATGGTCCTGTGGATTCTCATAGTAAAAACCAATAAAATGTGAGACAGACGATCACTACAACAATGACAATTTGTTATATATATTCCTTGCCTCCCACTTCCCCTTACTACTGAAACAAACATCGTCTATGGAGTTGGTGGTCTGTATCCTATATGTTATTGGTCTGTGTTGTCAACTATACCCAGTGTTTCCATATGTAAATCGAGAATTACCGTGTTCAAGGGTTAAAATTACGGTGTTTCTAGATTAAATTACGGTGGATTAGCTAAAAGAATACCGTGTAAATTACCGTGTCATTTTGAAAAGAAAAAACGTCACGAATTTGCTTTTTAATCAATTATTAATATTATTCTGAATCTGACTCTCCTAGAATAGCAATATCTTTTTCATATACGGATTTATTCATATTAATATTTTGTTAAATCTCATTAGTTTTACATTTCATTCCTTCCTAATTGCTTGAATAAGGACGAAAATAGATTGCTGAGATTCGATGCTTAAACCGAGAGCAAGAGAAATGTTGCCATTATGAAATATGCTAACGTGACTGAGATTCGTACTCGTATTACGCAGTATACTATGAATTTTTAACGTGATTTTTGTATTACGGTGACACGGTCAAGGTAATGGCCATATTACCTTGACGGTAGATTAGGGCTGAATTACGGTGCATCTACGGTAATTACCGTGTACATGGAAACACTGACTATACCTACTGTGTGCCGAGTGGGACTAGTGTTGCCAACTCGAATTTTGAAAAAGGCGTAGACCGCATTAGAAAAAGACGTAGATTTAGTAAAAATTTCGGATGAAAAGTTCGTAGATCTACGTACTTTTTTTCTGGGTAAAATGGAGAGAGTAAGGTAGTGTTTTGTCATACAATTTATTCATTTTCATCAATTTCAGCCTCACGCAAATGAAACTCATACATATTTGTTAAAAAATTCTTGCAAAGGTCGCTGTTTTTTATATTTAATTTTTGTAAAAAGTAGGCCAAATAGTGTTTCATTGAAAAGTCTGTTTCTTAAGTTTGTTTTCATTAAAATGTTAGTCCGTTTGAATGGGCTACTTGACTCATATCTAATTTCGTACAATAAATCATTATTTATTATAGTATTTTGCTTAAGACAACGAAATATATCAATAACAATTATTAAAAACGCAGGATGGATATATAAATCCAATTTTAAAAAATACAGTTTTTATTTTTATTTGAAACGCAGAAAACGCTGTCAGCCATGATGTGAAGTCATTAAATATGTAAACAAAGAAATGTCATCCCTATGTCACGCGGGCACTAACGTAGTATCCATATATATAAAATTTAGAGTCCTGACTAACTTATATATCAACGCACAGCCTAAACATCTAAACAGCTGGTCCTAGATACCAGGGTCTTAACAGATAGAACTAATGTTGTTTAGTATAAAAAATCTCCATAATTTTAGTTTGTGCAATTAGAACTAGATGGCGTTTTATCAAAAAATAAATTACGGTGCGACAAGGCTATCTTGGCGCGTGGCGAAATCGGAACCAACGGTGCCGTCAAGTGTCCCCTTTGTTCTTGTTTGAATATTCTAAGCCTTTGTTCTCCAATAGCGCTCCCCTGTCAATGTCAATCAAGTGGCAAGAGAGCCTTGTCGCACTGTAGTCTGGTATCTCTACGACTTCCCATAAAGCAAATTAAGAAGATGAAGAAGATCTCTACGACTCAAAAAGTTTTATTTACTACTAGGTGCTACTAGCCACAGGACACTATTACTCCTATGCTACTAGCTGAAGCCCGCGACTTAATCCGCGTGGAATTAGGTTTTTAAAACACTGATGGAATTCTTTGATTTTCCGGGATAAAAAGTAGCCTATTTCACTCTCTAGGTCTATATCTATATCTATACCCATAGACTATATGTATAGTCTATAGTATACCCATGCAAAAAATCACGTCAATCCGTTGCACGTTGAGACTTGATTAGAGGACAAACCAACAAACAAACACACTTTCGCATTTATAATAAGGGTACTATAGCAACCTTGAAATCCATGTTTGTGCCACATTTTTGTTTACGCAGTGTTACTGCATCCGTGATCCATCCATTCAAGTGTACTGCTGGGATATTCACTTATAAATTCATGCTAAATTCAACATAACCTAATACCTATAGAGAATGCAGTACAAAAATCATGTGTAAAGAAAAAAAGAAAATTTAGTTTTAAATAATAAATTACGGGTTTTGTTTTATTACCTTAACTTTTAGTACTTACTGAAAGTACTTCTTTCAATGTATAAAATAATAAATAATGCGGCCGAACTAAGAATAAGACTGAATGTCTGCCATATTGCGACGTGTACCTAAGCGGGATTATAATTTTTGATTCGTATTTTCTTTGAAGTCACTACCTATAAAAATAATATATGAATCAAACCTGCACACGTGTTATACCTGTTATACGTATAGCTATATAGTTGATCTTAAAAAACTAGTATCCAAGGCCGGAAAAAATTAAAAATAAATTACATACAATAGTTACTGCAATTAGAAACAGATGGCGCCACTACGAAAGATTAGCTGACGTCTCTATACCAGTATATATAATGTACTCTGTGCTAGATACATGAAATTTGGTGGGTGTGTTCTTTGTAGGTAAAGAGAAGGCATCCACTAGGAAAGAATTTTTTGAAATTCCACCCCTGAGTGGGTTAAATGGAGGTTTGAAATTTATGAAGTCCACGCGGGCGAAGTCACGAGCATAAGCTAGTTTTTATATATTTCTAAAAACTCATAGTAAACGTAAAAAAATATCGTTTTCTCTTTATAAATTGAATAAGTTATTACAACAAAGTGATCTTTGCAAAAATAAATTTGGGTTGAAGTCGTTAGTCATATAGGATCCCTTTAAGCAAGTCTTCGCGTGTTACGTATATTTATTTCACTGGGCACTCTAATCCACAACTTTCCTGTGGTCTTTATCGATGCGTTTTTTACATTCTCGGATGATACAATAACGAAAATTACTATATTTTTCATGTACACTAGTATAGAAGTCATGTTTATTAAACTTTGGGAGGTTATGCTGTTGTTTACAAATGCATGACGTCAGAGCACAGATAATCTATCGGCCAAACATGGCCGACAGTGTTTTCACCTGTCTAAGAAAAATATATTTTTAAATTAAAGTTTTACGGTATTTAGGGCGCAAAAAATAAAGTGTTAATTTTTTTGATATAATAGCACAAATATTAACCATTTAAGACCAACTTTAAAAAAGTGTCAAGTAGCCTATTTGAACTTTGAATCGAAATGCATAGTATCTCTATGATAGTACGACATAGTGCATACAAGGCTCTTTTGGCACTTGAATGACATTGCCAGGGGGGTGTAGTTGTAGAACAAAGGCTGCCAGCAAATAAAATCTCCTCAATTTTACGCAGTATATTGAAAATGTCAATGTCGAAAGTCGAGTAAGTTTTATGTAATTTTAACTGAATAAGAAATTGGGAAAGCCGTCGCCGTTTAGTTACCTGGTGCTATAAGATGCAGACACATTTATGCTGTACAATATATTATTAGGATATATCATGATGTTATTTAAATGGAATGGCTCTAATATTTAACAAAAAGAGTGAATTCAAATTTTTTATACTTAGCAACACTGCATTTAAGGTCACACCGTGATACTTCAAAAGATGGCGGCTTTATTTTCGCCACGCGCCAAAAGAGTCTTGTCCATAGGTCTTGTCGCACTGTATTTCTGACTAGTGACAGTTTCTACAAAGCGAACGTTCCATTTTACACAGTCACACGTATATTGTTGTAACTGTGTAAAAAGGGAACTTTTTTTAATAACCTTTTTCATGAATGAAAAAGAAATTCAAGTTATGCCCATTCAGCCTCAAAAGGCTAAGTATTCGATTACTTTGTACAATTTGATAAAAAATACGTAGATTCTGGGACTGAAGTTCGTAGGTTTGCAGGAAAGGCCTAAAGTTAGTAGATCTACGTAAAAAGACGTAGATGTGGCAACGCGACAGGGAGTTCCACAAAATTATTAGAATGACTTCACTACTGCGTTAATCGAGCTAACCTCAAACGCATCGAGAATCGCGAGCAAGCGAGTGTGAGTTACCACCGAAGCTAACCAGCCCATACTAGGGATGAGACGTATTTACGCTACCAGGTTTTAAAACCAGGGCTTTGCTTGGAAGTAGGGCGCCCTGGTGCGGGTGGAATTTACTTGCAAGTAATTCTTCACAAATAGGATTGTGCTCCTTATACATATGAAAACACGGACCGAATTTCTATGCAAGTATTTTTGCAAGTATTTTCCACAAATAGGAATGTGGACTTTATATGTATGAAGACACGGATCGATTTCATATGTCATAAAAAGATTTCGACCTTCAACGTATTTTTTACCTGACTACGGCAAAGCCAAAAGTAAGGGTTATGAGAACGGCCGGGGCTTCGAACTTGCAAGTCTTTCTTCACAAATAGGATTGTGCACCTTAAACATATGAAAACACGGTCCAATTTTCTATGCAGTAAAAAAACTTCGAACTTGCAAGTATTTCTCACAAATAGGATTGTGGACTTTATATGTATGAAGACACGGATCGATTTCATATGCCATAAAAAGACTTCGACCTTCAACGTATTTTTTACCTGACTACGGCAAAGCCAAAAGTAAGGGTTATGAGAAGGGCCGGGGCTTCGAACTTGCAAGTCTTTCATCACAAATTGTGCACCTAATACATATGAAAACACGGTCCGATTTTCTATGCTTTTAATACTTTAAAGTATTTTAAAACCTGGTTTTAGACCCTGGTATTTTTACGTACTCTTACTTGGAAGCCCTGGTATTGAATTTAGCAAGTATGTCTCATCCCTAGCCCATACGCGTGTAGGTACCTAGGTACTCACCGTGAATGGCGTTTATTATTTTTGTAATGTTGGCGTCGTGATATAAACCAACCAAATTTAGAATGAAATTTCTATGAAGTGATTGTATGGAAGCAGCTGTCTATTAAAATTAAACTGGTTATATCTACTGTCTATAGTCAAGTATCGGTCAAGTGCGAGTCGGACTCGCACACGAAGGCTTTCGCATCATCGTACAAGATATTTTAATAATTTTATGAGCAAAACTGTGAGTTAATACCAACAGCGCCATCTATATGTGATATAGAAAAATAACTATGTTTATAAGCACATTTTAAAAATTCTTGTAGAGCCTAGAAAAGTAAATTAAAATTAGTTTTGACTGCACAAGACTTTTTACTGTTCCCCTATAATATTAGTTTAATTAAGTGCCATGGTCACACAAAACTTAACTGAAAATCATCATCATCATCAACCCATAGCCGGCCCACTACTAAGTACGGTTCTTCTCGCAGAATGAAAACTTGACAAGTACGGGTTTTCTTACACCGTTAACGCAAGTGATATAATATTAATATAATTCCTTAAAACGCTAATAACTCCTAAAAGTAAGAGATGCGTGCGCGCGATTCAACCCCGGATCCACGAACTAGGAGAGCAACATCTTCACCCTAAGCTATCACCGCTTAAATGAAAATAAATGTCTTTATTATTAGTTCTTACCCTACTCTCACTGTAAAAATCTATGTGACAACTTATCGAACGCGTTAGCGTCATGTTTACTCGATTTACTTCGCGAGTTGTCCAAATCTGTAACTCACACTCACATAATTATTGAATCGACCAATCACGTGCGCTCACGTTGTCACTTTCGAATGCGAGTCGGTAAACAATAGTCGGTCCTGAGAACGTAAAAAACTCGCACTCACTAATTATGTTTCCCCTTCTTGTCACTAGATGGCGCTGTTTCAATTCTATACAAATCGTAGTTAACTTTTACGCGATCGAATAGGTAGGAAATCTCCCACTAGGCCTGGTCACTATTTTCACCGATGGAGCGACGTTGCCAGACTTTTATGAGCTATCGCTTTTACACGAATGGAGGTTCCCTGAAAAAGACTGAGATAACAATACCTCTTTGACACAGATGTACAAGAGCGGCAACACGTTATGGTTACCTCTATGTATACTATCTCTATGTCGCCATCTAAGCTTGTCGCACTGTAATAACCAAAGAATATGTGTTCGACAGTCGACTACGTTTACCTAGAGCCTAGCCTGCCTAGCAGCCTAGAGCCGTAAAACCAGTCAAAAAAATTACACCTTTTATTTCTGGTCGGTGAATTAGTGAATTACACTATTGGACTATTGGATGTGGAGCTTTTCTGGATGGAGCCTGGCAATGTCATCTATTTTTATTTTTTTGTCAACATTTGCTGAAATATCCATGAAAAAATTAAATTCACCTTTGATTTTTGACTAGAGATTGATGGAATATAAAATGTTAACTACAATTTTTCAGCTATTTTCAGATATTGTTTTTGTAGGCAGACTTTAAGGGTGCATACTGCATGATTTTATTGTATGGGAGATCTACTCAAATTGATAAACCAGTGAGTAATTAATAATTATTAGTTCAATTGATATTAGGTATTCATTATTGTACTGAGACTTAAGACATTATGTAAACTGTACCTACTAGTACTATAATACAACAATTGTCAATGTGGATTTTATGAATAAAACCTTAAAAAACATGATAATAATATATAAACAACAGAGTCAACAAGTTACATTCCCAGTACATTCTAAGACCTCGAAAGAAAGTGAAAGTGCTCACGCGTTAATTTAAAGGGGTACTTTAGTCTTGATTTTGAACAGATCAATGGAGATTTAAAATCGCAGCATAAGGGAACATATAAGTAAACTTGTGAAACGTTAAGTAAAATATTTAGAAAGTACGTAAATTATAATTTTTTAGTAAGTTGTACATCAGAGAGGTTTGAATTAGTAATGCTTGCTAATATTATTACTATTGCTTTGTCTAGTTAAGGTACTTAAATAAATAGGCATAAAAGTTTTGGGTAACTTGTTTTTAGTTTATATGAATTGTTTAGTAAACTTTTATTCAACTCAACTGGTATATTGTACTGTTTAAAAAAACATGTGACTGTCAACTGTATACATTTCTGGCAAACTTCACAAAACATAACCAAAGTAATTCTTATTCTTTTGTGTATGCATCCAGGTTTAAAGTATGGAACCTGGTGATATGGATTATTCTTCACATGACATGGGTCATATGAATCATGGAGCACATCATCATGAAATGGGCACGAATGACTCGTACAATCACAATATGGATGATATTATGAGTGTAAGTTTATCCTTCATTACTTTTTAAAATTTGATTTTCCCACAACTCCCTATTCTGTGCCTCTTGGGACCAGCTAACTGCAAAATCTTTATGATGCCACCATCGCCTCTACCTGCCTCACCGGCACTGATGATTCTGTTGTGGTGTTGATGATGAACATCATATAGCTGAGATTTTTGTATTTTAGGTTATGTTTAATTCAAGTAAGGACATAAAAGTTATCCAGGGAAGTGATTTATTAAAGTCTCATGGAAACCATCATGAAGAAAATAAGCATAAGGGGCACACAATGTCAATGACTGTAAGTTATTGTATTACTAGTTTTTGCATAAAATGCTGGACATGACAAGTTCTCTTTCTAAGGCTTGAATAAAATGAAATGAAGATTTAAGTCTGTATGTGGGTTTCCAAACTGAAAGACTTCTCAATAGATGGAGTAGTGTTTGGGGTTAACAAACAAACAAATATTGGATGACATTTTATAATTTTAATTTTTAGATACAATAAATCTAAAGTACTGGATGGATCGGGCTGAAATTTGGCATGCAGATAGCTATTATAACGTAAGCATCCGCTAAGAAAGTATTTTTGAAAATTCAACCCCTAAAGGCGTAAAATAGGGGTTTGAAATTGGTGTAGTCCACGCTGACGAAGTTGCGGGGATAAGCTAGTTAATAATATAATTTTATTTTTCAGTTCCATGGTGGGTTTGTAGAAACAATTCTTTTCTCATGGTGGAATGTTACAGAAGTTGGAGAGTTTATTGGATCCTTTTTTGCAATATTTGCCTTAGCAGTTCTCTATGAAGGGTACGAAAACATTAGTCCAAAACTTTAAATTAATGAACTTAAGTAATAAGCTTTCTATTTCTATTTGTCCGACCATTCCTGTATCTAGTTACATCTATAGGAGGTATGCGACAGGTCGTCATGGCAATCGGGTGGGGACGCCCCACACACCCGCACATCCCCCGCGCTAACCCGGTGCGCGAGTGACGTGCGGGTGTGCGGGGCGTCTCATATTCCGATTGCCATATCAAGCTGTCGCGAACTATAGTCACCCTTACCTAAATGCATATTATGTACCTACAATATATTATAGTTGAGATAAAGTTTACTTTGACGCTGCACATCATTTTACTGTTATAAATATCCTTTAAAACAATAAATACAGGATTAATTTTATCTTTTGTTTTGCAAGATATTAAATAAGAAAGATAAGAATAACAATACCTTCAGTTTATTGTATACTAGATGATTTCATCTAGACTCTAGTTGAATTTAGGGGTTTTTAAAAATCCAGTGGAAACTTTGGATTTTGCAGCCCATGATCTTGATGATATCCAAGATGCAAGTTATCTCTATGTATAGTCCCCGGCAGTGAAATAGTCGCGTCTGAGCTATGATGCGAGTGCAAGCTCGCGCAAGTATTGTTCCACGCGCGTGTGTACTGTGTATGTACGCGACAGGTCGAGATGGTAATCGGCCCCGCATACCCGCACAGCCCCTGCTGTGACCGCACCGCACGGTGACGTGCGGTGTGCGGGGCGTTCCCCGCTTCATACCCCGATTACAATCTCAACCTGTCGCGAACTATACGTAACACTCACACTAATGCAGATGGAGAACGTGGGGTGCAGCGCGGCGTGCGGGCTGATGTGCTCCATTCCCACGCGTCGCGCGCCCCTAAAAATGCTATTGCGACGCGTTTTGCGGTTAACTTCAAGAACGATTATTTAACTGACGCGAACTATACCTATGTAAAAAGGTAACAGATAGACAGACAGACACTTTCTTTTATAATTTTAGTATATAGGCATTTATTATATTAGTATAGAATATACAGTAATTGATAAATTATTCAATAACATGCTTTTACTATTTCCTTCAGTCTGAAGTACTACAGGAAGCACTTACTATGGAAAACATATACTGGCCTTCAATATTGTGCAGTGGCGCCACCAGATAAGGGTGTTGCAAATATTTGTGCACCAGATGAACCTCAAGTCATACAGTATGAATATTTTATTAGCTGTTGCTTATTGAAATACCTGAACTTTAGTGTCAAGTTACTGTAGTACGTAATGAACTATTGTAAGGTGGAATATCGGTTGATCCTATAGTTTGCCATGATGCAATTTAATAGTTGGGATGAGATGCATTTCAGTTTTGTAGCTGGAAAGGATATAGATACACTAGCTGATGCCTGCGACTCCGTTCATGTGGCATTAGGTTTTTAAAAATCCTGGGGGGACTCTTTGATTTTCCGGGATAATAAGAATCCGATCTCCAGGTCTTTAACTATACCCAAACCTATGCAAAAAATCACGTCAATCCGTTGCTCCCTTGCGACGTGATTAAAGGACAAACCAACAAACAAACACACTTTCCCATTTTTAATATGGGTAGTAATAGCAATTTTCTAACGTTTCAGCTTAATCTCTCTAAAGATACTATCAACTTTAATACTTTTATTGGAATGTAATTAATTACTTGTGTATTTTAATAATAATTGTTTCTATATTTCAGAACCTTGCCACACACACTAGAAAGAAATGTGTAAGTACTTCTACAAGAAATAGTTTATTTTTAATCACTACCCATATTATAAACGCGAAAGTGTTTGTTTATCAGTTCATTGGTTTGTCCTTCAATCACGTCGCATTTTTTGTATGGCTGTAATTAAAGACATTGAGAGTGACTACTTTTTTATCCCGAAAAAATCGGCCAAGTGCGAGTCAGGCTCTCGCAATGACGGTTCCGTACTATAGTCGTATTTTTTCGACATTTTGCACGATAATTAAAAACTATGATGCATAAAAATAAATAAAAATCTGTTTTAGAATGTACAGGTGAAGACCTTTCATATGATACCCCACTTGATATAGTCACTCACTTCAGAAGTTGAAAATACTAATATTAGTTCATGACCACAATTTAATTTTATTTGTGTGATCTAACCCTAAATTCACGGTTTTCAGAATTTTCCCCAAATGTCAGCTTTAAGATCTACCTACCTGCCAAATTTCATGATTCTAAGTCAACGGGAAGTACCCTGTAGGTTTCTTGACAGACAGACGGACAGACAGACAGACAACAAAGTGATCCTATAAGGGTTCCGTTTTTCCTTTTGAGGTACGGAACCCTAAAAATTAAAATTTCCACAGGATTTTTAAAAACTAAATCCATCAGGGCATCAGCTAGTTTGAAATATAAATGATAGTCAGAAGTACACTTGTAAGATTATGCCTTAGATTCTAGGCATTGACAATTCAATTGAAGGTTTCATTTAACTGCTTAAGATATGATTCCGAACCACGCTGCACGCAGCAGTGTTGCCACAACAGTGCTGTCACCAGCTGTCACGGTCCTGTCGCGGCACTACTGTGGCCCTACCGCGCTTGTTTGACAGCTACAATGTCACGATCGCAATCATCTCTGATTGGTTAATGTTCGCTCACGTAATGTCATATAAGCTTATAGAGATTGTATGGGAACCAGTAGTGGCACGACAGGACTGTGACAGCTGGTGACAGCACTGTTGCGGCAGCACTGCTGCGTGCAGCGTGGTTCGGAATCATACCTTTATTTGGTATGGCATATTGCTGACCCTTTATACTCATACTTAACTTTGTTTTAGGCCAACAATGATGAGTGTAGCGCATGGTTGGCAGACAGTACTCCATGGTGTACAAGTGTTAGTGAGTTATATGTTAATGTTGGTGTTTATGACATACAACACGTGGCTGTGTGCTGCCGTAGTCCTTGGATCTGCAACTGGTTACTTCCTCTTTGGCTGGCGTGAATCAGTAGTTGTGGACTTTACTGAACACTGTCACTGACAATGGTTCAATAACAGTGTCCGTGATAGTATTATTATGCAGCTGCAATTTATAACCTTGCCTTTAGAAAATAATTCAAAACGGTTATGTACCTATATCACGATGTTATAATTATGTGTTATTATAAGACAGCCTTTTTGGGTGACAATATATTTATACCAGTTATTGTGTACTGCTTAAGGTATTAGCTCATTAGAAGAAATACAACTGCTTATTCTATTTTTTTTATTATTATTCCTGATCTGAATACAGGATACATTTTTAACCAGTGTACAAATTATAATGCTCTCTCTAAATCTTATTCTATCGATATTACACCTGAACGAAATATAATGATGAACATACATTTTTATCTAATTACTATACAAATCATGAATGGTGCCAAGAATACTGGCTGCATTTCCGCGCTTAATAGCCAGGCTGATCCGTTGCGCAAAAAATGGGGTTATTCCCGTTGAGTCACACCCCCGTGTGTAACACTGACGCAAGGTGCCAACAATTTCAAAACATTCCCGTTGAGTAACAGCGTTACTCAATGGGAATTTTTTGAAATTGTTGGCACCTTGTCACACCTACATATATTATTGCGCGTGTAACAAGTGTTAACTGAATGTGCACTTTTCTGGGATGTCATTTATTTTCAAATCCAAGATTCAGTGTTACACAGGGGGGTGTGACTCAACAGGAATAACCCAAAAAAATGAGCCAGCCCTTACATTTTACTAAATAATACAAGATCAAATCAAGATAAATAATACAATTAAATCTTATTAAAATTGGTGTAAATATTGTGATACTGGCCTATAATTGATTAATATATTTTCTGTAGTGGCCATGGAATAGTGTCATAATTAAGTTTAGGTCCAGTATGGTGCTTACCGCTTACATTTGATTTACTGCAATTTTAATACATAAAACTTTGAATAAAATTATAGTCCGTCCAAAATGAGAACTCACTGCCATTTTAACTCTATGTGCCAACTGTACAATTTTAGTCCTTATTTTAAAGGTGAAATGTACTTTTCACTTCACAGTTGACACAGATTTGAAATGATGAGTGAGATCTCAAATGTACCCTACTTTATGCTATGAGCTGCCATCTTCAGCTGTGTATGGTCAATTAGAATAGAACCTGTGCATCAAGACAGATATAATAGCTCATGTTGTAACTGCTGTGTTATACTTATACTATTATTCAAGTTTGAAACTCACACACTAGTTAACAGTGCGACAAGGCTCTCTTGGCACTTGAATGACACTGACAGGGGGGCGCTGTTGGAGAACATAGGCCTACTAAATAGGAATATTCAAACAAGAACAAAAGGGATACTTGACGTTAGTTCCGATTTTCGCCATGCGCCAAGATAGCCTTGTCGCACTATATACTGTGCGGTTGTAGGTACATCCTGTTCGTTGGATCTCATTAAAACGAGTGCGAGTCAGGCTCGCGCAACGAGGGTTCCGTGCTACAGTCGTAGTTTTTGCCCCTAATGTCAGCTATAAGACCTACCTACCTGCCAAATTTCATGATTCTAGGTCAACGGAAAGTAGCTGTAGGTTTCTTGACAGACAGACAGACAGTCAGACAACAAAGTGATCCTATAAGGGTTTCGTTTTTCCTTCTGCGGTACGGAACCCTGAAAAATGCTCATAGTCCTTTGCATACTGGTCAAAAAATCCTGAAAATAATAATCTAAATGACATCTAAATATATAAAAGGATTGACTGACTGACTGATCTATTAACGCACAGCTCAAACTACTGGACGGATCGAGCTAAAATTTGGCATGCAGATAGCTATTATTAGGCATCCGCTAAGAAAGGATTTTTGAAGATTCAAGCTCTAAAGGGGTGAAATAGGGCTTTGAAATTTGTGTAGTCCACGCGGACGAAGTCGCAAGCATAAGCTAGTAAATGACTAAAATTACAATAAATTTGAGAGCTCATCACTGTTATTCTGAATGTTTACGAGTACAATGTTTTTTAAGATTAGATCCACTATTGCATTTATATTCACAGTATTGGCATGCAAATGGCAGTTCTCTGTTATGCAGTCTTTTATGTGTCTTTAATGAATTTATGAATTTTGTCCTAAATATACATTCATCACAAACATATGGGTAATCAGACGTGTGAATTCTTTTATGAGTTTTTAGATTTGAAGTAAACTTTGTAGAATAAGAACAATTTTGGTAATCACATTTATGTGTTTTAAAATGTTCTTTGTATTCACTTTTCTTGTAAAATATTCTGAAAACAAGATTGATACTATAAAACTGGTAATTATATGAATTAAGTTTATCACTATTATTTAATGTTATAAATGTGAAAGTGTTAAGTTTGTCTTTCAAACATGCTGCAACAGATAACATGAATTTTTGCATGGGTATAGCTGTTTAAGACCTGGAAAGTAACATAGGCAATTTATTTTATAGGCATAGATCCCAAGCGTCAAAGGATTTTTATGAATCCATGCAGACTAAGTGGCGGGCATCACTACCCATATTATAGATGCGAAAGTGTGTGTTTGTTGGTTTGTCTTTCAATCACATCGCTACAGAGCAACAGATTGATGTGATTTTTTGCATTGGTATAGTTAAAGACTTGGAGAGTGACAGAGGCTACTTTTTATCCCAGAAAATCCAAGAGTTCCCACGGGAGTTGTAAAAACCTAAATCTACGCGAACGAAGTCGCGGGCGTCAGCTAATCATAATTATTATAGTTAAAGGACAAAATATATGTAGGTACCTTTCTGAACAATATTCACAAGTCCATTTTTTCACCGGCTTAATAGTTTTTTCTGACAAAACATTGATTTGATTTTGATCATCCTTTACTTCTAAATTCTTTTCTTTGTGCAATAACTGAGAAATTATGATGGATTTTGGTGGGGTACTAAAAAGTATCTCATTTTTCTTAGTTGGCCTGCCAACATTGTTTGTAAAACCTATTGCAACTTTAGTTGATGATTGTATTTCAATTTTTAAAGGATTCTCCTCTTCCAGCACATCCATTCTAATAATAATTTATTTTAATAACTGAAGTGTTTAATAAATGATGATTCTATGGATTCATACAGTTTTCCCGCAACTGAGCAGCATAGAAAATATCAAAGAGTATATCTTGAGTAGGTATATAATCTTAATCAATCTTAATAACTATACGTTTTTGTCGAGCAGCTGGAGCAGCTGCTTTTTTGTGTTTTTTATATGGTTATAGAAAGTAATAATGCTTGTGCTTAAAATTTGTTTTGATTTTAGTTTTTATTTTTACTTTCTTCTTATTTTGCTTTATGGCTTTCAGTAGTGCCACACCGCGTATTTTTACTTTTATTCAATTCAATTCCCAATTATTGGCTTATAGGTGTTTACTTTTATTATTAAATAAACATTTTTTGACGTTTCCACAGTCCACTTCTCCGACAAGGCTCTTTTGGCACTTAATTGACATTGACAGGGGGCGTAGTTGTGGAACCACAGATAGTCCCACAGGTTTGCAACCATAGGGGTGCAACTCCAGAACATTAAAAAATCTCAAATTGAAATTCGCTTGTGGTGCCATCTAAGCGCGAGCACGGCTAAACAAATAGATAAGAGTTTACAAAAGACGTCAACAGATGGCGGGCACATTGCTGTAATTTTAATGACATTAATAAATTATAACCTCTGTGATTATAACCAACTTTTCATGTTTTCGTGTGCTGTAGTAAATATTTATATTTCTGTTAAATTTATCTGACCCTGCTTTAATAACAGGACTCTGTAGTCTGTATTTCCTTTCACCACCTCGATAACTATATTCTAAGGATTGATTTACGGACTCGATTCATGCCTGAACGACTGACCACGGCTACGGATTACGGACTTGTTTTTGCTTTGTGAAATGATTTTTCTGTGAATATATTTGTGCAGAAAAATGCCACGGAGATCTCGATGTGTGTCTGGATGTGACTAATTCGGTAAGTATAAAATCAGCTCACTCGTAATCTAACTCAAAATTACTTCAATGAGTCAAACTCTGTGCACCATTAAGGCACCATTAGGACATTAGGTATTTTATCATGATACTAGGTATATAATTCCTGCGATTTCGTCCGCTCGAAAAAACTATTTTAGAAATCCCGTGAGAAGTCCAATTTTCCGGGATAAAAGTGGCCTACAAGTTACAACCGTCTGATGCAAGCTATCTCTGTACCAAACAGATCATCTGTTTGGTACAGAGATAGCCTGACCACCACTTTGTCTATGTGGATTTAGGGTTTTTGAGAATCCCATGGGAACTGTTTGATTTTTCCAAGACAAAAGAAGCCCATGTCCTTACCTGGATGCAAGCTATCTCTGTACTAACTTTCATCATATACGGTTACACAAATTTACTGTAAAAAGCTAGCATACAGACAGGTTGACACACTTATGCATTTATAATATTGCTGTGGATTATTAACTACTAATTCTGTAAATTTTTTGTTTTGTAATTAAGTGTACTTACAACATTTATTTTGAACTTTATTGACTAAGTTATTTTTATATTATAGGTATCAACTATCAACTAATTAAGTACAATAAGTAAGTATAGACTAATGCATATTTTATGTTACTATTTTTTCAGATGTTTGCATGGCTTTCCAAAACCTGGCTACTCCTCTCTATGAAACCATTTAAACAATGAAAAGAGATAGTCGGACAACATTTAGAAAGCAAGACTGATGATGAAATATATACCTAGTTACGAATTGTCAAATTTGCAATCACCAGTTTGAAGATCGTTGAAATACACCAGTTGTGGTAGTAATATGAAAGTTACGAAAAGTAAATAACCAAAAATTTTGGATTTGAGCGATACCAATCTCGTGGGTCTTGAATTTGGGTATGTATTTTATGTACCTAGTTACGAATTTATGAAAATAAAATACTTTACAAAACCTTAAAACCTTTTTATTTCTAGGTATAGTGTTTTATGATTTAGTATCTTAAAGAGTCAGTCTTGTATTATATATTTTTAAACATGTTTTAAACAAACGTTAATGGAATTATTGATATTTTTTTAAAACATGTTCAAAAATATAAAATGTGCTAGTAAAGTACTTATATAAATAGCATTTAAATTTTCGCGCTCTCGCACGCCTAGCGCGCTATTAGTGCCCTCTAGATGTGAGCACACGCGTAACTTTGAAAAATAAATCTTAAGTCGCACATCTATCTCTAGTAATATAGTAGATAATCTATGTTTGCAACTAACGTGGCCCCCTCATTCCCTCTCGCTCAAGCAGATTTTCTTACTTGAGAAATGTCATTCCTTCTAAGTTCCTTCTACACTTCACGTTGTTTGTATACTCCATAGAGATAGTATACATCATCATTCATCTAAGGTATACATGACAAACAAAAAAAGTAGCCACGGTGATAAGGACAAAACATAATCATTTTGTCACGTTCTAACAAGAGCTTAAATGTATTTAGCTATCTCGCTCTAACAGTAAGTGTCACAATAGGGCTACTTCTAACAGTCCTTGTTCTGAGTGTGGAACAAAGGCTGGCATAAAATCTCAATTTTACGGAATATATCACAGATCACCAAGCAGATCACTTATTAGCCTCAGAACATTAGCTAGTGTCTCAGAACAAGGACTGCACCGTGGCCACTTTTTTTTGTTTGCCAAAATGTATTTGTACGTGAGTATTTGGCAAACAACGTGAAGTGTAGAAGGAATGACATTTCACAAGTAAGAAAATCTGCTTGAGCGAGAGGGACTGAGGGGGCCACGCTAGTTGCAAATCTGGACATATCTGTGGCTAGTGTTTACTTTACTCTATGGCTATTGTGCTAGGTGGTGCTAGTTCAGTGGTGCTAGTGTCAAAATATTTTATATGATGCATGAATGGTTATATTGTCGGTGGATGTTATTCAAATATTTGACTATTATTATTTATTCATCATATGGTTTTTATAATTATTAAATATTTATTTAACATCAGGAACAGTAAGAACTTAGTGATATGACATGTGTATTGTATGCCTTTTTAGTTCGTAGAAAAATGCGGCCCCATACTTTTATTAGATTTAGCAGCACTGGGAAAAAAATATGTTTTCATGAAGAAATGAAGAAAAATTATATACCAACTAATTTTTTCCAAAAAACCGTACTAACCGTTGGTTCAGCAGCAGTTGCTCTTATAGATCCACATAGAGGTGACATGATCGCTTGCTTAGGAGAGGTGACAGGGGAAATGGCCCTTAAATCTTTGAGAGAAAAAATGCTTGAAAGCCCTGAAGGGGCTAGTATATTACAGGAAATGCCGCGCATAAATTCGGAAACAGTTTGTTTTAAGAAACTTTCCAATATGCCTGAAAAGACTGTTGGTCGTGTGTATGCGAACTTTATGAGAGATAATAATATAACAGCAGATTCCCGGTTGCCAGTCCAGTTTATAGCCGATACTGATTTAGCATATGTAATGCAAAGATACAGAGAGGTTCATGACTTAGTTCATGCTACATTATTCATGAAAACAACAATGTTGGGTGAAGTCAGTTTAAATTTTATTTATTGACTAGCTTATGCTCGCGACTTTGTCCGCGTGGACTACAAAATTTCAAAACCCTATTTCACCCCCTTAGGAGTTGAATTTTCAAAAATCCTTTCTTAGCGGATGCCTACGTCATAATAGCTATCTGCATGCCAAATTTCAGCCCGATCCGTCCAGTAGTTTGAGCTGTGCGTTGATAGATCAGTCAGTCAGTCACCTTTTCCTTTTATATATATAGATAGTCTGTGTGGATTAAGGTTTTTAAAATTTTTGTAGGACCTTTGGGATAAGTATCCTATGTCATCTCCAGGATGCTAGCTACATTTGCACCAAATAGATGATGCCTGAGACTTGATACATATGGATTTAATTAGGTTTTTCAGAATACCGTAGGTCTTTGATTTTCTGGGAGAAAAAGAAGCCATGTCCATCCCCAGGATGCATGCTATCTCTGTCTGTTTCATCAAAGTTTGTTAATGGCATGGGTAGTTAAAAGCTAGTAGAATAGTAGATAAGACAGATATACCTTCGCATTTATATTAGTATGGTTTTTTATCATAATCTATAAAAATTGGCTCCACATGTTGGAGAACTATAAACTCTTAACACTCACATATTTTTTAGGTTACCATAAAATGGGTGGAAGGAATTCAAACAAAACTTCCTATGTGCATTGGTGGAGGTATATGGGGAGCAGCAAGGTTAAAGCCTAAACATAGACAACTTTATTTAAAGTATTATCTTCCCTGGGCCATTCAAACTGGGAATAATGCTAAGCTTTTACAAGGTGAGTAGTTTTTCTAACTAACTAGGTATGTCCATCCCTACTGTTTCTATTTTTATTTTTGATGCTTTGATTCTATTCGTCTAAGATCATAATATGATTTATGATTTATTTATTCATTTGCTTTCATGAAGCTCCGTTAGGGCATTGCAAAGTTAGGTACATTAACAATACATACATGCTAAATATATAATTACATGCAAGCTACGTGTTACATTATTTTATAATAGATTTTATCAGGTAATTATATAGGGCATTCATTTTGAATCGAAATTATTTTTATTAATTGATCGCACTAATTAATTAAGTTTGTTATAATATCAATTAGTTTCTTCTTTGTTAATAATTTAGTAATATTAGGTAGTAATAATAATTTAGTAGTATTAGGTAATAATTTTATCCAAACCATAAAACATCAGTTGCATAGTCCAATGATCTACATTTCTTGTGGTATTTAATTCTATGTTACTGGAATATTTACATTTTTAAGCAACAAGCAAGCATTTGCTTGGTGAGTTGTCAATACAGAACTCAGCTTCCACTTAGATAGGACATAATCCTTACTAACCCATGGCTCACTCCCATAGTTGAATAATCCAGACTTGTCTAAATTATAAAGGTAACTTCTGTGCTGAATTTCAGCTTTCTAGGTCCAAGGGTTTGGGCTAACTTTTGATGAGTCAGTAAGTCGGGACTTTTCTTTTTATTGTACCTATATTTAGATTTTTAACAAAACTGATAACAATAAATATTGACAAACTGGCTTTACTCACATATTTAGTCGATGTTAGCCAGACTAGTTTGGAACCCATCCAGGGTCCTTTTTCACAGGGACTCAGTTCGACACGTTCGCGCTAAGTATGTATGTAATGCCAGTTTGTCATACGTAATGTGTAATGGAAATCACTCACGATAGTTTAAATTATAATAAATATTTTTGAAAAATAATGTTCTTTTATTTCAGCAATATATTTTGAGAAAAGATGGGATCAAAATATTGATGATTTCCACAATGAGATGCATATTGTACCACTTATCAAAGTTTAATATAAATAAACTCAATTATTTATTTTATGAATAAAATAATTATTATAGTTACAAAGAAAGGTGATTCTTAAGTGCAATAAAATAAAAATTCTTAATTAAATATGACTTTTTATATTATCATTTTTTCATATACCATAAGGCATTTTTCATTTTTGAGAAATAAATCATAATAACATTTCCGAACTGCGCCCATTCCGATTGTGCAGTGGAGTTGCTTTGTTGCCGACTTCAACTATCCACTCGTACCATACTTTCCGAGGATTCATACAACGCCAAAATGTTGCTGTTATTGTATCACCTTTTTGGACTCTTAAGGGGGCCTGTAACAATAATTTTAAGTTTAGGTATTGTTAACTAGCTGACCCGGCGAACTTCGTCCTGCCTAACAGTCGATTTTTTTAATACTTAAATTTTTTTTTAATTTTCTCTCCGTAAGAACCTTCCTCGTACTTCAAGGAATATTATAAAAAAAGAATTAGCGAATTCGGTTCAGCTGTTCTCGAGATTTGCGATCACCAACACATTTAGCGATTCATTTTTATATATAGAGATCTAGCATGAGTTTTGTTTTCAAAGTAATTTAAGAATAATTTTTAGCCAAATTTTCAACTAGTTAGGTACTAGACTGCTTGATGCTTCTTCGGCAGCTTCTTCTTTGAATGTTATGATAGATAGCTAGATAGACTAGAACTATACCCTATCCGCGGAAAGAAGTTAGTATAGCACTCTATCTGTTACATAATCCCATACAAATTATAGAGACAAAAATATCAGTAGGCTTAACCATTTTGAGACACCAACCAATCATAAAAAATATTCAAAATTCAATTGGAAAACATAGTTTTGTTTGTGATTGGTTTGTGCCTCTAAATGGTCAGCAGGTATACATAAAAGAGAAGAGGGCTTCTTTCCATGGATAGGGTATAGATGCTCCGGCAATAGTAGCCAATGGGTTTCCAGCTTAAACAATAGAAAAGAGAGGAAAAATTAAAATGGTAAAATTAATTTACCTTAATTGGTATAAAAACAGGAAACCATGATATCATTCCTGGGCTATGTGTGGATGGTACTATGCTTATCATTTCCTTTCCATACAATAAACAGTCAAAGTAGCCACCGAAACCATGCATGACATTGTCCTGTTGAACCTCCCAGCTGAGAGTTTTAGATCTTCGATTATCAGTCAGTGGCAGACCTCTGTAATCTGATAAGTCTTGACCTTCATGATTTTTCATACCTTTTGCAGGGTGTTCAAAGGTAAACAGTTGCTAAAATTGCAAAGTTTATATATAATTAAACAATAATTATATTGACTTACTAGCTGATGCCCACAAATTCGCCCGCGTGGATTTAGGTTTTTTAAAAATCCCATGGGAACTTTTGATTTTCCAAGACAAAATCCTATCCATAGTAGCCTGTCCCCGGGATGCAAGGTAACTCAAATTTTCCGGGATAAAAGTTTCCTCACGATGTTTTCCTTCACCGTTAAAGCAAGTGATATTTTAATTAAATAAAACGCACATAGTTCCAAAAGTTAGAGCTGCGTGCCCGGGATCGATCTCCCGACCTCCGATTAGAAGGTGGACGTCCTAACCACTAGGCTATCACAGCTTCTATTTAGTAATAAACAGATATTAGTTACAAACATACATAGACTGCTAAAATCATATCGCTTCTGGCTTTGCCATAGTCTGGTAAAAAAGTTTTCTTACTTTGATCTCGCCAATGTCATGCTTATTCTGCATATAAACCACCCAAAGAGTTTCGAGGTTCTTCTCCATTCTCTGCGAGTTGAGCAACGTTGCCGCCCGCGCAGCCGCCCACAGTCGCGCCGAGGAGATAGGGGCGACGTATGAACTGTATTCTCTTGGTATGGAAATCCCACCACTTTTCAAGAGCCCTGCTGCTCCATCTAAACATTCAGGTGAGAGTTCATTGTCTCCCCATGATCCTGAAATTATTATGATATTTATTATAATAGCATTAGGAGCGTTCATAGCATAGAAGGAATACGACGCTGAGATATCATTTTCTTGAAAGTTCACTCTATTTTAGGCTGTATTTACCATCAGGCGGAAATCCGGGAAGCTATTTATTAAAAAAAGTCAACACAAGTTTGGCAGTTCAACATCATATTGTGTACAGTATATAGTACGCGGCCAAAAGTGATGAACATCGATCTCTCATCACTGTCTCGGTCGTTGAGACCGACAAAGCATCATATGGGTATGAGACAACGCTCTACAAAGATGAAATGTCATTCTAAAGGCCGATGTTCATCATTTTCGGCCGCGTACTAGACTGGCCTAACATGGGTAGCTTGACGCAGTCAGGATTGACTGCATAGTGAACTAGTATCTTATTTGCATACATACGTGGCGACTGCTCCGGGCGTTCAGCTGCACTATCTCATTAATGGCAGCTTCAAGCTGTTGATCAATGACTGCTCGAGTATTTTTTAATCACTGAAGAAGAAGATCACTGGCTAACTGC
Source organism: Maniola hyperantus (assembly GCF_902806685.2). Taxonomy (NCBI): domain Eukaryota; kingdom Metazoa; phylum Arthropoda; class Insecta; order Lepidoptera; family Nymphalidae; genus Maniola; species Maniola hyperantus. The sequence continues at coordinate 11,670,087 of NC_048539.1, read as the reverse complement.
ACAAGCTGCCTGTGTAAGGCCGGCCCTAGTCTTGTCAGAAAACGGCTTTAACTTTTATTTAAATCAGTAAACAAGAACCTTTCTATACAAAAACGTGACGTGTGAAGAGGAGCAAAAGCTAGTAAATAAATGTAGTACCAACTTAAAATATTTTAATAATAACTAGCTGCCCCGGCGAACTTCGTACCGCCTAACAGTCGATTTTTCAGGATTTTTTAAATTTTTCTCTCCGTAAGAACCATCCTCGTACTTCAAGAAATATTATAAAAAAAGAATTAGTGGAAATCGGTTCAGCTGTGCTCGAGATTTGCGATCAGCAACACATTCAGGGATTCATTTTTATATATAGAGATTAAATGTTATTAAAATATAAAATTATCTCTGCAGTACCTAACAGTTCCGAAATTATAATGTCAGCTTTAGGCGAGAGGTTGATTTGCCTCATATCCCCCGGAATAACACTGACGTCTCGGTCGCGCCACACTTCCTTAGCTTGTGCAGTAAGAACCACCACTGCACATGGATTTTTCTCCACTGCTATTACCTGAAAAGAAAATATTCCACTAGAAGCTTACACAGATATTTATGGCCAGGAATAAGTCTAGCCGGAAATATTATGTATTGTTTAAAAAGTTGCCACATCAAACGGCTAGTAGCAGATTAATCATCATTAGACACATGAGGTGCTTGCCTCGAGCCTCTGGATCTAGGGAGAACCTCTTTAGTGAACTTCCAAATGAGGCTGAAGTATTATGTTTAGTTCCCAAGTAACAGCTAGATTGAAGTAAATTAAGCAGTAATTTTTTTTTTAATTTTGAGGAAAATTATCGCACTCCTTCATTCGTGTTTACTTTGGAAAGTAAACATAAATCTTTAGCTCGCAATAATCGTAAAAAGACATTACAAACTTGATGTGACAAAAAAGGGGAGAGAGTAGGTAAGGGGATGATGCTGACGATTACAGATCAAGTTTTTAAATGGGCTACGCCAGAAGACCACTTCCGTCGCCCCTTCATTCACCTTACCCACTCGACCATCGTTTCGCTACGGAGGTCGCCGGCTCTCTTCGCTCGTCACCACCTCCCTTTGTTCCACTCAGTCTCGTAGGTTTGCTCATTCAGGACCTCTTTCGCAAGCTTCTGGCTTCTGGCCTTACAAAAACCACTATGGGTAGAACTGACAAGACTGTGTGGAGTCGGGGTGCTCAGATTTCGTACTTCGATGTAGTGCTCAAAAGGCGTCGTGGCTTTTTTCATTGCCACAACGCGTTATGAGCGTTTTCGAAAGTGCTCAGTACCCGTAGTACAAGATTTTACGTCTCAAGAAACGAAACCAAATTCGAATTTGGTTTGGTTTGGTGAGACGTAAAATCTTGTACTATGGGTACAGAACGCGTTGTGGCTTTTCTTCATTTTCACAACGCGTTATGAGCATATTCATAAAAGCCATAACACGAATTTCACGTCGTGGCCTTTCTGGGATTTCTCCGACGCGTTGTGAGCTATTTTTCGCTCAATGAGCGTTTTCGGTCTTTGGGCGTACCATATACCTACATTATAATGGGAATCTATATTATATTTCACTCTATGATCTCTAGTATATTAATAATTCACTCTATGATCTCTAGTATATTAATCAATCAATATATTTATAATAAAACTGTAACAGGTCAAATTCTGTACATTGAAGATATTTTGAAAATTTTTTTTCGAGGGCACTCTATAATCGATACTGAACCCAAAACTGTAATTTTTTTCATTTTTGTCTGTCTGTCTGTCTGTCTGTCTATCTGTCTGTCTGTCTGTCTGTATCACGGCCGCGCATCACGCTGAAACTACTGAATGGATTCCAATGAAACTTGGTACGATTTGAGGTCATACTATGAGGATGAATATAGGATACTTTTTATCCCGAAATTCAGCATGGTTCCCGTAGGAGAGGGGATGAAAGTTAAAATGTATACAGAGTTGTAATTCATTAACGGGTAGTCCGATTTCATTCATTCTTTTTTTGTTAGAAAGGGGATATTTTAAAGATTGTTCCGTAAATATTTCAAGGTCATCGGTTTTTAACCGACTGTCAAAAAGGAGGTGGTTCTTTTTTCTACATCGATTCGAGGTTTCTGGACCGATTTGCAATTTTTTTTTTAAATCAACAATAAAAGTTTTCGTGGTGGTCACATAAAAATTCTGGATTCAACTCCTTAATCCTGATGCTGCAGGGTTACTGCCCGCCTGAGTTATCAAGATTCAGGAAGTGTTCATAGTGAATTCATATTGTATGGACCAAGCAACGACTTTATTCTCAGACTTCAAGTCCCAACTCCTCAACGCTGATGATGTAGGGTACAGCACTCCTAAACTATAATGTTTCAGTAACTGCGGATGATGCAAAATTAATTAAGGTACAAAGCATAGGCTACATCATTGAACATCGGATCCTAACTCATCAATCCTGATGCTGCAAAGTACTAAAGTCCTAAATCGTGGGGATTTTAGAATTTTTGATAGTGAATTGATATTTTAGGTATCAAGCAACGGCTTCACGATGACACTCCCAGTCCGAAATACTCCACCCGAGCGAAGCCGGGGCGGGTCAGCTAGTAATTAATAATAATGTACTTTAGTTTAGGTAAGGAGAGTTCATAAAGACTTACTTTTACTTTGCTGTTAGTGATATCCGCTGCATTCAGTGTGGCTCTCACAAGGGGCCCTCGGCCCGCACCCAATACCATTACAGTGATTGCTCTTTCATTGTCTTTGATTGCACCATCATCCTGTCCAGCTCCAGAATGTTCATTTGTACTAGTATTGATTATTTCAGTGTTGCTTTCGTTCTGGAAACGTTATCCATACTAATATTATAAATGCGAAAGTGTGTCTGTCTGTCTGCTAGCTTTTCACGGCCCAACAGTTTAACCGTTTTCGATGAAATTTGGTACAGAGATAGCTTGCATCCCGGGGAAGGACATAGGCTACTTTTTATTCCGGAAAATTTAAGAGTTCCCACGGGATTTAAAAAACCTAAATCCACGCGGACGAAGTCGCGGGCATCATCTAGTACTAAATAAACATTAAATGATTTCATAAGCTGTGATAGCCTAGTCGTTAGGACGTCGGCCTTCTAATTGAAGGTCGGGGGTTCGATTCCGGTCACGCACCTCTAACTTTTCCGAGTTATGTGCGTTTTAATTAATTAAATATCACTTGCTTTACCGGTGAAGGAAAACATCGTGAGGAAACCTGCATGCCTGAGAGTTCTCCATAATGTTCTCAAAGGTGTGTGAAGTCTACCAATCCGCACATGGCCAGCGTGGTAGACTATGGCCAAAACCCTTCTCAGTCTGAGAGGAGACCCGTGAGCCGGCGATGGGTTGTTCATGATGATGATGATTTCATTACAAATTATTAATAGGGATGACGCCTATGTCAAAAATAAATTACTTTTTAGTTATTATTGAATAGAGGCTCTTCCAAAATTCGTAAAATCCACATTCGCTGTTAGTTTTAAGTTTGTTCATTTCGATTTAACTAAAGAAGTACGCGAAATTACGGAATTATTGTGGACTACAAAACCTCAGTACAAACAGCCATAGAGGAGAAAAGAAGAATGTTATAAGCAGGTTTATTTTGGAATTTAGTTATCAAAAGTTGTTTAATTGCTTTAAGTACTAACACTTATGCTATTTTCTTTCCTTTTCTTTTGAAGATCAATCAATGCTTGAGCAATCGCTTTTTGGTACTGGTCATACTTGATGGGATCTTTTTCGAAAACATTGTATGTGTGAGTGTCTAAATTATCTGCTAAGGGCTGCAGAGGTATCTGTAGATAATCTTCCCATCTGAGAAAATATGTGATTATTAATTTAAAACTTTATATATATAGTTAATTTATTCTTGGCATTTATATGAAGGGTGACAGATTCGTTATGGCGCGCAATGAGCAAAAAAAACCGGCCAAGTGCGAGTCAGGCTCGCGCAATGAGGGTTCCGTACTACAGTCGTATTTTTTCGACATTTTGCAAGATAATTAAAAAACTATGATACATAAAAATAAATAAAAATCTGTTTTAGAATGCACTGCTGAAGACCTTTCATATGATACCCCACTTGATATAGTTATCTTACTTAGAAAATTGAAAATATTAACTATTAGTTTTTTTTTTTTTTTTTTTTTTATTAACTATCAAATATTGAACATTTTACAAATACTTTTAACACAACAAAAAAACCACTAAGGTTTAGTATGTTGCTTATCATTCCGTCCATTAATCGATTTTGGGTATAGTGCTTCCATAAATAATATATACATTATGTATAGAAGCACTAGCACTAGGGAGCGTTACATAATTTGTTATATTTAATTTTTCAAAAATGGGAATTGTTAATATTTGTTTTGAAAGTATGATTTTAACTTGTGTTTAAAGTTAAATTCGGTTAGTCCTGACCTAAAAGTATTATCTAAACTATTTATTAGGCGAGGGATCATGTACGCGCTGGTGCGCTCACCATATTTATTTTTTGCAGAGATGGTAACTAGTTTTTTTTGAGTTACTTTGCGTGTCTGAATTTTGTTAATAACTTCCTTTTGCATGGCTAAATTAAAAAATTGTTCTTTCAGGACCACAATTTAATTTTTTTTGTGTGATTTAACCACAAATTAACAGTTTTCAGATTTTTCCCCAAATGTCAGCTATAAGATCTACCTACCTGCCAAATTTCATGATTCTAGGTCAATGGGAAGTACCCTGTAGGTTTCTTGACAGACACAACAAAGTGATCCTATAAGGGTTCCGTTTTTCCTTTTGAGGTACGGAACCCTATCCGGATATATATCCCTACCCTATACGGAACCCGGCAATAAAAATAATAAGATTCTATTGCAATACTTTACAAGTACCTTAGAAATTGCTGCAAAAATGAAAAGCTTAAAATTTACAATATGTATATCAAAATAAATAACTTTTATAGTACCTAACTTATAAATAAATAATCTTTATTTTTCACACATTATTTTACATTAATAACTTATTACAAACTTATTTACTTCATTTGAACTTATGATTTACAGTAATAAGTGGGAACGATGATCCTGCAGAAGAATGAACTGTTGCAGTGATCATCACACCCTCTACATTAAAATATGCCAAATAACTAACAGTACTAAGTAAAATTAGTGTCAAAAACTTGAAGATTATTAATTTTTTATCTAGCAAGGAATATTCACCCTCTAGCATAAGTAAGCATAGGATCATCAACAACATATGGCCTTCTCTTCCACAATCTATGCATATATTGCAAATAGTTCTCAATGTTTGAACGCCTTGCTCCACTTACAATCACTTGTGCGTCATGTTCCACCATACTCACAACTACTTGTTGGTGTGCTCTCGACAAAACTGGATATCTAGAAAGAGATTATGAAAGATGTATGTTTATATTTAAAACAATATTATAAATATGTGACACATATCTTATATAAATCTATAAAAAAACTAGGCAAGTGTGAGTCAGACTCGCGCACCGAAAGTTCAGTACTAGTCGTATTTTTTCGACATTTTGCACAATAAATCAAAAACTATTTTGGATAAAAATAAATAAAAATCTGTTTTAAAATGCAGCAGTAAAGCCCTTTCGCATGATACCCCAATTGGAATAGTAATCTTGAAAGTTGAAAATACTAATTATTTGTTTACTAGCTGATGCCCGCGACTTCGTCCGCGTGGATTTACGTTTTTCAAAATCCCGCAGGAACTCTTTGATTTTCCGGGATAAAAAGTAGCCTATGTGTGGTGTGTGTGTGTGTGTGGGTGTATCCAGGGTATAATCTATGTCCATTCCAAATCTCAGCCAAATCCGTCCAGTAGTTTTTGCGTGATTGAGTAACAAACATCCAAACATCTAAACATCTAAACATCCACACTTTCACATTTATAATATTAAGTAGGAAAGTAGGATGAACACATTTTAATTTTTTTTGTTATGTAACCACAAATTCACGGTTTTCGGATTCTCCCTTTGACATGTGCTATAAGACTTACCTACCTGCCAAATTTTATGATTCTAGGTCAATGGCAAGTACCTTATAGGTTTCTTGACAGACCCGACAGACAGACAACGAAGTGATCATATAAGGGTTCCTGTTTTCTTTTTTAAGGTACAGGAGGGTACTGTTGGTGATTCAATAAAATAAAATAAAATCCCATTTGGCTTAACTGCATACCATAAAACCAACAATTGAAAGTAAATTGTATAATGTTTCATGCTGTTTTTGCTTTCTTTGCCAAAATAGAAGTAATTGTATACTGATTACTGACCCTTTCTTATTATTATGGAAAAGAGAAGTAGGCACAATGATAGCCTTAATTGGTTCACCAAGCCACCGTTTTAGAACATCCGGTGGAGGTAAATCAGCCGGTATTTCCACTACCACACCTATTCTCTTATCCCAATTCATGCGCTCATGGAACAAAGTCCACCAATACCAAGGCTCATTCCAAGCCTCATCATTGTCATTTTCTTCCGACTGATCTGCTTTCATTGTTCTTGGGCAAAGCATTGGCACACATGCCCAAATGAGTGACGGGTGATGGCTGTAAAACAAATAATACCATTTCAAAACTTTTTAACATACTCCAAAGACAATATACCATAGACATGTTTCGTTCATATTACATGGAGTATCAATTTAAGCTCAGTAATGAGTACGACAGAGGATAAAAATGTATGAGTAGAAGACAGCACTCTACACTCTACTCTGACTGCGACTTCCTGGGGTGCTAAACCAACCGTCTTGCGCACTACAGCCCTTGCGTTCTGCTATTCCGCTGCCGAATATGCCTCCCCTGCATGGGAACTGTCGGCACACGCAAGGCTGATCGACGTAGCTCTGAACGAGTCCTGCCGTCTAATAACAGGTTGTCTGAAACCAACACCTACCGACAAACTGTACCGCTGGCAGGAATAGCCCCCCCTGAGGTGCGTCGAGCGGTCTCTAGCTCGGTAGAAAGAACAAAGCAGACACAGGATAGACGTCACCCACTATTCAGTCATAAACCGGCCCGTCCTAGGTTGCGCTCAACGAATAGCTTCTTACAGTCAGTGCAGCCTCTCAAGCAGTCCGCTGAAACTACACGTCTTGCTATGTGGAGGTCACGGCTAGGTACCCCGAACCCGAACACCAGCGTGAGGGAGAGACTAGCCGAAGGATACAATCTCAGCTGGCCTGTCTGGAGGTCGCTCAACCGCCTCAGAGCGGGGGTGGGGAGGTCTAGGGTGGATTTGGCGAGGTGGGGCTTTATCTCGGTACATGATACGCAATGCATCTGCGGTCATCCGAAACAGACCATTGCGCACATGACTGGGTGCCCTGCGTGCCCGACAGCCTGCACGAACGAGGAGCTGTACAACGCTACCGACCGAGCAATCGCGGTTGCGGCTTTTTGGGCTGCCCATGTTTGAGGTGACCGTCGACTCGAAAAGAAGAAGAAGCACTCTACAATAATGTAGGGTGAAGTATCCTAGCTTTAAGTCTTCACTTTAGATACAATGTAGTGTAACTACTTCTTTTTTACATTTATGGGCGTTTCTCTGTAAACTGGGCAACTCATTGTCTCAGGTTGGTTTGAAAATAAATATTGTTTAATAAGTACAAATTATTACATATTTCTCAGATAACTTTAAAAGATTTTAAGACAATCTATCTGTGCTGATCAGTGTAAAATATCTATTAAAATAAACTTTATTGCATCAAAACTCTCAAAAAACAGTCCCCTTTTCCTTTTATGTATATTTAGATGAATATTGACTTACTTCATGAAGAGCAAATTATCCATCTAAAACATTTGTAGCTATATCTCTATTAAAGCAGAACCAGAATAATTACTCTCTTTTGACCACCACCACAGAACTACCAGTCTCAATTCAAACTGGTGAAGATGGGATGAAGTTCATCAAATAACTAACTAGTGCTATGCATAGTTGAGTACCTACCTAGATAGTGTACTATTCGAACATTAGAGTTATGTAAAGTCAGTTTTTTATCATAATTTAAAAACCCAATATCAAAACTTTACACACCTTGACTCCAGGTACGTATGCAAGTTCCTAGCTAAGTTATTTATGTTTCTTGAATGCAAATTCAACATCACGGCGGGAAGTCCCAGTCCTCGACAGTACGCAAGTTCTTCATTTAGACAATCCTCGTGACGTTGCCGGACAACTGGAGATTCCGAGTCAGGGTCTAAATAATGCGATAGCCTGCCAACAGTCCTGCTATTCCAGTCTTGTGGTGACAGTATCATATCCGATCTGGTGAAGCCTCCCACCAGTCCACCGGACGGCAAATGCGACCGGCGAAAACGTGGGTGAATAATCGGTAAAACGATAAATGCATAGTCGGCTTGCAACGCTTCCGATAGACATGCTTGTAAGTCAGGAGCTATTATATATTCTAAGCCGCAAGAAATCTCTTGATGAGACATATTTTATGAAACTTGAATTCTCAATTCACTCCACGAACCACCGCCGCTAAAAACTATATTTTTTTTAATTTATCTTACGGCCCTGGATAACAGTCCTTTAAGGCCTAAAAACTAATCCAAACATAGAGATAGTATACATAGAGGTAACCATAACGTGTTGCCGCTCTTGTACATCTATGTGTCAAAGAGGTATCGTTATCTCCGTCTTTTTCAGGGAACCTCCATTCATGTAAAAGCGATAGCTCATATAAGTCTGGCAACGTCGCTCTATCGGTGAAAATAGTGACCAGTACAAAGAGTATATAATCACTACGTTTTACCAGTATAGTTGGACCAGTATAGTTGACAGGTGCCCCCTTAAGCAGACAAAACATTGGGGTTTGATCATAGAGTAAAGTAATACACTGGAAATAGAGAGCCTTCTCATAAGATTTTAATGTCACCCAAATTCCTAATGCAAACCTAGCACCATCTATTAGTTGGTCAACTACAACTGTAACTGTATACATACCTATAGGTATCTACATACATATATACCTACTATACCTATATATAAATAGGTGGTACCTACTACGTGCATATAGGTAAACCAAAACCACAATAGACCTTTGACTTTACAGTGTTTTATTGAGTTTCAAAACAAGTATTAATTTAACAATAATACTTAATTTATTAGTGAATTGAAAACAACAAAACACTGAAAAGTCAAAGATCCATGTGATTTTGGTTTATCTATTTAATGCACGCAGTGTAACAGGACCACCTTTTTATTGGCACCTTAATTATTATAGGTTCATTGGAATAACAACACTGATTGTGATTTACTTTTTATTTTTATTATGTCTCACAGATCACTAAATGTTAATTTCACGAGAAGACGAAGAAGAAACCACTCGACTCGACGTACTAGTAACGGAATTTACCTTTCGCCAAAACAGAAAAAACAAAACACCATGCCGATTCAAAACACAAATGGCAGCCATTTGCAATCTCTGACCATAGAGTAAAGTAAATCAAGCAATAATTTAGTTCATGTGACCAACTAATAGACGGCGCTAATAAAAACTACAACAGGTGATAATAAGCAACTTTCCGGCCCCTGGGTTTGATGCAATATTTATTAAAAATATTTAAAAAGCACATAAGTCTGGCACAAAAGTAAGCTTAAAAGTGAAAACAAAATGTGTGACGGTGTGTTTTTTACCTCCAGATCTACGGAAGGAGGCGTAAAAGCTCCAGAATTGTATTTCATAGGTAAGTCTTTAATAATTATTTCATCGCTACCAACCGCGATTTTTACTCCGAAAATCGCTGAAAATTAAAGATTTGCATATTATAAGTGTAATCATCTCGTGACAAAGTAACAAAATCACGTTTCATAGCGTAATTTAATATTTATTTAATGCATTCTTTTCGGCCTCATTTGTAGTGATGTGTGTACATACTTTATCGATAAAATCAAATTTATCGTTTTAATAATATTTGCATACTTTTGTAGATTTCCAAAATGTCCTAAAATTAGAAATGCGTGGATCAGGGCCATGAAACGAAAAAACTGGGCGCCAAAGAAATATTCTCGCCTATGTTCAAAACATTTCGAAAATCCTGTTAACTATATTTTTGGTTTAAAATAAAGAAATTAGAATTAGATGCAGTACCAGTACATTTGAAGGATATCCTAAATAGTTAGGTACTATCAACCAGTATGTACTAAGCACTTTCAAATTGTATGTAGGTAGCCGGTAGGTGTCTACTACTAGATAAGTAGCACATTGCAATTTTCTTGATTTGACCACAGTTAAACAAAAAGAGACCAACTATTAATTTTCAGTTTTGAGGAAGTAAATTATTTCTTATGTTTTACAGTTTTTTTTTTAGATTTTAGTTAAAAATGCAAAAATCCCTATGACGATCATAAGGTTTTTTGCATTTTTAAAAGCATGACAAATAAAATTTTATTTCAGCTTATAAAGAAACTAAAACCACGCCAAGAGTTGGCTAATAGTGAAACCAAAACGAGTCGAACTTTATTTACCTTAGAAACCTTGGGTCTGCTGATTGTGAATAGATACTAGGCTACCCAGGCTGGCTGCCAGGTAGGTATAAACTTTGTAACAACTAATCACTAATCCAACTCCTTAATGTCATGTTGCAAGAGTAGGTAAGTAGTTAGGTAAAGACTGTTATTGAGGATAATTTTTATTCAATTATAAACTTTTAGAAGTTCTTACTTTTGAATCGTCAAATGCATCTATTTTTGGTCAGTAATAAGGAAAATAGAACTTACCAGGGCCACTGTAGTTCATCGTGAGTCTTATAGCTTTTTAATTTTATTACTTGTTTTTTTTAACAGATTGTAAAGAGAGTCGCAGGGAGTCGGATGAAGTTGGCGCAAGACCGTGGCGTGTAGAAATCCTATCCTAGAGAGTATCGAGCAGCTATAATATGCCAGCTGATCTCAACTTAGATCTGATTTGTTTCACGTATAAAGACGATCCTAAAACAAGTCACATTTCTTATCTACCTACATTTGAAGCGGTGGGAAGTAGAACCAACAAACTGTTTGCCTATCTTCTTTTTACTCAATAAATTGATTTGAATTAATTAAAATGTGTTTCCTTTTTAACCGACTTCAAAAAAAGGAGGAGGTTCTCAATTCGTCGGAATCTTTTTTTTTTTTTTTTTTTTTTTTTTTTTTTTTTTATGTTCCCCGATTACTCGAAAACGCCTGGACCGATTTTGAAAATTCTTTTTTTGTTTGAAAGGGTATACTTCAAAGTTGGTCCCATTTTGATTTGGTGAAGATCTGATGAACATCTTCGAAGATAGATACTGGAACTCCTCAACGGATAAGAGTAAATTGCTCGCGATCAGTGTAATAGCTTAGTAAACAATAGATTTTTAACCAGTCATAGCATAATTCCATGGGGCCACTAAAAATTGTGAAATAAAAATTTTTTACAAAAAAAATAAAAACCGACTTCGTTACACAAACACTAAAAATTGAAAAATAATTTAATTTATTACCGAATATATTGTGTATACAAGAGTTAATATAGTTCCATAATAATATTTTTTGGGGTCGGTGCCAATGAGGTGCCATTGTGGAGTCCCATAAAAATATGAAGTCTAGACGATTCGCGCTGCTAAAGCTAATTGGCACCGGCACCAAAAAGTATTATTATGGAACTATATTAACTCTTGTATACATAATATATTCGGTAATAAATTAAATTATTTTTCAATTTTTAGTGTTTGTGTAACGAAGTCGGTTTTTATATTCTAAGTACTAGCTGATGCCCGCGACTTCGTCCGCGAGTGTTAGTACCTTTCCTTTGTTACTTCTCCGTCTTTTCAAATATATCTATGCCAAAAATCAAGTCGATTGGTTGTTTAGTTAGGGCGTGAAGGAAGGACAAACACACCTTCGCATTTATAAATAAAAAATATTCGAAGAGATTTACTGTTTTAATGAAAGTGTTCCGTCATCTGAACATAGAGAATTAATTTAGCTGTAATATCGATATCCTTAAAAATTCGTCGTCCCAACCGTAGATGGGTGCACACAGTGACAAGATGACGCACGCACACATAAATGAATTGACACGCATTTGGAGCTTAGTATCCATCCAGGTAATCATCATAGAGTAAAGTAATCATTCATCTAAGAATCCAAATCTAATCACTGCTAATCACAGACCAATAACATATAGGATAGAAACTAATCAAACTAATTGTCATTGTCAAAGACCCTGTATATTATTATACTCTTTGGTCAAAGAGCATGTTTACACGTAGTGATTATTACTCTTTGTAATTAACAAAAAGTACCTACTCTGTGTAAATTAACCATGGAGAAAGTAGTAATAACGAGTATTAATACCAATAATATATTTTGTACAGTGCGACAAGGCTATCTTGGCGCGTGGCGAAAATCGGAACTAACGTTGCTTTGATTGGCTGAATTTGTGCGATTCTTGTTGCAACAATGCATTGTAGCCAATAGTGAGCGAGCGTTAACCAATCAGAGATGATTACAATCGTGACATTGTAGCTGTCATTATCGCGCAGCTGCGCCTGCTTACGACAAAAAACCAACACAGCTCATTCATCCAAGCACAGCTCTGACAGCCAGCACTGGCAAACACCACAGATGGCTTGCCTGCCAATCAGAACGCTCCCAACTTGCGTTGGCAGCACCAGATATGCAACTAGCGTGGCCCCCTCAGTCCCCTTCGCTCAAGCAGAGGTACTTTCTTGTGAAATGTTAATCCGCTATTTTAGTTCGCTTCGGCTATTATAGCCTAATATACTGCAACCCACAATTGCACAATAACTTCAAAAACAAAAAATAACAAAACGAATCAATTATTTATTTACAATACTTGAGTCAACATAACCTCACTTCACGTTGTTTGCCAACATCTCACGATCTCACGTACAAATACATTTTAGCAAACAAAAAAAAGTGGCCACGGTGATAAGGAGAAAACATAATCATTTTGTCACGTTCTAATAAGAGCTTAAATGGTAATCATTCATCCAAGTTAAATGCATTTAGCTATCTCGCTCTAACAGTATGTGTCACAATAGGGCTACTTCTAATAGCCGTGCAGCAGGCCGATTGCGAATCGACTGCATCTATCATTTAATGACAGCATCAATGTCAAAATATGGTTTTCCTATCACGGTTCGGTGAGACAGTCCACAAAGGATAGATGTGGACAAAAAAATGTTTTGACAGTTCATTTACACTATCGATAAAATTTATTGTATGAAAAATGCTATTGCGGACGCGTTTTGAAGTTTGATGTCATATAAGAACCTCGACAAATGTTACGTCAAATGAGGTTTTCATTGAAACAACTCGAGAGGTGTTTTTATCAGTGACATAAGCTATCCGCAAATCGTTTTACTACTCATATTAATTAAAATAAAGTTATGAAAGGGATTAAAAAAGGCTATAGTAATTCTTCTGCTAGATAAGAAATCAATTATTAATTTTAGAAGCTAGTATAATAGTATAAAAGTATTTTTAGATGAATGTAAGTCTCATAAGTACTTTTAAAAGAATATGTGATGACTCTTTCATTAGTAGGTTTGATGCACAGAGTACATTAAATATAGAGGTATACTAACACTGAGAAACGAGAATCACAGAGTACTTTTTACACGCACCTATAACTTCTTGGAGAACAGTTATGTGCATTTTAACTAAATAATTAAATATCATTGCTTTAACGGTGATGGAAAACATTGTGTGGAAACCTGCATGCCTGAGAGTTCTCCAAAATGTTATCAAAGGTGTGTGAAGTGAAGTCTACCAATTCGCATTTGGCCAGCATGGTAGACTATGGCCAAAACTCTTCTCACACTCAAGAGAACCGTACTCTATAGTGAGCCAGCGACAAGCTGAACATAATAGTATACCTTTGACTCCTTTGAGAACAATATGGAGAACTCTCAGGCATGCAGATTTCCTCATGATGTTTCCTTCACCGCTAAATCAAGTTAAGTATAATTAATTGTTTAAAACGCACATAACTCTTAGAGATGCGTACCTAGAATTGAACCCCCTACCTTCAATTATTCAGAGGTGGACATCCTAACCACTAGGCTCTTCGGGGAACTTCTAAAATTATTCCCCAAAGTAATGTCCAAAAGTCAAATCATTTTCTGATTTAATTGATTTAGCTTTGGAAATTACTTTGGAATTTAAATTATTTAGGCAAATAAAACAACAGTTTGATGATTTTTTATGTATTCTTTTATTAAAGTAGATTAGATTCAGACATTTTAATTATATCACCATCTGCTTCTTATAATAAAACAACAGTTTGATGATTTTTTATGTATTCTTTTGTTAAAGTAGATTAGATTCAGACATTTTAATTATATCACCATCTGCTTCTTATAAATCTAATCTGGCACCGTTCATTATTTTATTTGTCTCTGCACGGGGTCCAAGAGCTCGAGTTCACAACATATCCCAATCCATATCTTTGTCTGGATGAAGAAATGAATGCAGCACTGTATCACCTTTGCCTGAAAAAAAATTATGATAACTGAGTAAGTGACCACTGACTGTGTTGCTTAATCTATACCACTAGGCACTACCAGCTTCTGTTTAGGTATGACGTTGTCTGCGAAGACTTTAGAATCAGTGTATATGGTATCTTTGTTACTAATTTAGCTAATCCAAATTGTTTCTTTAAATATTTGTGGTGCGAAGGAGTAAGAAACATCCAAACTTTCATATGAAGAGCAACGTTTTAGGCAGCTCTAGATACATAAGGAAACATACTCGAGAAAGCACTTGTAGTGTGGAGGTACTTACTATGAAGTCATAACCACCAGTAGCAATGGACTCAATTTGTATAATAGGTACTTTATGAAACGCTGTTAAAACTCCTCTAACTTTTCGGAGTTTAATACTATTGTAACAACTAAATATCACTTGCTTAGCTGTGAAGGAAAAGGAAGATCGTGAGGAAACCCGCATGAGAGCCTTTACTTGTATTGAATGATAACGTTTGTTAACTTACGAGTTCTAACTTCCAAGCAGCCACAGTCCGTCAATAAGGGTCCCAATACTTAGGCAAATCAGTGCCCAGGCATTTGCGTATAAGTTCAGTGAGAAAAACTAAGTCTCCGGAGTCCGAGGAGCAAGCAAAGTTGCAGAATTAATCACAAAAAACAAACGCGTAAACTAAGGAAAAACAACAAAAAATTGTACTTTGTGGTCTGGGGTTCTATTTTTTTTTTTTTTTTTTTTTTTTTTTTTTTTTTTTTTTACGGCCCTGGATAACACTCCTTTAAGGCCTTTCAAAAATTTACAAATTCTAAAATACAAAATTGCTTATAACTAAATATTATTCTAAAAATACAAAATTGCTTATAACTAATTAGTCTAACGTTTTTACACTTTATTTATAGTATTACTTATATAATTAAAAATAGACTTAAAATATGACGTTTTACACAACAAGTCCTTTACATGGCGGGGAAAATCAATTTTTTGTTTTTGTTCCATATTTATAGTGTTTAGATCACTGGCTAATATAAGTCTTTGTATGCCAAAAGCTGGACATTTGAGTATCATATGATTAACATCAGCCTCCTCATATTCACAATAGTTACATTTTTTACTGTTTAGTATTTTTATTTTATTCAGGTGTGTTGGCACCAGACAGTGACCAAATCTCAGTCTATTCATTAATGATGTAAATTTTCTAGATTCACACTTTGTTTTGAAATACCATGGTTGTATTGGTATTTCCTTTTGAATTTCCGCATACCATTTTCCTTTATTTTTATTAGTCACATCCCACACTTCACTCCACAATTTCTTTTGTCTTATTTTAATTGTATTGCATAAATCCGTAAATGGCACTTTGATGCTACTTGAACAGTCTTCATAAAAATTACTTCTTCTTGTAGCAGAATCAACCACTTCATTTCCTGTTATGCCTCTGTGGGAGGGTACCCAAACAAATTCTATATTAATTCCCCTTTGTTTTAAATTAAGTAGTACATTTTTAATTTGGAAAATAATATAAACTAATTTATAATTACTAAAATTAAAATTATTTATAGCTAAAAGAACACTTTTCGAGTCTGTTATTAAAACATAGTTATTCATTTTAAACATTAATTCTTCTTTGATATATTCCAATGCCTTGAACAGGGCAACGCATTCAGCAGTAAACACACTGCAGTCAGAGTTTAATTTATATGATCTACATTTTTTTAACTGTGAATCATAAAAAGCAGAACTTACAAAGTTCTCATTTTTAGAACCATCCGAATATATCCTATAATGATTTTTACAATTTTCTTCAATGAACAATAGGAAGTCTAAATTGGATTTAATATCAGTGATGTGTATTCTATTTTCGAGGTTTATTACATCATAGTGGCAATCATACATAGGCCAAACGTCATTCACATTTATCTTACTAGCAATACTATGCATATAAGTCATAATCATTGACATAGTAGGTCCTTTACCGGAAAGAAGTGCTTCCGCTGTAGGTTGTAGAGTTTCAATTGATGCTTCAGTAACTTTTAATAAATCCTGTGGAAGTAATAATTTGTTTACCAAGTTAGAGTTAGCGAATAGTTGCTTCAAACAAAACTTTTCAGCCAAATAAACACGTCTCACCGGCAAAGGAGGGATACATGTTTCTACTTCCATTGAATTAATAGGTGTAGACCGCATTGCTCCACTTATTATTCTCAAACCTATATTTTGAATGACATCCAATTTTTTCAACAACGATGGATTAGTTTGCATATACGCAAGACAACTATAATCAAAATGACTTCTAACCATACTATTGTACAACAAAGTCAAAACTTTGGGATCTGAACCCCAAAATGTACCAGCTAAACATCTAATAAGATTAATGCTTTTTAATGCATTTTTACAAATGTAGTTAATGTGAGCATCGAATTTTAGTTTTGTATCAAAAATTACTCCTAAGAACTTCTTATTTCTTACAATTGGAACATCTAAGTTATTATATTTAATGTTTACATCTACTGGTCCACCAAATACCATGCATGAACTTTTAGAGGTATTAATACTTAATTTTAAAGTGTTTTGGTAATAATTTTGCACCTGAGTCAATGCTGAATTAACATTATTTACAGCTATTTCTACATTTTTATTTACACTATATAATAACAAGTCATCTGCAAATTGTAAAATTTTTACATCCTTTGTTGTTACATATTTCTCAATTTGAGAGGTATATAAATTGTATAAAATTGGAGATAATGATGCACCTTGCATAAGGCCTTTACTTGTTGAGTTAGGTCCATGAAGTATATTATTATACTTAACATAAAACTTTCTGTTATTTAAAAAATTTGATAGCCATTTTAACATTTTTCCAGGAATGCCAATTTCATGAAGAGAAGTAATAATCTGGTTTAAATCAACATTGTCATAAGCACCTTCTATATCCAAAAATACACATACTGCAGCATCTTTTGATAACTTACAGCTTCTTAAATCCGATACAAATGATGTCAAACTCTCATTAGCACTTCTTCCTTTTCGGAAACCGTATTGGAATGTTGGTAATAATTTATTTTTTTCTGTAAAATAATCTAATCTCAGTTTCAGCATTTGTTCAAATAATTTTCCTATGCATGATGTTAGTGATATTGGTCTGTATGAATTACAATCAGATGAAGATTTATCAGGTTTTAAAATCGGTACTATACATTGGATCTTCCAACTCTCTGGAACACATTGATTATCCCATAGCCTATTAAATATATCAAGTAAAGCTAATTGACCTAATTTATGCAATTTTTTAATCATTATATATGGAATGTTATCTAAGCCGGGTGTAGAGTTTTTTCTTGATTTAAGTGCTATATTAAATTCTGCAAAAGTGAAAGGCTTTAAAAGTAACATATGCTTGTCAGAATCATTATTAAATTCGAAAACAGAGGTATTTAACGTTGTGTTATTGTTATCATGTTTAAATTTTGAAATAAAATCGGGAATCCATACATCATTTTTATGCTGTGGTGGGTTTTTAATACGTTTAAACATTTTCATATAATTCCATACTCGAGTAATAGGAGTATATCTATTGAATGTTGAACATAACTTGTACCAACTATTTTTCTTAGCATCCTTAATTATTAATTTTTTTTGTGCATCCAATTGTTTATAATTAATGTAATTTTCCATCAACCCATTTCTTTTATATAACTGTAAAGCTTCTCTCGAATTTTTAACAGCAACTTCACAGTTTTCATCCCACCAAGGAGCAGGAGTTTTAAAAAGTCTAGGACCTTCAATTTTTACATAAGGAACGAATTCTTTTCTAAGAGTATTTAAAACTTCACAGAACTTATCATACGACTGTGAAGGATCTATTTCATCAAAAGATATACCTTTAAAGTACTCCTCTGATTTTGCATAATATTTGGTCCAATCTGCTTTATGAAATAGAAATTTCTCTACTTTGTCATTGACAGAATATTTAGATGGAACTAGGCTTAATTTTGTAAAAGTTGGATAGTGGTAACTACCCAAAGGATCGTCACCTACTGACCATTCACATAGAGGTGCTAATACGGGACTCACCCCTGTCACATCAATAGCAGAGCTATTTGCATTAGGTCTTTGTACTGTAGTAGATACACCTGTGTTTAACAGGCATAGGTCATGTTCATCAAAAATTTCAAACAATGTTTTGCCTCTTGAATTTGTACAAGTGCACCCAAAAGCAATATGATGCGCGTTAAAATCTCCTGAGACTATACAAGGTTTTGGTAAGCTAGCAATAATATTTTTAAGTTTATTAATTCTACAATAATTGTTATTTTTATTTTTAGGTGGACAATAAACACATAGAATCGACACGGAACCTATATTAGTTTCTAGAGAAATTGCTATGGACTGGACATCTTGATAAAATTGTGTTGGCAATATTTTATATTTTAATGTATTTTTTAATAAAATGCCTACTCCACCATGTTCATTATTTGCATTTTTTCCTACAAAATTATATCCTGAAAATCTAATAGGATTACTTGTATTTTTTTGCCAGGTCTCATTTAATAGCAAAATATCAATATTATGTTGTTCCAAAAATGTTTTAACCAAGGGTTTCTTATTGTTAATACTTTGGATATTATGCTGCACAATAGTTAGGTGAGAATCCATTATATTTTACTTAAATGTTCTAAAAATGTTTCTTTGATTTGATTAGTAGTCTTAATATTATTAGAGTTCCCTATTGTAACCAAAGTGTTTACTATGGCTCCTAAAAGCTTAGAGTTATTTACAATATCATTGTGTGAAATTTCTGTCTTTGTCTGTGTAGTTTGCTTAGGCTGTGAGTATGTAGTTTGGTTTTTTTCATATGTCTGAGGGCTCTGAGGCTTTGGGAGTGGAGGGAAACTCGCACTACTTATTTGAACTACTTTTGAGTAGGTTTCTTTTTTGTTCCTCTCCATTCTCGCTGCCTTTACAGGACACGTTTTTGATATTGCAAGATGCGCACCCCCACAATTGCTGCACTTCAGTGTATCCGTCGTGCAGTCCTTGTAATGGTGCTCACCAGCGCACCGTGAGCATATTTGCTGATTTTTACAAATTTTCCCATAATGGTTAAATTTCATACATTTAAAACATTGCATCAAAGGAGGAACATAAGTGAAAACTTTGTATCTCCAGTTGTCCAAATAAATATACTGCGGTAGACTAGTACCGCTGAAAATTACACTGATAGTGGAGAGAGGAATTAGCTCCTCTCCCACTTTTTTCAAAAATCTCTTTACACCTATTACTTCACTTTCCGAGGAGAGTTTATTGAATAGTTCCTGATTGCTAGATTCTTTTGGAATAAACCTAACCACCCCTACCCTTTCCACAGAGGACGCCGGGATGAACGCTCGAAGTTTATAAACTGAAAGGCACTCGTGCTTCAAAAAGTCATTAGCCGCTGTCGCTTGTTTGAAGACAAGCATAATTTTAGTAGCGTTTATGCGCCTACTTTCACTTACACCTTTTACTTGTTTAAAATATTTGGATACCACTAGGGGGTTTTTGTTTCCTAGTTTGATATCTTCTGTGCTTTCTACGTATACAGGGAATTCTGAATTGGTACTAGTATCGCCGTACGCCCGGCGATACCCTGGTTTTATAAATGGTTTGTATTTTGCACCATCACTTTCAGAGGGTTTCTCCTTTTGCATTTTCTTCCTCTTTTTGCCCGCTGCTGGTTCCAAATCACAGCCGTCACTATCTGACGGCATTGTACCACAGTTTAACGAAAACTATTTACAAAATAATGTACTATTTACACTCAAAAACTATATTTTTAACAATTTTCAATTAAAAAGCGCACTTCGCGTTTCCCGCCAAAAACGCAAGTCCCTCTGGGGTTCTAAATAGTTAGGTACCACAGACTAACTACTTATTTGTGATAAGTAACGTAGCCAAATTTAGGAGACTGTTATGTCCATGTAAATTGCTAGATTACCAAGTGATTACCATAGATATTCGATTTAGTCGGGTTATAAATAGGTCCGTGCTACCAATACGTCATCAAAATGTCGATAATGACCAAATGCGATATAGTGCATTAGTCGTCCGCGATAGCAAATTTATCAACTGTAACGATCACGGTTCTTAAGGATATTTCTATTGCGATGTCACATGTCAGTTTACGGCAATCGGCAGGCAGGGCGATTGTCTAAAACCTGCATCAATCATTATTACAATCTCAATTGTTCTGATTGGCTGAATTTGTGCCATTCTTGTTGCAACAATGCATTGTAGCCAATAGTGAGCGAGCATTAACCAATCAGAGATGATTGCGATCGTGACATTGTAGCTGTCAAACAACGGCGGTATGGCCCCAGGCCGATTGCCGTAAACTGACATGTGACATCGCAATAGAAATATCCTTAAGAATCGTGATCGTTACAGTTGATAAATTTGCTATCGCGGACGACTAATGCACTATATCGCATTTTGTCATTATCGACATTTTGATGACGTATTGGTAGCACGGACCTATTTATAACCCGACTAAATCGAATATCTATGGTAATCACTTGGTAATCTAGCAATTTACATGGACATAACAGTCTCCTAAATTTGGCTACGTTACTTATTACAAATAAGTAGTTAGTCTGTGGTACCTAACTATTTAGAACCCCAGGACTTGCGTTTTTGGCGGGAAACGCGAAGTGCGCTTTTTAATTGAAAATTGTTAAAAATATAGTTTTTGAGTGTAAATAGTACATTATTTTGTAAATAGTTTTCGTTAAACTGTGGTACAATGCCGTCAGATAGTGACGGCTGTGATTTGGAACCAGCAGCGGGCAAAAAGAGGAAGAAAATGCAAAAGGAGAAACCCTCTGAAAGTGATGGTGCAAAATACAAACCATTTATAAAACCAGGGTATCGCCGGGCGTACGGCGATACTAGTACCAATTCAGAATTCCCTGTATACGTAGAAAGCACAGAAGATATCAAACTAGGAAACAAAAACCCCCTAGTGGTATCCAAATATTTTAAACAAGTAAAAGGTGTAAGTGAAAGTAGGCGCATAAACGCTACTAAAATTATGCTTGTCTTCAAACAAGCGACAGCGGCTAATGACTTTTTGAAGCACGAGTGCCTTTCAGTTTATAAACTTCGAGCGTTCATCCCGGCGTCCTCTGTGGAAAGGGTAGGGGTGGTTAGGTTTATTCCAAAAGAATCTAGCAATCAGGAACTTTTCAATAAACTCTCCTCGGAAAGTGAAGTAATAGGTGTAAAGAGATTTTTGAAAAAAGTGGGAGAGGAGCTAATTCCTCTCTCCACTATCAGTGTAATTTTCAGCGGTACTAGTCTACCGCAGTATATTTATTTGGACAACTGGAGATACAAAGTTTTCACTTATGTTCCTCCTTTGATGCAATGTTTTAAATGTATGAAATTTAACCATTATGGGAAAATTTGTAAAAATCAGCAAATATGCTCACGGTGCGCTGGTGAGCACCATTACAAGGACTGCACGACGGATACACTGAAGTGCAGCAATTGTGGGGGTGCGCATCTTGCAATATCAAAAACGTGTCCTGTAAAGGCAGCGAGAATGGAGAGGAACAAAAAAGAAACCTACTCAAAAGTAGTTCAAATAAGTAGTGCGAGTTTCCCTCCACTCCCAAAGCCTCAGAGCCCTCAGACATATGAAAAAAACCAAACTACATACTCACAGCCTAAGCAAACTACACAGACAAAGACAGAAATTTCACACAATGATATTGTAAATAACTCTAAGCTTTTAGGAGCCATAGTAAACACTTTGGTTACAATAGGGAACTCTAATAATATTAAGACTACTAATCAAATCAAAGAAACATTTTTAGAACATTTAAGTAAAATATAATGGATTCTCACCTAACTATTGTGCAGCATAATATCCAAAGTATTAACAATAAGAAACCCTTGGTTAAAACATTTTTGGAACAACATAATATTGATATTTTGCTATTAAATGAGACCTGGCAAAAAAATACAAGTAATCCTATTAGATTTTCAGGATATAATTTTGTAGGAAAAAATGCAAATAATGAACATGGTGGAGTAGGCATTTTATTAAAAAATACATTAAAATATAAAATATTGCCAACACAATTTTATCAAGATGTCCAGTCCATAGCAATTTCTCTAGAAACTAATATAGGTTCCGTGTCGATTCTATGTGTTTATTGTGGCTAATTCCGTTGCATACAATCTCTAAACTAAACTAAAATGGCACGTCTAAATCTATTCCTATCCTTTTCATAATGTTGCTTGCGGAAAAGGATAGCACTAGATTTAGACCTGTTAATTTAGTTTAGTTTAGAAATTGTGTACAAGAGAATCGGCCCCATTGTCCACCTAAAAATAAAAATAACAATTATTGTAGAATTAATAAACTTAAAAATATTATTGCTAGCTTACCAAAACCTTGTATAGTCTCAGGAGATTTTAACGCGCATCATATTGCTTTTGGGTGCAATTGTACAAATTCAAGAGGCAAAACATTGTTTGAAATTTTTGATGAACATGACCTATGCCTGTTAAACACAGGTGTATCTACTACAGTACAAAGACCTAATGCAAATAGCTCTGTTATTGATGTGACAGGGGTGAGTCCCGTATTAGCACCTCTATGTGAATGGTCAGTAGGTGACGATCCTTTGGGTAGTTACCACTATCCAACTTTTACAAAATTAAGCCTAGTTCCATCTAAATATTCTGTCAATGACAAAGTAGAGAAATTTCTATTTCATAAAGCAGATTGGACCAAATATTATGCAAAATCAGAGGAGTACTTTAAAGGTATATCTTTTGATGAAAAAGATCCTTCACAGTCGTATGATAAGTTCTGTGAAGTTTTAAATACTCTTAGAAAAGAATTCGTTCCTTATGTAAAAATTGAAGGTCCTAGACTTTTTAAAACTCCTGCTCCTTGGTGGGATGAAAACTGTGAAGTTGCTGTTAAAAATTCGAGAGAAGCTTTACAGTTATATAAAAGAAATGGGTTGATGGAAAATTACATTAATTATAAACAATTGGATGCACAAAAAAAATTAATAATTAAGGATGCTAAGAAAAATAGTTGGTACAAGTTATGTTCAACATTCAATAGATATACTCCTATTACTCGAGTATGGAATTATATGAAAATGTTTAAACGTATTAAAAACCCACCACAGCATAAAAATGATGTATGGATTCCCGATTTTATTTCAAAATTTAAACATGATAACAATAACACAACGTTAAATACCTCTGTTTTCGAATTTAATAATGATTCTGACAAGCATATGTTACTTTTAAAGCCTTTCACTTTTGCAGAATTTAATATAGCACTTAAATCAAGAAAAAACTCTACACCCGGCTTAGATAACATTCCATATATAATGATTAAAAAATTGCATAAATTAGGTCAATTAGCTTTACTTGATATATTTAATAGGCTATGGGATAATCAATGTGTTCCAGAGAGTTGGAAGATCCAATGTATAGTACCGATTTTAAAACCTGATAAATCTTCATCTGATTGTAATTCATACAGACCAATATCACTAACATCATGCATAGGAAAATTATTTGAACAAATGCTGAAACTGAGATTAGATTATTTTACAGAAAAAAATAAATTATTACCAACATTCCAATACGGTTTCCGAAAAGGAAGAAGTGCTAATGAGAGTTTGACATCATTTGTATCGGATTTAAGAAGCTGTAAGTTATCAAAAGATGCTGCAGTATGTGTATTTTTGGATATAGAAGGTGCTTATGACAATGTTGATTTAAACCAGATTATTACTTCTCTTCATGAAATTGGCATTCCTGGAAAAATGTTAAAATGGCTATCAAATTTTTTAAATAACAGAAAGTTTTATGTTAAGTATAATAATATACTTCATGGACCTAACTCAACAAGTAAAGGCCTTATGCAAGGTGCATCATTATCTCCAATTTTATACAATTTATATACCTCTCAAATTGAGAAATATGTAACAACAAAGGATGTAAAAATTTTACAATTTGCAGATGACTTGTTATTATATAGTGTAAATAAAAATGTAGAAATAGCTGTAAATAATGTTAATTCAGCATTGACTCAGGTGCAAAATTATTACCAAAACACTTTAAAATTAAGTATTAATACCTCTAAAAGTTCATGCATGGTATTTGGTGGACCAGTAGATGTAAACATTAAATATAATAACTTAGATGTTCCAATTGTAAGAAATAAGAAGTTCTTAGGAGTAATTTTTGATACAAAACTAAAATTCGATGCTCACATTAACTACATTTGTAAAAATGCATTAAAAAGCATTAATCTTATTAGATGTTTAGCTGGTACATTTTGGGGTTCAGATCCCAAAGTTTTGACTTTGTTGTACAATAGTATGGTTAGAAGTCATTTTGATTATAGTTGTCTTGCGTATATGCAAACTAATCCATCGTTGTTGAAAAAATTGGATGTCATTCAAAATATAGGTTTGAGAATAATAAGTGGAGCAATGCGGTCTACACCTATTAATTCAATGGAAGTAGAAACATGTATCCCTCCTTTGCCGGTGAGACGTGTTTATTTGGCTGAAAAGTTTTGTTTGAAGCAACTATTCGCTAACTCTAACTTGGTAAACAAATTATTACTTCCACAGGATTTATTAAAAGTTACTGAAGCATCAATTGAAACTCTACAACCTACAGCGGAAGCACTTCTTTCCGGTAAAGGACCTACTATGTCAATGATTATGACTTATATGCATAGTATTGCTAGTAAGATAAATGTGAATGACGTTTGGCCTATGTATGATTGCCACTATGATGTAATAAACCTCGAAAATAGAATACACATCACTGATATTAAATCCAATTTAGACTTCCTATTGTTCATTGAAGAAAATTGTAAAAATCATTATAGGATATATTCGGATGGTTCTAAAAATGAGAACTTTGTAAGTTCTGCTTTTTATGATTCACAGTTAAAAAAATGTAGATCATATAAATTAAACTCTGACTGCAGTGTGTTTACTGCTGAATGCGTTGCCCTGTTCAAGGCATTGGAATATATCAAAGAAGAATTAATGTTTAAAATGAATAACTATGTTTTAATAACAGACTCGAAAAGTGTTCTTTTAGCTATAAATAATTTTAATTTTAGTAATTATAAATTAGTTTATATTATTTTCCAAATTAAAAATGTACTACTTAATTTAAAACAAAGGGGAATTAATATAGAATTTGTTTGGGTACCCTCCCACAGAGGCATAACAGGAAATGAAGTGGTTGATTCTGCTACAAGAAAAAGTAATTTTTATGAAGATTGTTCAAGTAGCATCAAGGTGCCATTTACGGATTTATGCAATACAATTAAAATAAGACAAAAGAAATTGTGGAGTGAAGTGTGGGATGTGACTAATAAAAATAAAGGAAAATGGTATGCGGAAATTCAAAAGGAAATACCAATACAACCATGGTATTTCAAAACGAAGTGTGAATCTAGAAAATTTACATCATTAATGAATAGACTGAGATTTGGTCACTGTCTGGTGCCAACACACCTGAATAAAATAAAAATACTAAACAGTAAAAAATGCAACTATTGTGATTATGAGGAGGCTGATGTTAATCATATGATACTCAAATGTCCAGCTTTTGGCATACAAAGACTTATATTAGCCAGTGATCTAAACACTATAAATATGGAACAAAAACAAAAAATTGATTTTCCCCGCCATGTAAAGGACTTGTTGTGTAAAACGTCATATTTTAAGTCTATTTTTAATTATATAAGTAATACTATAAATAAAGTGTAAAAACGTTAGACTAATTAGTTATAAGCAATTTTGTATTTTTAGAATAATATTTAGTTATAAGCAATTTTGTATTTTAGAATTTGTAAATTTTTGAAAGGCCTTAAAGGAGTGTTATCCAGGGCCGTAAAATAAATTAAAAAAAAAAAAAAAAAAAATAGAACCCCAGACCACAGAGTACAATTATTTGTTGTTTTTCCTTAGTTTACCCGTTTGTTTTTTGTGATTAATTCTGCAACTTTGCTTGCTCCTCGGACACCGGAGACTTAGTTTTTCTCACTGAACTTATACGCAAATGTCTGGGCACTGATTTGCCTAAGTATTGGGACCCTTATTGACGGACTGTGGCTGCTTGGAAGTTAGAACTCGTAAGTTAAACGTTATCATTCAATACAAGTAAAGGCTCTCATGCGGGTTTCCTCATGATCTTCCTTTTCCTTCACAGCTAAGCAAGTGATATTTAGTTGTTACAATGGTATTAAACTCCGAAAAGTTAGAGGAGTTTTAACAGCGTTTCATAAAGTACCTATTATACAAATTGAGTCCATTGCTACTGGTGGTTATGACTTCATAGTAAGTACCTCCACACTACAAGTGCTTTCTTGAGTATGTTTCCTTATGTATCTAGAGCTGCCTAAAACGTTGCTCTTCATATGAAAGTTTGGATGTTTCTTACTCCTTCGCACCACAAATATTTAAAGAAACAATTTGGATTAGCTAAATTAGTAACAAAGATACCATATACACTGATTCTAAAGTCTTCGCAGACAACGTCATACCTAAACAGAAGCTGGTAGTGCCTAGTGGTATAGATTAAGCAACACAGTCAGTGGTCACTTACTCAGTTATCATAATTTTTTTTCAGGCAAAGGTGATACAGTGCTGCATTCATTTCTTCATCCTGACAAAGATATGGATTGGGATATGTTGTGAACTCGAGCTCTTGGACCCCGTGCAGAGACAAATAAAATAATGAACGGTGGCAGATTAGATTTATAAGAAGCAGATGGTGATATAATTAAAATGTCAGAATCTAATCTACTTTAATAAAAGAATACATAAAAAAATCATCAAACTGTTGTTTTATTTGCCTAAATAATTTAAATTCCAAAGTAATTTCCAAAGCTAAATCAATTAAATCAGAAAATGATTTGACTTTTGGACATTACTTTGGGGAATAATTTTAGAAGTTCCCCGAAGAGCCTAGTGGTTAGGATGTCCACCTCTGAATAATTGAAGGTTGGGGGTTCAATTCTAGGTACGCATCTCTAAGAGTTATGTGCGTTTTAAACAATTAATTATACTTAACTTGATTTAGCGGTGAAGGAAACATCATGAGGAAATCTGCATGCCTGAGAGTTCTCCATATTGTTCTCAAAGGAGTCAAAGGTATACTATTATGTTCAGCTTGTCGCTGGCTCACTATAGAGTACGGTTCTCTTGAGTGTGAGAAGAGTTTTGGCCATAGTCTACCATGCTGGCCAAATGCGGATTGGTAGACTTCACTTCACACACCTTTGATAACATTTTGGAGAACTCTCAGGCATGCAGGTTTCCACACGATGTTTTCCATCACCGTTAAAGCAATGATATTTAATTATTTAATTAAAATGCACATAACTGTTCTCCAAGAAGTTATAGGTGCGTGTAGAAAGTACTCTGTGATTCTCATTTCTCAGTGTTAGTATACCTCTATATTTAATGTACTCTGTGCATCAAACCTACTAATGAAAGAGTCATCACATATTCTTTTAAAAGTACTTATGAGACTTATATTAATCTAAAAATGCTTTTATACTATTATACTAGCTTCTAAAATTAATAATTGATTTCTTATCTAGCAGAAGAATTACTATAGCCTTTTTTAATCCCTTTCATAACTTTATTTTAATTAATATGAGTAGTAAAACGATTTGCGGATAGCTTATGTCACTGATAAAAACACCTCTCGAGTTGTTTCAATGAAAACCTCATTTGACGTAACATTTGTCGAGGTTCTTATATGACATCAAACTTCAAAACGCGTCCGCAATAGCATTTTTCATACAATAAATTTTATCGATAGTGTAAATGAACTGTCAAAACATTTTTTTGTCCACATCTATCCTTTGTGGACTGTCTCACCGAACCGTGATAGGAAAACCATATTTTGACATTGATGCTGTCATTAAATGATAGGTGCAGTCGATTCGCAATCGGCCTGCTTGTTCTGAGGTTGGCAAGCATACACGGTAAGTGCCTAATCCAACGTAGTGATTATATTCCATACGAAGTAGTACTTAGAAATTCTTTGTTATATTCTCTTTGCCTAATCAATCAATACTTATAATAAAACTGTAACAGGTCAAATTCTGTACATTGAAGATATTTTGAAAATTTTTTTTCGAGGGCACTCTATAATCGATACTGAACCCAAAACTGTAATTTTTTTTATTTTTGTCTGTCTGTCTGTATCACGGCCGCGCATCACGCTGAAACAACTGAATGGATTCCAATGAAACTTGGTACGATTTGAGGTCATACTATGAGGAAGAATATAGGATACTTTTTATCCCGAAATTCAGCATGGTTCCCGTAGGAGAGGGGACGAAAGTTAAAATGTATACAGAGTTGTAATCCATTAACGCGTAGTCCGATTTTATTCATTCTTTTTTGTTAGAAAGGGGATATTTTAAAGATTGTTGTTCCGTAAATATTTCAAGGTCATCGGTTTTTAACCGACTGTCAAAAAGGAGGTGGTTCTTTTTTCTACATCGATTTTTTCGAGGTTTCTGGACCGATTTTCAATTTTTTTTTTAAATCAACAAAAAAAGTTTACGTCGTGGTCACATATAAAATTCTGGATTCAACTCCTTAATCCTGATGCTGCAGGGTTACTGCCCGCCTGAGTTATCAAGATTCAGGAAGTGTTCATAGTGAATTCATATTGTAGGTACCAAGTAACGACAACAATCCCGAAAAATCAAAGAGTTCCCGCGGGATTTTAAAAACGTAAATCCACGCGGACGAAGTCGCAGGAATCAGCTAGTCCTATATATGTTATTGTTCTGTGTACTTAAGTGCACGGTAAACACCCGTCCACACCACACGCTTCGCCTTCGCACAGGTGTTCGCCACCTTGTGATTTATGACAATTAAAAAGCTAGGGCCCAGAGCCAGTTACAAAAATATGACATTGAGGTGTGAGGACATCAAGAAAGACTGACTGACATTAAATTAAATAACCTTTTTTTACTGGTCGGTGAAAATAACCTCAAAATCTCAAAATCCAAATATTGTATTGCTCACCTCAACCTTACTGACCAGGAAAAAAGAAACCTATATTGCTTTTCTCGCCGTATTATCATTAAAGTAATTTATTTGTTTTTGTTTATATAAATAATTATTGTATCATTCCTAAGTTTTTAGGCATCATGAATGTGAAGAAGAAACCAGTAAAAAACCGTCAACTTAAAGCGGATCTACAAAAGGAATTACATTTTGTAAAAAACTTGTTTAAAATGTTTTCATTACCATTGCAGAAAAAAGGTGAGCTATGATAAACTTTCTTTCACACTATTATGATTTCTAAACAGATCTTATTAGTGTCCCATAAAACCAAACTATTTTTCAAGACAGACACTGCTCTTCGGCTCTGCCGGATTGTCATATCATTGTTGAAAATCCTCGATTTAGTGCTTATTAAAACATTTATTTATTTTATTTTGCTTGAATATTTGCAATCTTTATATTATTTATTGTCAACAATCTGCTTTATATTCTTTTCCAGGTGATAATGATAATCAAATGGATATTGAAGTGACTAATAAGACTAAGCAAGATGAGGAAAAACAACTTCCAAAGAGGGCCCATAGCATTCTAGAACTTGAAGAAAAGTTAGAAAAAATTAAGTCTGAGAGTAATTATAATCTTAAAACCAAACTCGCAAAGAAGAGTTTAACTAGTAAGCTAAACAAAAAAATAAAAAAGAGAGAAAGAGTAAAACTAAATAAACATAAAGTTCACGCTGCTCTTGAGTCTTCTGAAGTAAAGGAAACAAAGATTAAACAAAAGGAAAAAAATGTAAATACAGCAAAGCCAATTTTCAACAGTGAAGGAAAGTTAGTCTTTTCCAAGTTCGACTTTGCTAAGCTTGGTGAAAGAGGTATGTCACATAACACTCATGTCATTTTTGTCCATACTAATATTATAAATGCGAAAGTGTTACTTTCTGTCTGTTACATAAAAGTGAAAGGTTTCATAATAAGTTAAAACATTTTCAGATACAAGTAATAAATCACAAAAAGATCCCAAAAAGATTCTTGACAATCTCAAACAGCAAGAAGAGAAGTTACAAAAGTTGGCTGAAGTAGACAGTGAGAAAGCAAAGGAGTTAAAAGAGAAGGCTGCTTGGAAAAATATACTTCAAAAAGCTGAAGGGGAGAAAGTGAAAGATGATACAACATTGTTAAAGAAATCCATTAAGAAAATGGTAAATATTCCACATTTTGTGACTTTATTTTTGTTGATAGTAGATTACTTGAACGTTTCAATTAATGCTGTTTTTTCTTTATGTAAACTGTGAATTATCATGGTTTATGAATTGTACATAACTATGTACTTTAATTTATAGGAACAAAAGAAGAAGGTAAGTCAAAAGAAATGGGAGGGAAGAATTCAGAATGTTGAAAAGAAAAAGGAGGAAAGACAAAATAAACGAAAAGAAAACATTTCCAAAAAGAAGAAAGAAAAAAAAGCCAAAGTTGTAAAGGCAGCAGTGAAGAGAGGGAGAGTTGTAATTTAATAACATACTGGAATAAAAGGATATTAATAATAAAGTGTTTTATTGTATGCACCTACCTGCCTACTATAAAAAAATAAAATATTATTCAGTCGCTAGAATAATAATAAGTCAAAAATAACAGAATAGAAGCTGTGATAGCCTAGTGGTTAAGACTTCCGCCACCCTATCGGAGGAGGGGTTCGATCCCAGGCACACACCTCTAAAATTTGTGAGTTGTACATTAGTAATTAAATATCACTTGCTTTAACAGTGAAGGAAATCATTGTGAGACCTGCATCTGCATGCCTAAGAGTTCTCTATAAGGTTCTGTGAGTTCAAAAGTGTGTGAAGTCTGCCAATCAGCACTTGGCCAGCATGGTAGACTATGCTCGTAGCGCCCATTGCAACGCGCCGTGCGGCGTGCCATAGCACTGACGGACGGTCGAGTGAGCTCCACTCCAGTGATTATTTACGTTATAGTTAGCGCTGCAGTCAATGTGATTCTGAGAGGAGACCCGTGCTCTATAGTGAGCCGGTCATGGGGTGATCATGATGAATTCAAAAATATTTAGTAGGTACAAATGTCACGAAAGTTAGTTTAAGGTCAAGTGAGAGTCCGACTCGCACATGAAGGGTTCCGTACCATTATATTAGATTATGCACTTTTTAATTTACACGGCAACAGAAATCACAATCTGTGAAAATCTCGGCTTTCTACCTATTACGGTTCATGAGATACAGCGCGCTGACAGCAGAGGCGTCCCGTTGGCACCTTTCCGGTACAGAACCCTAAAAAGATAGCTGATGATAAAGCATGGGTATAAATATGGTAGGTGTTCTTCTTGCCCAGAAGGCGAGAAACGAAAGTAGAAAGTCATATGAAAGATCTTTACCTGTACATTCTAAAACAGATTTTTATTTATTTTTATCCATCATAGTTTTTGAATTATCATGCAAAATGTCGAAAAAATACGACTGTAGTACGGAACCCTCATTGCGCGAGCCTGACTCGCACTTGGCCGGTTTTTTTCGGATGACGAAACGCCTTATATCCGTCAACCGCAGTCGTCATGCGCCCTTCGGCAGTCGGCACCCGGTGCGTCCTAACACCTAACCGACTATTGCGCTGTTTCAACTTCCGTGGCGCGTACCTACACTTTTAACTGAATGGATAATAACTGGTTTATCCACTAGAGGCATATTATGTAACACAAATACCAGTAATAATATTTTTATTCAATCAAAAAAGAGTACAAATAAAAGAACTTGCATGTAGCAGGTTACATAATAATTGGAAATGAGGGTAGCTTGTAGTTTTTAATTGTTCAATACTATCCAAAATACAAATATATTGTATTTTGTATCGAATGAACTAAAAATTAATAAATAAATTCGTGACAGTCGTTTATTAACCGACTTCAAAAAAAGGAGGAGGTTCTCAATTCGTCGGAATCTTTTTTTAATATACAATGTTGGTGTTTAATCGGTTGTAAAACCTCTAAAATAATTAAATTTAGCCTTATATGTTACATATCCTTTTTCGCAGTGAATATTGTATTCTCTAGCGCCAGCGCATACAGACAGAGTGGAGTAGAGCCCAGCCTTTTTGATAACTACTTAAGCTCAGGTTTGTGTACCTACCTTTACCTATATTGAAATTGGTATACCTACCTACTCAAAAGTAAACACGAAGGAGACTCAAAAGACGCGCGGCGTTCCTGGTTGGGTCGTACCTACCGCCTTTATGCCAAAGTAAAAAAAGATTAGTTCGAGTTGTTATCAAGAAAGACGCTGCGCCTCGGCTCTACGTTACTCTGCCGGTGTGCGTTGCGCCTTACATCTGTCATTTTAGAGATTTACAACTGCATAGCACGCTTATGATGGTGTCTTCATACGACCTTAGTGAAATAGATGTTTATTGCCTAGGTACACAGTAATTAATAGTTTGCACATTTGTCTGCAGTCGCATGAATTGTTTCATTATTTATTTGGCTAAGATGTACCTGTTACCGCTAAAGTGCAAGAAATTGTTTTGTTCGTTCTGTTTAACTAGTTAATGTTGAAATTCTCTAGGTAATGTGCAGCCTAATGACCAAGATTTCGTTAGAGTGAAGAAAATAGGCTCTTCGTTGAAATAAATCATCACTACAGTAGCCGGCAAGAGATATTGTACATCGGCCTTTAGAACGAGATTTCGGCTTCGTAGAGCGTTGCAGCCTGTCACTCATACCTACGTGACGTATTGTCGGTCTCAACGAGAGACAACGCTCTACGAAACCGCTATCTTTTTCGAAAGGCCGATGTAGGTACAATTCCTGCCGGCTACTGTAGGTAAGTTCATACAAAGATTCAAGATTACGTGGAATGTGGCCCAGACGAAATCTGGCACGCCGACTCTACGCAATTTTGTATGTCATACTCATAACTCATACTACGAATATTTTGTAAAACGCGAAACCAAAAGTCTTCTGGAGTAAGCTATTTAAGAAAACTATATAACGGCTATGTGATAGTTTTAAATAAATTTGTAAAGTAGTGACATTAAAATAACACCCGGCCGAGTTTGTTGTGGGCTCTTCTCAGACCTGGGCGCGTTTGGAACCCTCGTAGCTTTAGTTTTAAGTTAATTATAACCCTGAGACGTTCCGCAATTTAACGTTTTAGTGTTAGTTGCACATTCACTTCATAGTTAGTAAATTCAGAAGTCAGTTAGGTACTTTACGTAAAATTTAACGTATCGAACCAGGTAATGTCAAGATTATCTAGTTAATGCTGACATCGATTTCTGTACTCTAGCGGTAACTTAATATACATAATGCAACTAAAGTTAGCATTAAATTTCGGTGGAAAATACTAGAAATTTCTACCAAGAAATTGCACTGTTTCACAGTCTAGTACACTACTGTAATAGAGATTAAACTAGGTATACTCTATGTAATAACTAAATTCATATGAACACATTCTTTCTTACTCCTAGGTGCGTAAGTTAAATTAATTAACACCATTCTAAGTTAAAAAGAAATTATACTACAGTCATTTTTAAACAGTGTGTCCAAAAAATATTAGGCAAATGAGAGGAATTCGTTACTTTTATATTTTATTTGTACCTTTGTACTACTTTAAATAAATCCCTACTAAGTAAATTACATGAAACTAGGTATTAAAATATGTATTTTTCAGTCTTTGGAAAGACAAGAAGCGGATGTTTTTGCTTCTATTAGGTAGATATTTTTGATATAGAAAAAATTGTTATGGTAGGTATATGGAGCTCCACCCACGTCTTCTAACGAATTATTACATACTTACTAAATATATAAAACGAACAAAGTTGCAACATTTCTTTAAAAATAGTTTATTTGCTTTGCATAAAACAATTTATATTTCGTAAATTAAAAGGAAAACATTTTAGGTAGAATAAATTGGTAGGCAGGTACATACCTATTTAGCTGTGATTGTATTTATATTGTGCCATAACTTTTGAAATTATTAAATTAATATTGCAGCTATATTATTATACACGAATATAAAAAAGACCCTTAACAGTAACTTTAATTAGGTAGGTACTGAATCAAATAAACGTTATACCTAACATTAAATCGAGCGTTAACACTTATTAATTAATATTTCAAAGAAACTGATAGAGGAAAAAAATATTAGTATTTAGATATTTGGTAAAATATTGACGAAGCTGCTAACGATATTGTAGTTCCAGGCGTATCAAAGTACAAAACTAAGCTTTTAGGATTAAGTTAGAAAAGGTGAACAAGATTCATTACTAGGTCTATGTTTACCTAATTGTTTTGTCGTTTGGAATAGCACTATAACTAAACTGAACTTGTAATAATAAGACGGTTCGGTTATTTATCGGTTTATGTATGACTCACAATATTGTTAATCCTAAAATAAACTCAATTTTAGTTTCTTTTAACTTTTTTAAGTATAAAATTGTCGCAACGCATTTTAAAGATAAAATTGAATATGCGCGCGTTATTGTCTTAATAGTAAAAATGTAATTGACTAAACCCCTTACAAACTATTGCTTCAGAGATGTCGAACGGTAAAACTATCCATCTGTAATCATTATTTACACTTTCAGTTGTGGATTGTTTAGGTACTATGATAATTATTATTAAAAAATAACTAAGTAAGTATGCTCCCATTATTTTGGTTACACAGTTTTAGGACTAACGATAATTCTAACACTAAAAAATTAAAATAAACATTACATGTAAAAAAACAATTGTAAATAGCAACAACTAAACATGAATATAAAGCCTCGAAATAGAAGTCTCATTTTTGAATAACTTGTTATATAAAATAAATAATGATTATAATTTACAATGATTTCAAAAATAGGACACAAAAGAACAATAAAAGAAAATGGTTGCGTATATCCATTACATACATGCGGAAGAAGTGAAACTTCTTTGGTTTATGATCAATGATCATAACACTCTTTATAAATACAAATAACTTCCCTTTTTAACCGACTTCAAAAAAAGGAGGAGGTTCTCAATTCGACTATGTTTTTTTTATTTTTGTATGTTTGTTACGCGCTTACTCCGTCAATTATGAACCGATTTTGATGATTCTTTTTTCGTTTTGTAGGACTTACTTCAGAGGTGGTCCCATTTTAATTTGGTAAAGATCTGATGAATAACTTCGGAGATGGAGAACGGAACTTCTTAATGGATAAGAGTAAATTGCTCGCGATCAGTGTAATAGCTTTGTAAACAGTAGGGGTTTAACCAGGCATAACATATTTTTAACCGACTTCAAAAAAGGAGGAGGTTCTCAATTGAAATGTATGTTTTTCGATCGCGATCGGTGTAATAGCTTAGTAAACAGTAGGTTTATAACTAGGCATATCATATTTTAGTACAATGGGGCCACTAAAAATTGTGAAATAAAAAATTTTCAAAATAAAATAAAAACCGACTTCATTAACTACAAACACTTAAAAGTAAAAAATAATTTAATTTATTACCCAATATATTATGTAGGTACACAAGAGTTATTGTAGTTCTATAGTAATATTTTTTGGAGTCGGTGCCAATGTGGAGTCACAAAACAATATAAAAAGTAGATATATGGTTCGTGCGGCTAATTGGCACCGGCTCCAAAAAATATTACTATAGAACTACAATAACTCTTGTGTACATAATATATTGGGTAATAAATTAAATTATTTTTTACTTTTTAGTGTTTGTAGTTATTGAAGTCGGTTTTTTCAATATATTTTTTTTAATATCACAAGAATGTTTAGATTACAGATATCGATTTAAAAATTCAATAATAAATAAGATTTTAAAAGAATTTTAAAATTGCGGGCAATTTTTAAGCGTATGATTATCGATTTCTTCAAAAATGGAAGATCTAAGAGACAATTAAAATGTTATATTAGACAAAATTCAAGGAGTTTTAAAGCAACCGTCTTTGCCAGTGGCTTTAAACGCCAGCGTTGATTCATGACGTCATATTCCGTTACAGTTACTTCCGTCACATAATTTTCATAACGTCACCCCTATGCGGTCTTTCCGACGTGGACGAAGAAGTTTCACTTCAAACATTTCAGGTGTATTTTCTACACAAAACATGAACTATACAACTTTTCCTTTTTATTTTACTTAAAAGTTTTGTGCAGAAAATAATAAGAACTATAACGTTGAACAGTTAAAAACAAAGCCGGAGGCCATAATATGTTACCGTATTAACACCTATACCAGCGTAGAATGAATTTGCTCTACCTTTTCCTACTATTAAAATCAGTTCATAAATATTTTTAGCCACTCCACTCTTTGCTTGAACCGTTTTGCTCTTTCGTGGTTTACTGCAAGGATTACGAGCCGGATAAAATAATATGTATCTGGCTATCTAGTAAGCTGGAGACACATAACATACTGAGTTGTGGTGAGCCATGGCGCGACCAAGGCGATTGAAGTCATAGGTGCATTTTATAAGAAGACTCATATACTAAAACTATACGAGTAGTCAGTCGCTCGCGGCGCGCTCCGAGGAACACTACTCGGAGAGCCATTGTGTTACACTGGCAACACACCCGCCAACACATTAATGTCTGATTCTGTTGCATTATCCCGATACGCTGGTCAACACAATTCGGCCCTATTTTTGTCACAGACTTCTGCAAAGTAACGCCTGCTTTTTACCAAGTATACTAAGACATTTAAGACTTGAAAACTTATACCGCGCGATGGTATCGCGTCCAACATATTTCCTAGAAGTTATTTAATTATCATACAAGGAGTAATATAAAGATATTCACACTGCGGAGCGCACGTAGATGCGCCGAAGCCGCGCATCATCACCGTCGCGCTCTGTAGTGCGAATATAGTCCTTTGTATTACAAACGGTTCACGAATACGCGCGCGTTCGGTGTGACGTCCTGAATTTTCAAGCCTTACATTCACTCAAAATTTATACACCAAAGAGCCATCACACCCTCTTATATTGTACCTTTTTAATTAGCAACTATGTACTTAATTGTAACTACATAACTGTTGAATCAAAACAAAAGTTTAAAATAATATGTTATCCGAATGAAAAGCAAAGTAATCATATTATATTTTTATAATCAATATCAACACAAAGTTACAATTAAGTTTTCCATTCTTTCATAATATATAAGGTATAATAGGTGTAATAAGTCTCTAAATTATAATCCTATAGATATAAGCAATAGTTTCAGTGTATAACACCTCGAGAATAAATAATTTGCTTTGCTTTACCCAACAAAATCTTTCCATAGACTACAACATGCTTACGGCTTAGCCAATGTCATTGCACTTTACAAAGTTTGCCTAGATCTAACATTAAAAACAAACATATCATTTATAGTTTTGTCTTTAGAAAAATTTCAGATTACACTCTTAACAATATGCATATGAAACTACATTTTAAATGTCTTTGGAGCAAAATGTACGATAGAGCACTGGAAAAATAGAATTTGCTCATGTTAGTCTTCACTAACTTGCTATTAAACTTATACCCCTAAAAATTATAATAAAAATATAGCTCTTATAATTTTACAAAATAGAAAAATAAAAAAGAAAAGTTAATATGTAATACTGCATGCTAATAGTTATTATTCTAAATCAGTCAAGGCATTATTAAATTCAAACAATAAATAATGTTATCTGTCATTTTAAAAGTATAATAATCAAGTGGTCTGGTTTGCTATCAAATAAAGCTGATTTGTGGAAACTTATTTTTCAACTACTACATTATGTTACAAAATAAAAGGTGGGAAACCATTTGAGCATATTTTAGTAAACTATTAATATTACACAATATAATAGATGTGATGCATTTCTGTTTTATAAACTGCATAAATTAATGAGATTTATACGAAATGTTAGCTGCATTAGCCGTTTTGCAGTCATTAGGGACTCTTAACATGTAGAAAAATAATTCCTGCAGTTTAAGCTACAATTGTTTAAATATGCTCAAATAGTAATCAACTTACTCTACCTGCATTTAATTACTAGCTACATCCTAAAGTTAAATGGTAATAATAAAGCAAGTTGTGAGGCGGGATATTTGCATCAGTCTTGTGAAATTCTCAAATGTGTAAATTATTACTGTCATTGATTTAACCGTCTGGTAATCTGTAAAAAATGAAATCAGAATAATTTGAGTTTACTATTAGTAAAGTTTTGACATATATGTTATCATCAGTTCATTTCAGATTTTCGAGATGGCATAGTAGCATCAAGAACACGAGCAGCAGCATAGCTAGGTATGTTCAAATAGGCCGGTTTGTCATGTTCGCACAGGCCTGGCTGCGTACAGCAACGGTTCAGGTGAGCTGCGGAAGTGTTTGCTGAACCACTACTGCCAGCCTCCTGCGGGCCTCCTAAACAAACCATCTTGTGATTGTTGAACAGCTCTAAAGAACGAAGTTGTTCACCACAGACTTCACATTTTAGTTCTCTTGCATGCACCTTCTTGTGGCTATTCAAAGATCTCGAATTGTCGAACACTTTAGTGCACATGTCGCAGTATTTCAGTACCTTCTCTCCTGTGCACACAACTTTGTGGTTGTTGAGTCTGTCGAGGGACATGTAGCGCTTGTTGTTGCACAAGTCACACTTGAACTGCTTCTGCGGGACTCGTCCCGTGTGAACTTGCATATGTTTACGCAAGTTACTTTTATCTTTTATATATTTTGAGCACACTGAACATTTGTTTACATCTTTACGTGTATGGTGCGAGTCTAAATGTCTTCGTAGATGTGATTTTTTATAGAATGGTTCCAGACAGATTTGGCATCTGAATGGCTTTTGGGCTGGGTGCACTCCCGTTAAGTGTGTGTTGAATTCGAGAATAGTAGGATAGCTCTTCCTACAATGTGGACAGTGAAACAGCTTACGACACACGGCCACACTAGAATCACAGAATGGATCTGAGCAATCGTCACAAAAACAGTCTAGGCCTACTGGAGGAGTAGATGTAGATTGAAACTGTTCGACGTCATTCTGTAATGGATCACGGTCAGGAGTACCCGGCCTGCTAGGCTCTTGCTTAACTTTGGCTTGGTCACTGTCAGAGTAATCGCCTTGAGACGGGACACTTCGCGAGGTGCTCGCGAGCATCCACCAGGGGTTGTAGTGCCATGCTCCGAGGCTACTCTGAAGCCCCTGAGTTTTTAAGTCACTAGGTTTTGTTTGAGTTTCAGCGTTAGAAAAACCTGGAAAACTTGGAAGTTCTTGATGCCTAGGCTTCGATGATTCGAAAATACTGTGTTGAGATATAAGGTTCTCGTAATCACCAGAATCCAACTTTCTCTCGTTTCGATCATTTGGATCCTTCTTAGACATTTTTTGAGTGTCTACAACAAAGAATAATAGAGAAAAATATTTTAGACTTTAAAAAATATGTAAATTTAAAACAAACAATAGGGTGTTTAAATATATTAAGCAAAAACATAACAAGTAAACAAACAACGCACAAGCGCGGTTTTAAACTTACGGAAAACAGAGAAAATAATATGTATGAAATCAGTCCTTCTTTATAATTTCATAGGGAACTAATTTAAATACCATTTCAAATTAAGTGTTTCACAATACGTACATACAATAAACTTTCCTTTCCAAACTCAATAACATTCAAAGCAACTCAGCCATTTTGTTTAATTGAAATATAGACAATTGTAGAATTTAACTATAGACAATACAAACAAAGGTGTGCATGCCATGGTGTCTGCGTGTAAGTCAGACACGTAGATAGAGTAATAAAGGTAGATGCAGGAACGTTTGCTTTCTCATTCGCACTAAAAAGAGAGCACAGATAAAGTTACTAATGTGATAAACAGAGACACAGCTAACCTATTTTTGTCCCTTATCGTGGTACTGGTTTTTTTTCAGAATATATTATACAAGAAGTTGCAAAACAAACTTTGAGAATTCGTGGCGTAATTGTATTTCTCATGAGTTATTTACTTGTTTTCAAATAAAAAACGTATTAATATAAATATTGTTGATCGGTTAATACAAATATTGACTACTAAATAATGGTAATAATTGTTGTGTTATT
Organism: Maniola hyperantus; assembly: GCF_902806685.2. NCBI lineage: Eukaryota > Metazoa > Arthropoda > Insecta > Lepidoptera > Nymphalidae > Maniola > Maniola hyperantus. The sequence continues at coordinate 11,629,444 of NC_048539.1, read as the reverse complement.
CATCGTTTCGTCGTGCTATCGCTATCTCATACGCGGTTACACAGTACTTACATCTACCTATTATTCTATCTACGGTTTATGTCTTTAACTTGCCACTTTTTTTTTTTTTGTTTGTCAAAATGTATTTGTACGTGAGTATTTGACAAACAACGTGAAGTGTAGAAGGAATGACATTTCACAAGTAAGAAAATCTGCTTGAGCGAGAGGGACTGAGGGGGCCACGCCAGTTGCAAATCTAGACATATCTGTGTATTATTCTACTTCTTCTTCTTCTTAATTTGCTTTATGGCTTTCAGTAGTGCCACACCGAGCACAATGCAACGTATTATTCTATCTACGGTCCATGACAACTATACAACTACGCCAGGCCTTAAAGGACTGTTATCCAGGGCCGTAAAATAAATTAAAAATTATATTAAATTATATTATATTATATTATATTAAATTTATTTTATTTTATTATTGTATATACCTACATTTATTCTAACTCTATTCTGGTAAAATAGTTTAATTATAATTTTAAGTAATCTCTTTTGGCCTTCTGTTATACCTAGATTTAAATTTAAATAATAATTATGTATTTACGCTGTTGATTACTTTCAAATAAACAAAATAAAAAAAAATAAAAAAAAATACAACTACGCCCTCCCCCCCCCTCCTGTCAAATGTCAATGTCATTCAAGTATATTGGTTATAATTATATTATCCTGTATATTATAATACTCTTTGGTAATCACTACTTTTTTGTTGACATAGGCCTTAAAGGATTGTTATCCAGGGCCGTAAAATAAATTAATAAAAAAAAAAAATTTGTTGACATATCAAAGAGTAATATAATAATTAAAACGTAGTTTATTTAAATAATTTGGTATACGTAGTGATTATATTTGATTATAATATACAGGACATATGTGTGTTTTTGTTGGTAGAAAAATAGCGAAAATCTGAATTTGACGTGTTATTTTATTATTCTAATTAAATAAATAATTTACAGTTTATGAAGTCCTTCACATAAACATTTAAAATGGATTGGTTTAGAACTGCGATACTTAAAACACTTTGGCGACCATCTGTAAATATTGTAAGGTTAGATTTTGTATAACGTTTATTCTTCGTATCCAGTATCATAGCCGTTATCCAGGGATTTTTTAAAAGACTATAGTTTAAAACTTATTGTTTTTTAGAACTACATATCACGCGGATAAACCTCGCCTTGTACGAAGGTATGGCTATGAAGAGAAACTTTGGAGTGGAGGATTGAAGCCGCGTTCTGAAGGACGACGATTACCAATGCCAAAATACAGGTTATGAAAATTCTTACCATCCATCTAGGCGTCTATATATTGTAATGTAAATACGAAAGTGTGCTGTGTGTCTGTCGTTACTTACCTTTTCACAGCTCAACGGTTGAACCGATATTGACAAAATTTGGCACAGTTTTTTGTTTCCTGCATGGGAGTTTTAATCAGGAATATCAAAGTCTCACAGAATTTTATAAACGTAAATCTATAAGAATAAAGTTGCTGTCACAGAGATACCATGTTTAATCTCAAGCTCTTAAAATTTAATTTTTTTTGAAAGCATAGTTTAGAATCAAGATTTAACTTCACTAGGATATAAGAGCGGTCATACACTGCACCTCGAGAAGATGATTGTTTAGAGACTGAGTAGTTAGTGTTTGTCAATTGCTTGAGAAATCATCAGCTGATCAAGTAGTCTCGTGCACCTGTATGACAATGAAAGGAAGTTGTTTGCTTTCACTAGGAGATAAAGAGCAGTCGTACAAGGCAGTTTGAGTAGTTGATTGTTTAACAAAGTAAGCAGACTGCTCAAGCAGTGTTTGTCAACTGCTCAAGTAATCGTCCAACTGCTGAAGTGGTCTCATGTATATGTATGACAATGAAAGGAAGTTTGTAGTTTGTTATACAGTTGTTGGTCATGACCGCTTCAAGCTAGCTACTTTAAAGTTGTTCAAATTTTTGTTAATAATTATTTTAGGCCTGCAAATCCATGGACTGAGCGCAAAGCATTGTTTGGTCAAAATGATTACATTGACATTCTTGGGCCTGGCGATTTACATCCAGTTAAAACTTTATACAGTGTGCCATCTTGGATAAGGGGTGTCAGTGGGAGTGAATATCATGTAAGTATTAATTAATATACAATTTTTTTATTTTTTATTGCAAGATAGGCTCATGCTTGACAACAATAATTGTTTAAGCATAATTATTATGCTTAAAAAACAACAATATCTCGATTAGTCTGCTTGCCTAGACGATGCCTATTAACACTTAAACTTACTGGACAGCAGAGGCTTACGGCGATTACGCACTGCACTTCCGTCATCCGAGTTCTATCCGTCATCAGTGAGAATACCGGCGATTATCTACGACATAATATGTCATAAGCTCCCAAACCAAACCAAAAGGAACGTATTTTCACGGACTCCGGTCGGATGAGTGCGTAATCGCCATTAGTGTATAGGGTCCCTTTAGCACCATTTGGGCACAGAACACTAAAAATTAAACACAATATTATAGTGTCCTTAATCAAATTCAGCAGCAGTTTGCATGTATACTTAAATGTTCTGAGTTAGGAGAGACCGATTTTGTTAAATTAATTTATTAATGGAATTTTTTATTACAGATATTACTTCGAAAAAGAAAAATGTGGGCAAAAACTGCAACCCCACTTGTAAGGCCAACTAAGTGGAAAGAGTATGAAAAACGTTTAGCCTTTTTGTACAGGAAGCTAAATAGAAAAACAAAGACTGGCCGTTCTTCAACTTAAAATGATTATAGTTTGTGTAGCATTAGTTAATTAAATATAATTAAATTAAATAAGTTTAATATTATTATTTCTTGTGCACTAATTTGCAGCCGAGCATCTGTCGCGTCAGTGACGCCGCGTCCAGTGACGTGCACCCCATAAAGGTAGAAAAGCACTGATTACCCTTAAATGCTATATCAAATCCTTAACTATTTTGTTTACCAAGATTAAATCAAAATAAAGAAAACAAGATTACACTAGTAAATATTTTATTGATAATTATTACATAATTATTATCATTATGACTAGTTGTAGGTATTTGTAAATTTTGTGTTTGAATAATGTTAATACATACCTAACACAATAAGACACTGTGGCTGATTCCGTTGTACACAATCTCTAAATTAAACTAAAATGACACGTCTAAATCTATTGCTATCCCTTTCATAATGTTGCTTGCAGAAAAGGATAGCACTAAATTTAGACCTGTTTATTTAGTTTAGTCTAGCGATTGTGACAAGAGAATCGGCCCCAATGTTTTACAGAAAAAATTAAATAGAAAAGAGTTGTTTATTACATAGGTACCTACTTATAATTAAAATTGTAGACTAGCTTATTGGCTGCAAGATTCAGCCTGATCCGTCCAGTAGTTTGAGCTGTGCATAGATCAGTCAGTCAGCTTTTCCTTTTATATATATAATGATAAGATACGAAGAGATGGTTCTAATATTACTTTGGCATCAAAATTCAGAGCTATGGTTGTAGGAAATCCTCAATAGCTCAGTAGCAGGTACGGTTCCTCGGTGATATATTGGCTCCATTGCTTTTTTTCTTTACTCCTTAGAACTTATTATTGTGTGATTTGCAATGGTGCCAACATAATACATATTACCCACGCGTCAAGTTACGATGAACGGACAATAATATAATTAGTATTATGATCAAAATGTCGAACACGCATCAGATGCGCGTGCGACGTAGCCATAAAGTAAATAAAATAATATAAACTGGACGTAGCCACAGCCACGTAATGCCCGTGGATTTAGATTTTTAAATCCCGTGGGAGCTCTGATATTCCGGGATAAATAGTAGCTTTCACCGGCTCCGGGATGCAAGCTATCTCTGTACTAAATAGATGATGCCCTTGACTTCATCCACAAATTACCGTCATGCTTAGGATAATGTCCAGGATTTATTGTCACATTATTATAAGAATTTTGTACTCGAACTAGTTTTTAGGGTTCTGTACCTCAAAAGGCAAAAAGGAACCCTTATAGGACTCAACCTCTCTATCTTTGTTGTCTATCTGTCGTGTCTGTCAAGAAACTTATAAGGTACTCACCGTTTTACCGCGAATTTGTGGTTACATCACAAAAAAAAATTAAAATGTCATGAACCAATATTTAGTAAGTATTTTCAACTTTCAAAGTAAGTTTAATATCCCAAGTGGGTTATCGTAATATAGAATTCCTGAAAGGCCGGCACCGCATTGGTGGTTCCTCTGGTACTGCAAATGTTCTTGGGCGGCGGTAATCACTTAACATCAGGTGACCCGCCTGCTCGTTTGCTCGCCATTTTTATTAAAAAAATATATGAAAGAGCTTTACCAGTATATTCTAAAACAGATTTTTATTTATTTTTATGCATAATTACAATTTGCACGAGCAAACTGTCGAAAAAATACGACTGTAGCCCGGAACCCTCGGTGCGCGCAGCGCGAGTCTGACTCGCACATGGTCGGTTTTTTTATAGCAGCTAAAGGCCTCTCCAGTCTTCTTTAATAAGGTCTGAAGCTTTTTCTGCGATCATCACGACCGGTGCGTGCGTGTGTGACGCTGGTATCCTGGGTATGATGGACGCGTCCGCAACCCGCAGTCTTTGGATGCCGTGCACAAGCAGTCGTGGCGATACCACTGCTGTGAGATCACTCGATGGCCCCATTTTGCATGTTCCCACCTGTAAAATAAAATGCAACAATTTTAAACTTTATTCCTCACTTTCACCGAATCTATTAAGTTTATGTTGGACTGGAATGTATGTGTTGTAGGTATAGATTGTTTATTTTCCAGAGGTGATAGCCTAGGGGTTCGATACCGGACCTCTATCGCACGCACCGCACGCACCTCTAATTTTTCGGAGTTAGATATAAAATATCACTAACTTTTACTTTACGGTGAAGAAAAACATCGTGACGAAATTGCATGCCTGAGTTTTCCATAATGTTCTCTTATCATCATTAATCATTATCATCATTACCATCAACCGATGAACGTCCACTGCTGGACATAGGTTTCTTGTAGGGACTTTGTCACGCCACGGTCTTGCGCTTGCCCAGCGGCTCCCTGCGACTCGTCTAAAATCGTCCGTCCACCTAGTGGGGGGTCTACCAACGCTGCGCCTTCCGGTGCGAGGTTGCCATTCCAGCACCTTGGGACCCCAATGTCTATCGGTTCCGAACTATGTGCCTTGCCCATAGCCACTTCAGCTTCACAAACCGTTGAGCTATGTCGGTTACTCTAGTTCTCCTATGGATGCCCTCATTTCTGATTTGACCACGTAGTGAAACTCCAAGCATAGTTCTCTCCATCGCCCGCTGAGTGTTGTCATGTTCTCTCTATAGAGAGATAAGTAGTTAAGTATTTAGAAAATGTCTCTGGAATCTAAAATATTTTTAAATTGGAAACATTTTTTAAAGGCTTCTCAAAAATAAGTTGTTATCATTGTTAGGTAGGTAAATTGTTCAGCCTAACACCTACTTGGTGATCCAACGTTATCGACGTCTGCATGATGGCGCATTCCCAATACGCTTCCGAGTTGAAAGGATAGCCTTCACAATTCGGGAACGGCGTGTTATGCAATCTAGTGCCGTATCGCTGAAACGCCTTTGTGCCTATGACTCGTTGAGCCTGTCAATACAAATATTACATAGGTAGGTAGGTAACTATAATAGGTAGGTACCGAACGCCATTCTCTGTTAGAAAAATTCTAAAGGAATTCTAGTTTCTCTTGAAAAATGTCAAAGAAAATATTCGGCATTTTCCACTGATAAAGGCCAATGAATTTTGCAGTAGGTAAGGTAACATAGAATATGAAATCATTGTGGGAACATCCTTTGTAAATACTAAAGACCTATTTTGCGATAAAAACTAAATATTGATAATATAATAATCATCGTTATTATCGTTGTAGGTACCCGACAGGTCGAGATGGCAATCGGGGCGGGAACGCCATATTGCTAACCCGGTGCGGGTGAGCGCGTGTGACGTGCGGGTGTGCGGGGCGTCCCCCCGCCTCATACTCCGATTGGCATCTCGAGCTGTCCCGGAGTAGGTATAGGCAGGTATTACTCCGTCATTTACATTGATTAATGATGCACGCGGCTTTGTTTAGTTTCATTTTTCAGGTCAAATAGTAACCGATGTCCTTTTTTGGGATGTAAGTTATTTCTGTACCCAAAGCTAGCAGATAAACACAGACTTTCGCGTTTATAATATTAGTAGGTAGGTATGCATTATGTCGTTAAACCACGAAATAAGTCTATAAGTTACAACAAATATTTCTTTAAATTGATCTTTTCTTAATTTTTCCGCCATAAAGGGGACATTGAATCAACTAATTTACTCAATATACGTAGGTAGGTACCGTGTTTTTCACCTTTTTCATGTGAACGCCATCGGTCATGGGGACTGGGGAGCCTCCCAATCAAACCTACATACCTACCTACTTATCTTAAAACAGGAAGTGACTTCAAAAGAGTCCTGTTTAGGGCGTGCACAGAGTATCTACAGACGTGAGACGAGGGACTGTTATTGTCCGCGGAGGACAAAAAGTCCGTTGTCTTTTACTACAGTTTTTCGCTGTAGTCACTAGGTACTGTTAGACCATCGTGTTCGTTATGCGAAACAGTTCTTAGGTGATAAATTTTTTCCTTCGCAAGCAATAGTCTGTCGTCTGCATAAGCCCTAAAATTAAATAAAATTAGATAGAGAGTTGACTTGTAACATTTTGGTGTAATGTAATGTATCGAGTTTTCTTAACTGAAACCAAAGACTCAAAATTTTTTACAAAAAAAATAAAAACCGACTTCGATACACAAACACTAAAAATTGAAAAATAATTTAATTTATTACCGAATATATTATGTATACAAGAGTTGATATAGTTCCATAATAATACTTTTTGGTGCCGGTGCCAATTAGCTTCAGCTGCGCGAATCGTCTAGACTTCGAATTTTTATGAGACTCCACAATGGCACCTCATTGGCACCGACCCCAAAAAATATTATTATGGAACTATAGCAACTCTTGTATACATAATATATTCGGTAATAAATTAAATTATTTTTCAATTTTTAGTGTTTGTGTATCGAAGTCGGTTTTTATTTTTTTTGTAAAAAAAAATTATTTCACAATTTTTAGTGACCCCATGGTATTAAAATATGCTATGCCTGGTTAAAAATCTACTGTTTACTAAGCTATTACACTGATCGCGAGCAATGTACTCTTATCCGTTGAGGAGTTCCATTATCCATCTTCGAAGATGTTCATCAGATCTTCACCAAATTTAAATGGGACCAACTTTGAAGTATACCCTTTCAAACAAAAAAGAATTTTCAAAATCGGTCAAGGCGTCTTCGAGTAATCGGGGTACATACATAAAAAAAAAAAAAGATTCCAACGAATTGAGAACCTCCTCCTTTTTTTGAAGTCGGTTAAAAAGAAGATATTTGCGGCGTGCTCCACTCGACTGTCAGTTTTTTCGCAAATTCCCTTGGAGTGTTACAACAGTATTACAAATAAACGGTATAAGTCTGAAGTCAATCTCCAGCTTTAGGCAAGTTATTATAGGCATAGGCATGCCTACTGTACAAAAAAGTAACTTACAAATCTCACCCCTTCCTTAATAGCTTGCAAGTCATTTGGGTGATCAAAATAGTTGGGATGTATTTTCGGCTGATCGCTGAAGTTAGCAGAGCGTAACGTGACTCGGCCCACACTGCGAGGTCGGATCAGGACGGGGTTGAGTGAGAACGACCGCTGCCTTTCCTCAAGCGGCAGTGAGCCGTAAACTTCTTTGTACCAGTTATCGGTGACACCTGTGTACACAATATAGCTTTATATAGATCCGGCTCTACTCACGTGCTTAGTCGACGTAAGCTATACTAGTTTCGAACCCATCTAGGGTCCTTTTTCACAGGGACTCAGCTCGCAAACGCGTCGCGGTTCTGAGGTTCACGGTCCGCGTGGATTTTAGTTTTTGAAAATCCCAAGAGAACTCTTTCAATTTCCGGAACCTAAAGTACCTAGCCTATGTCCTCCTTCCCCGGGAACACTTTATATGCCTAAGTATTTATTATATTGATTAGTTAGCCAACAGTACAATCGAAAATACGATGAAACGCTTCGAGAAAAGGTACGTAGTGCTCCGTCCTTTAGTTTGGCTCGTCTTGGCAGGGCACTGCTGTGCCCCCTGATAACAATGATAACAATAATATTCTATGACAACGGTTAAATCCAGGTATAATCTAATGCAGGACCTACGTCTCGGACTACATGAGCCCGCTCGTACCAGTCGTCAAAATGTTTAAGTAAGTAAATGATATGAACATTAGCACCAATCTTACCAAGCATAGATCGTAAAATTCCAAGTAGATCGCCAGCGAGAGAACCAGCGCCCATCACCAGTTCAATATCAGGTCGGCCCTTGGCCAGGTCTTGCGCGTACTCAGTCTGTGTGAAGGCGAGGCCAGCCGCACCACCCGGGGTCGTCAGTGGCCCTTGTCCCATCAGATAGGCAGCTGCGGACGTTGGTGATGACGCTATCATCTGGGAGTAAAAATAAAAAATCCGTCAAGTGCAAATCGGACTTCCACACTAAATGTTGCGTAGAATCGTAGAAGAAATACACTTTAATTTTTTTGTAATTTTTATGGTGGTCATTTTGAAATTCTTATTATGTATTTGTTATAGCGGCAATAGAAATACACATTCTGTGAAAATTTCAACCTTCTACCTATTACGGTTCACGAGGGATAGCCCGCTGACAGACACAGACGGACAGTTGAGTGAGTCTTAGTACTATTACTATCTTAGTACTATGTACTATACTATCCGTACCTGAAGGGTGCCAACGGGACCCTATGGTCCCGTTGGCACCCTTCAGGTACGGATGATTAACAACATTAAAAAACACGAAAGCCGTGCCAAATTGATTTATTTTTTCAAAGAAATTATAGCCAGTTCACTCGGGATGATGTATCGATTCTAATAATATTCCATACATCTAAATCTATTGAGGCGAAAACCTCAATGACATCTTTTCACTTCATTTTGTGCTGTTGTTGAAATTATAAGAGGTCACCACTCACCACTGGAAACAACCGTAAGACCGTTAAGTGAACTGGAAGTCATGCACTAAGTAGATTTTCGTGTATTCTATAAATGGATGACCAGCAAAGTAATGATATCAGAATGTTAACAGGTCATGATGCATCGTTTCTATCTAAGTAGGTATATCTACTGACCGCAGGTAGATATATAGGTATAGTCCGCGACAGGGCGAGATGGCAATCGGGGTATTAGGCCGGGGGACGCCCCGTACACCCGCACGTTACCTATGCTGGCATGCACCGGGTTAGCGTGGGGGCTGTGCGGATGTGCAAAGCGTTCCCTTCCCCGATTGCCGTCTCGAACTTTCGCGTACCTACTTGTAATTATAATGTTATATTTTGATGATCATGCACTTACATCATTTAAGCAAAGCCCGCTTGTATTGACGATGAAGGCGTTTCCTGAGAACGTAACGTGATCTTGTAAGTTGTATCCCACGGGTAAATTGACTAGATTGTTGATGCCCAACGCTTCAAGGTGTTCTTTGGGACCCACTCCAGACAGCATCAAAAGTTGTGCCGATCCTATCGATCCAGCCGATAATATTATTTCACGACGAGCGTAAACTTTTATCCTGAAATAAAAATGAGTCATCTGAAGACCTACTATTGGTCGAAAATATAGCAACATCGACAGGAATAATAATACAAAAATGATTATGGTACCTAATAGGCTAACCAATTCCCCTTTATATCTACAGTGGAAACTCGATTAACCGGACTAATTGTTGTCGTTAGGGATTCGGATAATCGAAAATCCAGATAATCGAATGTATGAAGAAAAGCGGGCTTAGTGCATATTATGTAGTTCACTATAATAGTATTTTCAATTTTCAAAGTAAGAACTATATCAAGTGGGATATCATATGAAAGGGCTTTGCCTGTACATTCTAAAACAGATTTTTATGCCTAATAGTTTTTGATTTATCGTACAAAATGGCGGAAAAAATACCCTCGGTGCGTGAGTCTGACTCGCACTTGGCCGAACAATTTTCGGTTGGTAGTCCGGATAATCGCGAATCCGTATCACTGAGGGCCGGATAATCGAGTTTCTACTGTATTATATTTCTAAAACAATATATCTATTATATCCTTTTATATTTTTTAAGTATCTGAAAGTCTGTGTGTTTCTTTCTCATTCATGCCAAAATGGCTGAACCGATTTTGATGAAATTCAGTTATCACAAATTAATATTATAGTTCCTGGTCTGGAGTAGAATATAGAATACTCTTGTCCGGGTAGGTAGGTATGTACCACGGGAGTGAAGAGGCTCGTACAACAATATTGTTTACAAAAAAATCTCTTTTGGCAACTCATCTCTCTTTTGGTACAATTTGTTGAAGGATTATGATTTTTCAACATTCGTACATTTTACTCTTAGTTTGTTTAGTGAAAAAGTTAATTCATTGTTACAATACCTTTTATTATTTTTTATGAATTCAACCCCTCTAGCGATATTCGTTGAAGGATCGATAAGAATCCTAACCACAGTTGAATGTTTTGAAACTTTTAAATTTCTTCTAAATCTAACGGGTTCTAAAAAAGCTTTTGATGAACTGCATCGTCTGCCATTCCTCATGGTAGCTTGGGGCTTTGAGAAGCCAATTACGTTTTCTCCATTGGGATCATTCCATCCGTAACCGAGTTCTTCTCCTGCTTCTTTAAATGCACGATTTAAGGGAGAACTGTATGGTGCATAATCAATATCAAGATATCCTCCCGATCCATGGTAGCTTGAGTTTATAAGTTCGGGTATTTTAATATTTTCGGACTTCTTAAAATATGGCAACACCTCATCATAACTCCAGCCTTCATTTCCCATTCGGACCCAATCATTGTAGTCTTCGGGATGCCCTCTTTGGTATATTAAAAAGTTAAGGACACTACTACCTCCGAGTACTTTACCTCGTGGCAGATAACAAACGTGTCCTCTTAGATCTCGACAGGCTTTCTGCTCCGGTTCCGAGTTGTAGCCCCAATTCATCGGAGTTATTGAAAGGAAAGGCGCAAATATTGGTATATCTGAGAAAAAGTTTTCATTACCTCCAGATTCTAAAAGCAATACCTTCCAGTGTGTTATTTCTGATAGCCTATTAGCTAGAACGCAACCTGCCGAGCCTGCTCCTACTACAATAAAATCATATTCTTGTCCATCTTTTGGACGATAATCGGGAATGAACCCTTCCTTTTCATTAAGTGGCAATGGTCGAAATAAATTTGTCCAGAAATCAAAGAGGTTGAACCTTTCTAGAGAAGCGCCGGATATGTTCAGGAGAATGTATATAGAAACTGACATTCGCATTTTGAACCCCTGTGGATGACATACCTGAAATTAAAAAATATAGTTGAATTTGACATGTACTTATCACTCCAATACGTGAAGTTCGTTATTAGGGGACAATTTGCTAAAGCTGCTAAGCCGCTTTGGGCTTGTGCTTAAGTCGGGTACTCGGGTTTAAACCGTTACGGAGGACGACACATTTTAGTTAGCATTCACTGGTGTGATGGGTTGAGGATTGTAGCTCAAAGTGTTGCATTTAAATAGTTGTAGGTACCTTGCAAAACCATCATCATAGGCAAAGTTCATGCCTGCCGGGTATAACGACTACGAACGTACCTATATCAATATGCAAAGGCCATCCTTTGTGGAGGCATTTTATTGCTAGAATACAAATAACGTTACCCTAGATACTGAACCAAGCGAATTCATCAAGCAGATCAGGTACGAATACCTATTATATTATAGTTACCATCGAAGTAACAATAATGTCAGTTTTACGTCTTTTTGATTCGTCAATGGTAAAAACTACTGGATCAAAATTAAAACTGGTAGGTAGATACCGTAGATTCTTTAGTGTTTCACGAAAATATGTATACGCCATTCTTTCCGATGTTGTGTGAAATAAAATAAGTACCTACCTTTACCAACTTACTAATAAAATCATGCTGTTAATCTATGAGCCTTGATGGTGATAAGATCATTAGTTTAGCAGCTCTAGCTAGATATCGCGTGACGTTATTTATGCTGGATGTCGTGACACGTGTCGCTTAATCCAAGTAAGATGGGTAAGTAATGGGTATTAGGTACGTCTGCTATGGTGGCATTATGAAAATACATAAACTTTCAGTATCTACTGAAGATACGTGTGAACCAAATTTAAATTTTATGAATATATGGATATACTTACTTATTGGCATTTTCGACTTTATTTTTAACAAAACTTTGAGCATTTCTGCAATGAAAGTGTGCCTAAGTATGAATTTGTAAGCGATTCTCTCAAATTATTATAGTTTTAGATTTAATACGTAATAGTTTGATTTTAATTCAGTTTTTAACAATGGGGCTGGCATATACATAAAAAATAACCCTTAAAAATGTCAGATAAAAAGATCATTGGTCATTTGGTGACACTTTAGTAGGGGCTATTCACGCTGATGCGAGCGCGACATTCGGCCCAAATTATTTTGAGCATCTGAAATGTTCAACACAAGTTCTCACTTCTCACATCTTTGTGCGAGAATTTAGGTTACCAAGCAGGCTTGTGTCTTGTGCCTTGTTCTCATTCTGCGTATTCATGGCTGCCATCCATCGTTTAAGCAAAGTACAAATATAATAATTTAACAAATATTACACTAGTCTCCGGAATGTTGCCAAGAATGCTAGACCTTATTTCCCTTTATTTCCGCGCTCATTCATACCTACAGCTAGTCTTTGCGTAAACTACAAGCCAACCCTCTTCTCACCTGAGGAGGCAATTAAGTAAGTGATGTGTTAGGTAAATTATTTACTCGAACGACGTGCTGCATAGAACATGTTTGCACAAAACTAATGAAGTCTTTGATTATGTAAGTTATATAGCTTGATGGAAATACCTGTAGATAATTAAAATGAAGCACTATCAGTAATCTTTTATCATAATATCATATTGATTTTAATATTTTAATTTTTCGCTACTTGACACACTTTGCTAAAACATTACCTATATGAAAGTAATGTTACCTACTTTCCTTGAAAGTTCATTGTAGTACGTTTAAGTAAACATTTAAATCTAATATTGTATAATAATTGCAACTATAAATTTAGTTCTAAAAGATTCTACCTAGAGAGAATGGCAAAATATTTCATTATCTGTATATACCTATATAAAATTCAAAGTCCTGACTGACTTACTTATATATCAACGCACAGCCTAAACCTCTGGTTCTAGAGACATGAGAGGGTGTGTTCTTTGTCAAGAGTAGGTATCCACTAAGAAATAATTTAGAAATCCCACCCCTACTAAATTTTGGTTTAAAATTTATATAATCATACCTAATAATAAAACTTTTGTTACTAGTCGTGGATAGTGGATACCAATTATTTTTTAAGCATGGGTATGTATTTTACACTAAATACACTAGCCAAAAATGTTTCAAATCATGCCTTTCTTTCAGTAGGCTTTCTAATCGGAATAAGTACATTAAAATAATATGAAAAACTAAGCAGATTTAGTAACAATTTCGTTGGATTTAGAACGTAGGAGTACCTTTTTCGAGATAAGATTTTTATAATCAAGTACTTTTTGTAGTTCTCATTATGCATCAAGGATTTTTAAAATAGGTCATTGTTTCGACAGATTTTTATTATAATCAAGACTTTTGTCTTTCTCATTATGCATCAAGGATTTTTAAAATAGGTACTTAATTGTTTCGCAATAGCTGATCTTAACTTTTAATTGACACACCTGTGAGAACTATATTTACGGACAATATTTTTTTACATTATCCTTAGTTGTTACTTTGTAGAATAGAAAATAATTTTATTATACTTACATAGAAGATTGGCGCCTCCCGCAGCAACCCGCGGTAAAATAATAAATTCTTTTTACGCAGGAATTTCGGTAAATCTGGCCTAGGTAATTACTTTTCTACTTACGTTATAAAAGGAACTTCGTTCATGTCAGTTAGTGAATCAGGACTTTTTCTTTTTATATCCTATTCTTAGGTAGGTATAGGCAAGGGGTAGATAATATGTAAGTAGGTTAATTTTATTTAGATTCTACGTGATGTGTGGTCTAGTTTGAGATAACGCATAATCGATTGCGATTGCTAAGCAATGTTGACCCAGATCGGTAACTGGATGGGTGACCGACTTTGTTGGTCCGAATTTTGTCACCCTCCGTGACTTATTTTATTTTATTCAGATACAAGTTAGCCCTTGACGGCAATATCACAATTCCAATTATTTAATCAAGATTCTGTTGGCGCTGGACCACAATCCACATACATATTTAATTTCCAAGACTTGTCGATTGGCATGTATTTAAGGCATTGACAAGCATGAGTGTTACCTTCCTACCTACTGATAGTTCTTGTTGTTTTAATTCTATCGGATTATGAGCTAGAACTATGGAAATGTTTTGTATGCAACCACGGACGAGTATGCAACCGATTCGTTTTAATACTTACAATACCTATCTAGGTAGATACAACACGCAAATACTTACTTATTAGTTATTATGGAAACAATGTTTGAATAATTTATATTCTGCGCCGTAATTAGAAACAAAATGCACATAATGTACGTATAATTATTGTTTGTTTATTAAGGCAGCTTTGTTAAGTGGCGACTTTATGCCAGGCAACCTTAACCGACTATAACTGGCAAAATAATACGAATTATGAATACCTACTACTTAATAAAATTAAAGAAGGCGGCCTTTACCACTAGGCTAACCTGGTGGGTAAGATATCGCCCTCCTATATCCGGAAGGGCCGGGGTTCGATCCGGGACATGCACCACTAACTTTTCGGAGTTATACATACGTTTCCAGCAACTTAATACCAAGTGCTTTTAATGGTGAAAACCTGGAACTGGACGAAACCTGCATACTTGAGAGTTGGCCAGCGTGGTACACTATGACCTAAACTCTTCTCATTCTGAGGAGAGACCCCTGCTCAGTGGTGGACCGATGATGGGTTGATGATAATGACCTACTTTTGAATAGGTACCTCAAAAACAAACAGTCATAATTTGAAAAATCATCAAAGCAGCATATATACAAACCTATTTCGTTATAAAAATATCGATAGGTATGCAGCTGGTAAATACTAGATATTATGATTATATGATATTGTGTAGAATGCACCTGAGAGTAGGTCAAAACAACTTGCACGAATGAGAACTGCGCTGCGAAGAGCAAACAAGTGCTAAATGCTAAAGTAATGGCTAAACTTAACTAATTACCTACGCAATGACTAGTAGGTATGTAGGGTTGCCACTTGCCAACTGTTCCCGATTTACTCACCTACGCGAGTTTGAGTAGAGTCTGGCTAACGAAAGAAGAGACTGGAAAAGCGCGACAAATAAAAAATAATACAAGTTGCTATGGCAGCTCTGAAATTAGTATGACAGACGGAATAGCCTGATTTGAACAGAAATAAAAATAAGTATTTTTAAAGTATCAAATTACATTATTCCAGGTCTGCCATACTAACTTTGACGCTGCCATAAAGATATTTTTAAAATTAGCCACGCTTTTCCCTTAAGGGGGAAATTTTAGAGGTTGAAATTTGTGTAGTCCATGCGGACGAAGTTGCGGGCATAAGCTAGTGATGGATAAATTAATTTAAATTATGCATTATTTTGTTTTATTTCTGTTTTATAAGTCTACTAGTTAAGAAAGGGAACAAGTCAACACATTAAAAAAAATTATATTTACAAACCAATAATTTGAAATGTACAAAAATACTTGCATTGATTACATTGTTTATACCTCAGAATATATAAAATATATAAAGAGCAATAAACACCAAAAATAACTGTATAATCACTTTTTATGCCTCCTGAAAATATTTAATTAATTTTGTGCGGCACGTCCACACACACACTGCTTTTGAAAATGAAAGATAACCATACAGTGACAAATCACAAACGTGACTATGTACCTATATGGCGATTAACATGATGGTAACAGCTACCATTAATCAAATATGGTCGATAAAAATGCAAATCACCGACTACGTCAACGAAAAATGAAAGGATAGGTACCTACCTACCTAGATATAATTTTAATTTTTATTGGAAAAAGATAAAAGGTCGTCTGTAGGTTACATGAAACAGGTCCGTTAATGACCTGAATAATTATTAGTTCAAATGTTAGCTCTAGACCGAAATTGACAACTTCCCTGGCGTAGTGATGAGCGCTGTGGTTTTATAAGTCTGGTCTGGTGGGAGGCTTCAGCCGTGGGTAGTTACCACCCAACCGACAAAGCCGTGCCGCCCAGCGATTCGTTCCGGTACGATGTCACGTAGAAACAGAACTCCCATATCCCATCCTGGGATATCATCCAGGATTTAAAAAAAACCTAATTTCACGCGGACGAAGTCGCGGGCATCAGCTAGTATAGTATATAACTAAACATGAATCGCCGGCGAAATGTATCCTACCTACGCGCATAACTTCCGAAGGACTGCACCAAATTGGATAAAACTTTTTTTTGCGTTCCTTATTGTTAGGACAAGGTTTGTATGAAAGTTTTTTTTTGGAAAATCCTCGGGAAAAGACAGTTCCCGAGGGACGCGGATGAAGTCGCGGGCAACAGCTAGTTACTAATAAAAACAATGAAAATTCTGTAAAATATTTGTTTCTCTGCGAGGTTTGTATGATACAATAGAGACGCAAGTAAACTTAATAAAGCACAAATGAAAAAATAAACGCGAGGCGTTCCAGATTAGGTACATAAATCAAGTAGACAACAAATCGCTAAAGCCGTTTTCCGTAGAATCCAGCGAATGGATTGCTTTCTCCATTTTTCTCCAGTTAATTAGCTTGGCGCTACTATTATTAAACTCGTAGCTACAATAATAATTGAAATTGTACTTGGTACCTAGGATTTGAATGATGTGATTTTTAGGATTCAGACGGACAGACAGACAACGAAGTGATCCTATAAGGGTTTCTTTTTCTTGTTGGGGTACGAAACCCTAAAAAGGCTCTTTAATATCCCAGCTATATCGTATTTATCTGAAGCTTAGCATATTTTTAAACTTACAATTTTTTGTGTGAATATTTGTGTTAGGGTATTGATAAACGATATGAAGCTGTGATAGCCTAGTGGTTAGGACATCCGCCTTCTAATCGGAGGTCGGGGCTTCGATTCCAGGCACGCACCTCTAACTTTTCGGAGCTATGTGAGTTTTAAGTAATTAAATATCACTTGCTTTAACGGTGAAGGAAAACATCGTGAGGAAACCTGCAAGCCTGAGAGTTCTCCATAGTGTTCTCAAAGGTGTGTGAAGTCTATCCATCCGCACATGGGCAGCGTGGTAGACTATGGCCAAAACCCTTCTCACTCTGCGAGGAGACCCGTGCTCTGTAGTGAGTCGGCGATGGGCTGATCATGATGATGATGATGATGATGATGATTGATAAACGACGTTGATAATAATAATAGTGTCGTAGGTTTATGATGTAAGTACTAAGTAATAAGTATTCGTAACGGGATAGCTTAGGTGGCTTAGCCTAGATAATTAAAATAATTATCATGATGTGAGAAAGTAGTAAGAAATAAATATCTACCTAAGTAGTAAATGGTCTTCTACCTAGTTGAAGAATTAAGTGTGTGGTTGTTTAGTACAGCTACCGGTTAGTTAGGTTAGTGATAAGGTGTTATTTCGAAATCCCTTCGCTGTGCGTTTAGATAAACAGGACAGGGCACTTCGTCGACTATGTGAAGGTTTATTGCTTTCACTGCTTCTTCTAAAGTGGCAATACGCATGATATACGCGTTCTAAACATTGTAAGGAGAATATATTATATAGTGCAGTATGTAATTGAGATGCACATTCCGTGCGCATATGTATGCTTGTTAATATAATAGGCCTACTGGTTCTAGGTATAGGTACTATATTGAGAAATACCTACTAGTTATTTCAACAGATCCTTAAAAGCACTTTTCACACTTAAAACATTCTTAGGGCTGACGCGACATAAGGATTTTAAATTATTATGCCTATACCTAAGTATTAGGTAATATATACTTACTAGTTACCTGATTGATTAATTTTATTTCGTTGAAGGAATGTATGCACTGTATTTAAAAAAAGTCTTGCGAAATAGTAAGATATTTAATATGTACAAGTGTTATTATAAAATAAGTAGGACTTAGACTAGAAGTAGGTATTACACAGGTAGTGTATGTAACACAATAAAAATAAAGAGAGCCAGCGTGTGCCAGACCTTCGTTATTTTAAAAAAAAGCTGAAAGTTTCTCTGCGTATTGTCCCCAACACTGGGGGGAACGTTTGATTGGATGTTTGTTTGGATCATGATGGCTTTGGGAGATAACGTAATAAAGGTGTAAAAAATCTTACGTCAAAATATAAAGGCAATTTTTTTATATTTTCTTCGGAATAGTATTAGAAATCACCCTTAAACTTTTAAACTTAAGGGTGTCTGGCAGGAGGTTTCCATTCGGGAGTTGGTCATGATAGGAAGTTTCTTTATTGAAATACTGGGGCACCTAACTGATGCGTGTTATGATGACGTACGCTTGGCCAGTTATTAATTGTAGCATAGATATAGAACAGGTAGGCTTATATTTTACGATCTACGATAGTAATTATTGCCTATTATCATATTAAAGCTATCTCTACCAACATAATTTAAAATGAACTTGAATATTGAACATTAATAACGTTTCGAAACGTCGCGGTCAAGTTCGCCTCGTGACAATTTTTAGGGTTCCGTACCTCCAAAGGAAAAACGGAATCCTTATAGGATCACTTTGTTGTCTGTCTGTCTGTCTGTCTGTCTGTCAAGAAACCTACAGGGTACTTCCCGTTGACCTAGAATCATGAAATTTGGCAGGTAGGTACCTACATCTTATAGCTGGCATTTGGGGAAAAGTCTGAAAACCGTGAATTTAGGGTTAGATCACACAAAAAAAAATTAAATTGTGGTCATGTACTAATAATTAGTATTTTCAACTTTCGAAGTGAGATAACAATATCAAAAGGGGTATCATATGAAAGGTCTTTACCTGTACATTATAAAACAGGTTTTTATTTATTTTTATGCATCATAGTTTTTGAATTATCGTGCAAAATGTCGAATAAATACGACTGTAGTACGGAACCCTCATTGCGCGAGCCTGACTCGCACTTGGCCGGTTTTTTTTCGGAACGCGATCTGCGTTACGATCGTGAATGTGGGTGCGGTATTTTATCAATCTAGAGATAGTTCTTAATTTACACAACATAGAATCGTTGTTTCTAGTATTGAATATTTATGTCAAGATTTTTATTTACGCCTTTTTAATTAATTTAAATCAAAATCAATGAAATGAAATGAATTTATTTCATACTAGGTGATGCCCGCGACTTCGTGAGTTTCGATTTTTAAAATTTCCGTGGCTACTCTTTGATTTTCCGGGATAAAAAGTAGCCTATGTCCTTCCCCGGGATGCAGGGGAAATTTGGTACATGATCTCTGTACCAAATTGCGTCAAAATCGGTTAAACGGATGGACCGCGAAAAGCTAGCAGCTAGACTGACAGACAGACACACTTTCGCATTTATAATATTAGTATTAGTATGGAAGTATGGATAGGACAGCATGAGCCACTTATGATGGGTCAAGACTCTACCATACCTACTCTAATAAATCACTACCCATATTGTAAATGCGATAACAATTTTCGTCGAGTTACGATGAAAATTGTTGTACTAGTCCTCCTGACACGCCTGGTCTAAGTCCGGTGCGATCTATTTATTTTATAATTTCCTAATATTGAAGAGAAAAAAGTCATGCCTATTTGCAAAGAAGGCACCCGAAACTATAAAATTAATACTTAATAGTACCCTATTGGTAAAGCCTAGGCTGGATGGTGAAAATTTTAATAGTAGGTAAGTAAGTAAGTTTATATTAGAGTTTTACCATTATTGAACTTATCGATAGTAGTTAAAGGGCGAGGAATGTAAAAATTATATTGTTGAAATATAAGTATTTATATTATATCTATATAAGAAATAAAGTCAAATTTTCATACCTTTATGGGATCGAAAATGTCACAAGAATCCAAAATGATTTATTATTTACTAGCTTTTAAATATTTTTCGTTAAACATTTTATTCACTAAAATATTGAAGTACTAAGTATAATTTCGTGTATCACTAAATATGGAGCACTCGATTGAATGAAATGGGGACACTTATTTGCACACGCACTATGCCCGTACAGAAGTCAATATGACATTGCCCGTGGCGGGCGGCACGCAGGGTATTAATTTAACATTTAAAGCCGGTGCGATCAACTGACCTTGCAGGTTGACCATTAAATGTGGTGGTTTCGAGTGTTGACTCAGAGATAGCTATTCTCATCCTTATGTATCCTTATGTCAATATTACTTACATCTTTATTACGTGATACTCACTTTAATAGTTTTGTTGCTGTACTTAGTTGGGAGCATTACATTCTGTAGATATTCCATCCAAGTTTATTTTAATTTTATTGATTGCAAATTGTTGCCATTTCAGGATTCACGTAGGTAGGTATCACCATTAACTTTAATTATATAGGTAATGTCAGTAGGTAAAGTTCTTTAGTGAAAAGTTGACTAAAGTTTAAAGGACAACCACACTGAATTAACCTACTTTAAATCTCTAGCTACTTACTGATGAAGTAATGACATTTTTTACAATCTTCTAATGGTAAAGGTAAAGTTTGAAAGTTTTCAATTTTACGATATAAAAAGTACCCAAAATATTTTCGTCTTTCGTATAGGTACGGGTTGCAAGCACCTACGTATCAAATACTTAATAGATGATGTCCGCGACTGCAGCCTCGTTGAGTTCAGGAACTCTTTGATTTTTTGGATCAAAAAGTCTATGTCAAGCTATCTCTACACCGGTCATAATCGGTTAAATGGATGGGTCGGCTGTGAAAAGCTAGCAGACAGACAGACACACATTTGCATTTAAATATTATAATATTCGTAGAAATACGGATGTGTAGACGTACACCTAGGCTAAAACATTATTTCTGGAGAATCTGAGTATTGCCTAGTGCCTAATCGCGAGATGGCGGCAATTCGCCTTTGGACTACAACTAGTGATGAGTGACGACTGATGACGTTGATAGAGATGTGGTGATACCGAACTTTAAGGTCATTACCAAAGTAGGTATGTTAATAAGTATGATACTTAAGATACAAGTTATAAGAATTTTTATAGGATATTTTAGGTTGCCATGGCCTATTATGCTAATCTTAAGGATTTTAATATATTTGTTTATTTATTTATTTATACGCAATCGCCTTAATTCTGGCATTGGGAAGTGTCTGTCTGTATTTTCGAAATAACTACCTACCTCAAATTAAGCTCTAATGGTTACTTGAACTGTACCATAACTCTATCACACGTTTTTAAAATTTTTGTCTGTCTGTCTGTCTGAACTAGCTGTTTGAACGAGCTAATCTTCGAAACGGCTAAACCTATTTTGATCTCGAGGTGATGCCACGCGTTTTTAAAGAATCGTGCGTTTAAATGTTTTTCGAAATTTGGTACTTAAGGGCTTATTCCACCTTCTTAAATAAGACGCCCTAAATGGTATAGTTACCGTCGAACTAGCTTTACCACTCTAGATACTTTGCCCAAAAAGCAATTTATAATATAAGCAAATTTGCTAAGTAATTTTTTTTGATAAATTAACATTTAAACAGAAATAGCTTGCATTTCGGGGAAGGATGTAGGCTACTTTTTATCCCAGAAAATCAAAGAGTTTCCATCGGATTTTTAATAATCCGAAACTTACGCGGACACTTCATTCGGCATCATCTAGTACCTACCTAATAAAACATTCCAAGTTAGGAAACAGAAACAGTATCTAGGTCGCCAATATAATAAAAATCAGTCCCAGAAACACGCCAAGTTACGAAATAAACAGAATACAATCCAATGACCAACACAGTCAACATAAAATCAAAAACTGAGAACAAATTAAACAGACAGACAGACAGCAGAGTGACATCAATATGGCTCTCTTTTTACCCTTTGGGTACGGAACCCTAAAAAGCATTAAAACACGATGTCCGGACTGCACGAGAGACAGTCTGACACAATCGCAAACCGTGGTCAGTTATCTGCGACCATTGCCCTGCGATTTGTACTCCCCTATTAGCTCGTCTTCCTGAACAGGGTAAAGTAACAGTGTAGAAAAGATTTTTTATTCTTGTGTACTTACATCAGCTCGAAACCGTCGAGCTCTCGATCGTCAATGAGACCCTCTCAAGCGTTAGCCGAGCACAGGGGTCGAGGGGCTCGTTAGGGTTTGCATTAATCGCAGGCTGTGTACGAGGGTAGGTAACTGTGTCATACTGTACTGCTCTTGACTGAATGAGTTTTCGATACAACATAATATTGATATTAAAACTTACACTTTGGCACTTCGATTAGAATGTGGGTACAAAAGTTAGTTTTGGAGATGTTTATACCGACGTTATAAAAGTAGAGCGACTGTTTTGCTAATATGTATAATAGTAAGGTCTAACAGTTATATTACTCACTGACTTTAGTTTCCAAAAGTCAAAAATACGTAGGTAGGTACTCAAACTTCAATCAAAATAAATTGGTCTCCTAAGACCTAAAGGATCCGACATCAGCAGTCAGCTTTATTTAAACTTTTATTTAAGTTGAGAGTTATTATTATACATGCATAAAGCTATAAACTATGTACATGTTCTTTATTTTTAACCATCTCATTAAACTTCTGAAACGTGAATTAAAAATAGGTATAATCTCTAGACATTAGTATAAATATTTGATTTGTAAATAAAGACGCGTTCTGCAAATTCATGCATGTCATACATAAAGTAGTTACTCACTATAAAGAGTTAAAGCAATAAACCTTAACATACTGATCTACAAGCATAGGCCTCTTTACTAGAACATGCTATAATTGATTTCAACATACCTGTGTTTAGCATATACATATTTAGGTAAGTAGGTATGTATAATATATTCCTTGGATTTAAATTTATGTAACGGAAAATCTGACATCAAAAGAGACAAATTATTCATTCCTCAATATTTTTTCAAGGTAAATTCAAAGTGTCAATGGTAAGATATCGCTCCATCGACATTCCATCGATTATTTTTTCGAATTTTTAATAACGTACAATGGACAAGACAACAAGACGTGTGGTGACGTGCCTAGGAAGAGAGAAAGACAATATATTAAAAAATATACACAACAAATTACCAGTTGTTCTGTTTATAATATTTTTAAAGAAAATTTGATTAGTGGTTTAAACCTGACTATCGATTGGCAAATTTGGCTTACATAAATGGGATGAATCAACCTCACTATACCGAAGTGTTTTCAAAATTCAAAATCATTTGTTTAAAAATTTGGAATGAATATTTTAATAAGAGATCAGTTGATAAATGGATATGGTATAGAACAATTCAATCCGAGCCTCCCCGTATTGCTTGGTTTGTAAATAGTGAAATTAATAGAAATAAGTTATAGCATTTAGATCCGGACACAAGTAGATGATGTCTCACATTTGTTGTTGGAATGTGTTCGCAATCACAATGTGAGAGAAACATTAACGTGTGAATTAAATTTAAATTTTATGAACATTGGTATTTTAAACTGTATATGAATATATATAATTTTTTAGTGATTTTTTCAAATTATCATAATTTTAGGTTTAACTATAGTTTGTTTTTAGTTTAGTTTGTAACGATGGGGCTGACATATAAAAGCCCCTTAAAAAATCAGATATTCTCCTTTTCTCTTTAACTTATCTGGGTACTAACCTTACCTTACGTAATTTAAAACCTTTCCGATTTGTCTTCCGATCCGATCCGATTTACTTATAATTAATACAGTTATTTAACAGAATATACTTAATTTATTTACAGAAGATACCTATCTATTATATAAATATATAGATATATAACTATATATACTCTATATATATATATATATATATATATATATATATATATATATATAGAGTTGGTCTTACCAAATATATTGCGAATAATTTAGGTGATACTAGGTACTTACATGGTTTTCTTAATGAGAAGTCAATGACATGTAGACAGGACATATAGGGCTTGTTTCACTTAATTTGGCGAAACATCGAAACTGTTGTACATTAGTGACCTACAAAGGTACATTGAATCAAAAAGGATTGAGTACATGGCCGAATGTATTGCCGTTTTATCACGCTTTTTCACGAGATAATAATTTACATCCCAAATTGCTCGTCATTAATTTCGTTATAAAGCGTAATCGCGAGGCTTAATATATAGCAATTTGTTTGCATATAAATAGATATCATATTCAAATCTGTATTTTTGTAAAAATCGCTAGCGAACCTTATTAATAAAAATAAAAATAAATAAAATAAATCTGCTTTTATATAGTAGGTAGATATATATCTATTATAAATCAGGTTATTTTATATACTTGCCTACTTAATCCATATGAAATAACAGAATATAATATAAATGAGATACCTATTTTTATTAAGTAGGTATTAATAGCGGATGTAGGAAACCATAACTCTAATATTCATAAATTGCTGGGCGCATTTGGTAGCCGTGGATAGACTATTACTGTCATGATCATCATGATCAACCCATCGCTGGCTCACTGCAGAGCACGGGTCTCCTCTCAGAGTGAGAAGGGTTTGGCCGTCTACCACGCTGGCCAAGTGCGGAGTGGTAGACTTCACACACCTTTGAGAACATTTTGGAGAACTCTCAGGCGTGCAGGTTCCCTCACGATGTTTTCCTTCACCGTTAAAGCAAGTGGTATTTAAGTATTTATTTAAGTCGCGCATAACTCCGAAAAGTTAGAGGTGCGTGCCCAGGATCGAACCCCCGACCTCCGATTAGAAGGTGGACGTGCTAACCACTAGGCTATCGCACACAGCAGACTATTACTGTATTCCTACTTAATTAACGATTAATTGACGTTGTCAGTGTCGCTACGTGTTACTCAACTGCAACGTACAAATTTGTGACACTAGCGTAGGCCATCCGTGCCAGGCTCTTTACGCACTGCATTCGATCCGAATCTGAAAAAATTCGAGACAACTTGGATCGAATCCGGATGTACTTAGATTTAACACTACGTCCGTTTTGACTTTTGGCATACCTATGAGCTCTGAATACAGAATTCTGTATTCTGAGTCTACGAGTATGTTCCTTTCGACTGGCCGCTCGATGATGGCTCGGATTCGAGTCGGATGCAGTGCACAAGTGTTTTTACTAACCGTTCATAAATTATTATTGCGAAATAACATTATTGTGGTTCATTAAGTCCGTGAACAATGCTTCGATTTGGAGATATTCAGTTTCGGAAAACGAAATTCGGATCTAGTGTTAAACCCTCATACAAATTATAGTAGGTACTACGGCTACTTCGAATCGTGAATTCTCAAATTTGGATTACATGCAGTGAGTAAAGAGCCTAAGGGCATTATAGTGTGCGTAGCTATACGTAAAGGCCATGTAAAGGCAGTTAAAATATAATAGTACTTGTAGAGGCATGAAATGTGATAAGTATTAAATTCGATACTATCAGCCCCTGAAACGTGATCTGGTATACATATTAAGACATCCTTTTATGGCTACTCTACCGAGTTAGGAACTGTTTAAAATGAGTTAGTTATAGGTACAAATAGAAAAGATGTAGCTAGGTAACTTTAGAACTAGCCAAAAATAACATTTGGTAATGAAAATTGATACTACTTTTCCAAAGTAGGTCAAGTTTGCCTCGGAGTAGGAGAACGAATAAAGGCCTACGTGCTAATCCCATCGAACGTACCTACTGTGAATTAAAATTGTTACTTTGTGTCAATTGATCCAACAACCAAGCTGTTGGCAATATGTGACTAACTTTTAGTTCCGAGTACGCTTACATGACGCTCATTGCTAATATTAGCGCCAAAATGGCAAAAATCAAGTTGCTTAAAAACAGGTCGAAAATCGCATACCTACTTACTTCATTATTAATACCTCTAGGTGTATTGATAGCTCAGATCAGTGGTCGTGTTTGACGTTTTCATACACTTTTGGCAGGTTTATATTCATTTTAGAGGGGTTTGAGTTTTAGTTAAGAAAGAAAGAAAACTTTTATTTGATCACAATACTACAATAAACCTTAAAAGCTAATTAAGTCAATCTACATAATTAAACTGATAAGTAAAAAATAATAATAATAAAAATATACTATATATACGAGTACGTGTGACCAAATGTAGGTCTCCCACTCAGCATCATGCTGCAGCAAGCTGCAGCGCTGGTTTTCAGTGGGAGCCTTAACAAGCGAAGTCACGGACGAGGTATTTACCTACTACAGTATATTATACAAATAAAATACGCAAACAACTAATCCAAGGTTTAAACAAATAACTAAAAAAAGACTAACAATATAAGAAAACTAAGACCGTACATAAAATATAAAAAAAATAAATTAAAAAATATATGAGAAGAGGTATAACGGAATTATTATAAATGATCATTGTAAAAAACAATAAGTGCAATATAATATGTGACAGTTACACCCTTCTTTGGCTCTGGCATCGACGAATCGAATACCGTTGTGTAAAATTTCTGCCATATGCTAAATAAAACTTGATTGTTAGGCAACTGCGCCTTATTGAAATAAGATTTCGATCCAAAATATGATAAAATCTACCTTTTATAATAAACGGCAGGTTTCGTAGTGCAAGTATAGGTACCTACGTGGTAACTATAGGTATGCGACCTTCTTCGTTGCAGATTGCGATATCTACTCGAGTGCTCGGCCCTGTAAAATTCGCAATAACAGGTTCGTCACCGGTTTTAAATAGTAGGGAACAGTTTTTTGGAAAAGCTCTACATACTTATGTAGTGTAGGTAATATTGAAGCCAAACCTTTACCTTTAGTACCTACCTACTTATATACCTACGCTACGTGCGTACTAGATAGTTCCGTGTTATCATTCATTCAGTAGGTAAAATCTAAGTTACCAAGGATCTGAACAACTTTTGACAGCAGTAAATTCTTAAGCACTGTAAGCAATATATACCTACTTGTACCGCTAAGCGGTACAAGTAGGTATATTGGTCTCTCTCATAGAGTTACATTTTTGTTCCGTTTGCAAAGGATCGGCCTGGCTGCCCAGCGCGGAAATGCAGTCAGTATACTTGGCACCATTGTACGCGGGTATGATTTGTACAGTATCTAGTTAGATAAGTTTTATGATAACATTTTCAGTGTATGAAATAAAACATACTTTTTTTGAAATACATACTATGGTCTCCCGTCTCTAATACTGGCTATCCCGCTCTGCTAGAGTGAAATTTCTGAAAATAATATTATCGTGTTATAACTTTTATGGTGGTTATATAGCCTGACCGAGTGACCTTCAAAGAAAAATAATTAGGTTCCTCTTACCTAGACCTATTAGAAAATATCCGATTTTCCAAGCTACTTAGGTATCATTATTTTATTTAGATTTTTTATGATAAGCCAATATACGAACACGATTTCACATAATTATAGGACTAATTCAAACAAAAGTTCTGTGAACGGTTTTGGCATACGAAACAGAAAAGTACCTACCTACCTACTTTAGGAAGCGTTATTAAAACTTTATCAGAGTGACAAATTCCTAGAATTGGTTAGGTTCAGCTTTAGAGTAGTTCCGGTTCTGTCCGACTGACATCAGCGTAGGGGAAATTCAGTTAATAATAATAATCGATGATACTTAGATAATAATCGTTTGAGACTGGTAAAACAGAGCGGGGAACGGCGGCTGAAATAAATATTTGAAAACTTATAAAAATAGTCTCGAACACTTTATTTGACGCCATAAAAGATGCCTAGCCTGAAAAATTTCTTGGCGCTGGAAAACGGGACAAATATCGGAAATTTATTGTCCCAATATCAGATTAATGCTTTTCTCAGAAGTGTGAGCGTTAATTTTGTTATCTTTTTGCGATACAAATATTTTGCTTGGATAAGCTTTCTTTGTACCTATCTAAAGTAAACACGAGGAGTTCGAATACCGGGCATTTCTCACAAAGGAGATTTTAATTAAACATTAGAGCATTGTATAGTTGAATGCGAGAGAGATGTAAGCTCGTTGAATAGTTCACATAACTTAACGAACTGTAATTTGTAATACATGTTTTCGATAAATTGTGCTCATTGATTTTTATTAACTATAAATCAATGATTGTGCTACGATTAAGTTAATATACTTGCTTATTAATTAATAGGCTTGTTTAAACGAATTAGAATTTACACAACATTTTAGCCATGCGAGATCAATAATTAATCTATGATTTTAGCCTACTAAAAGTACCTAGGTTAAGTAGTTGGTCACATTGACATAATTTTATTATTATTATACAAGCAAGGTACCAATTGCTAAGAAAAGTTCATCAAAAACGTCCAAAAGGTGGTACCCGGTATAATAATTTACATATTTAGGTAAAGTGCAATTTAAAATGAGAAAACTAAAACTAAAAAATAAATAATAATATACACAGTAAGTCACAGAAGGTCAGAAATCAGAATCAGAAACAGTCAGGAATTATTTTACCAAGCATAGAATTAATTTAATTAATATTTTTTTATAATATTATACTGACGTACATCATCATCATCATCATCACCGCCGGCTTACTAATGAGCACTGGTCTCCTCTCAGAATGAGAAGGGTTTGGCCACGCTGTCAAATTACGAATTGGCAAACGTATGTACTATGTAGGTACAATATTAGGTAGTATAATATTTCCTCAAAGGCAATAGTCCTTTAGTGTGTGAAATTAAAGGGAAATTTCATCTTTTGTTACCAATCTGTAATCTAAAATTATCAATCTAGATTTAAAACAAACAGTTATGAAAATGAACGGATGGGTTATGTAAATACATTTTTAAAAACACAAATGCTTTGTTTAACTGT
This sequence comes from Maniola hyperantus, assembly GCF_902806685.2. Lineage (NCBI taxonomy): Eukaryota > Metazoa > Arthropoda > Insecta > Lepidoptera > Nymphalidae > Maniola > Maniola hyperantus. The sequence goes on along the minus strand of NC_048539.1, from coordinate 11,600,330 downwards.
TCGGAAAACGCCTACGTGAATTACATATACATAAATGGTCCGCGACAGGTCGAGATGGCAAGCGGGATATAAGGCGGGGGGACGCCCCGCACACCCACACGTCACCTGCGCTCGCCCGCCACCGGGTCAGCGCGGAGTCTGTGCGGGTGTGCGAGGCGTTCCCTCCCCGATTGCCATCTCGACCTGTCGAGTAATATATTATTAAGAGTTTTCCCCGAGACATGCGGATTTGGTCACGATGGTTTTTAACATCGAAGAGTGCGTGACAAAATTGTAAATGTGTTTCGTAATTAAGCATATAAATACCTACTTACAGAAAAGTAGGAAACAAAGTTCTGTCAGTATAATGGACGTTTTGTTTTTACAACGAAACGAATTGCCGGCGAACGGCGCAAAATAGAGCTACTATGTAATTTATCTATAAATATTCCCGCTGCTGTGTTCAAATAAAGATTTGGAGCCCTAACAATAAAGTCTCATTTATGTTACTGTTAACGTGCATACACCAGTTAAGGCTGAGAGTAGCTGTAACATTCGTTAGAGTGAAGGAAATAGGCTCTGCGCTGAAATACTCAAATAATCACTTCAATCTCAAATCAATTATAATATGTGAATGTGGCCTAGACCGAAATTTGAACACACTGGCAAATTCGCAGTTTTGTATGTTCTAGTTAGGTTCCTTCGACATCAATCGCTCTACCTATGTAGGTACAGTGTTTTTATAAAGCGCGAAGTGTGAAGTTCTCAAAGGAGGTCCTGAATAGGGAGTAGGGAGCCTATGAGGCAAAAATTGGCGCATGGAGGAGGTAATGAGCGAAGCGAGCTGGCGACATCCACAGTAAAACGAACCTCGAGTACTAAATACTAAAAATGTGGAGACCCACTGCACATTACCTAGATAAAGCTCAGTAATCTGCTAAGTATTTTACTTAAAATTTGCTTACTTCAACGTATTGAAAATTTAATATAAAGATTATCTAGTTGATGCCGACATTAACAATTTCCGAACTGTAGCGATAACATTTTACTAAACAAGTTTCGACTGAAAAGCCTCGACTGAACCTTTGGACGTAATCTACCTACCCCTAACACACAGCCTGTAGTAGGTATTGTAGGCAAGGCAGATAAAGGACATCAGATAATAATAAGTATATTTTGCTTGTACTAAGCTACGAGTATATATTTTGCTCATATAAATACCACTCAGAGAGTAGGATAGATAAAAGTTTTTCGGGTTTTCGCATTTCCATTACTTTCTTATCAGAAAAAGGGTTGAAACGTGCCATTTCTTTTTGTCAATAAGGTCTCAGAGCTCGCGGTCTCAAATATTGCTATTGCAATGAAATAAGTACTTATGTTTGCTTTGATATCAATAACTCCATTCCGAATAACCAACTTATTTTCGGCTCGTCACAATCAAAGTGAGAAACGTTCGCTACATAAGTGATAGGTATAAATCGTATCGTACCTACGTCTACATTGCAATGAAAATAATATTATAGACTTCTGACATAGGTAGATCACAGGCCGCGATCACGTCATGAGTAGCGCGATTTCGTCCGTGTGGATCAACATAATATTTTCTTTAAAGAACTTTTCGGTTTACCGGGACAGAAAGTAGCCTTGTCCATCCCCGGGATGCAAGCTGTCTCAAGCAATCTCTGTATCAAATGGATAATGCCGGCAACTTCGTCTACGTGGAATTAGGTTTTACAAAATCCCGTTGGATCTTTTTTATCTTCCGGTGGCAAAAGTAGGTGTAGCCTAATTCCTTCAATTTTAATTCCTGGTGCGCTCGGCGGGGGCCTGGCGCTTCCAATCGGCACTAAAATAAACTGTCATTTTATATGACACACTTCTTCCAGCCTACTTTTCGTTTCAGTGGCGTCATTCGACTATCCGAGAAATCGAGTTGTTACTATTTAATACGTGAGTGCGTAAACGAATTTTCCCTGTTCTTTGTTCACCTTGACATTTTTAAGCCAAATAAAAAAAGTGACCGCAAATTTTACAATGGCTCTATAGTTATTAAGTGGCCCTTGGTGTCACATTGTCTCTGTTCACTCACTCAATTAGCACGCCACTCCCTCGTGTGTCCTTGACCTTTTCGCTAATTTACACACCATTTATACACGGAGACCCTTGGAGTAAAGGCAGTTTAGGTAGAGCGTAAAAATAACCTCGAATGTAGCAACGTTTTTTTCACCTCACCTGGTGGTAAATGATTATGCAGTTTAAGATGGGAAATGTGCTAACCTGGAAGGAGTATGGCAGAAAATACTGTACAAATACACGATATTTCTACAGTAATTAGATTAAGCCATAAAGTTAGCTTTAAGTTTTATTGTAACATCCATACTAATATAATAAATGCGTCTGTCTGTCTGTCGCCTTTTCACAGCCCATCCGATTTTTGTCGTGCTACAGAGATAACGTCTTGCATCCAGAATCAGAGTTTCCGAGGGGTTTTTTTAAAACTTCGGACATCATATTATGTCTCTTGGCCAGGGCAAGTTGCGTTTTTATATAACTACCTACAAGGAATAAAAACAAAAATATAATGTGGCATATCTCTTTAATGAAGACAATAGGTAGGTATGTTACTTCGCGAAAAATTTTGTACATTGAAAAGAAAACATAAAAGATCGACTAGATCATTAGGTAAAAACAACCATCATTATCTTGTACTTATTTGATAAAAGATAATATTTTGTAAAATCTATTATTATAGTATGTTGGTTTAATATTATAATGTAGATTATGAATAAATATAACTTAATAAAGAATGTATTTGGGTAGGGTTGGGCTCCATACAAAAGGAGTTTGATTCTTATTTGAATATTAAACCAAGATTTGTATGAAAATCTTTAAGCCCATGAAACTTTGAAACTATATATTTTTATGGAAATCGTACAAACCACAGACATGAATATTTAATTTGTAAAACGCACCTACAAATTTTTATTGAGTTTGATTGTTTAATACTGAAATTTAAATCACAATCCGTTTGTATCCGAAATCTCAATTGGTATTTAAACTCTGATACTTACCAAAAACAATGCGGGCGTTTCCGTGTGTGTATTCGTAATTTTCATAATAATACCTATTATTGGCATATCCTATCATTCCTTCGTTTGTGTGTTCATTCGTTCGTTATCTATGCGTTCGCACATATTTCATCTAATTGAGTAGAAACTTTGTACAGTTATTGTAGGTAGGTACTTGCGAGAACATTTTGCCATAATATAGTACCATCAACGTACAATATGACAACGTACAATTCAAAATGGCGCGTGAGTTGCGTGGCGGGCATAAATAAACTAATAATCACAGCTAATAATCATTTAAAACATAGGAAAATCTTGAAGTGATTGACATGTCTTACGACATAGTACAAAATAAAGTCGCTTCCCGCTGTCTGTATGTATGAACGCGTAGATCTTTTAAACTACGCAACGGATTTGAATGCCGTTTTCACCAATAGATAGAGTGATTCAAGAGGAAGGTTTATAGGTAAGTATAGTTTAAATTTGTTTTGTGTTAATTTGTTGAAATATGACGATATTTGAACGAAATGTCACAAATATTCTGCGCAACAAAACGAGACGGAGGCGGCGGCGCGGTGGTCGCATTTATAATATTAGTACGAAGTGACACTACATAAGTATCTACATTGCCACCCATGCGAAGCCGGGGCGGGTCGCTAGTTCTTCATAAAATGTACTACAGTAGTATTTAATGTGAAGAGATATGTCGAAGTGGTTTTTGGTCTCTTTAAAACGTACCGTTCATATCACTACCTCATAATATTAGCTTATAGATAGGTTAGGTCATTTGTAGAAAATTACAGCTAAGTATTAAGTTACATTATTCACTTCTACTTACGTCTTATTAATTCGTCTACTTCCAGCATAGTTTAACTTCTAGAAGCAAATTCGTGCATAAAATCTATTGTGTAAATATTCATTCGTTTAGTTAATATTTTCGTTAGTAAAATTTGCTTACATTAAGAATTGTAAAAAAATGCTTTTACATAGAAGAAAGTTATGCTTTTGCATTCCGCAATCCAGTACTTAGTTTTATAAAATATTAGGGTACTAGAATGAGATTCATTTTTAAAAATCTCAGTTTGAAATATTTAGTGTCAATTGGGTAATTCGAAGTAGTAGGTACTATGGATTACAATGCAGCTTTCACTATCATCGGGGAAGGTTTATATATTATATTGTTTAATTTATACTAACGCACTAAAGTCTTTCGAAGTGAAATTAAGAAATAAGATTACGCGTGGGAAGCAGGAGCAAGTCTGCTAGTTTTCTAGGTATATAAAATTGATCATTCATATAGAAATGTACTATATATAACTTTCTTAATTAAATTGCTTCAATAATTTCATACGAAAATGAAATGCCTACTTACAAATTTTGAATTCAACTTGAGAAAATTCCTTTGAAAATAATTGGACTTCGTCAATGGAAGGCTTTACAATAGCGATAGCGGCGCCCTGTGGCAAGCTATTATTATTCCCTTCATCATAATATTTTTCATTTGTAGATATTGGCTTTATGCTTTGATAGATCGGAAATATACTTATTTTTATATGTTTCAACAACTTAAGTCTACTTACTTATATAAAATTAAAAAATAAAGAAACTGCATTCAGATTTACGTTTTTATAAAAAAAGTCATTTTCTTAGAAGATTCATAGGACTTTTAGATTTGTGGAGATTACAAAAGTATTCTTCAGTTTCAATTCTTAGATTTTTACAACCTAGTACGGAGTACCTATACTTACACACGTATTGATGTATACCTACTTGCTCCTGCAGAGATTTAAACTATATTATCTTCAACCGTTATTTTGCCTATAACATTTACCTATACAACGATTCGTTTTAATCGTTATTCTCGTAACTTTAGTTTTGAGATTATTTACAACCGTAAGTATTAGCAATATTTTCACATTTGACTATTAACAATAATATTACAACAATAGAAAATATTTATTTTCTTCAAAATTTTATTGTTCTTAAAATTTTTTTCGTTGAAACGCTGTCACTTGAAACTTTGTTCACAACACAACATATCAATAATTGTTACAACAGATCTTTAGAATCTGAGTGGAATGTCCAAGAACAGTTTCATCCGCTCGCCGATATCAGCAATAGTGTGTTCGTCGGCCGCCTGCTAGCTGTCCTCGTTCTCGGCAGCCTCTTCACCGTCGTCGTCGAGGGGTTGGCTCGTCAGCGCAGCCCAGAGCGGCGATCGAGCCCCGAGCTGCGCCGAGCCCCGCCGCTAGCTGTCCCTGGCACAGGCTGCCGCAGAAATTGCCACACTCCCAACCGCACCCATAGCGCTGAACAGGATTGTTCCTACTTCACGGTCTGGTGTGATTTCAACCTGCAAGAATTTTGATTATTTCATCCTTTCCTCAAAATTCCATCTTTTTAAAAGAGTATGTACATATTATAAAACAAAGTGTTAATCCTCATGTCTGTGTAATTGCTTATAACTTTATACGTATACCTACCTAACATATTACGATACCTATCCTATTACGATAGGATAAGTACGAGTCGTACTGTCACACGAAGCTTTCGTACCATCGTAGCTGTACAAGAAATAACTATTTAATTTTTATAAATTTTTATGGCAGCCATTTGAAAATTCTTATTATTTGTTGTTTCACTTGTTGTTCTGTGAAAAGGAGAATGACAGATCCTGACCCACCAATTTACACACAATATAAAATGATAATTATCCTATAGTATTAAATAACCACTTAAAAATTAAAAATTGTGATTTTAAACTTGCAGATGTTTAATTATTAGTTTCACAATATTAAAGGTAAATTTCTAAGGTAAAAAGAATATTAAAAATCATATAACCTAGAATCATTGTGACTTAAACTTAGATTTAATGAAAAACCGCAAGTTCTGGAGGTGTTAAATCCCATGTTTAGTTATCAGTGATGAAACAGCAACAAAATGCTGCATAAAGCATACGTGTAAACGACTTTTATATAATAAAATGGGTTACGGTTTTATAGAAATTCTGTCATTGTCCTTTCATCTCTCTACCTATTACGGTTCACGAGATACAGCCCGCTGACAGACAGACGGACGGATGAACCCTAAAAAGGGTCGGTTGTTTTTGTCATAAACCCAGCTGTTTCCGTAAAAGTAAATACGGGCTTATCAGGATGACGGTTGACGTTCTGTCCCTCTTGCAAAGCTCCTGCCAGTTGCCACTATATACGCACACCTACTAACAAATTCCGTATGTCGCCTATCGAATTTTTTACCTCTCAGTACGACCCCAGATCCACTAGCATGGGCTATAATAATACCTAACGTTCGTTGCGGCTTCAATGAGCCATGTCATTTTAATTTTAAAAAATGCTTTGCTAAAATTTTTGCAATTTCTACTTATTTATGTCGTAAAAGGTTGGTCCAATTGGGATCGGAATTTTTCAAGCGTGTATACCTACTGGGCAGCGAGTAGGGTCTATGTACTTATTTATACGCGAAAACATCAAAAGAACAAATAACACAAACGGTAACATTATATATTGCGTCTTCCATTTTCATTTTTCATACACGTAGCATGTAAAATATTTGCTAAATCGTCATCATTATCATCATCAACAAATTGCTAGCTCACTACTGAGCATGGGTTTCCTCTCAGAATTCCTCTACCACGCTGGCCAAGTGCGACTTCACACACCTTTGAGATCATTTTGGAGAACTCTCAGCTCAGGCATGCAGATTTTCTCACGATGATTTCAAGTAATACCTACTTAATTGCTTAAAACGCGCATAATATAACTCCGAAAAGTTGCGTGCCCGGGTCGAATCTCGGACCCCACGAGTCAGAACTAGGGCTATCACCGCTGGCTATTAGTTAAAATATACGTACATACTCTAGTAAATATTCAACAGGTCTATTTATAAAAATAAAATTTACTCGTAGAATAATAAGACAGCGAGTTTTATTTTTGTAGTTGGTTTTAATTTTTATTGCAGCTTTACACGAGACTGCTTACATATTTAATTTTATTTCCAAAGTTGCCTTGACCCTGTGCTGAGTTGTGTTACGATCGCACGCATTTACATTTACATACATAATATAATATGTAATACGATTCATTGTTTCCGTATATTGTAGTGTTTGATTCCCGGCAAGGCCAATCTGGGAATTCATTATTATTTTAAAATTATCTCTGGTCCGGTGTGGTGGGAGGCTTCAGCCGTGGCTAGTTACCACCCTAGGAGTAAATAAATAAATAAATGTTCTTTCACGCAAAATGTACCCATTTTATTACAGAAGTCAATATCTAAATATATAAAAGAAAAAGGTGACTGACTGACTGACTGACTGACTGACTGACTGACTGACTGACTGATCTATCAACGCACAACTCAAACTACTGGACGGATCGGGCTGAAATTTGGCATGCAGATAGCTATTATGACGTAGGCATCCGCTAAGAAAGGATTTTTGAAAATTCAACCCCTAAGGGGGTGAAATAGGGTTTTGAAATTTGTGTAGTCCACGCGGACGAAGTCGCGAGTATAAGCTAGTAAATTATAAATGAAAAATTTAGATTCTAGAAGAAAATTAAAGTAATACTAAAAATAAGTATAATAATTTATTATTGTATAATAATGTATTATTTAATAGTAAACGCGTGCCACGAAGCGATTTAGCGTTCCGGTACGAACCCGTGTACAAACCGGTAAGGGGTATCCAAGTAAGCCAGCTATTATTGTATTATGTTATTAAGTATTTTGTTTTTCAGCAAGTCGGTTTCGTAGCTCTCGAAACGAGCGATACAACGTCTTTACTAGCGTTTATTGCTTATGTAGTTCGACCGCTGCCACTACAGAAATTGTACAGGCTACACTCGTAAACGTGGCCTAGTACATAAGAAGACTGAACATAAAGTAAGAATTGATTTTGTCACAGAAAAATATACCTAACAGTGATAGGTGTTATCATATGATTATATCATTATTCGTAAAATAAGGTACTAACTAGTAACTACCTACCTATATGATGTTACTTTCTTTCAGTGATCAGATTTTCATTTAAGGTATAAACTTTTGTTTTTCTTTTATTACAACGAAGATGGACGAAAAAACTGAAGTTTATTTTAATCATTATCATCATTACATTAATCGACTAAGTAAGTAGGATATTATTTTGTGAAATGAGTTTAGTTATTTTAAAGTAGATAGGTAATCTGCAAGATTTAGCTACGTCCTGTATGTACTTTGAAACGTCTTAAAATTAGCTTATGTGTAATTCGCTGTGTATATGGCATTGGATGCCCACAAATACATTTACCAACATAGTTTGGTACACTAGGGATTAAGGTTAGCCTGCTATGTGACTTTAATGGGCTATTAATTTACTTTATTTGACGGAGAATTTTGGGACTCCTAGATTTTCCCAGTTGTGTTTCGTGTCATGACCATAATAATCATACTCGTAGCTGAGAAAACATAATAATCCCGTATTACAGAAGGGGATCCCAGAAAGTTAGGCAAGTTACATAGAGTTAATTATAAGACTATTCATATTATTATAAATGTGAAAGCGTGCCTGTCTGTTACCTTTTCGCAACTCATCAGTTTGACTGATAAATGTTGAAATAATACTAAGTAAGTACATAGAATTGTAACTTTAAATAAATTAGTGGATAACCTAAACATCTTTTCTTGCTTATAATTTTTTCCGCGTTTCAAATTTTCAACGCGAAGGAATGAGATACGGCATTCGGGGGTAAGCGCTAATTTATTTTTTATTTTTAAACTACTAAGTTTTTCGAATTTGCCCCAATTCTCATTCTCAGCTATCACTAGACATTGTACTCTATCTTTATTATACTTACTTGTGACATCGTGGTTTGCTCGGGGTCGGAGCGTTCTTCTAGAACTGTATCCAGTTCTAGAGTGGGTGGAGGTCGCGGTGACCGGATCAAGCTGACTGCACGAGGTTTGCTCTTGATTGGAGAAAGTCTCACCACCGACAGCTCGCCACGATCTAATTCGCAATTACGCCGACGTGCCCTTTCCCTATAAATCATAAATCATAAATCATAAATCCTTTATTTTGCTAGAATACATGTCACAATGGTAGTTAGTTTTTAAGGTAAGTAAGAATCAATGTAATCGGCCATTTCTGGCATGCAAAATTTTTTCTATTATAACACAATTAATAAAATTCTAATAATTATTAGCATAGTTAAATTCATTAAATTTTAATTATTTTTACAATCTAAGTCAAGTTTAATTCTATATATTATATATTATAATAGTCAACTTAACCTACTGTGCCAACATTTCATTGATTGAATAAAAACATTTATCTATAAGCCACTTAAAAAGATCCTTCTTAAATCATGCAAATATAAAGTACAGCTCTATTTATTTACTAATATAGGTACATGTGACTTAAGTGGTACATTATTGCACCATGCTATTGCTATACATTTTGTTTATTATTTTGTACATCTTTACATAGTATAAAACAAAGTCACTTCTCACCGTTCTGTCCCTTTGTACTTACGCTTAGATCTTATAAACTACGCAACGGATTTTATTGAGGTAAAAGATAGAATGATTCAAGAAGGTTTATACTTATACCTACTTAGTTTTGTACTAATTTGTTGAAAAATTTTGCATGATGACTTTCACCAAAAATACTGCTTTATTCTTTTGAAATATAACAAAATAACCTCACTGACACCACATTAGTATTTACATTGCACCCATGCAAAGCCGGAACGGGTCGCTAGGTTATTCATTATGCAAAATAATCAATTTCGACTTTACAGAGGGCTCTGACTGCTCTTGTGTGCCCTCCTACGGATCTTTCAGCCATGTGACGATCTCTATACCTTATTACTCTATCTCGCATTACCTGGCTAATTTTGCTCTTCTTCGCAAACAACATATGACCGTCAGCGCCAATAAGGGAAAGCCAAATATACACGATACAATCGGCACCACAATCGACTCGGGCGTCACTGAAACAATAGCACTCTGTTAGGGGGTTACTACTTACACCTTCAAAGGGGCGACGGAAACAAAAGGAATTGGGTTACTGCCTACCGGCCAACAAAGAAAAGTACGGTATAATTGCTGAACTTTGGCGTACGTACCAAGCTAAGTATAATTTGTAGACGGAATTTGAACCAAGAACAAGAATATTGTTACTAGGTGAGGGCCGCGACTTTGTCCGCGTGGAATGTGGATGTAGATTTTTAAAAATCCCGCGGGAACTCTTTGATTGTGTGAGATAAAAATTAGTACCTACCCTGTGTGTTAATTCACAGTATACCTAAGCTATATTCATTCCACCAAATCCGTTCTGTCAGTGTGGTGTAAAGAAGTAACAACCATCCAATCTGGCACATCACTAAACATATTATAAATGCGAAAGTATGTTTGTTTGTTGGTTTACCCTTCAATCACGCCACAACGGAGCAATTAATCAAGGTGTTTGTTTAACCGACTTCCAAAAAGGAGGTGGTTCTCAATTCAGCCCGGTTTTTTTTTAATGTACCTATGTAGGTACACCGATTTTTTCGAGGATTCTGGACCGATTTGCAAATTTTTTTTAATCAACAGAGGATGTTTTCGTGGTGGTCCCATACAAATTTCTGGATCTATCTCCTCAATCCTGATGCTGCAGGGTAGAAAGCACATAGGTAAGTAACTCAGAAAAGTTGGCGGTGCGTGCCCGGCACAGACGTTTGTGGTGCCCGGGATCGAATACCCGACCTCCCGAATAAGAGGCGGACGTCTTAACCACTAGGCTACGGCTCTAAGGTACACCCAATAGTTCTGCAAAGTAATGCTTGTTTCCATGAGACTATTCAAACACAAATAAATAATAAATCATGATTCAGAGAGTTTCACATATGCAATATACTTAGTCGTTGTTTTCACATTAAATCTACAGAGTGAAAAGTTTTGCATTGCTCGCGTGGCTGACTTTAAAGCTTAGCTCCAACTGAACCAAATCACGTGCCGGATACGAGGCGCGAATTAATGCGAATCGCAAAATGTATCTAGGTACAGTACGCGGCCAAAAGTAATGTACATCGGCCTTTAGAATGATATTTCGGTTTGGTAGAGCGTTGTCTCTATCACTTATACCTATATGACGTTTTGCTGGTCTCAACGAGAGAGACAGTGCTCTACAAATTTGCTATCTCCTTCTTAAGGTCGATGTACATTACTTTCGGCCGCGTACTGTACGTATGTTGATATCCCCAATGCCAAATTTCATCAAAATCGGTCAAAACAGATGGGTTCTGAAAAAGTGTTAGTTTTCCACAGCCCATTCGTTGTACGACAGAGACCTAATATACACTTTCGCATTTTATACTTCAATGAGCATGAATTGCTAATATATGATTACAGTGAAATATTACTTTGTTTTAGCGAATGAATATTAATTTCACTTGGTTTCAAAAATATTTGCGATATTTTTGATATAATATTAACACTACTAATTAATTCTTCCTTATCATCATCATCATCAACCCATCGCCTATCGACTACTAAGCACGGGGCTCAAATCTGCGTAGGGGTTGCTGTTACCTTTTTTGTGGTAAGTAGCTTATTTGGAAAGCAAGTTAGAAAGGTATTCAAAGTCAAACTTATCGAAGAAAGAAAGAAAGAAAGAAAGAAAATGAATTTATTCAATCGGACGTCCAATATAGTAAACAAATCGTAATTAAATAACATACAGTCGAATTGAGAACCTCTTCCCTTTGTAGAAGTCGGTTAAAAATTAAAAGAAACGATTGCCCTGCCAAAAAATTTCAATAAATTATATAAAAAAAAAAAAAACACGTTTAAAACTGGCACCATACCACTGCCCTCTGCCGTATGGAATGTTTTTCAAATAATTTATAGCCAGTGTCACTCGAAGACGTAAGGATTGTAACGATACCTCATACATCCAAATCTGTTCAGGCATTTTGAAGTTATCGTGGAATAAAGAAACTCACATACTTACTTAAATACGTGAACTAGGAAAAAATTACACTCCGTTTTTCGGGCAGTTGTGTAAAAAAGGTGATAAAATATGACGCAACTTGAATAGGTTGCAAAATTGTACATCAAATGTATGCAACAGGGATTTGCATTAGAGTTCAGTAGAGTCAGTAGGTATAGTTGTTTTCACTTAATCCGCTAAGTGGAAAGCTTTGTATCGCTCGAGTGACTGACCTCAATTCTAAATTGGTAATATCCACTGAAATAGACATTATACTTATCTACTTACAATATGTACGTTGGAAGAGGTGTGACTACCAAACAAAGTGACAGTTATTTTTGTGCCAATTGCGCCTTCCGAGCGTACCCGGGAATTAAAAATTGACTCGGCGGCAAAGGGCGTGTTGACACTATTGACAGATCTCTCATCGTCATCACTAAAATCTAGTTCCGAGTACGCTCATTATTATGACTATCACTGCTGCTATCAGCGCCAAAATGGCGAAAATCAAGTTGCTTCAAAAACAGGTCGGCATTCGTAGGTCTAGCGTACGTATCTACTTGTATTAGTAGGGGTCAGTGGTAATATCGGATTGAAGCGAAAAATACCATCTTTCGTTTCGATCGATCTCAGGTAAAATTGTTTCCATTCCACTTTGTTTTGTAAATAATTTGCGACATTTTATAGTTAGGTACTTACATATCTACCGTTTTCGGAATTTCGGAATTCATTTAAAATTCAAGCAGTTACTGAATTTTTTGCAATGTTTAGTTACCGTCCTGGGGAACAGATCCAAACTCAGCAAATTGTCCAGTTTTAATAGCAAAAGGCATGATTTATTTTTATCTCGTCGGGGCACGGATAAAAATCTTTTTGGTTTAGTATGAATTACTTTATCCGTGGTCCATGCCCGATCCGGGCGCAAATGTATTGACAACTACTTAGCTGAACTAGCTGATGCCCGCGACTTCATCCGTTTGATCGCGTAAATATCCCATGGGGGCTTTTTGATTTACCGGGATAAAAAGGAGCCTATGTCACTCACCAGGTCTTCAACTATGTCAATGCAAAAACCGTCAATCCAATCAAGTCAATCCGTTGCTCCATTGCGGCGTGATTGAAGGACAAACCAACAAACTAACACGCTTTAGCATTTATAATAAGAACTGCACGTGTTGGTAGGGCGCCGCGGCTAATAAATCTACCCTTATGCTCATACCCGTCAGTACCCTACTATTTAGATAAGTGTGTAATATTAAGTTTACGAGGTAGTAAAAATTGTCGGCTCTTAAAATGATTTTCTCTTTTCTGAATTTTTATGATGGTTTATTAGATTGTTATAACTTTAAAGCTGTATACTATGTATCTATGGAGCTCTTTGAATTTCCGGGACTAAAAGTATCCTATTTCCGTCTCTGGGATGCAAGCTATCCAACTTTCGTGAAAGATTACAGACACACAGATGGAGGTTTATAAAAATAAATCACTTTAATTTTTAACTTAGGTTTTTAAAAATGGGACTATGATTTTCCGGAGTTAAAAGTAGTCTATGTCAGTCTTCAGGATGCAAACCATCTCAGTACCAAAGCTAGCAAACGGACAGATACACTTTCGCATTTATAATATTAGAATAGAATGGATGTAGAGATTATAAAAAAAGATACGAGACGAGAATTTTTAAAATACTTACATGTAGTAAAAAGTATTAACTAACCCGTAGGATAAATGATAATTGTTGGTCGTTTGTTCCCGTTGGTGGATTTGGTCACCGCGATGACATTGCTGGAGGCTCCTGTGGTGGTGGTCGCAGTAGTGGTACCACTGAAGCTGCTGAGGACCGCCGAAGAGTTTGCGGTTGGCGTCCGTGTCATTTTGTTGGTCTAAAATACAAGTGAAAATTATGAATCCCCACAACTGCAGCCCTTCTTAATACCATCATCGTCAACCGATAGACATCATGTCTATCACACATACGAGTAGATCACCTGTAGACCCACACTCACGATCTTTCGCCGCCAGAATCCAGCGGCTCCCTGCAACTCGTTAGATTTCATCTGTTCACTTAGTGGTACATTATGTTGCTACATTATGTTATTCAAAAAACCGCATCAAAATCGGTCCAGTAGCCTAGCCGTTTCGCCTGCACATAAAATGTGTCTAAATTTTGCTCTAGCCCCTCTCGGTGGCCTATAACCGTTAGATACTTATCTAACTCTAAGATTTGAGAACCTACCCCGAGACGATAGTTTTTAAAGGAAAATGGTAAGGCAACTAACTAACTCATCTTTCTTCACAGATTGTTATAATAGCTGATTATGATTCACTACACAATAAACTACGCAATCGTACCATAACTAATATTAATTTAGTAATCTGTTACTCTACTACCAGGGAAAATTGTTCCTATAATCTGCTACAGTGAATATAATCTAAATATACAGGGTTACAGGAAAAGAGGACACGATCCCCTTAAGGGGTTATAGTACAGGACATTAGCTATCAAACAACCCCTAAAGTGTTTATGCGAAAGTGTATCGTTTTCGAGTTATTTTATTTTTTATTTTTTTCTTGGTAAAGGGGTGTTTGCCACTTCATCAGATTTTTTTTTATTTCTTGCTAGTACATATCCTTGTTAATAATAAACAGTTATGAAACAAAAGAAATCTTCAAGCATTTTAAAATTACAGCCCAAAAACTGTACAAGTTTTCGATTTTTAAATTTAATTCTTTGAATAACTTGCAAATTTTCTGTAAAAATGACTATGGCACTTATCCTGCGGATTATTTTAAAAACATCTACGTTTTGTTAGGTATCCATTGGTACAAAAAAATTACAAAAAAAAATCATAAAATCCAGAAAAAATTACACAACAAAGAGACCAGGTAGAAAATTCTAACAAATGCTATTGCCAAAGAATTAAATCAGAAACAATGTAAAAACAAGTTTAATACAAAATCGTTAAAGATTAAGCTAGTTTTACTATAATATGATACACATGAAATATTAAAATTTATAACGAAATAATAACCAATTTTTCATGCAGCTGAAGTTTAAAATAAAATTTTGTATTCGCAATACTGTATTACCTACCTACTTACCTACTATTGGATTGAAAAGTGATGTTGACACCTCAATTTATACAATCGAGAGGTCTAGGATTTCCTGGTGCGGCGCGGAGCCAGTACATATTAATTTATGGTCCCTGCAAATTGCACCCTATTCACAGACTGTGGCTAATTCAGTTGTACACAATCTCTAAACTAAACTAAAATGGCACGTCTAAATCTATTGCTATCCCTTTCATAATGTTGCTTGCGGAAAAGGACAGCACTACATTTAGACCTGTTAATTTAGTTTAGTTTAGAAATTGTGTACCAGAGAATTGGCCCCAATGTGTATCAATTTAATAGCACAAAGTTTAATGAAGTAAAATTATGAGCTTCTTCATTCTGGGCTGGTTTCCGCACTTAAACGTTTCCGTCTGTTGTGCGTGAATTATGAGCTTATAAACAGTTTTAAACTTCGTCTATCAAGTTATCGCTTTATGAACAAATACTGTAGTGGTAAAAATATTCAGAAACTGGCTTTATTATTCTTCCGATTCTTGTTATAAAAAACACTTTGTTCAAAGTTTCGACTTTCAACATTAAACAATAGTGCGCGTGTTCACGCCAACACGCGGGTGTCAAGGCAGGCACACTTCAGAAATATCCTATGGAAATATCAAACGTATGAAATACGAGTATTAGGTATGATTTATGCTAAAACCGAGCCGTGTCACGTACAAGGCGCAGACGAGGCACGGATTATATGAAGCAGTTTATGCTTCACCGTGCCGTGTCCGTGATACGTCCCTGTCTTGGACGTGGCTCAGCCGTGTACGTTTATGTTACATTCGGTGTAATATAAACGTGAGGCTCGTACGGGGCTTTGAAAACCCGTACACGGCTCGTGCCCGGCATGGTCGAGCATAATCATCCTTTAGGGATGATTAATGCGGGCACGAGCCGTGCCACGTACGAGGCCCGGACGAGGCACAGATTCAAAACATCACGAATATATTATTTTTATATTAACCAGTTTATGCTTCACTGTGCCGTGTCCGTGCACGGACGCCACACGGTGAAGCATGAACTGCTTCATATAAAATGATACGAGGCATAGCCCGCATCCCCCACGTGCTGGCATAAATCATCCCTTATTTATTTATTTTTTTACTACTTTTGCGCTGTTTTATACAAATTGACGTGAGCAAATTAATTTAATTTTATCTATAGCTAAAAATACCTCAGCAAAATATTTATTTACTTTATTCCTGTCTTAGTTATAGCAAGGAGAGGGCTATACCTATTACCTACATTTCTATAGCTATGTATACATTTTTAGAAATAACGTATTATGCTTATGGATGAGATAGTCCTTTACGCCAATTGAATCTCTCAGAGTCAGTGTACATTTACACACAAAGTGGTATTCAAATACCTTTTTTCGAAGGCTCGATTTCCATTACAATCGTATCACAAAAAGTATTGCCTCGTGCAAATGCCCTATTAGAAGACCATATTATTGAGCACTAGAGCTTCAAACTTCGCATGTGTGTATTTTCTAGGGTGCCAACAAGACCCTATCACTAAACCTCCGCTGTCTGTCTGTCCGTCCTGTCTATCAGGGCTGTACAGTGTACCTATCTCATGAACCGTTATAAGGAGATTGCCGCCATTGCCGCTATAACAACAAATAATAAAAAATCAAGATGGCGGATTTCAAAATGGCCGCCATGCAAATTGGCAAAATTTGCAATATATAACAATAAAAAACTTAAATTACATACATAGTGTTGTATCTTGTACGATGGTACCTACGGAACCCTTCATGTGTGAGTCCAACTCTTACCTACTTGACAGTTTTTTACGATACGTTGACTTATGAACTGAGAGCCAGTCAGTGCCAGACCTTCGTTATTTTATAAAAGCTGAATGTTTAAAGTGTAATTTTTTATATTTTCTTTAGAATAGTATTATAATAGATGGCCGTGACTTCGTCTGTGTGAATTAAGTTTTGTAAAAATCCGTAAAAATTATTAATTACTATCAGTCTTTAATTACCATATCCAGGCAAAAAATCACGCCAACCTGTTGCCCAGTTGCAGCGTGATTGAAGGACAAACCAATAAATCAACAAACAAACATACTTTCGCATTTGTAATAGTGATTGGTATAATTTTATTATTATTTAGCCTTTTGATGTTGCTTAGTGAACTTTGTTGCTACGCTTTGTAGACTTGCTACGCGCTATGCTACGGCTGTCGGAAATGCTTAGAAAACCTTAGATACGATATAAGATAATAGTATACAGAGACACCCATATACTTATGGTTTTTAGTCTATCAAATAAAAAATTTAATCCACTCCGATATTTTTAATTTATTTGGAACTTTTTTTAAATAATCCATTTTTAGCTTGCTGAGTACAAATAAAATATCGACGTCAGTTTCTAAAATAAAAATTATTTTAATAGCCAAGTAGTTAATTATGTGGAGAATATACATAAAGGAAACAACTTCGAGACAGTAAAAATATACATTACAAACGTAGTGATTTTATATACCACTCACTATACATATACACCACACACAGATACATTACTACAAAAAAATTAAATAAGTCCACTTGATGACTAAATAATTTTGACTGTTTTTGCTTGAGAAATCTGTGTGTCTGTCAGGTTTAAAGTAAGACGCGTTTATAATGTTCCAAGATCCCACTGCCGCCAGACGTTCCTTATTTTCTAAGAAACAACATGTCTGGGATAAAGTAGTGCTAGTATGTGCTTTTAATGTACGCATATTTGCTAGCTTGTACCTCGGGCCAGTTTAAAGATATCAGTTTCTAAAGGCACGTAAAAACTTTACTCACTTTTCTTAATGTCTGAGTGCTGATTTTTATGTATATTTCCTTAGTATCCTAATATAAAATTACGACTCAGACTATAAGTAAGATAAACTATGTTTAGACTATAACTAAGATAAACGCTTTAAAGCTCGCAATAAAGAGCTTTAAAGCGTCTGGCCGAAATTACAGCCGACAGGAAGTGTCTGGCAGTATTGAATAATATTCTGTAAAACATACATGAAAATCAGCAGTCAGACTAGAAAAGTGAGTAATTTTTTAAATAGGTACTTTTAGTAGCTGATATCTATAATTTGGCTCACGTCACACGCTAGCAGATATGCTTACGTTACTATTAACGTACACACTAACACTACTCTATTCCAAACATTTTGTTTCTCAGAAAATAAGGAAGGTCTGGCAGCATTGGGATCTTGCCTAAATATTTTGATTTATACTTGTTTAAATATTTTGTTTTTCTTTGACGAAGAACTTAAATTCGTAATCTGGCCTAAATTGTTTTATTTTTAAAATGCCCGAAGGCTTAAGAATCCAGCGATACAAAAGTTTCAAGGAAAAAAGGTTTCCTCAGTTCAACACTTGAATGAAATCTTCTAAAACAAAATTGCGCTGAAGTTTAACACTGTTCAAAGTAATTCAAAAGAGCAGAATTCGTGAAGGTCAAATCTAATTGAATTTTGGCAAGACCAAGCCACAAATTACACACTATCTAAAAAGTTAATTAGATTTTTAGCTTAAAAAATCGGAAAATCATTCTTTTAATGATTCGTAGTTACATATTTTCCGAAAACCATGTTTTTCGAGTTGTAGCTCCGGGAAGTTACTTTGGAATTAGATTGTACTTTCCATTTTGCGTGACAACTAAATAAACGCAAATGAATCCGCATGCAAAACTAGTCTCAAATGAAAAATTTAAAGTGCATTCGTGAACAGGCCAGCTTTACATGTCATTTCATACTCACCGAAGCACGGCGAGAAGCACGGCTGATGATTTTATTGTTATAAAATATACATTTTGAATGAATTAATTCACATTGCGTTAAATATTTTAATGTCACTGATAGTAAGGTTAGTTTTTTTCAGTTTTAGGTCGAGTTATTACGTATTTTTACAGCCGTAACGCGGTTTGTGAAACAACCGTACCGGAGTTCGGCCACCGGTAAACTGGAGCTCGTCGGGAACGTAACTGAAACAACTGTCTTCATAGATGCAGTTCGTCCGCCCGTCCCGTCGTCCCGAATTCACAGCCTTTTATTATGGAGAGAGAGTCAGCGCGTGCCAGACTTTCAGTATTTTCTAAAAGCTGAAAGTTTATCTGCGTATTGTCCCCAAAACAGGGAGGAACGATCAGCAACTATGAAGTTTGGATCATGCTG
The DNA here is from genome assembly GCF_902806685.2 of Maniola hyperantus. Classification (NCBI taxonomy): domain Eukaryota; kingdom Metazoa; phylum Arthropoda; class Insecta; order Lepidoptera; family Nymphalidae; genus Maniola; species Maniola hyperantus. The sequence goes on along the minus strand of NC_048539.1, from coordinate 11,581,029 downwards.
GATTTGGGAGATAACAGGTAATAAAGTTTTAAAAATATCTTACGTCGAAGTAGGTATAAAGTCTAATTTTTTTAGGTATATTTTCTTCGGAATAGTATGTAGTAGGTATGTATATGTCTGGCAATGTATGACGTGATTTCTATTTCGAAGAAAATATTAAAAAAATTTGACTATTATACTTTGACGTAATTTTTTAGGGTTCCATACCTCAAAAGGATACCTAATAGGATCACTTTGTTGTCTGTCTGTCGATCTGTCAACTAAACTACAGGGTACTTCCCGTTGACCTAGAATCATGAAATTTGGCAGGTAGGTAGGTCGTGTAGCAGACATTAGGGGAAAAATCTGAAAACCATGAATTTGTGATTACATCACACAAAAAAAATTAAATTTTGGTCGTGAACTAAAAATTAGTATTTTCAATTTTCGAAGTAAGATAACTATATCAAATAGGGTATCATATGAAAGGTCTTCACCTGAGCATTCTAAAACAGCTTTTTATTTATTTTTATGCATCATAGTTTTTGAATTATCGTGCAAAATGTCGAAAAAATACGACTTTAGTACGGAACCCTCGTTGCGCGAGCCTGACTCGCACTTGGCCGGTTTTTTAAACCTGAACCTGATTTTTCAAGATTTATAGTCGCTGATAGTTCCTCCCTGTGTTGGCGACAATACGCAGAGAAACATTCAGCGTTTTTAAAAAACGAAGGTGTGGCTCGCGCTGGCTCTTAGTGAATAAGACTATAAATTGAATTTTCGGGCGCCCAAGCTCCTTTCAAATGGTGATAGAAAGGAAGGCGTTAAAGTTCATCATTTGTCTTTACTGAGATAGTGTGTTTCCTTAATTGAGGAAGGGAACTGAACTTTGTGTAAAGACAATTTATTATTGTACAAATATTGAATTGCTTTATGAGTTTATTTTATTAAAATACTTGATGATGCCCGCGACTAAGCCCGCGTCAATTTAGGTCCCGTGGGAACTCTTTGATTTGATCCGGGGTAAAAAGTAGTCTATGTCCATCTCTAGGATACAAACTATCTCTGTACAAAGTAAATGATGTCAACAACTTCGTCCATGTGGATTTAGGTCTTTTAAAAAGTCCGTGAGAACTTTTTTTTGGGAGCAAAAGTAGCCTATGTTCATTGTCGTCCCTGGGATGTCTTTACCAAATTTCGTCAAAATCGGTTACTACAGGTTCATTCAATGCCCAAAAAGTATGAAATTCCCCAACTAATTTAGTTTGTCACTTGAAGGACCTTCTTATGCTCTTAACTAAGCTGCGTTAATAGTTTTCTTGTAGAGTTTTTTCTGGCTTACTTTCTCTACAGATACAACATTTACTTTGTATCCCGGAAAATCAAAGAGTTCCCACGGGATTTTCGAAAAAAATGAATCCACGCGGACGAAGTCGCGGGCATCAGCTAGTTCCTTATAAATAATAAATAAAATAATCGTAAGTTTCTTGTTATGTTGACATGGCAGTCGATCAGTTTCTTCTATTTTTTACAAATAGCTATAGCAGCATCATGTACCAATAAATAAGGTTGTGGTCAAGCTTATTTAAAACTCTGAACCATCTCTGAACCGTCACGCATAACGCTACATTACCGAACTCAGTGTAGCGAAAGTATCAATATATTTCTATGTTAATGGCTCTGACGACATACTCGATATACCGTACATCGTAACAGCTCCTTGTATCGGAGAGACCTAATGATGATTATAAATAGCTTTCCTTAAGTATCACACGTTATAACCTTAAAAGAAAATTGGACACTTAGGTGGGTTTACTACACATTCACTTACTTATGGTACCAATCTTACATGGTACCAATCTGACAGTACAAACTTTGTAAATAAAAAGAATTGTAAAAATCCGTTCAGATTTCACGAAGTTAAGGACTAAAATCAACAAAAAATTGGATCCCGTATCCCGAAAAATCCCTAATATCTACTTAAAACTACTCTTATTTTAATCCGGAGTATCAGCTACTATTGTACCAAATTTCATTTAAATCGGTCCAGTAGTTTTTGCGTGATGCGCGCACATACAGACAGACAGATAATTAACAAAAAAAATGTTTCAGGGTCTATATCGATAATAATGCTGTTTCTTACGATTAAAAATTTCAAAATTTTCGTAGTATAAGATTTTACGTCACACCAAACGTTGCTAAAATTCGAGAGTCGAAACACTTCAGCGTTATAGTAAACTGGATCTTAAATGCATTGTTTTAAAGCTCAAGTTTGTCTACACATCTACAGCCAGCGCTCCAAGCGGAAACGTTGCGAAATTAAAATCAGTGGCATTGAATTTTTGACTTCGATTCAAGGCTCTTTAGGTCCATTTTACTTTGATGTTATTGTGTTTTGATTCTCGAATTTTAGCTTCGTTTGGTGAGACGTAAAATCTTATACTACGGGTACAGTTACAGTATAAGTAGGTATAGATCTCTTTCGTATTTGAAAATCGAAACGCCTAGGAAATTTCATGTTTATTTTTCACTTGCCCGTTGTTATAAATGTTCATCGGGCGTTCAGGCTTAGAATTCAATTTGCATATATCCATGTGTGGCTGTCAGATTTTCGGGAGCTGCTTTTGCAATAAATTCCCCTTAGGGAATAATGTAAAACTGAATTTGCGAGCAATTCGTATAGGAACAGTATGGTACATATTGTATTTCAAAATTTTATCTTTTTTTTCAGATACAAGTTAGCCCTTGATTGCAATCTCAACTGGTGGTAAGTGATGATGCAATCTAAGATGGAAGCGGGCTAACCTGGAAGGAGTATGGCAATTTTTATTAAACCCATACCCCTTTGGTGTCTACACGGCATCACACCGGACTAAACCGCTAAACCGCTTGGCAGCACGACTTTGCCGCTAGGGTGACAACTAGCCACGGCTGAAGCCACCCACCAGACCAGAATAATAGTTGGATTTTAGCTCCCTTTGTTTGATGTTACAGGGGGTTATAAGTGTTAACTCGTCACTGCCATAATCTTTGACAGGGATGAGAGCTTAACACAACAAAGGATGCCGAAAAATGAAACGAAACAATATTGCGTATCGTTCAGATCTGAACAATTTTCTGTAATCCCTAAAGCCTATTTCGTTGTTCACTGGCCTTTTTAAGCTCTACCGATTCTAGCAAATGGTTGGAAATTGACATTGCTTTGAGCTGAAACAATTACGGAGTCTATTAGAGTTTTACAGCGAAAAAAATATTTTTTATCAAAATAGTGTTGATTTTCTGTTTGTCTCACAAACTTATAAATTAAATACTTAATAATAATTTGTTATAATACCAATGAAAATGTCGATAAGTCTTGAGGGTAGGATTGGAATGGACAAATTACTAGGGTTCGATCCCTTTTTGGATCCGATTTTCAGAATTAATTATATAAAGTACTTACTCTTACGGTGAAAGAAAACACCGTGATAGCTGATAGTTCTCCAATTTTTTGTCAATGGTGTGTAGAGTCTACCACACTTCACTTGAACAGTGTAGTGAACTTTGGCCTAAACCCTTCTCATTCAGTGTGGAGACGCCTTCGTAGTATTATTGTATAGCGTGTATATTATGTATGTCTAGTTGAGCCGCGTCTGCACACTGAGAAATTATATATCAAAATGTGCTCCGTGGTTAAAAATACACATGTCTATGAAAAGAAAACTATAAAGGCACATTTCTATTTGAATACAAGAATGTACATTGCAGTTTTCTATTTCAGTAAGAGAGTTGCTTCAATACTTGTAAATATAGGTAGGTAGTAGGTACCATGTACTTTATATGGAATGTCTTATATAAGATGGAGCAGAGTATCAGCAGTGGATTACGAGTACATCAGTGCATTCTCTATTATTAAATACAAGAAACCAATTTTATAAATTAATTACGACTTTTTAATTTCGTGACAACCTAATAACATTAGTCAGTAGTCATAGTAACCAAAAGTCTAAATCTACTCATAAATCTATGACCTCTATGACACTCCCCCTCACGATGACCTTGGGGTCTGAGTGACTCCTATCATCTTGAGAAGCTTTAACAACTTTGGTTGTGGTAATGCCTTTGTAAAAAGGTCTGCCTCCATATTTTCTGTGTCCTTGTAACGGATGGTTACTAATTTCTTTTGGACACAATCCCGTATAAAATGTTCCTTTATACTGATATGTTTCGATCTCTTACCAGTCATTAGATTGTTGGCTAACATCTGTGCAGCCAAATTATCATTGTAGATCGGAACAGTTTGTTGAAAAACTCCAATATCTTCCAATAGATATTTCAAGTGTAAAGCTTCCTTAGTTGCTTCTGTCATCGCCATATATTCGGCTTCTGCTGTTGACAAAGCCACTACTCTTTGTTTCTTTGTTGCATAACTGATTAGGCCACCGCCATACTTAAAAATATAACCAGTATATGAACGACGGTCAACGGTACATGCCGCCCAGTCAGCGTCAGCCATGCCTGTTAATTCCATTCCTGATTTTTTATATTTGATGCTTACACTCTTCGTTCCTTTTAAATAACGAATCACCCTTTTTGCAGCTTGCCAATGTGTATTATCAAAACATGTATTGTATTGGCTCAAATAACTAACAGCAAACATTATATCTGGTCTTGTGGCTACAGCGAGGTACATTAGAGATCCAATTAACATTTGGTATGGTATATTCTCCATCTCTGTTTCTCCTTTACCCTTCTCCAATTTCAGACCAGCCTCCATGGGCGTTGACACTGGCTTACATTCAGCCATGTTCAATTTATTTATTAAATTATCAATATAATTCTCCTGTGACAACGTCATTTCTCCCCCTACATGGGTGAATTGTATGCCCAGGCAATGATGGAGTGAACCCATATCTCTTAATTCAAAAGCTTTTTGCAGTTTTGTTTTGACTTCTCGTAACAACATTTCTGATTTATATGCTAGTATTAAGTCATCCACATAAATGTTTGCAAATAGCTTTTCTCCTCCTTTTTCTAATATATACAAGCAAGGATCCGCTGAAGAATTCTTAAATCCGATTTCCAACAATTTCTCATGTAACTTTAAGAACCATTGTCTTCCTGCCTGTTTCAAACCATATATGGCTTTGTTTAGTTGACATATCCCATTATTTTTATATCTATTTATATCTAGCAGCATTTCTTGTGCTTTTCTAATCAACTCTTTGTCTTTTCCGTGTGTAACTATATTTTTTAAATATTTATCCAGATTTTTCGGCTTCTTCATATAAATTTGTTCATCTATATCGCCGTTTAAAAATGCAGTGCACACGTCTAGTTGGGATAATTTCATTTTATTTTCAATTGCATGTGCAATAAGTAGTCTAACAGTACTCATTTTCGCAACAGGGGCAAATGTTTCAGTGTAATCAACTCCTTCTTTCTGATTAAACCCACGCGCCACAAGTCGTGCTTTTCGTCTATCTATTTCTCCCATTGCATTGTACTTATATTTTAAAATCATTTTACTATCTATTAAATTCTTGCTTTCATTCCTGTGTACAACTTTCCAAGTATTATTTTTAAGATGAGATTCAATCTCGCTTATTATTGCATCTTCCCATTCATCAATGTTCTCGTCTATTTCACAGAGGAATGATTGTTCAGCATCCATGTCATAATCTTGATGCCATGCTGGTGCGTTTCTCTGTCTTTTATCAGTAGAACTAGTCGGTTCGACTTCATTATCTGTACACATTTCATGATCTATTTCATCTACTTCTGTAGTTGCATCAACAAATATTTCATCATTGTTCAATTCCGGTTCTGATTCATCAATTTCATGTTCTTTCAAACCTTCATTGTTTTGTACATTTTCTTTTTCAGGAAAAAATATAATTTCTATTTCATTTTTATCAACTACATCTTGTTTTCGTTCTTCTTTGTTCTCGTTTTCATAATACATTTTGTCTAGTACTTTGACATCTCTGCTAATCATTACATTGTCTGTTTTTGGGTTGAAAATCCGGTATGCCTTGTGATTTTCCGAATATCCTACGAAAATTCCAGGTGTCGCTCTGGCTTCAAATTTTCCGTTTTTCTTTCCTTTTTTAAGTACAAACGCCTTAGTTCCGAATATGTGAAAATGTCTCACAGACGGAACTCTCTCCACCCATTTTTCAAATGGAGTCGCGTTATCAATACTTGTGCAAGGACTACGGTTTGCCAAGTAGTTAGCTGTATTAATAGCTTCAGCCCAAAAAACTTCATTCATATTAGCGTCTATCAACATACATCTAGCTTTATCAAGCAATGTCCTATTTTTTCTTTCTGCTAAGCCATTCTGTTCTGGCGTGTATGGTGCGGAAAGTCTCCTTTTGATGCCATTATCTTTTAAATATTTGTCAAAATTATTGTTAATGTATTCTGTCCCATTGTCACTTTGTAAACATACTATCTTATTTTTTGTAAATCTTTCAGCCTCATTTTTGAATTCCTTAAATTTTGTTAGAGCTTCATCCTTAGTTTTCATTGTATATACTCTTGTATACCTTGAATAATCATCTGTAAATGTGATGAAGTATTTGGAACCCCCCTTCGATAGCTGTCTCATGGGACCACATACATCAGTATGCACAATTTGTAATCTTTCATTTGTTCGTTGCTCATTTTTAGATACATTAAACGGCAGTTTCGTTGCTTTGCCTTTAGCACAGACTTCACAGTCTTTAACTGTGTCACTTATATTGAATTTTAAGCCTTCCATAATTTTCTTATCAAGTGCTATTCGCATTTGTCCTTCACTAATATGTGCTAACTTTCTATGCCATTGCTGCATGTTACCTGCTTCACAGTAATTAGCTTTCTCTTCTAAGTTTTCTTTAACGTAGTATAAACCGTCTGTGTGCCTCTCTGCCTTTAACAGAATTTTATTATTTCGCATCACAGTAGCATTTTTTTGTTTAAATAAGACTGTTCCACCTTTATCAGTTATCTTTCCAACTGACATTAGGTTTGTGGTCAGCGACGGTACGTACAAGGCTTCAGTTAGTTTTAGATCTGGTATTTTATTAATGTAAAGTTTTGCTGGACCACGTCCTTCGATTATTGCTAGACAGTTTTCTGATGCTAACCTTAACGTTTTGCTATCAGCTTTATCCATATTAATGAATCTTTCTGATTCATGACTCATATGTGACGTACAGCCGCTGTCAAGACACCACTTCTTCATTTTTTCTTTATTATCATACGTATTTAGGCATGTTTCTTCTGAACAACATAGATTTGCATTATTTTTATTACCTTGGTCCACTTTTGACCAGCATTCATTAGCTTTATGCCCTTTCTTTTTGCATTTGAAACATTTAACAATATGTTTCTTATTTTTGCCACGTTGTCTACTATATAGCGCCTCTTGTTCAGAGTTTTGTTCACTCGTACTAGCTATATTTTTTCTTGCTTCAGCTTCTTCAATTATCTTTATTTTCAAGTTGTCTGGATCTGGTAGATCATCCCTAGATTCTATTGCAATTCTAAAATTTTCAAAAGATTGAGGTAAGCTGTACAGCATCATTATGCTAAGTAGATCTTTGTTAATTGGTATGACCATATCTGCTAGCTTATCGACGATATCCATAAATTTATTCAAGTGATCGACAATATTATCATCATCTTTCATCTTCCTCAATATTAACTCTTTTAATAGACTTGCTTTTCTTGCAGGACCTTTGCTATAATATATGCTTTCAAGCGTATTCCAAACATCTTTGCTTGTTTGACAATTTTTTACTTGCTTTAATTCGCTGGGTGATATTATTAGTAGTAGCTCGGCTAAAGCTAATCCTTCTTTTTCTAAATATTTATTTAACTCATCACCGTCTTGGGATGGTTTTACAATTTTATTGGAAACATATCTCCAAAGGCCAAGTTTCGACAATAGCGCTTTTGCATGGATCCTCCATGTATCGTAATTTTCACGTTTCAATGGCTCTATGTGCACGTGATGACTCATTTTTTCTCTTTTTAATAACGTTTATAGGTCCATAACCTCTTATATAAGATGGAGCAGAGTATCAGCAGTGGATTACGAGTACATCAGTGCATTCTCTATTATTAAATACAAGAAACCAATTTTATAAATTAATTACGACTTTTTAATTTCGTGACAACCTAATAACATTAGTCAGTAGTCATAGTAACCAAAAGTCTAAATCTACTCATAAATCTATGACCTCTATGACAGAATGGAAACGCCTAACAGTAATAGTTAACATGATGCATACAAAATTTAAAAACTACCTACTGAGCATAATATACGAGTTTGGTAGTCGAGGTGCGTGCCCAGGATTGAACCCTCCGCTTAAGTGGCGGACGTCCTAACCATTAGGCTATCACAGTTTATTTGTAGTTTGCCCATATTTCAGTGCGGTTATGTCGTCACAAGCGTTTCCACACAATATAAGCAAGTAGCAGCGGCGAAGAGTCAATATAACACGATTCCTATCGGCTTCCCTTTAAGAATTGGCATAATATAGCGTAAGTAGGTACTATTCACATAAATTCCGTAATACGTTCGTAAATACAAAGGTTCGATCGTCACAAATGCTAATTTTTCTTTTGTTATTAAGTACTAATTTAAGTTAAAAACATAACAGCTAATGTAAGTAACATACACCTACGTCCTACAGTCCTACACCATACAAGCCGTAAAATATCGGATTCCCTAGTTAGATTTTTGCTTAGTATTTATCTCTTTCATTTCCCTAGCGAAAGCGAAAGTAGCGAACTAGGTCTGTCTCGCTCTACGGTCGACTAATAAAGACCACGCCAATTTAATCTGGCCCAGTAGCGAATACGAATTTGGAACTCTGACAGGTCAGACAAATTTGACGTAAATAACTCGGTTGGATCCGAGTTACCCTATAATACCTCCAAATTAAAAATTATATTAATAGTATTGTTTTAACAGGTACATGCTACTATTTTGAGTATTTTGTATTTTGAAGGGTTATTTGATATTGATACATTTGTTTTTGTGAAGCGGCCATGCTTGTTTGTTTTTAAAGTTGTTAGTGGTGTTTTATTTTGATATAATAAATTGGGGATGTGATTAATAACTTATAAGTGTAAGTTCACGGTAATTTTGATTCAGTTTGGTAAGTCGAAATCAGAAATGGCCTTAATTCACATAGATTGTTGTTTAACAGATTTCTTGTTACGTAACGATAGTAATTTTTCTAAATTAAGTTTTGAAAACAAAAATCGAACAGCTGATATTCTTTTAGATAAGTACGTTTCCGGCTTCCCTTTATCAGATTTTCACCCTTCGCCACTGGCAAGTAGGTATATATTTTGTAAATACGCATACAAGAGTTCATACGAGAGCGTAGAGACTGACAGTTCCTGCTTTCAGCCTTTTCAGCGTTATCGATCTGCTCTTTTAGAGCACAGATTGGGACACGGATCCGGAAACATCTTTGGGTCTATTTATTTTTGTTCGATATTCAACTTTAAAACCGAGCAGGTAGAGGTAAGGTAAATATAAATTCCTAAATGCCCTAGCCGGGAATCGTAAATAGGACGATGAAAGATAGTAAGTAAGTAGTATCTTAAATAATAATTAATTATGTAAAATATTGTTATTTAACCACTATTTAATCCTGTACGGACTACGGTTCAATTTTGTAGAATGTTCCCTTCAGAGAGAATTAATGAGGTGGTTTTAGCTTATAGTGACGTATTCATGTCTCGAATCTGCGACTGTAGACATAAGAAAAGTTTCCGACTAACTTATCAAAGAGAATCGTACTGGAGTTTGTGAAATTCAAAATTACTATGTTCAAGTTTATTAGATTTACTTTGTATTGTGTATACATAGAACTAAGGAAACTAGTAAGACATTTAACGACAAGAAAACGACAAGGCAACGACAAGAGAACGACACGGCAACGACATGGCAACGACATGGTAACGACACGACAACGACAACACAACATCACAGCAACATCACAGCAACGACACGGCAACGACATGGCAACGATATGACTGCGATACGGCAACGACACGGTAACGACACGGCAACGACAAGACAAGGGTACAGTAACAACACGGCAACGACAAGACAACGACAAGATGACACGGCAACGACACGGCGACGATACGAAAACGACAAAATAAATGCCTAAGCGAAGAGGTTAACGAGCTCATTAGCGTTTTGCAGTTCAACAATCAGCAAGTCCCGGGGTAGGTCACGATGAATGGCATTACTGTAATATTTACTATTCTTTGCCGTTAAAAAATAATGAGTAAGCTTCCCGTTGCTTAGCTCATTTGTTTAACACTGGTCCAAACTTTAAGAGGCTCAGTAGCTTAGGCACTACTGAACTACGATTCTTCTCTCAGAACGAGAAGGTATATGTTATATAGCCATAAGAAGGCCATAGTTCATCAAGCTGGCCAAGTGCGAATACCGGCCCTTAAAGCAAGTGATATTTAACTGCTTAAAACGTACATAGATAACTCGGAAAAGTTAGAGGTGTTCGAGATCGAACCCTGGACCCCAGAATAGGAGGCCGATATCTAAACTAGGCTGCCCCGCTGTAATAACCACCCTCCCGTTGCTCTATTTAAAATGTTGTTGTATCAACCCCTAGCACACTTTACGCTTAGTTGGCGGCGAGAGCGTAGAATGAATGATCCGTATTATTTGGAAAAGAGTTTTCTGTTTTCTTGTTCAAGCGCCACGCAACTAAAACTGTTCCAATCTAAACTGCTGCAATTATTAATCAAAATCGGTTCACTACAATCTAAAATACCTACACTAATACTCTGGTCACAGCGTTTCCCGCGCGCAAAAACTTAGCAAATTTACAGTCGTATCACAGTTTTAGTATTGTGTACTTCAAAACTGAATCCGTCGGGCATGGAGCCAATTTCCTTATTGCGAAAAAGTTAGAAAATTCAATACAGGACTTATAATAAACCAACTATAAATAATTGAAACACAGAGCTTTTGAAAATTTAAATGCATCTACTAAGCAATGAACCAAAAGCTTAATTTGCTATAGTCCGCTGAAACAAGTCGAATCTGTATGGTGCAACATGCAGCATGCAAAATGCACCGCACGCCCTCCCACTGCTAAACATGCAGGAAGAAGCAACCAACAGGCTTAACTTGTATATTCCTAATTCATGTAAAGCAAGGATAAGATAACGGATACGAGAAAGCTATCTCGCGATTGTATTGTCGTGTCGACAATCAGTAAATGACACGTTGATGACAAAAATATTTTTGTCTTTGTTACACGTCGCATGTAGGTACAAAAATTGACAGCGCGATATAATTATATTGAGGACAGATTGAGAAGCGCGTCAAATATTTTTGCATTCTGCTAGCCCTGCAAACAGTCTCACTGATTCTTACTCCTAATTCCTGAAATAAGTAGGTAGGTATGTCTCTGTGCTTTAGAGCTAGCGCGCACTACGGTAAATTTCCGTGTGTTTTTCAACAGAAGTAAGTGTATAAGTCAGGCAGTCGGTCAGTCACCTTTTCGTTTTATATATTTAGATTACCACTACGTCACAATATGGCGGAATGTCATTCCTATTCTTAGTTAGTTCTTAGCTGATAAGTTTCGCTCTTTGTCGCTCGTTGTGTTCTTTGACAGGGATCTGTTTGTTTGCATTCAAGAGTGATATAACAGTCTAAGCACAAATTGGAACAACCTTCCCGAAGTCACTTGAATAATTTTAACTTTTAAATCTTGAATACAAGGAGTGCCTACTTTAAACGTGACGCCTCTCAGCAAGTTTCAGTTTTGGCAAATCGCAATCACACTCATGTTTTTCTGAGGCCTAAACCTAACCTAAACCTAACCGAACCTAAACTGGAAGTCCCCTAAAATGACCCTACTAAGATCGGGATGGTTCACTATTCAGATCAAATCAAATCTCACTATTCAGATCAAATCAAATCTAATGTAAATTCTAGAAAATTCTCAATTTTTTCTTTTGGTAATTAAGAACAAATAATAATAAAAAATCTATCATAAAATTAAAGCGCGATTATTTTTTGCCTATTGGCCCTGGTCTATATGGGTATAGTGATAATTCGGTTCGATCGATTTAGGATGTGACTTTTTCAAGATTTGGTGGTCCTCTATAATTGGAAGCTTGGAGTCCTCCGGCGCCTATGTTTTAAATTTAATCCACCTCTGCGCAAGTAGTAACTTTTCAAAGCATCTTGAGACTTACCTGAATAGAGTTCAAATTTTGAATTTAAGTGCCCTTGACTGAAGAAGCATTGAATATGAATAGCGTCTCTCTCATGCTCTCAAGTATTAAATTCTGTCTTTGTATCTTGTAAGTATGGCTTTTTATACTTATTTTTGTATATTGAGATATTGTTACAGAATGTTTTTAGCTTCTTTAGAAAAAGTAAGTATAAGGTTAAGTGAACGACGAATTTTTATATCTATAGTTTAAGGGGTGGTTCGTACCAATATCATTTTGGGTAACAATCCATTTGCTAAATTATATTGGTCTTGCCTGCTCCGATACGAAAACAATGATTTTACTTTTTAGAAAAAATATTATAGGAGGTATTTTTTATCATCTTAATATGATTATCTTTAAATGTTGTTTTTTTGTTGTTTTATATATTTACCTAATTTCTGTTTTTTATTTCTTATTTTGAGGTTGGTGCCAAATATTTAATCTACGGATCCTGCAGCCTGGAAATAAAAACTACTTACCTATTTTATTGGTTTGGTTGTAAATACAGAGTCCAATTTTAGCGTTGCTATGACGCTTTGCAGGGCTTGCTGCACCAGGTGGTATACCTATGTCCTATATATTCGTAAGCTAAGGCTGTGAACAGCACAAATTCTGGTCCAAATTAAATTAGTAAATTATTGAGAGAATTCTCGAATGGTTCTGACTTTTAGGCAGTTATCAGGAATTATTATCACAAAGCTTGTCCGCTGTCGGCTAAGGTCAAACTGTTCCACTTACGGAGTGAGCAAGTTTCGAGGGCACGGAGTTCTATTTCGAGAGTATTAAACTTCAAACGCGCTTCTCAGTTCTCCATACAAACGTATTACGCCTATTTAAGGCCAAATGAAGCAACTTCGTGCGTACATAAACCGTGTAAAAACAACAAAATTTAAAAAACTTTGAGGCAAACTTTACATAATAATTTCAAATGTGTTAGGGTTATTTAAAAATATATCTAAACTAGTTTCCAAAATAATAACGTTACGTTGATTTGCGTTGTGAAACGTCGTCCATCTCACTCTTATGTGTGTTCCGCCGGTAAATCTTGATGAGAGCATCCATGGAGAGCACTCTTAAAAGGTATTTGGAACCGCTCTTCACACAAACAGTACGATTCCTATTTGAATGTTAAAAAAAATAAGATCAATGAAATCTTGTAGACACGTTCCACAAATTAATGTCTTTGTCTGTGCTTTGTAGCTCAAAGATTTCATACGTAGGTACATCTCAACCTATGTACCTAACTTTTATTAATATTTTTGCGGTATCCTGACTTTCATTAATTTCTAAACTGCTCCGAATACAACGATGAGTTTCTTGAGAGAAGAGAGAAAATTATTATAGAATATGTATTACTGTTACTGCCTATATGTACTTACTTCAAAAAAGGCGCTTTGCCGAGTTTGTCTCTCTGTGTGCGCTAACCTCTAAAACTACTGTAGGTTACTGTAGGATCTTCATACTGTTTTCACCAATAGATGCACGGATTTTGCGAGAAGGTTTAGATGTATAATTTATAAACATTTAGGAACTATGATCATAATTATCGATTTAGTCGGCAAATATGTTGCCACCTAAGTGCTTTCCTTTACTTGTATACCTACAGACGTGTATTGAAAAACGTAAACCATTAAAGGTAGGTAAAACCTGACCAGAATTATAAATAAACTTGCTCTGGGGATTATAATATGGTCTATGGCCATAAGTACTTAAATGTTCTTGTTTAAATTAGTTCCACAGGTTTTCCGCAATATGACGAGGAATTTTATTTTTCTGGTCAAGCTTTATATCAAAAAATGTATTGTAAAATTAGAAATTGATAAAATAGATCTTAAAAAGTTTCCAACTCTGTTTATCTTTCGTGATTAACTGGCAATAACCAAAGATAATATAATCACTACCCATATCATAAATGCGAAAGTGTGTTTGTTTGTTGGTTTGTTGGTTTGGTGGTTTGTCCTTCAATCACGTCGCAACAGAGCAACGAATTGACGTGATTTTTGCACGGTTATAGTTAGAGTTGCATGGTTAAGTTAAGGTCTGCATAGTGACATAGACTACTTTTTATCCCGGAAAATCAAAGGATTCGTATGGCAATTTTAAAACCCTAAACATACACGCGAATGAAGTTGCGGGCATCAGCTAATAATAAATAATACCGAAAACATAAGGATACCTCGGACGCGTCTCTAATTATCTTCAAGTAGATCGCCTTTCTTGATGCTCTAATGTTGGTAAGAGGACGTAAGCTGTGACAGTGACAAAGTGAGTGTTCCGTACCGATAGCTGAGCCAGCTAATCCTCTTGTTTGTCACTCTCTACTCGCGTATAAGTGATAAGGTATGTATAGGACGTTCTAATACAGTAGGTAAATTTTTAAGAATTAATATGTTCTCGCGATTTGCAAGTCCAATTTTTGAAAGGCGATAAAAATTGAATTTTACGGTACCTACTCTAAAATCACATAATGATAGGTATCTCTTTGTTTGAAGACGATGCCTTTTCAAACAACGATAAGAGTTAGTATAACACAAGCTCACAAAGTTTGGATATCTAAGTAACTTTGTTATGTAAACCCGTCTATAGGTAAACCTAATCCTAAACCTATTTAGTATATCATCTCAAATATTATAACAGTAGACTTGTTCCATGCGGATTAAGGTTTTGATAAAAGCCTTATATTTTTAATATAAGGCTTTTATCAAAACCTATAATAATTTTGCTAAGAATATTTCAGAATCATAGTAAAGCTTAGTAAGGAACTTTATTTTTACCTATAGTGTTCTTATTAAATTCATCACTTATTTTTTGTTCTCAAATCCTTAATAATCCCTTTTTCCAGCGGATGGTACCTACAGCCTTTTCCTCATTATATATCAGCTGAATAAATAAGTGTTTATACCTACCCTTTTACAAAAGAAGAAAGATCTTTAATTCATTTTAAGGGTATCGTACCTCCCGTGCTAACGGGACCCTACTACGCTGTCCATCCGTTTGTCTGTCTGTCTGTCAGCGTGCTCTATCTCATGAACCGATAAGTAGGTAGAAAGTTCAAATTTTCACAGAGTGTGTGTATTTTCTATTGCCGCTATAGCCTATAACAACAAATAATAAAAAATTCCAAACGGCCGCTATGCAACTTAAAAGTAAATGAAAAGTATGAAATCGTTTACGATGGCACTGGGTACGGTACCCATCGTGTGTGAGTCCGACTCGCACTTGACTAGTTTTAATCATTTGTAACTCAATATACGTTAACTACTTTCTAATATCTGAGTAATAGAAGATACTTCAGAAATATCAATATATATTACCCTACTATCTCAAAAAAAAAACTCTCTGAAAACGGCTAAGTAATTCTTAAAATCCAAGTTCGGGCATATCTTGTACTTATCTACCTTACTAACAACAAAATATGCTATATTATAAATCAATAGGGCATCACAAAAAAATAAGTTTAGGTAAAATAAAAAGTTTTTACAGGATATCTAAGTTTGGGTATTTACAAAATTTACAATCAACGACGGGTCATGGAATTCCTTCTGTGTGTTTAGTATGAGATTTTACATTTCACCAACGTTGATAGAATTCGAGAGTCGATACACGATAACGTCATAGAAATATGGTCCTAAAGATCCTTGATTTATTGACGCAGTACGCTCGACCGAAATTACCGGCGCACGTGGGTAACCTGTTTGCGTCTCACCTGACATTTTATGAGAAAGGTGAGAGATGAATACGATGAATTTCCCCAAAATCAAGCGCGCGAAAAGGGTTTTGGAAAAGTGTTTTTGAGAAAAAAATACTAAATATATGTTTGCAAAGTAAAGATATTTCTACTAATAAATAAATAAACTATGTCAAACGGTAAATTGTTATTTATCTTATTTATTTACGCCCAAAGCGGCAAGACAAACCGATATAATAGTTTTGAGCGTATAGTATCAAATAATGTAGAAATCACCCGCCTACGTTTGTATGAAGAAAGCATCAAACTAGCAGGCCAGGCAGACAGTGCGATAGAAGTAGAGGCATTTGTTTAACTTTAGCTGAATTGCACTTTATTGCGTCGTAATCGCTGTTTATATAAACGTGGTTTAGGCAAAGTGAGCCTTCTGTATTTCTTAACTATTCTGTGATATAAGGGCAAAAATTTAGTAGTGTACCCTTGATTTTGATTGCACAACGATTGCAACCAGTTGCAGCGCTGTAGTTGTATGCACCAACTTGATATTTATAATAATATATCCGTTAAGGTCTATTTTCTTTAACGTTGAAATGTTTCCGCTCGGGAATTTCATAAACGTTGGCGAGATGTAAAGTCTTACAATAAGCCTACAGTAGACGAACGCAACTCTGTGGTAAACTGGTAAGACTGATAAGTAATGTTAGCAAAAACGTGTCAGATTCTGAAACTCTTTGTTCCGAAAATAAAGGACTTCGCAAGTGTAGCGAATAGAAGTGATTTTCCGAGCCGTTTTCCGGGTCGCTAATTTACAGAAAACGTTGTGGGTAACGTAAGTAGGTACTTTATCATCAGATTAAATAAATCTTTTGAACATTTACTTTCTCTATGTTTGGAATCTTTTTATTATATGTTTCTGAAAACGAAATCCTCATGTTGAACTTTTCGGTACATACATGTATAACTAGGATCATTTAAATAGTAGCTATACATTTTTTCTTAAATATTTAGGCATTTTATCATACAGTATTTATCTAAATATATAAAAGGAAAAGATGACTGACTGGCTGACTAACTGACTGATTGACTGACGGATCTATCAACGCACAGCTCAAACTACTGGACGGATCGTGCTGAAATTTGGCATGCAGATAACTATTATAACGCAGGCATCCGCTAAGAAAGGATTTTTGAAAATTCAACCCCTGGGAGGGACCCCAGGGGTTGAATTTTCAAAAATCCAAATAGTGGTTTGAAATTTGTTTGGTCCACGCGGGCGAAGTCGCCATCATTGTCACCCCTCGACGTTCTAAAATCTGAATCGATTTTACTTTTTTGTGGGCCCATGGTATTATCAAATTGATTTCATGTAAAATTATGAAGATCTGATTTTCGGGAATATAGTAACATCTAAATGCCGCAGTAAGCTGTAGAGCTGGTCACCGTCACAGACATGTTTCTTGCAATTACATATCATGTGAAATTCCGCGCGGACCACTCGGATGAAATCGCGGGAAACTAGTATCTACTACCCATATTATAAATTCCAAAGTGTGTTTGTTTGTTGGTTTGTCCTTCAATCACACTGCAACAAAACAAGCGATCAGTTTGATTTACTGCATGGTTATAGTTAAAGACCTGGAGAGTGACATAGGCTACTTTTGTCCTAAAAAATCAAAGAGTTCCCACGAGATTATTATTACAATTATTATTATTTTTATACTAAATCCACGCGAACGAAGATGCGGGCATAGTTAGGAAGATATATCAAATAGTTTTGTCACGAATACGTTTTTTGTCCGACCAAAGATGAATTTTAATCATTATGTATGTAGTAATATTTGTTATGTCCATTAAAATATGATAGATTTCTTTCTTTAGTTTTCCATATTTTTTTGTTATCAACGTACCTACCTAAACTCGTTTAACCTTTAGGATCAATTCTTTTGCCTACAAGTTTATAAGTTTAGTAGGTAATAATATTAAGGCCCATGGATGTAACCATTGGAACGAGCTCATAAATCATACATAAATTATTATTTTTCCATTACGGATTCTGTAAATTCAAAAATAGCTCCATTAGATATATTTATAGAGGCTAATATTTCATTTTAAGCAAATCTTTAATTATTAATGACTGTATTTAACAATTTTGTTGATCGCAGATTATTAACATATAAATTCCACCTTTTTTACTGACTTTAAAGAAGAAGGTTATGTATTTACAATATTACATATAGATATCTTTGACACTAAACCAGTAAACTTTAAGGAACCTGGAGCCGTGCCTGGAGCATCCAAGTAAGTAAGAGAACTCGAAGAAACTAGTCGGGCTAACGTCGACTAAATACAAATAATATAAAGCCGGTTTCTCCTATAGATTTGTTTGTTGTAGAGAATTTGTTGTGACCCCCTACAACAAATTTGGTAACCATCACCGATATGAATTTTGTTGGGTTCAGAGGATAGAGGGCAACTCTCTGAAGACCAATATGCTACTCTGCCGGCCCCGAGTGGTTGACATAAGTATTTATGGCGCCTGAAAGACGTGTTATCGTTACATACATAAATACTTATGACAACCACTCAGGGCCGGTAGAGTGGCATATTTAGCTTCATAGAGTAGCCCTTTATCCTCTGAACCCGACAAAATCCATATCGGTGATGGTTGTTGTGACCCGCCGGACACGTATAAGTATAAACTAAATACATTTGAAATTATCATTAATAGTAAAGATTTTTTACGTTTTAAAACGTGGTTTATTTACGCTCGAAGTTGCATCAAAATTTGGCCTAAAACAAGTGTTTCAAGGGCAATAACTTTCAAAATAAATACAATTGTACTGTATTTATTGTTTGAGGGCACAGATAATGTAGATATAAATTAACACCTGGCTTAGTTTTAGATCTAGAACTAACTATTAAATACTTTTTCACGTGAATTTAAAATACAAAATTACAAGTCACTATTTGAATATATTAGGTAGGTATATTAATTACAAAATACATAATTTTAACCATTTTTTTATTTAAAATAAAAAATGCAAATTACAAAATACTAAGGTAAGTACATACATTCAAAACCTTTGAATGCAATGAATCGTCGAAACATAATTTACATAATCTTATCCTTAACCTTATAACTTTACACTGGTACTCGTATTCTTACCAGTGTGCTTACATTATGATTGAGGAGCTGGCAAACAAAACGGTGTGATGGCACGAAATAACATTAAACAAGAGGAGCATAAAACTAAATTAAAGATTCTCAAGCTTTACTGGAATTATACCGTTTGATCGAAATCAAGAACTTTGGACGCAATTTCAGTACAGTTTTAGGCCGTACTGCTGAGATAAGTTCAGATATTTTGTATTTAGTGGGTTAAAATTAAACGTCCAGAAAGAAAAAAGTGTTTTGATCAGAATTCAGAAGTATAATATAATATACCGCATTGTTTACCAGATCCTTAATAAAACTAATCTATACTTTAAAGGTAGGTACTCTATACTATATTTTTTCAGCGTTCAATAAATTTTACGCTAATATTCTTGGGCGCCAAAAGATAAGAGTTTGGATCTGTTGTAACAGGGTAGGGCACTGCTGGCTCTACTTTATATTTAAGTATCAGTTGAGACAGAGCTGCTCGCATTTGCATCATTCCGTATCTTTTACCTAAAAACATTAAAGTTACATTACAAGAGAACAAGTAAAAACCCATACTACCTGAATAAAAACCGGCTAAGTGCGAGTCAGACTGGCGCACCGAGGGTTTCGTAATACAGTCGTATTTTTTTGGAATTTTGCACGATAAATCAAAAACTATTATGCATAAAAGTAAATAAAAATCTGTTTAAGAATATACAGGTAAAGCCCTTTCAAATGATATCACACTTTGTGTAGTAATGGGGCCGATTCTCTTGTACACAATATCTAATCTAAACTAAATTAACAGGTCTAAATCTAGTGCTATCCTTTTCCGCAAGTAACATTACGAAAGGGATAGCAATAGATTTAGACGTGTTATTTTAGTTTAGTTTAGAGATTGTGTACAACGGAATTAGCCACAATGTTACTTTAAAAGTTAAAAATACTAACTATTTGTTCATGAACACATTTCAATTTTTTTTTGTGATGTAACCACAAGTTCACGGTTTTCAGATTTTTTCCCTTATGTCTGCTATAAGTCTTACCTACCTGCCAAATTTCATGATTCTAGGTCAACGGGAAGTATCCTGTAGTCTTGACGGACACGACAGACAACGAAGTGATCCTATTAGGGTCCCTTTTTCCTTTTAAGGTACGGAACCCTAAAAAGGCCTATACCTTTTACCTTTTCACGGTCCATCCGTTTAACAGATTTTGGTGAAATTTGGTACCTACAGATATATAGTTCTCATCAACTCTTTTATTTTCCGTGACGAAAGGTAGATTGTGTCCGTCATCAGTTTTACCTACTCTTTTTTTCGGAAAATCAGGGTTCACCACCTAATTTAAATTAACTGCTAGAAGTTAGAAAACAAGTATAAGATAGGTTTCCATAATTACTGATGCTTATAAAAATCGCCAAGTATCAACCAAACACAAAAATATTACTTAAGTAGATACCTAATTACAAAGAAGGCTATTTTTTGTGCGAAATTTTTCTCTCACTATAGCTACATGATATTGTTTGTTCGACATCGCACCAATTGGGTAAGTACATATTTTCTTGGTCAAACTATGTTTATAGTAGTTAGTTTCGAAAAACCCCTTCTCGAAGCCTCCGAGCAGCCACGGAGTTGGCGCCTCTGGCTACGGTCATGAGAACTAGCGACCGGTTTCTACAACGGTTTCAACACTTGAGGAATTAAATATTACCTATACAAATCCGTGGTCCTTCACCAAAGGGAATGAAGGTGTAGTCAAAGTTGTCAGTCTCGGAGTAAGAACTGAAACGCTCGGGCCGCCACTCCATCGGCTCAGGGTAATATTTCTCATTGTAGTGTATTGCGAGTACGTTTACGAACACGGGGTTACCCTTTTCTATTGTAACGTGGTCATTCAATTTATACTCCTTCAGACAAACTCGATCCAAATATCCTAATGGAGGATATTTTCGCAAAGTTTCTGAAATGAATTATCCATACTTCCATACTAATATTATAAATGCGAAAGTGTGTCTGTCTGTCTGTCTGCTAGCGTTTCATGGGCCATCCGTTCAACCGATTTTGACGAAATTTGGTACATATATAGCTTGCATCCCGGGGACATAGGCTACTTTTTATCCCCGAAAATCAAAGATCTCCCACGGGATTTTTAAAAACCTAAATCCACGCGGACGAAGTCGCGGGCATCATCTAGTTATGAAATATTTTGAGGACTTAATGTTTGTTTATTACAAAAATGCTTATCATCATCAACCCATCGTCGGCTCACTACTGAGCACGAGTTTCCTCTCAGAATGAGAAGTGTTTGGTCATAGTCTACCACTCTGGCCAAGTGCAGATTAGGAGATTTCACACATCTTTGAGAACATTATGGAAAACTCTCAGGTATGCAGTCTGCACACGATGTTTTCCTTCACCATTATAGGAAGTGATATTTAGCTACTAACGCTCATAGCTCCGAAAAGCTATTTAAAGGTGCATGCCCGGGATCGAACCCCTGAACTTCGACTAGAAGGCCGATGCGACGTTTTGACCGCTTGGGTACCACTGCTACAACAAGAAATTGTTAATAAAATGTTTTAAATCAGTGATTGTAATTTAACTGTACCGTTAATACATATCGTCATATACTTTAGTTCCAACAATTTATTGTAGTCCAAAATATCCTCTCCACTTTCTTTTACAGCCATTTCGATTTCATTATAAAGTTTGGCCTGTAAAACATAACTTTCTGGTTAGGAATATTACCTCTACGGTATGTAAGTGGAGGTAGTATCCCTAACCAGAATCAAAAATTAGTGGTGTAGGTATAATATAACATTTTTGTTCTAAAACTACGCAGGTAAGTCAAAATTAGCTAGAAGAGCAAAAAACTTGCTGTTTCGGAAACCATTTCTGACCATCTATACCTTTAGAGCAATCACGCACTTATCCGATCCAAATCCGTGAAAATATGGATATAAAAAATATCTACGTCAAAAAGCTACCATACAAATAGTTCTATGACAACTTCGGAACGTAATTTCACGGACTCGGAGAGTTAGAGATATTAATTGTTTGACGGACATTGTGCTGTTAGGCTACTACTTTTTATTCCTTTAAGAATTTCTATTTGACTTTTCAGCCACTGGATTCAGGCGTGACCGTGACAGACCGTGGCGGGTGAAGGTCCCTACAAGAGACCTTTGTCCAGCTGTGGACGTCTATCGGTTGATGATGATGATGATGATTGGATTTTTCTTGTTTCTGATTGATTGATGCAGAAACGTCGCGATTCTAGATTCTCTACCGAATGGCGTTAGAAACGTGGTAAAACTTAAACGACAATTTCTACTTTATTTTTTTTGCTATATATAATTTCTAATTATTCACAAAGTACAAACCTGTTCTTCTGGATGATAAGCCAATTCATGAAGACAATAACTGAGAGCAGAAGATGATGTTTCAACTGAACCAAAAATAAATGCAGCTGCTTGCGCCACCAAGATTTCATCAACCAGTTCTGCCAAGTTACGTACAAATTACAAACGGCTAAATGTCTAACTTATGTTAGCAGATAATACCTAAGGCTTCCAGTACGTAAAGCTGAAGCCGGACCGAAAGTGAGCAACCTAGTGAGACTAAATAGCGTTGCCGCGTCGTCGGTGCCGTGCGTGCCGTGCAGAGCTTTGGAAATTAGACACCAAATGGTGGCGTAGGACTCGACCGGTGCGGCGCCGCTCCCGCGCCGCCGGTACGGCTCTTAAGCGATGTGTATTTGTTTACTTTCAGTTTGGGTCCGGTCCGGCTCAGTACCCGTAGTATAAGATTTTACGTCACACCAAACGTTGCTAGAATTCGAGAGTCGAAACACCTCTGCGTTATAGTAAACTGGATCTTAACAACCTTGTTCAACAATCAAACAATCCTTTTATGCTGATGTCAGTCGCGCGTAAGATTAAAGGTTCGTACGCACCTGAGCGGCGCGGCACGGCGCTTCAGCGAGCTGCACGTCGCGGCACAGAGCGTCAAAATATCATTTCTATCATTTTGTATGGCGCATATCGCACTAGAGCGGCGCTGCACAGCGCTTCACCGCGCGTTGCCGCGCGGCACGGCTGGAGAGAATATTTTGAAGCGCAGCGAAGCGATGCGCAGTGCAGTGACGCTAGTGCGACATACCCAGCGGCGCGGCACGGCGCTTCGCGCTCGTACGCGAACGGGTATAAAAGTGACGCGCAAGTGACGCGAGGTGCCGCGTACTGAAGTTGTAGTGCGGTAGGCACCGTCGAGCGGCCTGAGGTGACGCGTTCTGCAGTCGGACTGAAGCGCCGCGCCGCGCCGCTCAGGTGCGTACGAACCTTAAGAACTAAGCTAAGGTACACACTATACAGCACTACTTTTTAATTATCATAAAAAATTTAAGGGCGAATACAGGAAAAGTTAGAATCTTATCATATGACATATACATATCAGATTTTTTTATTTGATTTTTTCATATTATGACTGAAGAGAAAATCTTAAATATATAAAAAGAAAAGGTGACTGACTGATCTATCAACGCACAGCTCCAACTACTAGACGAATCGGGCTGAAATTTGGCATGCAGATAGCTATTATGACGTAGGCATCGCTAAGAAAGGATTTTTGAAAATTCAACCCCTAAGGGGGTGAAATAGAGGTTTGAAATTTATGTAGTCCACGCGGACGAAGTCGCGAGGATAAGCTAGTATAACAATGAAACTTAAAGCTGGCCTTATCTAATTAACATACAAATACTGGCTGCATTTCCACGACTTTTTAAACTTTAATTTAACATTGTTATACAGCTGACATCAATAAAGTATGAATTTCAGACCTTAAGTAATAGAAACTTACTCGAGTCAGTACCGACAGGTAGTTCCAATTTCTCCCTTAAGCTCAGTAATTGACTCACCAAATCTTTATAGTGAACATTTTCAGTTTTTTTACGTTCTTCGACTACGTTCCAAAATAACATTTTTAAATAGTTAGCTGCTTCTTCAGAAAAAAATTGGACTCTACAAAAAACATATTTTAAAAAAATGTAATATAATTATTGGATCATTTCAGTTTTCAATTTTTTAATTAGTCATCCATTTTTTAAACCATCTTCGCATTATTGCCGATGAATTGTTTATTGATTATTGTTAATGAAACCGATTTGGGACACATTGGTAATAGGTTGGATGCTTTCAAAGTCTATAACGGACACAGGTAGAAAAATTTGTTGTCTTTTAACAATAATATAGATTACCTTAGAACAACAGCTACTGCAGGCAAGACAAAAATTGAGATGAATTTGAAGCCACGCCAGAACGTCCATTTGACCATGTGTTTTGTTATGTACCACAACGGTGAATTTTGGTTATTTAAAACACTAACTCGTATTCCAAAAACTGAGTAAGCTACTGTATCTGATACATACATCGAAAAAAGTTGCTGAAAAAAGTTTAATTAAAATAAATCTTCTTCTCTGCCTGTTCTTGTTTTCGTGATAAAATAAGATAAGTTTAGTGTATTGATACGAGTTATTTTTAGGGTTTCGTACCTCAAAAGAAAAAAAGGAACCCTTGTAGGCTCACTTCTTTGTCTGTCTGTCTGTCTGTCTGTCTTTCGTGTCTGTCAAGAACCTATAGGGTACTTCCCGTTGACCTAGAATCATGGGATTTGGTAGGTACATAGGTCTTATTATGTATTAAAAAGTAGACGGAATGACACACTTCATCTAAACCTTCGTGGTTTTTTTTGCTGTCTAAAGTGGACTTGTTAAACATTATTTATGTTGATAATAAAAAAAATTGGTAAGTTCAATTTTCAAAGTAAGATAACCACATATACCAAATGAGATATCACATGAAAGGGCTTTACCTGTACATTCTAAAACAGATTTTTATTTATTTTTATGCATAATAATTGTTGTTGATTTATCGTCCAGTATGTTGAGTTGAGTCTGACTCGCACTTGGCCGGCTTTTTTAACAAGTCCTAAATTTAAAATGGAAAAGTTATAAAATTAATATTACTTTCAAACCAGTGGCGTGCAGGTTATAGAGGCATACATGCACTGCTTACCCCAGTTGTAACAGATCAATGCATATTTTCCTACCAACTAATGCATACCCTGACTTCAAACTCTGTGCACGCCACTGTTTCAAACATTATATTATTCCGACAAAAAATATGTGAATTTTTATGAAAAGATTAATTTTCAGTGCTTACGTTGTGATCTGATGTTCAATTTTTACCTTTAAATTCACCGTGTTCTTGTTATTGATGTACTCTTGTTTGACCCTTACCACCAATTCTTTTGCGTTAAAGTTCATAAGTTCAGTAATAGCCTTTAGGCGTAATGGTGTAAACATGGGAGTGATCTCATTTCTTACATTCTTCCATAATGGATTCTGTAACATCAAATAGCACCATAATAATATAAAAATATTTTGGCTTTTGTTTTAAAAAGTTTTTATTAGGTATACTATGTTCAAAAGACCTACGTCTAGCCGTGGACGTCTGTCGGTTGATAATGATGACTATGTGCAGTGATGATTCGTAGTATTCGTTGAAAGGGGTTGTTCTAGGAATATTTAGGAACCAATCCAGTATTTTTTTTATTTTTTATTTAATCAAAAACAATTAATTTCAAAACTATTTCACTCAAGCCGATAAAATGAACTGGACTGATTCTGGACATTGATAAATTATTGTTAATTACTCTTAAAAGGTTTTTTTATGAATGATTCCCATAATCTGTGAAACAGAAGACCTTAAAAATGTCTCAAAAAGTCGACCAGGATTACACAAAAAAAATAACTTGGAATACAAATTACGGCAATAATTGTTTCTATTTTATAGGCTTTCTAAAAAGGTTCTATAGAGGTACCTATTGAAAAAAAAAAGTATAATTATTTATAGATTATTTTGGATTTTAATATGCACAATACTATACATATACAATTGTAGGTACCTACTTCTATTTTATTTATTTATTGTTTTTACTTTTATGTCTTTCTTTCTAAGATGGTGTAAGTACAATAAAGCATATACGCCATTTCATTAATTCATTAAAATATGGTCCTATTTAACTTACGTTTCCAGTAAACAAGTTTAAGCAACCTAGATGGTCCGTTGGGTTGGAATTTACAGATCTGTCTTGAAAATACTCAAAATCCTTTTTGAGTATCTGTCTTGCAAGTTCTGGTGTTTGTACCATCAACGTCGGTTTCCAACCCAAAAATATTCCAACATAATCTGTCGGATGCCTCTTTCTCAATTCAAAACAATAATCCCAAACACTTCTTCTCATGATAAACCCTATGTTACCGAAAAAGAAATAAGGCTTATCATATGGGATACCACGATCTTTCCAGTAATTATATTTCCTGTATGACCACAACCATACGAACGAAAAGCAAGCTATCGCAGCACAAATTACGTAATTTCCTATCATACTTGTGTTTGAATGGACAATCGTAAAACGACTAAAAATAAACTAAAAATAACATAGTACATCATTATGTCTATTGAAGGTCCAATGCTTAAGTTTTTTAGAGTTCCGTACCTCAAAGGGAAAAATGGAAGCCTATAGGAGCCTCACTTTGTTGTCTGTCGGCCCGTCAAGAAACCTACAGGGTACTGATAGGGTGAGACCGTGAATTTGTGGTTACATCACACAAAAAAAAATTGTGGTCATGAACTAATAATTAGTTTTTTTTAATTTTAGAAGTAAGATAACTATATCAAGTGGGGTATCATAATATGAAAGAGCTTCACCTGTGCATTCTAAAACAGATTTTTATTTATTTTTATGCATCATAGTTATTGAATTATCGTGCAAAATGTCGAAATATACGCCTGTAGTACGGAACCTTCGGTGCGCGAGCCTGACTCGCACTTGGCCGGTTTTTTTTATTGTATTTACGAGTATGCTAATATATAGATATAAGTTAGTTTGTGAGTTTGTATGTATAGAGTACCTAATCTCCGGAACGAATTAATAGATTCTGCAAATTATATTAAGTACTAATTAGATAGCTACATTATCAATGGGTACTTAGGCTGTAAATTATATCACGTGGGCAAGAAGTAAGAACAACTAAATAATAATAACACTGCGTGTATACCAAGATCTAAACTATTGTATGCTACATGTAATATCATGGTTTTTCATCACTTTATTATTCGTGTTATCACACAATATATATTTATATCTATTTTTATTTAACATTATAAACAAGTTGCTACAAAAGTACGTTCGTACCTACTATTATATAATTCTGTGACCGAAATTAGGTACAAAACGTGTAAAAAAAGTTATTAAAAAAACCGTCTTCCAAAACCGCTATAGTCGACGCATTTTAAACTGAGTCGTCGAGTTATCTGTCTGTTTCGCTCGCACTTACAGGTCGTTGATAAGTGCGAGCGAAACAGACAGATAATTCGACGACTCAGTTTAAAATGCGTCGACTATACAAAGCAAAAAATAACTTTTGTTTCTACACGTGTATGTATGTTGAAGTCGGGCGAGCTTCGCTTTGATTTCTAGTTTCTTTTATTAAGCTCGCCCGACTTCATACATGCAAGAGGAGAGATTTGTTTGTTTATTGGAATCGATATAATTCACCATTAGAAAGCTACTTTATTCAGGACTATAGGTTAATAAATCCTAATCCTAATCCATACTAATATTATAATGCGAAAGTGTGTCTGTCTGTCTGCTAGCTTTTCACGGCTCGACCGTTCAACAGATTTTGACGAAATTTGGTACAGAGGTAGCTTGCAATCCGGGGAAAGGACGTAGGTTACTTTTTATACCGGAAAATTTAAGAGTTTCCACAGGATTTTTAAAAACCTAAATCCACGCGTACGAAATCGCGGGCATCAGCTAGTAATACCTATTATAAATGTGAAAGTGTGGATGTTTGGATGTTCGGATGTTTGGATGTTTGGATGTTTATTACTGAATCACGCAAAAACAGCTGAACGGATTTGGATGAAATTTGGAACAGAGATAGATTATACCCTGGATTAACACATATGCTACTTTTTCCCGGAAAATCAAAGAATGTAAATCCACGCGGACGAAGTCGCGGGCATCAGTTAGTTACATATATACCACGGACGAAGTGACGGGTAAAAGCTAGCCATAAATAAAACGAGCTTGGACTGTAATATGGTTATCTCAAATAGTTATAGTTTTAAATATAATCATAGTTTGATAGTTATAATATTATAGTGTTTAAAAATGATGGAGGTTACAAAATCTGTATAGGTAGAGCCGAACAACTAGCAAGTAAGGCCCAGCGCCCACTGACGGTACGGCATGGCGCGGCTCGGCACGGCACGGGATCGTTTGGCATCACTATACGCAAACGCACATTTACAGCCGTGGTATCCTCAGGCATGCCGCAGCGTTCCTAGGCACGCTCGAGCCGAAACTTACTTATTTATTTTGCTCGCTCCAGTCATAATTATTCAACTTCAAAATAGAATAAACATTTGTACGTGTGTGCTGGTATAATGGTAGATTGGGATCTACGGCTCACAGCAGTTCTTGCTCTTGTTCTTGCGGGGCAACCGTGTACCCGGCCTCAGTTCAGCATCCCGGAGGCTGCTGAAAAATTCCAGGGGACGCCGCGGCATCCCAAAGGCTGGCGGAGGATCCCGACGGCTTCCGACATGTCATGCCTAAGCATACTGTAACCTTATTTTTGTACGTAGGATGATCATCATTGAAATTTCAATTTGGTCATACTATTTAATTGTATTTCTGTTCATCGCATAAAACCGCCTGCCGTGCCGTGCCGTCAGTGAGCATAGGCCCAAACAGCAATTTATATTATTATCTACTACAGTAAACTCAGTTTTCCGCTAGAGATGCGCTTTGAACCGTTAAATGAAGAAGCTCGTACCCGTTTGCTGGTCCCGGTTGTCGAGTTCACGTGAACTATTT
This sequence comes from Maniola hyperantus, assembly GCF_902806685.2. Taxonomy (NCBI): domain Eukaryota; kingdom Metazoa; phylum Arthropoda; class Insecta; order Lepidoptera; family Nymphalidae; genus Maniola; species Maniola hyperantus. Next base: position 11,552,018 of record NC_048539.1, on the reverse strand, counting down.
CATTGTTAAATGGTTTTAAGTAAATTACACTTCAATTTTCCTCTAGTAAAACCCTTGTTGTTCTGCTTTAGTAGCGGGAAATCGAGGTGTTATTAATACCGACCCATTTGAATGAAGTTCATATGAAAATTTATGGAAGTATTAATTTTTCACTGTTTTATTTCGGGGTATATTCTATCTAGAATATAAAAATGAATCACTAAATGTGTTGGTCATCGCGAATTTCGAGAACAGCTGAATAGATTTCGTTAATTCTTTTTTTATTATAGGTATTCCTTGAAGTACGAGGATGATTCATACGAAGAGAAAAATTTAAAAAATTTGAATCGTCTGTTAGGCGGAACGAAGCTCGCCAGGGCAGCTAGTTATGTATATTTTAGGTATAAAGTATTAAGTAGGCTTTATGGTACTGAATTACTGAATAAATGTATGATTTATTTATTAAAATGCAGGTACAATAGGTTGAAATCACTTTCCATCAGGTGTGATTGCGGTCAAGCGTTTGCCTATAATGAATAAAAAATAAATAAAAAAAATGAGCCTTAATTATACATTTTACCAAGACTGGTGTTAAATATTAGGTACCTTTATTATGTATAAAAATATTTACAAAACCGTGGTAGAATAAAAAAGAAAAAGGAATCTTACTGCGCATAAGTCTCCTAAAATATTAACTAAAGTTCAGGGGCAAAGAGTGCCGCGGGCAATCTAGAGTTTTTTACTTTTGTAATTTGTATGTCTCTAGGTGAGATTGAAGTTTGAACTTTAATTAAGTATAAGGGGCTTTTGCGCAGTAGATTTTTTTAATAATTTAGTACATTTTGTATAATAGTCTGCATTGATGTTTCACTAAATCTGCTTGGCGGTAAACTCACGCTCCTTTACCACTCCCATACATTTATTCATTTAAATACCCTTACCTATTTCTTTAGTAACGGAACCTGAAAAAAAACCAATAAAGTCAGTGCTAAGTATTCCGGTAAATGGTTGACATTTTTTTGGCTGGTAAAATTTAGATGCTCTTGTAAGTAGGCAAATTGTTGTAGAGTTTGCAATTTTCAAAGTCATTCATACATTGCTTTTTCAAGCGAGCAATGTAATATTTTGTCTTAGGCATGTAATGTAGGTCCTAAAAAACATTACCGCTAATGGAGTAAACGATTCCTCAGAGAGCCAAAAAGGAAAGTAAACTAAAATTCACTTTAATAATAGCGTAGCTCTGGAGAATTTCAAATATTTATATGTATATAACAACTAACTAAAATTTATTTACACAAAACTACATCACATTATATACCTTGGCTATATGGTCTCCTATGCTTAAAAAAGATCACTAAATGTGGAAACTGACTCCAGACCTTAAATCAAATTAAATACACACTAAAGTAATACAACATTTTATTCAGTCTTATCAACGTTAAACCCCCACATGTTACTGCCATCACCTGTTCTCTTCGCCCTCGCTTGAACAACGGCATCGGGGACCGTTTTGAGATCATAGGCCCAACCGATCCACGCGAAGAAGTCTATGAACTTAGTGCTCACGTTCAACCAATTATTGCCTAGCTCGGCTGTTCGGTAATCCCATGGAAACGCATGATGGTAGTTATGGAAACCCTCGCCAAACGCTACCCAAGATACAAAAAGATTCTGAGCCGGTTTTATATACTTGTCATAAGCTTTATTTCCCCATAAATGAGCAGCGCTGTTGACGAAGAATGTTATGTGGAGGTTGAAAACGTAACGCATTATGGCGATATTCCATGCGGTGTTGAGGGTTTCTCCGAAGAAGTACATGGGGATGAGGGTTGGTAGAGCGAAGCAGATAGTTCCTATTACTGGAATGGCGTACCTGGAAGTTGGATAAGATTTTAACATTATGCATTTGCGTAATTTTTCCTATTTCTTGTCAATAGCGCATTATTAAGTAAAGAACATCAAACGTAATTTAAAATGGACTGAAATTGTAGTAAGTTATACTGTAATCAGTTTTGCACTACTATACTGAAGATAACATTATTAAAACTCATTTAAAAAGTGTGATTTGTTTTTGGATCCTCACTTTTTTTGAAAACTAAGCACGGGGTTGGCGTGTATATCGGACATGTCGAGAAATTTTCCTCTGCGTATCAGCTCTGGATGCTTCTTGACCAGTAGCCACCCCATATGCGAGTAGAAAAAACCACGCGTCGCATTGTGAGGATCGGCATCCGTATCGCTGTACCTGTAATTTTTGTTTATTATCTTTAGTTGCTCACTAAAATCGCTATCTACCACCCATGTGCCTTTCTAGATTTTTTATAGCAAAGTAGGCTTGCGCTTGACGACAATAATTAAGCTTAATATAACCATGGCGATAAGGTCTTGGTTGGAGCACGCTTGCCTAGAAGATGCCTCTCACTCTTGCCTTGAAGATATTTAAGTTATACGTAGCAAAAAACACGGATTCCGGAAGAGTATTCCACACCTTTGAGCAATAACATTTCGTGCTCCTCATTTTCCCGAAATCGCTTTCAGTAGGTTCTGTTAGGTGTTAGGTACTGGGTAGGGTAGGTTAGGTTAGGTTAGGTTCTAGGTAACTGCACTAGGTTCTATCATTAGCACATATCCCAACTAGACTAGAAAATTGGCCAAGTGAGAGTCGGACTCACGCACGAGGGGTTCCGTACCATCCATATCCATACTTCCATACTAATGTTATAAATGCCAAAGTGTGTGACTGTGATCTGTCTGACTGTCTGTATGTCTGCTAGCTGTTCACGGCTCAACAGTTTAACTGATTTTGATGAAATTTGGTATAGAGTTAGCTTACATACCGGGGAAGGACATAGGCTACTTTTTATCCCGGAAAATCAAAGAGTTGCCCGCGAACGAAGTCGTCTAGCTATCTATAAATACTAGCAAAAAACACATTTGTTGGGAGCCCCCTTAAGTATTTATTTTATTCTGTTTTTAGTATTTGTTGTTATAGCGGCAACATAATTAAATACATCATCTGTGAAAATTTCAACTGTCTAACTATTACGGACAGACAGACGGACAGACAGACGGACGGATAGCGGAGTCTTAGTAATAGGGTCCCGTTTTACCCTTTGGGTATGGAAGCCTAAAAACGAACTCCATAGATTTTTGCATGATAGGTACGTTATTTTGTATGTCGCTAATATTTGGTTGTTACTCATAAAACCTCACCTGTGGTGCATGCGATGCTCCCGCACCCAATGTATCGCCGTGTTTTGGAATGCTAATGAATTCATCACCATCAGTATGATTTGTAATGGCATTTTCGCTTTATATGCTCTGTGGGTCCACAGCCTATGGGCTCCCGCTGTGACACCTATGGCTGCCAGCATGAATAATATGTGATCTGTAGAAAGAATGTGTCAGGTCTATCATCATCATCATCAACCGATAGACGTTCACTGCTGGACATAGACCTCTTGTAGGGACTTTCACGGTCTTTCAAGCCACGGTCTTGCCGCCTGAATCCTCATTATCATTATATAAGGAGAAAATTGATTCAGAAATCTATTTTATAATTAGGTAAGTACTATTTATAACTACCCATATTATATATGCGAAAGTGTGTTTGTTTGTTATTTTATTGGTTTGTCCTTCAATCACATCGCAACGGAGCAACGGATTGACGTGATTTTTAGGGTTCCGTACCTCAAAAGGAAAAACGGAACCCTTATAGGATCACGTTGTTGTCTGTCTGTCTGTCCGTCTGTCTGTCTGTCCGTCTGTCTGTCTGTCCGTCTGTCTGTCTGTCAAGAAACCTACAGGGTACTTCCCGTTGACCTAGAATCATGAAATTTGGCAGAAAGGTGGGTCTTATAGCTGGCATTAGGGAAAAAAATTTGAAAACCGTGAATTTGTGGTTACATCACACAAAAAATTAATTTGTGGTCATAAACTAATAATTAGTATTTTCAATTTTCGAAGTAAGATAACTATATCAAGTGGGGTATCATATGAAAGGTCTTCACCTGTGCATTCTAAAACTGATTTTTATTTATTTTTATGCATCATAGTTTTTGAGTTACCATGCAAAATGTCGAAAAAATACGACTGAATTACGGAACCCTCGTTTCGCGAGCCTGACTCGCACTTGGCCGGTTTTTAAAAACCTAAATCCACGCGGACGAAGTCGCGGGCATCAGCTAGTTTAATATTATTATAACATAGCATATAATATCGCTAATGTAATCAGTACTTACTGAACATCAATGTCTTCCATGTAGCGACGGTACAAGCTAGATAGAGTCCATATAGAGCAGCTACATGCGCATAGAAAAATGTTACCAAATTAGGGTATATTATGTCGTATTTTCTGGGAGCTGCTTGCGGGGCGACAAGTTTCGGGAATTCATCTTCAGTTTCTGTGATAGTGGGTTGTGTATGCGAGAAGGGAGCCATTGTATCTATAATAATCACAGAAACATTGTATTAAAAAGTTATTAGCTACCATGGTTTCGCTCAGGCGGAAATTTTGAAAATCTTTTTAAGTGAGAGTGTACGTTATAAACCGGTATGCAAAATAACGGTTTCTAAATCCAGTGGTTTGAGGTGTGTTTTCTTTCGTACTTACTTGTAAAAGAAATATACCTAATAGTTAAAAAAATAGAATATAATAGTTTAGAAAATATAATAATTCATAAAATATTTAATATTATCCGTCAATCTTAATAAACTGCTATGTTTAGGATTTAAACCAAAATCGTATGACTAATTAAATTAAATAAAATAAAAAATTACCTACCTTTGAGGTTACAGACGACACGATGTAACTCTAAGTTATTGCGTAAGCACCCGTCAACTAAAAAGATTGTGAAACCTTTGAAAACATTTGGTTCTTTTGAATATTTGAATTTGATTATTTTTATTTAGTCATCAAGGACCTACGGGTCAGATACATACGTACTTTCAGCCAGGGCCGGCTTAGGTTAGCAGTCCCCGCGGTGTAAGATTCCATTTTTGCGCCTCCCAGGCTCCTAATTTACATTTTTTCACAATTTATTTTATATTAGATATCCTATTAAATATACCTTAAGAACTTAGACATCTGAACGATTATTTTTCATAACATTGAAAATATATAATTGGATATAACTATCACACAAGCGGGATCGAAGCGAGCGTGAAATTTTTATGATTCCTATACAGAATAGAATAAAATTTATGAATTAAAAGCTTGAGTTAAAATATTAAAATAAAGATGTATAATTTTCTATACATAATACCAGTTATGATTGTTACAATAATGATTTTATAAAAAAATTGTATATAATCTTAAGAAGTTAGGAACTTATTTACTCTATTTTTCGTAATATTTAAAAATACATATTATATATATATATATATATATATATATATATATATATATATATATATATATATATATATATAATATATAATGAACGGTTACTTAGAACTTTTTGTTAATGCAATGAAATTCTTATTTTAGGTTAGTCTGCCACGCTGGCCCAATGCGGGTTGGCAGACTTCACACACCTTTGAGAACACGGAGAACCCTCAGATATGCAAGTTTCCTCACCATGAAGTTTGGATCATGGTGGTTTTGGGAGATAGCAGGTAATACCTAATAATTTAAAATAATAAAAAAATAGATTTTATACTTTGACGTAAGATTTTATAAGTGGTCTTTTTTACCAGTTATCTGCCGTATCATAGTCGCTGATCGTTACTCCCTGTGTTGGGGACAATAAACAGAGAAACTTTCAGCTTTTTATAAAGTAATGAAAGTCTGGCACGCGCTGGCTCTTAGTCCTTTAATCGAATATCCTTTTTTTATACCCTGTAAAAAATTAAATAATAATCGAACACTTCTAAATTACCCAAGGCTGTAGACTCCCTATCAACTGCCTGAGCATGACTGCTCTATGCATAATATGTGATCTTCAAGCCAAATGTACTAAGTAATCAACCAATCCACATTATATTATAAATGCGAAAGTATATCTGTCTGTCTGCTGGCTTTTCAGGGCCCACATTTTTAATCATTTTTAGCGATATTTATTTAGTACACATACATATAGCTTGAACCCCGGGAAGAACAGGCTATTTTGTACCTGAAAAGTCAATGAGTTTCAATCCCGTAAGATTTAAACTCTTTAATTTTTAGGGACAAAAATAGACTATGTTTTATAAGAATCTCTTAAAAAAACCTAAATCCATGTGGACGAAGTCACGGGCATCAACTATTTGGTACAAAAGTAGCTTGCGCCCTACAGACGGACAATAGGCTAGTTTAATATCCCGGAAAATCGAGAGTTCTCACGGGATTTAAAAAACTAAACCCAAGCGGACCAAGTCGCGGACATCATCTAGTAATTTATATTTTGGTATTTCTTACCACCATACCTGATTATATCCTATATAATCACATACCTACCTTATAAAAATTAGCATTAATTTGGAACCCTGTGATTAAGAACTTCTAATTCGATTTTGAAGTTTTTTAGGGTTCCGTACCTCAAAAGGAAAAACGAAACCCTTATAGGATCACTTTGTTGTTGTCTGTCTGTCTGTCAGTCAAGAAACCTACAGGGTACTTCCCGTTGACCTAGAATCATGAAATTTGGTAGGTAGGTGGGTCCTATAGCTGGTATTAGGGGAAAAATCTGAAAACCGTGAATTTGTGGTTACATTACACAAAAAAACTAAATTGTGGTTATAAACTAATAATTAGTATTTTCAATTTTAGAAGTTAGATAACTATATCAAGTGGGATATCATATGAAAGGGCTTCACCTGTGCATTCTAAAACAGATTTTTATTAATTATTATGTATCATAGTTTTTCAATTATCGTGCAAAATGTCGAAAAAATACGACTGTAGTACGGAACCCTCGTTGCGCGAGCCTGACTCGCACTTGGCCGGTTTTTTTGTCGATATGTTAACTACGATTTTTTGTTTTAGACGTTACGTTAGCTAATTATTTAGATTTAAACGATCGATACCTAAAAAGTATATTTATTTAGTTTGTTCTATGACGTCTGTAAAAGAAATCACTAAATAATTACAATGCGTAGTAACTATAAAGTTGATCGCACGCTAGAGACGAGCAGCGCCGCCGCCCGCACGCATCGCATTTTTCAAATCTTAGATCAACCTTTACGGGGTTTATGTAAACATAACTAGAGCTTACTTATTACATCATCAACAGCCATATCCATTCAACTCTTTTTTTGGGCTCCATATAAGCATATTTTTTGAATCAGCATTGCTCCATAACGCAACCAAATGTTTTTACATTATTTGCATGGGTAAGGCTAGCATTTACTTTCTACATGAGCAACAGCCATTTTTTTTCGTCGTTTTTATTTTTGCATGTACTTTGGAAGGGCATAGCTCGAAAACGCAACCGAATCGTGATCAGTCCTTATACGGCATGAGCACAACTAGTACTTACTTTCTATACCATCACCAGCCATATCCATATCATGTAATTTTTGGTAACGATCACTCATCTTTGAGGCGCCATAACTACTTATCAGCACACAACAACCACTCAGGGCCGGCAGAGTAACATATTTAGCTTCAGAGAGTTGCCCTCTACCCTCTGAACTCAACAAAATCCATATCGGTGATGGTCACCAAATTTGTTGTGACCCGCCGGACCACTATAATTGATGGTTGTAGTAGTACTGGAATAGTTTGTGATCTGTTTTTAATGATTGTGAATGTTGTTACAATTTACGGTTGGCATATCTAGTAAAATAAAATTAAAAAAAATAAAACGCACAGCTAGTTACGTACAAAGGCCGTACAGATCTGGCGAAGACTATACAGTCAATAAATATTGTGATCCACAGCTATTTATTCCATATCGTGATATTTATACATAGAGCGTGTAAACTAGAGTATTGACGGATCGCAATATCATCATCATCATGATCAACCCATTACCGGCTCACTACAGAGCACGGGTCTCCTCTCAGAGAGAGAGAAGGGTTTGGCCATAGTCTACCACGCTGGCCATGTGCGGATTGGTAGACTTCACACACCTTTGAGAACATTATGGAGAACTCTCAGGCATGCAGGTTTTCTCACGATGTTTTCCTTCACCGTTAAAACAAGTGATATTTAATTAATTAAAACGCATATAATTCCGAAAATCCGATCGAACTCCCGACCTCCGATTAGAAGGCGGACGTCCTAACCACTAGCCTATCACAGCTTCGCAATATGGATCACAGGATTTTTAGATTTCTGAATTCCGGATTGTCATTCCACGGATAGTGATAATTATTGAACGTATAGCCTTCGCCTTAGGTATATAAGTATCGCTTAAAATATGTGATCAAAAATTACAAACAAATTTGTTAAAAAAACATAATTTGTTGTTGAATAAATTACTTTACAAACTACTATGTAGGTATACTTACCAAAAATGTGCCACGATACCAATTAAAACTACCTACTGGCCCTCAAGGTGTAACATGTGTAGAGTCAGTACTCAGTAGGTACCTAAGTACTTGTATCTGCTAAGACCTTGCAAAGGGAGGTATTACCTACCTAGTTGGTAACTAGTAATAATAATAATCAATTATGAACCATGTTTTGTAAGTACAAGGGTTCTGTTCTAACCAGTTATCTATGGGTAAGTTATTATGGTATGTGTTGAGTAAGTGTGTTATTTATACGATTATCTATGGTAGATACGAGACAGGTTGAAATGGCAATCGGGGAAGAAACGCACTGTACACTCGCATAGCCCCCCCCGGTGCGGGCAAGCGCGGCTGACGTATGGGTGTGTGTGCCTCATACCCCGTTTGCCATCTTGACCTTTCGGCTACTTTATAAGAATAAATAAATTCTCTCTCTAGAGGGTCCGCGATTACGTCGTCCTCCCGTTTTCGATCCGCCGCCTCCTTCTGGGTCATCACCTCCTCGCAGAAGGAGGCGACGGCGTTCCAAGACTCGCTGCTCACCATGGCATGAACGACAGCGGGCAACGAAAGGTCGGGCCCCATTTCAGTCACGAGTGCGGCGCGCTGGGTTGACCACTCTACGCTACGCATGACTCCATCGTGTGCTGTGCCGAGACTAACGCGTGGCCGCACTCGAGGCACACCTCGGTGGGCTCTCTTTTCGCAACCCTGCGCGGATACCTCCCGAAACAACCGTGCCCCGAGAGGATCTACACGAGGTGGAAAGAGACAGCGCCGTGCTTCCGCCTTCCAGCCCATCCAGAGCTCAAGGATTAGCCGGATTGCCTCGATTGTACGATGGCCGGCCGTGTCGGCGCTAGAAGCCTACGACCGACAAGATCGGCCTTCGCCAACTGCCGCCACGTGCGATTCTGCGCTGGCGCAGGGTGTTCCTCATTTTATACCTAAACAGTCCCACACCAGGCTGGTTTAGGTGCTTCCATCTTAGACTGCATCGTCAATGACAACGAATTAAAAACAAATTTTGTTATTACAACATTATAATATCATTTAGATAATCTGCACATCATCGTATAAGTACATATACTTATTTACATATTATTGTTACAATCTCTATCATGGACAAATCAAGATTATAATTTATAAATCTATGTATGTTTAACATATTGAATGTGTAATCTGCAATTATCTGCCACGGATAAATCACGATTATAATGATTTATGCTTTACATAATATATTATAATAGAGAGCCTGGAAAGATACAAATAATAGGTATAAGTATTATGAGGTGCAGGCAAACAAAATTGTGTAAATGCTTGAAATAAAATATTACAACGAAAAAAACTGAATAAACGCGTCTGAAACTGTAGGTAGTTATACCGTTTTGATTGAAATCATAAACTTAGTACTCAATTTCAATACAATTTTAGGCCGTTTTATTTCAATTCATGAAATGATTTGAATTCAGTGGGCCAATAAAACGTCCGGATTAAAGAAAAAAAAAGTAATGATCAGAATAATTGTAATCGCACTGTTTGGTTCACCAACTCCTTAATTTATATCTAAAAGATTCTAATTATTATATTATTATATTTACTAACGAGTCTGGAAAGATACTTACGAGTTACGAATAATGTATACCTAACAGCTAAATAACTAATTGCAATTATAAATCTTAAAACGGGCTATTAGGCTAGAACATCGAATAGAATGTGGTTTAACTCTGACTTTAACAAACGGTGCTTGTTGTTCACTTTAATTAAACATTTACAGCAGACCACAAAGGCCAAGTTAAAATGTTCATTTTACTCTACCAATTACCTACCTGAATTTAAACGAAGTACATGTTATTTGTTCGCTTTAGGCAAAAAGTTCATGAAGAAACAGTTGTTACTACTTATTTTGCTTTGCAGTATAATTTCATACTAGCTGATGCTCGCGACGCGACGTCCGCATGGATTTAGGTTTTGAAAAACGCGTGGAAACTATTTGATTTTCCGAGAGAAAACGAAGCATATGCAATTAGAGGTTTTTAATTATAGCCACGAAAAACTCCGTTGTGACGTTGCTCTGTGGTGACGTGATTGAAGGACAAACCAACGAACCAATAAAGCAATGAACCTTTAAGTACCTATAAAAAATCACGTTGATCCGTTGCTCCGTTGCGACCTGAAATACAAACAAACTTCACACAACAACACTTTCGCATTTATAATGTTATGTTTATAATATGGGTAGTGAGCATGCATGGATAATTAGATGATCAAAAGATTTTAGGATAATTTTACCATTTTCTCTACAAAGAGAGTGTAGTAACATAATACGTTCGCTACATTACCTCAATCAAATTAATGACCTGACCGTTGCTTACTAAGTGTTTTCGTCGAGTTTACTCATCCCTTATTCCCACGTTTACAGTTAACGAGCCATTCAGAAAATGTACCCCAAATCACTTCAGTTGTGCTTATTTTAAATTTTTTCCATACAGGAGCAAAAAAATTATAAACAATGAACCAAACGCTTAATTTGATATAACCCACTGAAACCACCGAGGAGAAATCCAAATGGTCTCTGGCTGAAACAACTCAAACCTGTATGGTGTAACATGCAGCATGCGATAGGCACCGCTCGCCCTCCCACTGCACCACCAGTTGCACCACACAGATTCAATTTGTTTCAGCGGATTATAGGAAATTAAGCTTTTGGTTAATTGTATATTATCATACCCACAACGCGCTGAGCTATGTGTAACTCTGATTCTCCTACTGATCTCCTCAAACTATGCAAGCATAGATCCATCGCCCGCTGAGTGACTCAGTGCTTTCTTATGAGATCCAAGCGACCATGTCTCCATAATTGTCATCACTGGCAACACGCACTGTTGGAAGAGTGATAATAATATATTAAATAGGTTTAACTCTAATGAGGTCAAATGTTTAATAAAGCTATGACAAAGCATAATATTATGAGCCGTGAATGAGAGGGATTAATAAATCCAATCGTGCGATGTTAATGAGATTGATTATTACTTGGAGATAATCTTATTGGATTAAACGGCTTAGGAAAGAAAATGTTTTTATTAGTCCGCTCCAGTTATTTTGTAAGAGAAATATTTCAAATTCAATGGATATCAGACCCATTGTAGTGGGGTAGGGTAGGGAAACTGTAAGTTTTACTCAACGTAAGTTAATAACTTGTTAACAATTATTTAAGCTAAACATGCGAAGCGGGGCGGGGCGCTAGTTATGAAATAAATAAAGTGAAATATTATAAGTATTTATGGTAAAAAAAACCAGAAAATAGATTTATTTCCAACACACTTAGAATTAGTTAATAAACTATTGTTTGTACATTGTCAGCTAGACAGACTTGGTTGCGTAACATCAGAGAGTGAATTTAGAAATCATGAGTGCTGCTCAACTGCAGTGTAGTAAGGGATAATCATCATCAATGACGATGCAGCCCTTTGTGAACCTGAACCGGCTCTGCTGGCCACTGCTGGACATAGGCCTTGCCAAGAGCGCGCCACCAAACACGGTCCTCAGCCTTCCTCATCCACCCGCTCCCCACCACCTTCTTCAGGTCGTCGGTCCAGCGTACGTACAGACAATTAAAACGAATTAATTTTCTATTTAAAGTTAACCTACCTACTAGTAAACATACCCACTACTTACCGTCATGCATTAATATATTTCATGCTCTATAATGCATAAAGCATAAAGAGCTCATTGTGCTCAACACTTAAAATAACTTGAAAAACTTTCAGAAAAAGTAGTGTATTTTTTACTAGAAAATAATCTGAATAATCGTTTGTTCGCCAATAAACTCTACTTTACTTAACGAAGTTGGAAAGTTTAACGAATAAGAGAGGACTAATTAACCGAAAATGCAGTTCGAACTCTCGGGTTCAGCTAATTCCAGTTTTTATCTAGTTTAATTAAAAAGCTCTTATAGAACGAAAGTTCATGTATCAACTTAAGACTTTAATCCGAGTCTTGGTATGATTCAGTGATAGAGGCGTGTTTTTCGAGCAGGTTTCGGATTTGCAGTTACCGCGGGTCGTATCGCCGATTCCTGATTTCCTTGTTTAATAAGTAAAAGGTAAATAGCGGGTAAATACCTACCACGATTAATACACGATTACTTTAAATTGACAACGATTATTTTACTAAATAAATTATCGATCTTTAGATTTTCGACCCAGCTGTATTAGTCGTCACGAACATAGACAGCCAAATAGAAAGACAAACATTAATTTTAACGTTAGATATTAGTTTAGTTGTGTCTTCATAGATTTTAACAGGAGTTAATTGGCGCTAATTCTGTTGTACTCTAACCTAAACCTAAACTAAATTTTAGATTCTTTAATTTTAGGATTTCTATTTCTAAACTGCATTCGCTTTTTTGCTTCAACTAAATTTAAACAACCTAAATGGCCGTCTAAAATGACGTTTGAATTGAATAGTAAGTGTTGCTATTTAAGATAACAAGAACTGCACTAAATTTGTGTTTGATTTTCCCCTTTAATCTTAAAACTATTTTTTGCGAAAAATATCGAACGATGTTACTTGAAATACAAAAATAATAACTTTACTTGATTTATTTAGGTCGAATCACAATAAAAGTGTCGAAAATTGAAGTTTTGTTCATTTTATCGTGTGAAGTAGGCTTAAGTCTTTGATCAAAAGTGCTAGAACCCAGAGCCGTAAAACTAGTTAAAAAAACAGATCTATTATTTTTGTTGCAAATATAATTTCTAACCTAATTTCTTTATGTTTTGTGGTTAAAGAATCTTAGTTTTTGTTACAAAACTTTGTGAAAATAGTGGTTATGTGCATAAAATAGATAAAAGCAAAGAATTTTGCTTGGAATCTTACCTACCTACCTTACCTTGAAATCACCGAGGTACCTAATTGTCAAACTCTTGCTAGGAAATCAATGCAAACAGATGAAAAGCAATCATCCTAAATAACTGACTGCCACAGAGTACATTGAATATACAGGTAAAGGAATATACAGCGAGGAAGTTCTGAAACTTGGCGGTATACTTACAAATCTGGCGTGCAAGGACGTGGAACGAGGTATCCATGAATTCTGCTATGAATTCAACAAACTAAGGCGGTAATGTGATTTAAGGCATGAAAGTACCTACAAGATCAAGATTGAATGTATACCTACGTGTATAATAATAATAATAACAGGTAACAGCTGGTATCGTCATAATGATCAACTCATTGCCAGCTCACCTCTCAAAATGTAGTTTGGCCATAGTCCACCACTCTGTCCAAGTGCAGATTGACAGACTTCACACACCTTTGAGAACACTATGGAGAACTCTCAGGCATGTAGGTTTCCTCACAATGTTTTCCTTCACGGTTAAAGAAAGTGATACTTAATTGCTTATTAAACAGCTAGTACATATTATAATATAGCAAAAAATGGAAGTGTAGCATACCTATATAAAAATAATAATTACAGGCAACAGTTAGTATCATCACACGATCAACTCATTGCCGGCTGACTACTGAGCAGGGGACTCCTCTCAAAACGGGAAGAGTTTGGCCATTGTCCACCACTCTGGCCGAGTGCACATTGACAGATTTCACACACCTTTGAGAACACTATGGAGAACTCTCAGGCATTTAGGTTTCCTCACAATGGTTTGGTTCACCGTTAAAGAAAGTGATGCTTAATTGCATAGTAAACAGCTAGTATGCATAGCAAAAAATTGAAGTGTAGGATACATTACACCTTTCAACACATCATCATAACAAACTTTCAACGTTGATAATTTTTATTTCAGCCCATTTCATGAAACCAAGTATATGGAGTCTGCGAGTTAAAAAGATGTTCCGTCACTCATCTACCAAAAATGAACAGTTGTTTCCTAAACTTAATTTTTATTTAAATGTTATTGAAATAAATATTAATTATGTACAGTACAGAATGAAACATATGTATATATTTTATTATTTTATTTAATAAAAGTAATTGTTAATTAAGTATCTGATTGAAGTTTTCTTGCTTTTGTTAGGAAATTCTTGCCTTCATCATACTGAGCAGCTGTAGTATGACTTAGTTGTACTAGTACTACCTGAAAAATGAAATTTATAATCTATAGGTATAAATAGTTCAAAATTAGTTTTCAGTCCCTATTTATATCAATTTCAATGCAGTCTTCACCATAACAATAATTATAAAATCATTTTTTGAGGTTTGCATATTCTTTGGCTAAAATCTATAGAGTACTTATACTTTGAATTAGCTCAGACTAGACATAGTTAAAACATAATACTTTAAGCACAGATATGTATAGAGAGCATACTTTGACTTTGCTCTGACGTAAGTTTCAGTTAAAACGAGACAGATTTATGCCAATGATATAACTCTGTCTCTTTTATCAGTATCTTAAGTCTATGCAAAGTCAGAGATCTATAGATTTCAAACTAAATAAAGGTTGAGTCTATAGATTTCTGTATTAATTTGTAGAATTATAGGAATGTGTAGAAAACTTTAGTCCGTTTTCAATAAAATAGATCTAGAAAAGATAAAAGAAATCAAATTATTTTTTGACGTTATTTCTCTTCTAACTATGGGTTCCATACCTCAAAAGGAACCATTATAGTATCACTTTAGGTACTAGAAGTACCCTATATACTTCTTGTGACCTAAAGGCAGGTAGCTAGGTCAGTACATCATCATCATCATCATCATTATCAATCCATCGCCGGGTCACTACTACTGAGCACGGGTCACCTCTCCGAATAAGGTGTTTTGGCCATAATCTACCACACTGACCAAGTGCGGATTGGCAGACTTCACACATTTTTGAGGATGTTATGGAGAAGTCCTAGCTTTTCTCTCTCTCTTCCGTACATATTATGTAAATGTAAAAATATAAACTGACTGACTGACATCAGCATATAAGCTGCTGACTCCTGAGTCTAGTAATTTATTAAGCTGCTGAGTTTAAAAACTTGAGAATTTGCATGTAAGGAACGTTTACTTTAAGTACCTATATAGACCACTACGACATAATTTTCAGATACTTACATAGGTACTTATTCCACCCGAACAAAGCTGGGGCAGGTACAACTCAGGCAGGTCAGCTAGTTAACCTGAAATGTGATACCCATATGGGTATGGGTATACCTATATAGGTAAACTCAACAAGATCCTATCATGATATGTTTAGGAATTACAAGATGTATCTACTAGGTACTTCTCAACTAAAACTTATCAGATGATTAAAGTGAACCCAGGCTATGTCAGTTAGTTGTAGTTATCTATACTGTACTGTAGCTAGTATAAGTACCTACTTATGCATGTAATAGGTAGTCTTTCAAGCAGGTATCTACTGAGTTGAAAATAAAGAAGTAACTGGGTACTACTCAAGTACTTAGTTCAATACTAGGGGTATGTAAGTATAAGACATAACTAAATGTAAAATCTGTTAATTTAGCCTATAAATAAACCTTTAGGTGAACTCATTAAGATTTTAGAACTTAAACTTTATTATAAGTACCTACTCTACCACCACACTTATTCTGCTTTATTTTTGATATGTTTAGCAATAAGTAGTAGGTAGTAGGAATTAATCTCATTGATAATGATAACAAGGCATCAAGTTTTACCTTGGCATACCTAATTGGCAAAGATTTATGTTCACACTAATATTTAGGTAGCTACCTATGCAAGTTTTTGTCTCTGGGTATGTTCCTTTATGCATCTAACCTAGTTGGGCACAGAGATTTTTCACAAGGACACATACTAGTGAAGGATATACTTATAGGCTACTTTTATTAGGTAGGTAGGTAAGCTAAGTACCTACAGAAAAGTATCCTAGTCCCACAGGATTTTCGAACAGCTGCCACTTGCTAGTTAAGAAATAAGGAGACTTAAGGATCTTAGGTTTGCCTTGCTGAAGCCGCCAGGATGTCTGTGGAGGTGTCTGATACTCTTAGACAACAAAGTAGATAACCAACCTAATTATTTTTTGTGAATTAACGACGAGCCAGAGAAACCACGTATATTTCCATTTTATAAAGTTTAAATTAAATTAAAACACTTAAAAGACACTTTTTTTTATCTTAAATATAACAATTCTAAACTCAAATAAAAATATTTCTTTCAAAACACGTCCATTTTGCCATTTAAGCAGACTCTTTAAATTTAGTGGGCACCTCGCGAGGTCCACTCTAATTTTAGAAAATTTTAGGTTGACGTTTCTTAATTTAGGCATTTAGTTCGTGCAACAGAATAACTTTTGCTCTTTAAAATCTAAATTGAATAGTTTAGTGCTGTCAAATTCAATTTTAGGTTAGACCTGTCATTTAAGTGGGTTTTCAGAATAACACACCTTTCTAAGTCTAATATTAGACATTTTAAAATTAGAAAACCGCCTAGAGAATCGGCCCCAAATGGCTACCTAACACCTGATTTTCTTTACGAATTCTAGAGAAATGAAAAGTCTAGAGAAATGTTCTGGTAGGTAGAGCATTATTTCATACAAGTACCTGTATTATATCCCCCCATAAAATGGATTTTCACCATTATCATCTTTACAGCTCGCGATCATTAATCTCGTTAATTTACTTCGCGGATTCCGTCTGAGAAACCTAATCACTAGAGACCTTTTGTTTACAACTCGTGCCCTGTTTAATTGTCTTTTAAAGTGTTTACGAAAATAAAAGGACTTGGAGCTTAATTTATTTTTCACCAATGCTCGCCATGTTTTGCAATGCGACGCGCCAGCTACTTATTGAACGTTGATGCCATTAATACTTCTATTAATTTGTTAAAGTTTTATTTTTATAATAGTTTGCATCGACTTTGAAAGTACAATCTCAACTTTGGTACCATTGATGTTGGAAGGCCACAGAATATTTATTTTGCCATTTTGGATAGACGGTAGGTATTCAAGTATGCAGTCTGTCCAGTAGGTACGGTAAACTTTTGTCCATAACAGCTATGATCACAGGAGCATTCAACACTCTATGCAGAAGTTTGCATACTCTTGTATGCATGGAGAATTTGGGAAATGCAAATAGCAGAAACTACCTAGATGCTGTTGGCATGTTAAGATAAAGATTTTAAGAAAACTCTCCTCATACATCTACTTACTGTATTGAAGTTACGTGATTTCTAGAGAAGCGTAAAGCGCGTGTTACAAAAATAATGTAAAGTAATACATATCTGGTGTGGTAAGTACTCTCAGTTGACCAATTAGTTAAGACTTAAAACAAATGTGCCCCAGTGGACTGCATGGAGGCTTACCCACTACACTACACTGCCGCATACCTAGGTATATCAAGTCAGAAACACTTGAAATTGATATATATATAATATCTACAAGTAGGTATAATCCGTACAAAATGAGTTTTCACGCGTCATAATAACTATATGTGTCAACAAGTCAAAAGTACATTTGCTGTGATAGCCAAGTGGTCATAGGGATAGTATCTACTGTCTGCTATAACTAGATAATGTTGACATTACAGGGTTCGATGCGTAAAGTGCGGAAGCTTACTTAAAGTACAGGTTTCTTTTATAGTCGACTTCAGTAGGTTACCAAGGTTTACAGTAGGTACAAAATACAGGTTTTATGCTTACAAAAGGCTTAGCCGTTCATGTTCAAAGTTAAAATTTCCTTTAACTACCTGCCTTGCGCTTAGTGAAATTTTAGATAAAGTTAATGGAAGCTTTCTATTACTTAGTTGAGACATTGATGTCTTTCAAAATGAGCTCGGTAAGCTATTCACACTATCTATATATCTCAAAAATATCCGAAATATCTACAAAACTATTGTCAATATACATATGACTCGTCTTATATAATACCTAGAAAACAAAGAGCAAACAGCCCAGCTGTGCACGGCAGAATATTTGCCCTACAAACATTTTCTCAACTTGTAATCACCAGGCAAGTAGGTACGTTGTGATATTGATCGGCAACAGCGGGCCAGTGGAAGGAAATTAATATTATAACAGCTACTGTTCCATCCTTTTCCTTATTATCGATATTTCAAACACAATAAGTACATCTGCTTTCAAAAAACAATTGTCAGGATTCTTAACTGATGCTGCTGCTAAAGAGTATATTAAGTAAAAGTAACATGGGCATAATATACAATTTTGCTAGATAATGCCCGCGATTTCATCCTCGTGGATTAAGTTTTTTTAAATCCCGTGGAAACTTCAAATATTCCAGGATAAAAAGTAGCATAATATGATTATGTTATGGTGTAAGCTATCCCTGTACCGCATAGATGATGATGACACACACACGTTTCTATTGATTCCCTTTCTTGTCAGTCTGCTTGTTTGTTTGTCTATCTGATGCAAATTTTGTAATAGATTTTAAACTAACTTTCCGTTGAGTTAGACTCTAGAGAGGCTTGAAATTTTAAAAATAGTAAGAACTGGAACAGTGCAACATAAGCTTGCTTCCTTCTAATAAAAATACTTATTCAACAAATTATTATCTGAGTGTATTATTTCGAGAAACCTCAATCACTCAAGGCTTCAAAGCATCCCGAACGAGTACTTACTTTACATAATACATATTCGGAGAATGATTAATTTCGAGCAATATATTGCGATGAATCTCTTTTCCCCGTGTACTGTTTGTAATAAAAGGAAAATTAATTATGCTTCAGGCTGCTTTAACGCATTAGCTAAAAGAAAATTTAGTGTAAAATTTCCATTTTTAAGGAGCTCATAAATATTTAGCTTTGCTTTGAAAAAGCTTTAAGCTTTTTTACACCCATTCCACTAAATATAAACCATGTCATTTTTCTACCACTTCTTTTCTACTCTATACCTACTTATAGTAATAATGTCCTATAGCTAAAGTACATGACTTGTTCCGCGTTACTTTAGTTTTTTTTTAAATCGTGTGGGAAGTCTTTGATTCCTCATCACGATCAACCCATCGGCGGCCCATTAGTGTGCACGAGTCTCCTCTAAAAATGAAAAGGGTTTAGGCAACGCTGGCCAAGTGCGAATTGGTAGACTATTCTATTCACACACCTTTGAGAATATCATGGAGAAATCTCCGACATGCAGGTTTCCTCACGATGCTTTCCTTCGCCGTCAAAGCAAATGATATTTAGTTTTTGGATTATTCAGGAATGTTTATGATACTCAGTGTTTTTACCTTCAAAGAAATTTCAATACTTCAAGAACTAGTACTAAGTAACTTTTAAACACATATCAAAAATTGCGGAATCGGTAGGCTTTTCTTTTTTGCTATCATGTATTTAAAAATTATCTTTAGTATGGGACAGGTCGAGATAGCCCCCGTGCTAACCCGTTGCGGGCGAGCGCGGGTGACGTGTGGGGTGTGCGGGGCGTCTCCCCGCCTCATACCCCGATTGTCATCTCAACCTGTCGCGGACTATACGTCTACAGCTACCTAACCTTCGGCCGTGACTTCGGAAGTATAAATATCTACCATATAGGTATATCTAGCTACACGGAGGATTAGGTACTTATAATAATGGTCATCATATTATATGGCAGTTTGAATATTATTCTAATTTTAGACCATTGAAATAGGTTTTATGATAAATATGATAAAATTACGAAAATTAAGGTTGTGACAGAGATACATCTCTAAATTAACGATGTGGACATAGGATTAAAGGATTTTATCTACGCACGCAACTTATCTTTATTAAACCCCTTAACCTATAATCTTGAGTGTACACTACAATCTATGTATTGGGTGTATATTATAATCTACACTATTGATATTTATTTTGCTAGTACTGACGTGCTCTCTTGATAAATCATTTTATACATATTTATGCAAATATATTATTTCGTCGGACGAAATTCTTTATAACATCAAATTCCATTGTGCACTTATAACAGAAAACGATGAAAGTAGCGTGATATGACCCATACAACCTATTGTTATCCATAATTATATATTATACTAGCTGATCCCCGCGGCTTCGCCCGCGCGTATATAATATAGCCTATGTCACTCAGGAATAATGTAGCTTTCTATTGGTGAAAGAATTTTCAAAATCGGTTCAGTAGTTCCAGAGATTACCCCCTACAAACAAACTTAACGACATTACCTCTTTATATAATAGTATAGATAGATATAGATATAGATAGTATAGATATAGATTTGTTACTATATCTATTTTATGTATTGCGCGCAAAAAGCTAGTCTAATAATGCAAGTTGCAACAGGGCAGTTAGTGCAGGTCATAGATTAAGTACGCGACAGGTCGAGATGGCAATCGGGGAGGAAACGCCACGCACACCCGCTCAGGCCCCCAATCCAGGCGCCAACCTGGTGCGGGCGAGCGCTGGTAACGTGCGGGTGTACGGGGCGTCCCCCCGCCTCATACCCCGATTGCCATCTCAACCTGTCGCGAACTATAGGTATTAATTACACAAGTACGGCTGAAATTTGTTTTTTTGTACAATGCGCTGTCATACGTTTCGTGTTAGTAGGTATTTGTTTTGCGCGCACTATAACAGTGAGATCTTTATTCAAACCAAGTCGCGTATAAAGCTAATTGTTGTGATAAATACTTGAATAAACGTAGTAACGATAATATATTATCTGCATAAATGGGTGTAGCAATAGCTACGTAAACATTATTATCTGAAAATTTTCCTTGACTTATTTTTATTAGTAACGTGATGGTTGGCCATTCGTACACAAGTATGATTGCGAACTTTATTCTGTGGTTCCTGATACTCTGCTTTCTATTACTATGTATATATTCGTACAGAAAATATAATTACTGGAAAGATCGCGGCATCCCATATGACAAGCCCTATCTATTTTTCGGTAATTTAGTGTTTATCATGAGAAGAAGTGTCTGGGATTATTGTTTTGAATTAAAAAGGAGACATCCGCTAGATTATGTTGGAATATATCTGGGTTTTAAGCCAGTGTTGATGGTACAAACATCCGAACTTGCCAGAAAGATACTCAGTAAAGATTTCGAGTACTTTCAAGATAGATTCCTATATTCAAATGCAACGGATCCTATTGGTTCCCTCAACTTGTTTACTGTAAAGGTAAGTGAATTAAATTCTTCATCTGTTTCATGTTCTAGCGCTTATAGAATTGTGCTTAAATTAATTGATTTTGTATGGGAACAATCAAACAAAATGAAAATGCTAAAGAAAATATTAATTAAATACAGAATTTTTCACAAACACTACTGTAGGCATACAGAATACGTCACTACCCCTATTATAAATTTGAAAGTGTGTTTTTGTTGGTTTGTTGGTTTGTCCTTTAATCACGTCGCAATGGAGCAACGGATCGACGTGATTTTTTGTATGGGTATAGTTTAAGACCTGAAAAGGGACATAGGCTACTTTTTATCCCGGAAAATCAAAGAGTTCCCACGGTATTTTTAAAAACCTAAATCCACGCGAATGAAGTCGCGGGCATCAGCTAGTACCTAATATGTAATAGGTACCTTACACAACAAAGCCAACGTAGCTGATAGTAACTTTACCTTACCACGAGATTTCACTAGTCTTCTACATAAATACATTGTATACATATAAAAGGAAAAACTGACTGATCTCTCAACGCACAGCTCAAACTACTGGACGGAGATAGGCTATTGTGACGTTCTTCTTCTTTGTCGTATCACTCTTGGCAGAGCGGTCGTGGTCATCACGAAGCAACGTCTTTGAGGGCAGATGTTATATGCCTCACGAGCATTCGCCATTTCTCCCTGCTGGCTGACAGCCTGGTACACTCGTGCAAAGGACCGCCCACAGCAGACTTAATTTGGTCGGTCCATCGCATGGGTGACCTTCCTCGCCCTCTGGTGCCCTCCACCTTGCCCTGCACGACAAGACGCTCAATCGAGTCACTCTCACGCCGGGAGACGTGTCCGAAGAATTTTAATATGCGACTCTGTACTATCGACGAAAGTCGTTTTTTAATGCCGAGTTCTTGGAGTATAGAGATGTTGGTTCGAAATTCGGTCCATGAGACTCCTAGCATTCGCCTCCAGCACCACATCTCCAGAGCATCAATCTTCTTCTTCTCGACCAGTCGCAAAGTCCACGTCTCCGCAGCGTATAAAAATATGGGGAAAACAAGTGTTTGAACGAGCCGGATCTTCGTAGCTTTTGTAATGTTCCTGTTCTTCCATATTTTCTTCAGCTTGTCCATCGCAGTTCTTGCTATCGCCATACGTCGTTTTACTTCTTCTACGCAACCTCCATTGTTCGAAATTAAAGCACCAAGATATATGTAGGATTGGACGACCTCGCAGTTCGCAATCTGAGTGACTTCGGGCGAGTTATTGTTGGCTCGGTCTACAATCATCATCTTAGTTTTACTGCGGTTTATCTTTAATCCGAACTCTAGGCTCACGCGCTCCATTTTGAGAAGTAGTTCCTCCATATGACGAGCACTGGTTGCAAACAGGGTGGTATCGTCAGCGTAGCGCAGATTTGATAGCTTGTAGCCACCAATAGCAACACCGTCTGTCCAGTCTTCAAGAGTAATGCGCATTATGAGTTCGGTGTAAGCATTGAACAAAAGCGGTGATATTATGCATCCTTGGCGAACACCTGCACTGGGATGGAAGTCTTTTGACAAAACATCATCCGTCCGCACCGATGCAGTCCCATCTTCGTAAAGGCGTCTGAGAAGATGAACTAAGTGTTGCGGTGTACCCATGTCCAGCAAAACATTCCACAGTTTCGGCCATTTCACAGAGTCAAACGCCTTGGAGAAGTCAACAAAGCAAATATATGTTGGTTTGTTGAACTCTCGTGCCTTCTCTATAACCTGGCGAACAATAAGGATTTGCTCACGTGTACCCTTTCCCTTAACGAAACCGGCTTGTTCCAGTGCTATCTCCTTGGACAGAAAGGTCTTCAGTCGCTCATTCAGAATGTGTAACAAGATTTTGCTAGCGTGTGATATAAGTGCAATAAGGCGGTAATTGCTACACTTCTTAGTTGAACCCTTTTTATGTAAAGGAATGAAAACCGTATGAGTCCAATCTGTTGGCCATGTTCCCGAATGCCATATCTTGTTGCAGATGATGTGGAAGATATTGACACCTATATCGCCTAAAGCCCTTAGTGTTTCAATCGGGATTGCATCTCTACCGGTAGCTTTCCCATTTTTGAGATGCACAATGCCTGCTCTAACTTCAGACTTCAGTATATCTGGCTCTAGGTCTTCATGTCCGGGCTCGGTATTGGGAAAGTTTTTCGACTGGTAGTCCTGGAACAGGGACTGGCAATAACTCTTCCAAACTTCAGTTATGTGATCTAGCTCAGTAACCACTATACCATCACTGTTTTCAATGGCCCAGGTCTTTGAAGTGAGTGATTTTGTGATGGATCGAATTTTATGGTAGAGATCCCTGGACTCGTGCCTGTTAGCGTGCGCATCGATTTCTTCGCAGATTTTGCAAAGGTAGGCGTTATGATCTCGCCTGCATCCTGCTTGAATTTGCGCTGACAGTTTGTGTGACGTAGACATTCGCTAAGAAAGGATTTTAGAAAATACAACGCCTAAGGAAGTAAAATAGGGGTTTGAAATGTATGTAGTCCACGCGGACGAAGTCGCAGGGATAAGAGAGTCGCTTATATTTACAGACTTTGCTTTATAACATGGCCTTTGTATATTGTTGAAACAGTGGAAACATTAACTCTGTTTCCAATGTTTACTTTGTTAATGGAATTTGATAAGATAACTTTCTATAACATTAAAGATAAGAGAAGAAAGATAATATCTTGGGTAAACCCACACATTTTATAAAATGTGCAAACAAACATTTTGATTGTTACAGAATCCGATATGGAAGAATATGAGATACGAGCTCTCTCCTATGTTCACGTCAATGCGTTTAAAGATGATAACCGAACTTATGAACATCAATGCAAAAGAATTGGTAATGAAGATTAAAAGAGATAACATCGATAAGAAAAAATCTGTCGATCTAAAGGTACCTATACAATAAGTAGAATTCTAAAATACTAGGTATATAAAAAGAAAAGTCCTGACTCACCAACTGAATAATGAACGGCCAGCCCGAACTCTTGGAACGAGAATGCTGACACAGAGGTTCCCTTTATAATGTAGGCAAGGAATAAGGCTGGATTTTTTGAAATTCCCACGGGAGCGAAGCCGCGGGCAGTCGCTAGTATGTCATATATTAAAAATGTTGGCATCACCGGTTGGCATGCGTGAAATTACATTTACCATGCACAAAATAAGGGCAAATATTAAAATTTAGGTAGGTGTCTGGTTTTCATAAAATCTAGAATTCTATTTATACTTTTTTCTTGGTTCTCAAGTAATCATTATTTTTAGGGTTCCGTACGAACCCTTATAGTATCACTCTGTTGTCTGTCTGTCTGTCTGTCTGTCTGTCCTTCAGTCTGTCAAGAAACCTACAGAGTACTTCCCGTTGACCTAGAATCATGAAATTTGGCAGGTAGGTGGGCCTTATAGCTGGCTTTAGGGAAAAAACCTGAAAACCGTGAATTTGTGGTCATATCACACAAAAAAAAAAATTGTGGTCATGAACTAATAATTAGTATTTTCAATTATCAAAGTAAGATAACTATATCAAGTGGGGTATCATATGAAAGGGCTTCACCTGTGGATCCTAAAACTGTTTATTTTTTATTTTTGATGTATCGTGCAAAATGTCGAAAAAATACGACTACACTACGGAACCCTTGGTGCGCGAGCCTGACTCGCACTTGGTCGGTTTTTTTAATACATCTTCTATATATTTGGTTCAGGAACTATTTTCGATGTACACATCAGATACTGTGGCTTATACTGTTTTTGGAATACGAGTTAGTATTTTAAATGACCAGAATTCACCGTTGTGGTACATAACAAGTCACATGGTCAAATGGACATTCAGGCGCGGTTTGGAATTTACTTTAATTTTTCTTATGCCAGCAATAGCTGCGATTTTAAGGTAATTCTTACTTTATATAATTTCATCTTTTAAGAAGATCTTTAAGATATTAGTGATACCTCTTTATTATTTTTATCTAAAAATAATGGATTCCAATATTTTTCATTATTACAGGTTAAAATTTTTCTCTGCGGGAGCTACTGAATATGTAAAAATGCTTTTTTGGAATGTTGTTGAAGAACGTAAAAAAGCAAAAAATGAAAACTATAAAGATTTAGTAAACCATTTACTGAAACTGAAAGAAAATTTGAAACTACCAGCTGATGCTGGCTCGGGTAAGATGTAATTTATTTCTCCCAAAAAAGGTGCTAATTTAGTTTCAATTAACACACGCTACTACGTATTCGGTAAGATTTATCCTGCAAAAAAAAAAGTAATGCCCATGCCAGTATCTCCCAGGCTCATCCTTTTCATAGAACACTAGGTGATGTCGGCGACTACATTCGCGTAGGTTTCATTTCTTTAATTCCGTGGGATTTCGTTGATTTTCTGAGATAAAAAGTAGCCTATATTCGTCTCCGGGATGCAAGCTATTTCTGTGCCAATTAATGTAATATGATGCCCCTGTCTTCTTCGGTGTGGATAGGAAAAGCTCGTGAGAACTCGTTGATTTTCTGGGACAAAAGTAGCAAATGTTCTTTCTGGGATGAAGCTATCTCTGTACCGAAAATCGTCAAAATTGGTTAAGCGGATGAGCCATGAAAATCTAGCAGACTTACAGACAGATTTAGCATTTACAATGTTATCCTAGTATAATAATAGAATAACATTATAAAGAAGATGGAGCTTATTTTTAGATCTCTGTTAATTATGAGATTTTGTACAATCAAATTAGCACTACTGCACTGTGAGGAAGGTTTCCAAGTCAATCAATAATATCTTTTATGTTTTGGTAGAATTGGCTGACAATATCATGTTGGCGCAAGCAGCTGTATTTATTTTGGGTTCTATTGAAACTTCATCTACTACTCTTAGTTATTGTCTTCATGAATTGGCTT
This sequence comes from Maniola hyperantus, assembly GCF_902806685.2. Classification (NCBI taxonomy): domain Eukaryota; kingdom Metazoa; phylum Arthropoda; class Insecta; order Lepidoptera; family Nymphalidae; genus Maniola; species Maniola hyperantus. The sequence goes on along the minus strand of NC_048539.1, from coordinate 11,525,646 downwards.
ATCACCCGGAAGAACAGGTTTTTATATCATATTTTTATATTTCCTATTACTATATAATATATTATAAACTACCTTTTACATATTTTTTTAGTTACAGTTTTTAGGTTTTGTATAATTTTATCATGTTTATTATTAATCCGCAGTTTATAACATATAAAATAAAAAATAAAAAATAAAATACACAGATTCTTTTTAATTTTTTTAAATCTTGTAATGTTCTGGACTATGTATTTTTGCATATTGTATTTAGATCTTCTTTTCAATGGCACTAGATCCAATTAGCTGCTTGCCACAGCTTGCTGGATCTTATTGCCGGTTATCTTTTTACTTCATCTCTTTCTTTCGCTTTTCTTTAGCTCAGTTAGATTTATATTATCACAATCGGTGATAATCTAAAAGTGTGTCTACAATTTACGCAGAATATCGACCTGTAGTCTTAATTTTTGTACTCTATCCTAATAATAATTGTAACCTGTAATTGAAACCTCCCGATACTTTCGTACATTCGTCTCATCCTCTCGAAGTTAAGTTTTCTGCAGGTTTCACTTCTACCGAGTTGAACTGCACACATGCTTTGTTTGTCAATTAAAAGAAAAATATTTCACAGGAAAAGCTTTACAATGAAATCTCAAAAGCAGTAAACGAAAACGAAAAAGATATTTTGGAATACAACAATTTGGTGGAACTTAAGTATCTAACGGCATGCCTTCAGGGTAATATTTAAAATATTATGATATAAAATATAATTAATGTTTTATGTATTGTATTAATTATCATAATAATATTACCTATTGACAGTTATTTATTACAATAATTAGCATATTAACTATTTTTTTTTAATATTTTGAGATAGATTGCAAAACAAGAACCTAATCCAATCTGAAGTTGAAACATGGCGGTCTGCGTGGTTAGGTACAGCCAAGAACACTAGAGCTCTGCTCTAACCTTTTTCTGCGTTTTTGTTTACATTGCACAATCATGCGCCTCGTGTTCAAAGAAACTACCTGTTTAGCAATCATTGTAGCATATTTAATACCAAATCCATATATATTTACCCAGTTGGATTTCCTTCAAAAATATCGTTTCTTTTCAATACAAAACGTACATCACTTTGCTTTCAGAAACTATGCGAAAACACACTCCAGTACCATATTTAGATCGACTTTGTCAGAAGGAATATACATTGAACGAACGCGTAACAATTGAAAAGGGTGTACCAGTGTTTATTAACGTACTCGCAATACATTACAATGATAAATATTTCCCTGAGCCGGAGCAATGGCGGCCTGAGCGTTTCACTTCTTACTCCGAGGGCGACAACCTTAACTTCACTTTCCTACCCTTTGGCGAAGGACCACGATTTTGTATAGGTAATAATTAACATTTAGGCATAGAATATATAATAGTGCTGTCTCTTGTAGGAACCAGGACTAAATTTATGACTCTGATTATCTCTTTTTAACTCAAAATGAAGAGCAAATCTGGCGAGGTGCAGCGCTGAGCTTCACTGCCAACCCATTATCGAGTTCGATCAAGTTGCAAAACTATCGAAAATCAATTGACACAACTAGAAAATGGCAGTGAAAAAGGCTCTGCGCTGCACCGAGCTAGATGTGCGCAGGTCCTTAGCCTAAATCTATAGCGCTTACTTGACCTTGCTTCTAGATTTAACAAGGCTAAAAAGAGACAGCGTTAAATCACTGACATAAATCTGTCTCGTTTTAACTGAACCTTAAGTCTAAGCAAAGTACGCTCTATCAATAGAGTTTACTCTATAGAGTTTAGTCTTAGCACTCTGGTCTTAGAGGTGATACCGTACTCGCTATAAGTCGTATTAGGTCGTATTCCTGAACGTTCTATTATTTTCAGGTAAAAGGTACGGGATGATGCAAATGCGAGCAGCGCTGGCCCAATTGATACTCCATTATAGAATAGAGCCGGAAGTGTCATATCCAGTAGCGTCTGATCCCTACGCTGTCATGTTGGCACCTAAATCTAATTTGAGCGTAAAATTTATAGCACGTTAGTGAAAAGTGCCTAGGTCAAAAGCCACTTTTTTTTAAATAGAGATAACGAGCAAACGAGCAGGCGGGTCACCTGATGTTAAGTGATTACTGCCGCCCATGAACATTTGCAGCACCAGAGGAACCGCCGATGCTTTGCCGGCCTTTTAGAAATTTGTTGGTCCGCCCCTTGAATAACCCCATTTTGCAATCTAAACTTAGTTGGGTTCCTTAGTTCAGGCAGATCTGACGGAATTTGATTCAAAAGTGCGAAAATATGTTAGTTTGTTGGTTTGTCCCTTAATCACCGTGTTTTTTTGCATGACAGACACAACAGACTTTTTTACATTACACTGGAGCCCAAAATAATATGATTATGAATATATCAATTTACTTACCTATATCAATTTCATTTGTCCATTCAGTAAATCCAAATTAATTCCTCCAGATTTAAGATTATTTGGGTCGACCGAAAACTCAATTATTTGAAATTGAATACACATTCTAATAAATATATCTATATAAAAAGAATGGTTCATTTAAAAAAAAAATCTTTAACGCTTTTAAGGATAAACTTATAGTTAGGATTAATATAGTTGTGTAAAAAAAGAACTGTATAAGTATACTTTAACAAAAAATTAATTAGAAAAAATGTTTGTATGTATTTTATTTTAACACGTTATATATTTTGTTATATATTGCTTGCAAGTGATATAATTAAAAAATCTTAAAAAAAATATTCAAAGCAACTAACTATTATATTAAGACTAGATATTATAATGTAAAATAACGAATTGTCGTATGTATCGTGGTACGTAGTTGCCCGTTATTTACATTATACCTACTAATATACATTATTTATGACAGAATACAAATTGAAAGATTAGTAGATAGGTAACTCAGAACAGAAGAAGTTGCAGATGATTGCACAATATTTTAAAATAGTTAAGTATTATCATTCGAAAAAGTTTTCCAATTATAGTGATGTAGCTGTGTAGGTGATTACCGAAGATTGATGGATCTTCAAAGTTGAAGCGAGTCGCAAATGGAAATTAAAAGCTCCCTCGCTCCCTCCAATTCATTGATAGCTAAAACTTTTGAATATGAAAATTTTATCATAATATCAGTAAATTAATTTCAAAACTGCCTCATCATCATCATAATCATCATCATCATCACCATCATAATCATCGTCATCATCAACCCACGTCCTACACTGGTGTCTCCTCTCAGAATTAGAAAGGTTTTGCACATAGTGCTGGCCAAGTGCGGATTGCCAGACTTCTCACACCTTTGAAAACATTATGGGGAATTCTCAAGTATGCAGGTTCAGCTATTCATCATTTTCACGAGAAAGGTTTGCCTATACTATACTTAATTATAAAGGCCCTACAAGAGACGGCAGTATACGTTTATCGGTTGACGATGATGACGATGAGAATTGTTACACTGACATATTTTGTCTTACAGAATAGATAAGACCTGCGCGGAGCCGGTACATGTCAAACTCAAAATATAAGCTCCTTATTTTCTACGCCAGCACAGATAGGTACCTATCTGAAATCGTTTCGCAAATATCTAAAGTACTTACCTACCTTTTATCGTCCATTGATTTCATTAGCTTTCGAAGCTGAGAGCTAATCGAAAAATCTGATATTCTATTTTCACTAACAAGCAGTTTAAAGAGAGTTTGTTCGCTTACACAATCCTTTTTAATCACATTTTTGCTTGGATCTTGTTCGAATAAAATTCAATTCTAAGAAAATTGATCAATACGGATGTAGGTTATTGACTGTGTATTTGAAGACATGGATGATCAAATCAAGATTTAAGAAGTCCCTCCTGTCCAATAAAAAAAAATTAGAACAAGTAATGCGTAGATTAATTATTGGTTTCGCTACGCTCTCCGAAATCATATTATTTGCTAACGAAATTGTGGCAGGTAAAGATGTGTAATTCGCTGAATATTTGGCATGTACAATATGAGCCTGCCTGCGATAGGCTGTACTCGTGCAGAGTGAAGCTAAAAATAGACTCGATATTGTGAAGCAATCCACTCGTACGTGTATGTCAGGTTAGAGGGAACGAGCGTTATTACCAAATAGAATAGATTTGGGGCAAACGTCGTTTTCCTTTTAATTAAAGAAGGTATTCTACACACATTTAAAAAATGTTTGTCCGTCCTTGGAAACCTTGCAAACAGCATTTTTCTATTTTTCTGACTTTGTGTTTGTCCCAGACAAACCCGTATAATCGTCGAAGTGGCTGAACCTATTTTGACGGGACATTTGCAGACAAGTATGACTATGCAAGGAAAACCATATTTTATTCCTGGAAAATAAAAGTTTTGCGACATCTTGTTTTGTAGTAAAATTCAAGACGAAAATGCGGGAAAGCTTACACTAATAAATATTATTTCAATAGAAGTAACAAGTAGACTTGGTAATAATATGATGAAGACTGTTAGCAAAATTGTGTTGCAATTGTCAAGCATGAAGTGGTGTGTTATGAAGATTGCAACTGCTTCAACTGTATTTCAAATCTATCAAAATTGTATAAAGATGTCGAACACAACTTTTTCCAGTATGTTTCTCGCCTTTACTAAATCATCAGTGATAGATTTACGTCTTGAAAAGTAAATTAGGTAAATATACCTCAATACGCTTCGTCGGCAAAGTTCTTGTGCACTAGTCCGAACCGAATTCGAATGTCCAAAATTAAGCGGTCGGAAATGGTCGTAGACTGCCTTTGGATTAGAATCAGACACTGTAGATAGTCAATACTCAATATTGCGCTTTAAAAATCTGAGTTCAATAGCGGAGAAGCTATTTCTGAAATGGTTACTTTCGTTCAACGTTAGCCATTCGACTATAGTCAGTTGAATGACTCGAATAAGCATAACCAAGAGTGTTCCTAGTGAAAGCAGTTTTCTTTTACGACTATCTCAAAATTTAATTTCAGCTGCAGCAAAACTGCTTTAAATCCCTAAAAGTTTCTGGAATACAAATCGCCTTGTTAAAGTTAACGCCTTGTAAAAGCTCTTAAATTAATTGGGGTGGTGATCAAATTAAACCCTGACATCTATGCTTTCACTACTCGGTGATGCTTTCCTATGACTAACAGAATATCAACAACTTTCCTTTATCATTTTGCATTTTTCCAAAAGTGATCTAAACTAGTGAAATACTTTCTCAATATGTCTCCAGTAACAGCTGTGATAGCCTAGTGGTTAGGACGTCCGCCTTCTAATCGGAGGTCGGGGGTTCGATCCCGGGCACGCACCTCTAACTTTTCGTGTTATGTGCGTGAGTTATGTGCGTTTTAAGTAATTAAATGTCACTTGCTTGAACGGTGAAGGAAAACATCGTGAGGAAACCTGCATACCTGAGAGTTCTCCATAATGTTCTCAAAGGTGTGTGAAGTCTACCAATCCGCACATGGCCAGAGCTTACTACAGAGCACGGGTCTCCTCTCAGAGGGAGAAGGGTTTGGCCATAGTCTACCACGCTGGCCACTTGGCTTGGCCTTGGCTTGGACTGACAAACTTTACAAACCTTTGAACACATCATGGAGAACTCTCATGCAGGCATGCGGGTTTCGTTACGATGTTTTTAAAATGCGCATAAGACGGAAAAGTTCGAGGTGCGTGTCCGAGATCGAACCCCCGATTTCCTGAGTAGAACGCGAACGTCTTTACCACTAGGTAATCAAGGCATTTAGGTATACAGAATCATAATTAATCCTAATTAGAACTATTTTGGAACGGAAAATAATACCGTACAGAAATAGAAATTAATTTTACTATTGAAACAATCCTCTGTCAACAGACGACGACGTAGGTAGGTATTTCGATATACCAATATCTGCACTATTGGCTGCGGTATTAAAGTAATTCGATTACGTGACATAGTTGGGACGTCCCTGCGTAAAGGTTCATTTCCATTGGTCGATAAAGTCGAGTCCATCCTGGGTGCGGCAGATAAGAGATTTCTGAAACGTTGTTGAATTTACCTACCAGTGTACGGTCATCTTGACCGGATTTTTGATTGGCTTATTTCAATATTCGGACGTGTACCCTCAGACAAATTGACTGGGGAATAATCGATGTTCTAGAAATGTAATGCTGGTCGCTGGAGACACCTCTTAAGAATAAAGCAAACTGCACGTCGTACAAACGTCCTAAAACTCAAAGAACTGAAAATAAATCAAATGGGTTTCGTCGCTTGCGAATTCAAAAGTTCTTTGAGCATATTACGAGGAAAGCCTGTACCATCGAACACCTCGTGGTACAAGCTCAAGTGAAGGGTACACATCCACGTGGTCGTTTCCCAACTAGGTGGACGTACCTACTTAATCCGTTCCGCAATGAACACGTCTGTCTTCTTTATGTGCACGTAATGCCACCAACAGAAATCGCTGGAGGGAGATCGTACGAGTGAAGGAGAATTCACAGTCAAGTTCCCGACCACACAGCCGAGAGTGAACAATTGAGAAGAAGAATTTCCATCCAAATTCATTTTTTCATTATCATTTTTTCATCTGCTAGGAGTGCTCGCATCCTGTTTATCGACTGGCTCTATAGATAATGAAATGAACCGAAAAGAGGTTCTGAGACGGTCAAGCGGCTTGACGTCAAGCACGTAGGTTTGATTTGCTTGATCAAGCTGCTTGATGCTTGTTCGTACCGCCTAACAGTCGATTCTTTTTCAGGATTTTTTTAAAAATTTTCTCTCCAAAAGAACCATCCCCGTACTTTAGTACTTATTATGAAAAAAGAATTAGCGAAATCGGTTTAGCTGTTCTCGAGATTTGCGATCAGCAACACATTAAGCAATTCATTTTTATATAATATAGAGATTTTTAATTAATTGACCAAAGCGTTGGATTTGTTTACAGCTTTCATTCCATTAACTGTCTCCCCCAGTTATAGCATTAATTAGGTAAATTAATGGCGATAAATATAAGGCCGAGCCTGTGTGTTCGAAGTTTAATTACTGAAGTTCATTTAATTTATGAAACTTCCATTATTTGAATTTGAATATGAAAGCGCAGGGAATACGTTACGGGTAAAATTATTGTAAAAAAAAACTTTGTGTATCCTTTACGCGGGATTGAAGTACCAAACTTCTTTGACGTTGTGGCAGATAATTAGGCACGATTTAATCTATACTTATAACATTACTAGACGATGCTCGTGACTTCGTCCGCGTGGTTTCAGGTTTTAAAAAAAACCCTTGCGAACTTATTAAATTTTCGTTATGTTTCCGTGATGCAAGCCATCTCTGTACCAAATAAATGCTGCCCGCGACTTTGTCCTGTTGGATTTTTTATCTTAGTTGGTTTGTTGGTTTGTCCTTCAATCACGTCGCAACGGAGAAACGGATTGCCGTGTTTTTTTGTATAGTTGTATAGTTAGTATAGTTATGTGGGTATAGTTTAAGACCTCGAGAGTGACATAGGCTACTTTTTATCGCGGAAAATTAAAGAGTTCCCGCGGGATTTTTAAACCTTAATCCACGCATACGTAGTCGCGGGCATCAGCTAGTCTAAAATAATTCATGAAACCATTGTAAACAGGTAGTCTACAAAGTACTCAAAGGCCTACTTTATCTTTGTGGGCATGCGTTTGCATAATGCATTCCTAACGAGACATGAATTTGCATAATGAGCGCTGCCATGTTGCATAAATATTTAGTTTTCGTCAAAGATTTTACAGTGGCGATAATTTTTTTATTTTTAGCTTTTAGGCTTCGAAACTCTTACTGGTTTCAGGTAATAAAATAGTCCTTATCAGTTTCAGATAGCATAAAAATGAAAAACAATTTAATCTGTTATTTATTAATATTAAAATGTACCCTTTCTACTACCTCAAATTCCAGTTTTTAGCAACATTTATACCTTTTTCGGCTTATCTTTAGGAGGCACTTTTTTATTGAGGAAACTTGTAAATTTCCAGGTGCTTGTAAATTTATTTTATACCTACTTAAACATTTTATAAATGCCGTGAAGTTTCGTAAAATCAGCAGTTCCTTCTTATGAACGCTTTTTCATACGAAAGAATACGTAATTTAGTGACTCGGAAATTCTCTCGGACTTTTCCGACCCGAATCTTGAATCAAAGCGCGTCATTATTATGTAAGACGGACTTTTAAAAGTTAAAAACTTTTCTCATAAAACGGCATACAAATATTGGGATTGAATTAAACGTATCTTTTCAATATTACATAACATACATAAAGTTTTCTTTTTATGCCTAAATAGGATTATGCTTCGATATTATGAAAGTTTTTAAAGCAATTCAATTTCAAGCTTATTTGGTTTTTGTTCATTTTTAAGTACAATAGTTTTTGATTTAAAATGTTAAAAAAACACGTTTCGCCTTCTTTATCGATGTTTACCAATCGAAAAGTTTGAAATAATAATTATGTCCAATAGCAATCTATTTTTTACACATTTATCTTTCAATCACGCCGCAACAGAGGTATGTATCGACGTGATTTTTGCATGGTTATAGTTGAGAACCTGGAGAGTGACCAGCTGGCTACTTTTATGGCTGGAGTGGCTACTTTTAACCCGGGAAAACAAACAGTTTTTGCGCGATAGCGATCTATTTTTTACTATCTTTTAAAGCGTCCTTAAATAGTGCACTGTTCTGTATCATCATGGTCAGTGTCTTATTCCTCCTGGCAATTTTTTTCAAATTACCACGCAAGTGAAGCCGCAGGTAAAAGCTAGTAGGTAATAAATTACACTTTTTGATTGTCGTTTGTTGGATTTATAAGATATGGTGATAATTTTTACGCGAACTTAAAACTAAAGCTACACTTTGTCTAAAACTAATATATTTGCAGCCGAAACGAGTCGGCTAGTTTTTAATATAAAATTAGTTGTTATTAGGTGGGAGAGAATTAAAAGAAAAATCATTAACGACTAGAAATTCAAATTAATTTATTTTCAACTATAAATCGCTTCAGTATTTACAATTTAGGTACCTAGTGAGGTAGGTATATACAGTAGCCTGATATGAGTATGTGAAAGTATTTAAAAAATAGTTAAGTTGCGATTGACATAAGTCATGGATCTATTTAGAGCTTTCAGCTTAGGGACTTACCTTTATAATAACTCATTAGCTAAGGATTTTTACCTATTACAATATTATTGCTAATTTTTAAACCAAATAAAATTGATAGGATTTCAACCATTTAATGTAAAGATATTAAACTCTCTCTAACAAACTTTAGATCTCCCACTAAGAAAGGATTTTGAGAAATTTCAACATCCATACGGACGAAGTTGCGGTAAAAAGTTAGTACTGGTTTAAAAAGTTTTTACCCATTTTGAACTTTTTCACAGAGAACTTAATTATTAAACGACAGGCAATATTTATTCGTTCTGATAATAATTAAAGGTAAGTTTAAGTTGATTCAATAACCAAATTGGAAATATTAAGCACTATCATAAGGCGGCGATTACACCTGTAAGTTTTGCTCACGTAAGTAGCTTACGTGATTAATTAATTACGGCAAAGGTAAAAGGTCACTAGTATGGAAACCATACCCGCGGCTTCAAATACGGCTGATCTACACTGACATAGGTCGCGTTGTTGTAGTTCACGGGAATCACGAAAAAAAATCAAGTAATTTTTATATCATGAAAGAAAAACCTATTGATTTTTTCAATGTTTGATAACTTTTCTCCCCATCGATTTTGAATCAAATATTAATATACAGAAAGTTTACAATATTATCTTTGATTTAAGATTATTTTGGTTCATGTCCGCAAAGCGGGTCAATTATACCCGATTACCTTTACTACTGTAAACACTTTCATTTTCATTAGTTTTGTTGGAAAGTAAATACGTAAGCTACTTACGTGAGTAAAACTTACAGGTGTAATCGTGGTCTTACATAATCCAAAGTCGAAATAAAATAAAAAGATATAGAAAAAATCATTGGATGACCTCCCGAGACCCAAGTTTCAAAGATTTCGTTCTACAAACGATTCACGGGGAATTTACACAAGGCGATGAATCACATGCTTGATCTACCAACACTAAAAACTAACTTAGCTACGTAAAATCGATCAGAAACAATATCACTGATTGGTAACATTGGTTATTTGGTAACATACATAAAACAGCAATAATCTTATTTTCGAGCCAAAAAAACTTAGTTTTCGTACATTTTGTCCCGAAAATAAAAAAGAAAAAGAAAATTTAATTTCTTGTATTAACTCTAAATAATATTAATAATATATGTTAGTTTACAAGCTGCTATAATGCAAATTAACACTTTTTGTGAAGTATATTATACTTAAATAAAATTAGTTTACGAGTAGGTATGTTCGGGTTATTTGTGGTTCTAGCTGGCATATGAGTATTTTCAAAAAGTACGAAAACTACAAACATTATTTTTTATCCAAGTTAGGTACATACATAGGTATATGTGCAAACCATTAGTTGACACTTTAATAATTATGTACAAACTTTACATTATGTACATTCTTAATAACACACCGTAAGTACCTTTTCAGGGTAAACTTATTAATAATTAGGAGGCAAAATAAACCAACTTTCTTCTATGAGCAAAGTATACGTAGGGTTTGGCCTTTTGTTTTACCCCGATGAGGGCAGTCTATGAAGGTCGTTTTGGTACAAAAATCAAATAAGTATTTCAGTTATTATTTATTATTGAAGTATAAATAGGAGTTTTATTTAAATCACTTCTTTGTTCGATGTAAAAGGCTATTATAATAAATTTATTCTTTTAGTTGTTCCTTATCTTTCCGTTACAACGTGTTTTTAATGTTAACAATTTCCAATACCTTTCAAACATTCTAGCAAAACCTAGATTATATTAGCGTTTGACCGGTATTTACTTATATATAAATTCTACAACTAGTTACTACTTACTAGGCATACCTACTTAATACGATAATAGGTAGGTATATCTATACTTGATTTATTTTTATCATCATATTATAAACCTCTGCAATTGAAAAGTTTCTTAAGAATATATATAATATAATTATTACATTATTTACATAAAGATATAACTCTGTATTTATTTAGTCCTTAAAGTATAATATTATGTACCACATATTTAACCGCGAGCTAGCCCTATCTGCTGTATTTAAATTATTACTAAAACTAAATAAAGCTCTTTTGAAGAGGCAACATTGTATCAGGGAACCGCTTCATACATTCTTCCCTTCGATCTTACCACACTTAGCTAACGGTAAATAGATTCTTGAAATAAGTTTGGTCTAGGGCCTTCTAAGGGCCTACCCACGAACATTCTGCTGTGAGTCAAACCTGAGCGGCACCGTGAGCGGCAAAACCAAGGGTATACAAATATTTCAGCATACCACACGCCACAGGGGTCGGTAGATAGGCTTCGCCTGAATCGACGCTGCGCTCATGGCGCCCCAAAGGCGGGGGGTGAAATGATATTCGTCTTTCTGACGTGATATTATAATAACTGTAAACATATTTCATTGTAATTTTTTCAAGATTTCTAAAAATAATTAAAATCACAAATAACTATACATTTTAAAAATTACAAAAATAATCATTTACTCCGACTTTATTTTCATAAGGTACTTTAAATATAGAGTCAAACAGACAAATTCTATGTGTGATGAAGGTTACGAGTTAGTGCGAATCGTGAATTTATGTATGCGGCTAGCCGTGCAAAGTTAAATACGTCGATAGTAGAGATATACGTAGATATAGTACCTATTCCACATAATGAGATATCTACCTATACTACCTAGTATTCGTCCGTACTCCGTAGTTTGTTTTGACGCTATCAGCAAGCTTCGCAAGAATCACTTCCTTCATCTCGCCTGGAATTTGCCTTAGTTTGAACGAACAAGCTTAAAGCGAATACCACAGAGACGAAAATCCACGTTGGCACGTATCAATATCGTAATATGTATTAGATACACGAAATTATTTACCGAAACCAATACATATGTTGGAATGCTGCTACTTAGTAGATTTATGACTCCTATTCCCACCGCTGAAGATCTTGATCAGCCTCACGGCAGGTGCCTCGAATGCCAGCGAGATAGCGAACGATGCCAGGAACGCCATAACTGCATACCCGGCGTATATTGCGAGCTGAAATTATAAGCAAAGAAACTCTCGTAGATAGTAGGTACATTGTAAGCTGAAGAACAGTTTATGAGATCGGCAACCCAATTTCTGACACAAAACACTGTTAGGGGCGTCTTTTCTAAAAATAAAATAAAGTTATCCGAACTTTAACCGTATTTATATTAAGTAGTTGTATTTGTGTGTATTTATATTAAGGCGAGTCACCGATGCTAAGCGGAAAAAACTGGTTTGCTAGATCAAATGTTTTAGGTATTTACTATTAAATAATGGCCTTGCTAAAAAAATACAATATACCTAAAGACATTGTCTAAAGAATGTGCTACTTTGATACACAATAGGAAGTCCTTCACTCGATCAAATAAAATCTTGAAATAAGCCGAAATAAAAGTCTAAAACGAATTATTTAATACTGAAATTTCTGACATGGCAAATAATTTTTATATGGAAATATTTGTCTTTAAGTACTACAGAGAACCTGCTAAATTTTGGTTTTCAACAGGACTTCTATAATTTATTAAATTCAAATTTAACGTTTGAAACACAGAATTTGAACGTTGCCAAGCGGTTTACTTCAAAGCCGCGCTGCCCGCCTCGGTGACTCGCCTTAAGTAGTTGTACCAGTTCCGCACTTGCAAACGTGAATGCCTCTTTTTATTTTGCTTCGCATTTTAGGCACTTATGCTAAGTAGTGGTAATACAACTCTTTCAGATTGTAAATAAGACGCGTTACTTCACTTCGGCTCTGTGTCAATGAGCCTTGAGGCCTTGAGCTTAAATAAATTTAGAAGTACTTTGCTCGAGTATTTGTAAAAAGTATTACATATTGTAATACTTTTTACTTTAAAAAATGTCTAGCTGAGAAAAGAAAATTCTTTTACGAGTATGAAAGCAGCATTTTGTAAATTTGATCTTCGCATTTAGCGCCTGAAAACGGTCTGTTCTGAGCTTGAAGGGGTTTTTAACAGCCAATCCAGCCTTTATTGCGAGCCTTGAAATTAAAAGTGTTTCTACTGTTCAATTTACATTTTAGAAACCTTTACTGAATTCTTGAAAATGTTAGCGTGCTGTTCATTGCATAAAAATACTTAGATAGGTACTACGACACTTCCCACGTAAGTTATATTTATATACAACTTTTCAATAGAGCATTCTAAGCAGTTGTAACGATGTTTTACGCCGTCCTTTTTTGAAAATACGACATTATACTTAGTATATTACGCAACGGGTTGAGATAACAATGCACACCCGCATGTCACCCATGCTATCTCGCACCGGGTTAGCGCGGCGGCTGTGTGGGTAGAAGGGGCGTCGCGTCCCCATCCCAATTGCTATCTCAACTTTTCGCGTACTATAGGCACTTTAGCATGTTCTCAATCTCTGTTACTTACAACCATTGAGTTTTGCAGATGCAGCGGTCCGTCAAGAAGGAATGACGTGTACATCATGATGGTGGGATGGACTAGGTAGGCGCAGTAGGTGAGCCGACTGAGAGGCAGCAGGCCACGGTACGAGAGCGCAGAGTTGACGAGACCGCCATAGCCGCAGCAGCATGATATTGCTATCCACGCCAAAGCCACAGCCCATGCTAGAATATACAAAAACGCTTTATTATATCAATAGGTCAAGTACTGAAGGGGGAACCGGAATCGCAAAGCTTGTAACAAGCTATTTTCTAACCTATTTAAGTAATTTCCCTTTTAAAGCAATACCTAAATACAAAGTGTAATAATATATCAGAAGTATGAGAGGTTTTACCCTGTGCAAACAGCAGAGCTAAAGTAAATCGCAGCTTTCGAAAACACATTGAATACAACAAGCATGCCTCTCGTTGGTTGTAAATCCAACTTATCCAACCAAAACAATCTTATTCGTTGGATAAGTTGGTTATAATTTTTTGATGAATGTTTTACTCATTCGTTAATAAGTAACAACATTATCATTGCCAGAGTTGCACTAGTTGTGCGAGACCCAAAATTTTATAACATACGTACCCACATTTATACAAATAAACAAATAAACAAATAATTTAAACTGAATACCAATTGTTAGAACCTCAAATATACTCGTACCGTTGAACTTATTTGAGCCTCAATAGCTCAACGGTTGAGGAGCGGACTGAATTTCGAAAGGTCGGCGGTTCAAACCCCACCCGTTGCACTATTGTCGTACCTACTCCTAGCACAAGCTTTACGCTTAGTTGGAGAGGAAAGGGGAATATTAGTCCTGATTAGCATGGCTAATATTCTTTTATAAAAATAAAAATAAACTTATAGACGTATCTATTATTCTATGGATTATTTTAATATTTTAATTCAGTTTTAATTCTAATGAAATTATATCTACGCTGTTCGAAAGCCGACAATCGACTTAAAATAACCAGTAGAAAGCGATCATTTCTGAGTAACCTGTGGTTTCAATGTAGGTAATATATCGTAACAAGTTAAACACAATGGCATTCAGTCGTATAGTTGCCAATCAGTCGCGCCGTTCAAGCAAAGCCTTATAATAGTAGAAGCCAAGTAAGATTCTATGTGTTTCCAATAAGTAAACGCATAGGCAAACTAGCTTAGTTCGCGTGCATTTAGGTTTTCAAAAGATCTCGATGAAATTTTTTGTTCCGGTACTAGTAATGCTTGCATGGAGCATCAGGAGTATGCTTTCCAACGATGTATCATCTCTCATACTCAACTCTGAAATCAAGCATTACTACTACTGGAACACCAGCCTGTCCACACACAGATGTTCCGGTAGTAGTAATGCTTGCATGGAGCATCGGGAATATGGTATTTCCTTAAATACAGCTTTCCAACGATGTATCATCTCTCATACTCAACTCTGAAAATCAAGCACCGTAGACGATTTTTTTTACCTGTATGTCCAACGCTGACGTAAAAGGCCGTAGGCCACACTTCGAAATAACCATCCACCATGCCGAAGATGAGACTGGTTATTATGACCAGCGACGTAGGCCATCCAATAGCTACCACCCAGTAAGGGATCCGGACCTGACATCTGGTTTTATGAAGGTACCACCCTACCATCATTCCTGAAATAGAAAGTTTCAGTTAGGTACACATTTTTAATAATAATTTAAATAAACAAGAAATTTCCCTTGGCTATGACCAATAATTTACTTTGTGTATACTAATGTAGGTACCTAACAAAAGTATGTCTAAAATTTATTTATTTTTATTTATTTTATATATAATCAGAACTGCAGTGCCACTTACATTAATTACATGGTACATGATATAAGTCCCGCAAATTGCTATTGAGCTGGAACCATGTCTCATTAACATCGAAATGACGTCATTTTGACGTCAGCCGAAATTAAAATATACCATCAGCTTCATCTCGAAACTTCAGTCTAGTGCTGACACCATTAAAATGGCGGGCACGCGCATTAGCAATTTGCGGGACGTATAAATTATATAAACACAAAAAAAAAACAAAATAAGTACAAAAAGATAACACAAATAAAAAACTAGGATTTTGAATAACAGGGTCATAAATGATAGCCTAAATCGTGCTCGAACATTTCATATTATTAAAATCTGGGCACGTTAAATTACGGAATTTCAGGAATAAATGTTTTCTTGGTATAATTAATTATTCTCATTGTTTCGCAGATGAAATATTACAGTTTTTAGAAGAAAATTTTCATTTCATGAAGAGTATTGTACGTGTAATCAAGCTTTTTGTTTTTGGTTAAAATATTAGACTACTTATAAATTTTTTGGTACAGTGATATTAAACATGTATTTGATATTTCTATCTCCAAATAATAGAAAAAAAAGCGCGTTTTGATCCAAAACTGTCTCGAAATTTGAGTTCAAGTTCTTTTCTTCTTCTTTTCTTACTTGGTGGTTTTTTGTAGCACAATGCACTATCGCTTGCTATTTTAGTCAAGTTGCTATTCACGTCTTATCATAGAGTGAATCAAACAATGAGTTTTCGAAGATTCTCACAAATTGCGATGATAGTGGACTAACTGATGCCCGCGATTTCGTACGTGTAGATTTAGATTTCAAAAAATCCCGTGGGAACTGTTGGGTTTTCCGACATAAAAAGTAGCATACGTCACTCTCCAGGTCTTAAAACATGTAAAAAATCACGTTGCTCCATTGTGAAAGTGTGTGTGTTGTTGTCTTCAATCACAATTGAACACAACAACACACACACTTTCAAATTTATAATATGGGTAATGATACAAAAATACTGAATGTAAGCATAATATACCAACTTACCGACTAGATAAGGACCGATGCGTGACCAAGGCTTGTCGTAAAGGGGGTCGAACATTTCGAAGGGCTCTTGTATCCGAGCTTTATATTGGTGCCACACCGACACGTAGATAGTGGTTGCCCACGAACTAACCATTACCAGAATCAGGGTCACCATCGCGAACCTCGTGTGTCTAAAAATATAAAGGTTTATTAGAGACAAAAAGCTAGCCCTCAATTTACGCTCAACATTTTTGTTAATAATTAAAAAAAAATAAGTATGTAGACCTGCTCTAATGGTGCTCAATAAAATTTTCAAAAATTTAGCCAGCGTTCTTGGTACTATTCCAAGTAGCTATTTTTCACCATTATCAGACCGCACTCACTTGGTCCTTGGATCCGAAAGCTATAAGTACTTACCGCATAACTTTTATATCTTATGAGAGATTTATAATAGATAAGAATTTATGCGATGGCAACAGAGGTGTTTTATGAATTTTAGGCCGTGGCACTAAGTACTTTATTGCTTCGTAACAAGAGTCCTGAACCGTTAACAATTTAAACGTCTTTCGGAGTGACTTTCTATCCCTGGAATATCTACTTATGTGCCTGGATGTTACCTACTAAGTATTCTGTGCTATATTACCACATAAAAATTATCTATTTTGATAACGATAACTTAGATACTTACTTTACAGATATCAGTAACAATATTATACCGACGACGTAGAATTGCGTGTCGTTCGCCATATACCACGACCATACCATACACATGTCCTTTTGCGGAAACAGATTGTTTATGTACAACACGTTACGCCACCAGTACTTGGCACAGTTGATGTTGTCGAAAATAGCCGGCTCAAAGACCGTGTGATCGTGAGTATAGCGTAGGACCAACTCGTTCAGGCCGATAACAAAGGCATAAGCCGGGGTCAATCTAACTACACGATAAGAGAACATGACGAAAAAGGATCTCGTCATTCGAACGATTTCTGGCTTCGAGTAACCCTTCGCCGACGGCTTGTCGAGCAAATCCTCGTAGAAAGACTCTTGACTTATAACAGATACTGATAATGCAGAGTTCGTGTATCCGTTTACATTTTTATTTATTTCTTTGTCGACTTGTTCGGGCTTTTTGGCATTTTTTCTTCTAGCCTTTTTTTCTTCGCTCCTCAAGAATAGAACCGTTACAAGCAAGCCACTGAAAAATAAAACAGTGAATTAGTAAGGTTTTCTAAAGCTCAAAGTACATTGCGTGAGAGTCGAAGCAAAGTGACTCTTACAAAATCGTTACAAAGTAAATTGAACTTTATCTACTACGCGAAGAACAAATATTATTGGACAAGTCGCGCCGCGCGTCGCTTCAATTTATTTCTGTAACAATGTGCCATAAGCTTCTAAGCATTAATATTTGCGAAATGTACCATTATTGTAAAAAGTGTAAAGATTTACCTTATAAAGAAGAATGTGTCCACACAGTAGGACGCGTTGCCAACTGATTGGTACAAAAAGTTCCGCTCAGTCACGACGCGCATTGTTTTGTTGTCGGCGATGTAGAAAATCGTCAAGTAGGTGTGCACCATTATGACCCATAATACAGACATGAACCTAAAACATTTATAGGCATGAATAATTTGGGATTCCCGTGAATTGCTGCTGCTGGTTACGTCATGAAATTTTTAACAAATTGTAAATATCAATAAGCATAATATTTCTACGCAAAAAAATAGAAGCACCGGGTAGGATTATTTTTATTATTCCTCAATTAGACGTGGTAAGTGTGCGAATATACAGAAGCGAGATAACTTATTTTACATCTTGTTTCACGTCTAAATCGCAGGTTACTGCTAAACCTCTCTTATAAGACCCGCTAGAGATTCTAGGTAGTTTTTAATTAGGTATAACACTAAGCGAATTTATTTTGTAGTGAACGTTTAGTAGAAAATGTAAATAAGAAATGCGCAGTCAGTTAGTCGTGTCCGAACTAGCTCTTATAGATCCTCTTGCGCTTTTACAACTTCAAACAATATTATGTTATGAATAAAAGATGTAGTCGTACCTCATGCCATGTAGACAGGTAAGTGCACCGTCGCTTGGTCGTTGTGTGCCAAGAATCGCTCGACCGTTCGATAGGATTGAGAACGATAATAAGATTTCCGACCACATTCCTGTAATGAATAAAACCTTTGAACTATATGACATTAAGCTACGAAAATTACGGAGAGCTTCAGTCAAATAGAGATGGCATATGGTCGTAAGTAATACCTGCGGGAGGCATACGAGCCGCCAGAACAGCAAGATAAGAGCAGTTGCAGCTGCAATGAAGCGCATTTCATCAGTATTTTATTTCTGTCTAAGTACAATTAAATTCAAACCAAAGGATGTTTTAATATCTACTGACTAATTTAATGTAATTTATTCTTGTCTCACCACAGGGTTCCCGTCGAATGTCTCGGTCTTTGAGGTCTTCTTCAATATTTTCAGTACTTTGTTGGGGGTTGGGCTGCAATGTTCCATAAAAATTAAATAATTATGAATTCTGTAATTTATTCAATATAATTCTGCATTTTTTAAACGTCCCAGTCTCGGGTTATAATTTCCGGTTTTTAATAATTTTTAGGTTTGTGGACTTAAGCCACGGTTAGCACCACTAAAGTAATAATACTAATATTAATAAGTAATAATAGTAATAATATTAATTAATAAGTAATAGTAAAAGACGTAATTCTGTAAATTACGTCAAACTGCAGCCCGTGACGTAGACGGCGCGTATCTATTAGCTACACGCCGTCTACGCACGCGTTGAGCGTTAGGTTGAAATCTGAAATTTCACTGTAAGTACCTACCGTCTGGTCGTTCGAGAATGAAACGAATAGAAAACGCGACCGAAACGTGTCCAACGCAGAGCCTAGAAAAGCTCCTCGGAGCCAATGAGCGCGAATGTTTTATTTTATATTTTAAGTATACAGAGAACGCAACCTCAAGAATACGCATATACAAGGTTTTGCATGAAAACAAAATCGTAAAATGTTGGCGGGGGACATGGGAGAATGCTTTGTTGTGATTGGTGGATTCCAAAGTAACGTAATCCAGGCAATGTCCGGAATGAGCGTACCGAACGGGCGTAGGCCAACTTTTATGCTAAGCAACTGCCCAGAGGCGTCTCTAGGCCTTGTGGCGCCCGTGTGCAACCAGTACCCTGGCGCCCTTAGTCTAGTAGGAGCAGGGTCAAAATGGAATACTAATAGTTATAATATTTTCAAACGGAAATTCGGATGCAAATGGTGCAATTTTAAATGATGATTTTAAATGATGACGAGCGCCGGCATCGACGCATCTTTGGAGGTGTCGCACTAGAGGGCGCTCGGCGCCCCCTTAGACCCGGCGCCCGTGTGCGCCGCACACCCTGCACCATAGGTAAAGACGCCTCTGCAACAGCCTATAAGCTTGGCGATCAGGGGTGTCCAACTATTAGGCATAGGTGGTGGTTTTATTGTATTTTTTTATTTTATGACATTGCTAAAACGAGAAAGCCCTATATCACTGGCTCAAAGTCTATAAATCTCAAATTTTAAAGCCGCGCTCGTTGGCTCTAACGCTCGCCACAACTTATGTGAGCTACATCAGATACGTTTCTGTCGCGTTTTATATTTGTTTTATCTATAAACAACCAGCACGGTATGTATATAAATAAAATTATATAATATAGGGTACAAGTTTGTAATAAAGTTGAAATGTTATACCAACAGTTGGCTTGTGGTTGTTGTTGGCAACTTCGAGGTCCTTCTGCTCGTTGTATTGATACCGTCGTTCCAAGTATCCTTCGTAAATAGAGGCTGCCAGCATCCATATCGAAACTATTAGCATTGCCGTTCTGCAAAAATACAATTTTAAGTTTTGGATAGAGGCAGCTCCATTACATTGAAATCCGTGATATTCAAGGAACAACACACTTATTTTGCAATTTTGTAATAGGCATTCCGAACCAGTGCAATGGTAGATAATCTTTTTAACCGACTTCAAAAAAAGGAGGAGGTTCTCAATTCGTCGGAATCTTTTTTTTAATTTTTATATTTTATGTATGTTCCCCGATCACTCGAAGACGCCTGGACCGATTTTGAAAATTCTTTTTTTGTTTGAAAGGGTATACTTCAAAGTTGGTCCCATTTAAATTTGGTGAAGATCTGATGAACATCTTCGAAGATAGATACTGGAACTCCTCAACGGATAAGAGTAAATTGCTCGCGATCAGTGTAATAGCTTGGTAAACAGTAGATTTTTAACCAGTCATAGCATAATTCCATGGGGCCACTAAAAATTGTAAAATAAATTTTTTTTACAAAAAAAATAAAAACCGACTTCGATACACAAACACTAAAAATTGAAAAATAATTTAATTTATTACCGAATATATTATGTATACAAGAGTTAATATAGTTCCATAATAATATTTTTTGGGGTCGGTGCCAATGAGGTGCCATTGTGGAGTCTGTGGAGAAAAATATGAAGTCTAGACGATTCGCGCAGCTAAAGCTAATTGACACCGGCACCAAAAAGTATTATTATGGAACTATATTAACTCTTGTATACATAATATATTCGGTAATAAATTAAATTATTTTTCAATTTTTAGTGTTTGTGTTTCGAAGTCGGTTTTTATTTTTTTTGTAATAACGATTCAAAAGCACTTCCAAGAGTTTATTTGAATAAAAAAATCTATATTATTCTATACAATTTTATTATAGACTCAACAGATCCTCTGAAAATCTCCTGTCGGAGTGTCGGTCCATCGTGTAGTAGAATGTTAGTTTAATGTGTTTTGGAGGATCTGTGGGCTATTTCGTGGTGGTTATTCGTATTATTTTCTTTTTTGTCCATAGTGCATGATGCACGCAGCATCATACAGATTTACCTATTTTTAGGGGATTCTAGCTAATTTATCTTCTAGTACCTTATATTATGTTACAAAAGTCTTCCTGAAAGGTAAGTCTAATAATAATATTTTTAGAATGCACTGGCCAGAGGAGACACGACAAAAGTCCTCAGAGGTTAAAGTGCACGTACTTAGTCATATTTATTGTATGGGGCTTATATTTATCGTTATTTGTACAACAAAATAAAAATAACAGAAATACAAAGAAAACAGTAGCACACAAAAAGTGGCCTTATTCGCTTATGGGCTGATTACACCTACCGAGTAGTGAAGCGAGACAGTAAAATGTCACTCGGCCGACACAGTGCTGTGGTGGCCGTTTATACGTATTTCGAAATTGCGCCGAGCACTCGTAAGTGTTTATACCAACCGAGTACTCGGCCGAGGACACTGACTTGCCACTGTACTCGTTAGGTGTAATCGTACCATTAGTAGAGAGCTGTGTTATTTAGTCCAGGCACCTTTGGATTAAGAAAACAAAAGCAAAACCTTCTGCAGTCTGCAAGTACTCGTAGTGCTTAATTAATTTTAATTTTGACAGCAGTGCCAGCAATGCGCTTTATATCATAAAATGTCTCAGTTTCGCCAACTTAAAATAATATTTCCTAAACTAAGTACTGTACAAATCATGCCCACGTAGAATAGTGCCAAGAATTGTGTTTGCTTTGCCGCGCTGATTATTATCTTTACTTGCATGTATTATTTATATTTTTTTTATTCAGGTACAACGTAAGTCTTGACTGCGATCTAACTTGGTGATAAGTGATGATACAGTCTAAGATGGATGTGGGCTAACCTTGAAGGGGTATGGCAGTTTTAATTAACCCTCAATCAGTTTCAAGGCATCGTTCGGGAAAGCTAAAACGCAGTACGGCTTTGCGGGTAGCTTTTTGTGGTGACTATAAAAAAAATCTAGCCACGGCGAAAACCTACCACTACATCAATCTGGAGACAATTTAAAAATTATAAATACTTATAAATATTTACAAAAGAGTTCTCGGAAGTCAAAAGTTGCGAGTAAATAAATACCTACCCTACCTATGCCTACACTATAATTTGAGAATTTCGTGTTTCTTTTCGAACCATTTTGCACGAAATCACAAATCACTCACGTAAGGGACGTAATATTAGATTTCTCGTGTTACGAGTTACGACTGACAAAAAAGCTGAAAAAATGGGATCAGTAAAATAAAGCTAGTGTAAACCGTCACGTATTAACCCGGAAAAAATATCCAGTGGTATTTAATTCACAAAAGCTTAATTTAAGTCGCACATAAGTGATTTTTTTTAGATAGGCTTGAGCTTGACAACAATCATGTCTAATAAAAATAAATGATGAAATGTGGGTTAGATGGCGCTTACCTAGAAGATACCTACTTATGCACGCTTGCTTTCTAAGGTCTCGTTCCTACGGCAACATCCTGCTCTGTGCAGGAGGGATTTTTAGCAGAGTTCATGAGTATTCTGTTTACGAAATCCTGCATTCAGGATGCTCGTATGAAATTTAACCTCGTACGAAATTTTAATGGTGGTGTTTTGGGTTCGAAATCCAAGCACTAATGAAATTAGTTAAATAAGGTAGTTATTTTGAAATCACAGTCATCAGACACTTTAATATCTCTATTATAGAAGAGCGCTCAGTCAAGTACTTATCTTTTATGGAAAGCTGCAAGAAAACCAATCAAATCCCTATCCGAAAATAGATTATTACCCTGAAAACTGCTTACCCAAGTATATGTAGCTTAGGATCATTGAGTACATTGTATGAGCCGGGGACGGGGCGGACGTAGAGGGTGGAAAACGCCGCCTCTATCCCGGC
Organism: Maniola hyperantus; assembly: GCF_902806685.2. Lineage (NCBI taxonomy): Eukaryota > Metazoa > Arthropoda > Insecta > Lepidoptera > Nymphalidae > Maniola > Maniola hyperantus. The sequence continues at coordinate 11,502,548 of NC_048539.1, read as the reverse complement.
GATAGCTGCTCGGTTTGACACAATTTCCTCCGCTGCATCCAGGAGTATCTTAACCGCATCTTTGTTGCAGGAGGCTGGCACGCATTGACCAACCAACATCGGCCTAGTCTGTGAAATAAATTATCAGGTCATTTTTAAGGTTCCATGAGTCCGAATGAATAAACGGAACCCTAATAGGATCACTCTTGTGTCTGCCTGTCTGTCTTGCTCCAAATCTACTGGAATCGGTTGCAACTTGGTACACATAATATGAATGTCTGTAACTCAAACACGGACGTCTAATGTAAATGATAACGTATGATGATAATTATTATTGCAAATTAAGTCGGAAAAAATCCTCACCCGTGCGAAGCCGTGGTGAGGATTTAGTGTGTCATAGTGTATCATCGCTAGTGTATCATAATCATAATATTCATTCATACCTAAAAGAATTCTGCAAGTAGGTTCTAATAGAAAATCATCAAATGTTTTGTTTTTGACATAACATTTTTAGTGATCCGTACCCAAAGAGTAAAACAGGACCTCCACTAAGACTCCACTGTCCGGCCATCTGTCAGTCGGTCTGTCACCATTATCTGTATCTCATTAACCGTGATATACAGTTGAAATTTTACAGATAATGTATTTCTATTGCCGCTATAACAATAAATACTAAAAAACAGAATAAAATAAATATATAAGGAGGCTCCTATACAATAAAAGTGATTTTTTTGCTCATTTTTATAGATAATGCTTCGGAACCATTGCTGCGCGAGTCCGACTCGCACTTGGCCCGTTTTTGATTTCATTTAAATTAAAACGCCAAAAATCTCGAGGCAAGTACAAAAAGTAACAAAATTATAGTCAAGAGTTAGTTATAGAATGTGCGCTGATAGCTGTAATGAGCTTAAAACTACAGAAAAAGCTCCATGAGCCTCTTTAATTTATAGGTTGAAATTCCACTTAACTTACAAAACAATGGAAACATCGTAGATTTACAATGATAAGAGTCAATAATATGTTCACTAACTATCAATTTTCATATCATAATACCACACACACTCTACTAGGCCGGAAAAACAATCATAACTGTGGTGATTCAGACCCTAAATGGCTTTCGCTAGCCGATAATGGGGTAATTAAGCTCCTCGAATAGCGACTCCTTTCATAAGTTACCTACTCGCTGGAACCGTACGAGTATAATATTATTGTGAGAGTGGTACATAGTACCTACGTATAAAAATTAAAGCTCCTCACATATTAATTGGGTATTTGACTCCAATTTTTAATTACTTTATTATAAACTAGAGTAAAATTAATGACGTTAACTGAAAAAACTAATTAAATCGATCAAATAACAAAAAAGTTACAAGCATTTAAATATTTCTGATTAGACAGAGATAGCGATACAGCAGTTTGACGTCACACCTACTAATGCCATAGTAGCTTCGTGTGGTTTCATACAAATTTTCGTTTTGCGAGAAAGGGATGGAAGACCCTCCCACTCCAAAATTAAAATGTCTGTATCTTTGCAAATCTTTGTTAGATTTTAATATTTTTTTCAGTGTACGTCATTATTTTTATCCTAGTTTATAATAAAGTAATAATATTTATCAAATTCAAAAGTAGGCAAATACCCAATTTTCCCAAAAATAAATGCATATTTTAAAATTTAACAAGAATTTTGAATTTTAGCTTAAAACAAGACACCATTAGTTCCGCATGCCTCACAACGGTGATGGTACCAATGACGAAGATATGCAGAAACAATTGTGAGATGATCTGGAGACACCCTCCCCCCATCTTCAGCCCTCTGAAAGGACGCCGGACGGGTTCGGAACTAGTAGGGCATACTCTGACTAACTCGTGAGTTTAGCTATCAGATATTCATACTCTTACTGTTTTATAGACGTCCAGAAAAGTTTCAGTCTGAGGCGATCCCGCGCGGGATGCGGGACGTACGGGAGATAGCGTATATCCTGACTTAACACATGCTTAAATGTGTTTTTACTTTTTCCACGCGGATGAAGTCGAGGGTATCATCTAGTAACCCAATAAAATGGTGATGGAAATTAAAATAGTTCCTCATTTATATGACACAGTATGCGATCGGTTTTACAATAACATTCTGAGGAAAATAGCAATTTACTGCGCAAAGTGGGAGAGAGAAATTTCTTAATAAACTGAAATCAAGAAGCAAGAACTGTTTACAAATAGGAACATTGCTTCCATATTGCTTCATAAGCCACATTCACATTGGATATTTTGTTTACAATTTCTGTTTTCAGCACAATAGGTAACATGCGGTGAACACTGAACAGCAGTGATGCACTTTCAAGAAAATAATTTTAATATTAAAACATCCGAAAAGCGAGCGTGGTTGTCTGAACTCTGAAGTGACAACTGAGATTGTGACATAGCTTGGTGCTTGGTGCCTTGTGGTCTTGTTATCCAGTCACTTTGTGCCTCAAATGTTTTGCCAAAATATTCATTGTTGTACCAAGCGGTACCTAGTTTAGTATTTAGAAAATGTGTCAAAGTGAGACTAGAATGGCGTTAGTTGGATGTCGTATCATGTGCCAAGAACTTTATAATATGTACCTTCTGTGCTACTAGTATACTTCAAAGAAAATTGACAATAAATAGAATACGTTTCATGCGAATTGCAGTAACCATATACCATAGCTGAGCTGTGAGCATAGCACTTATAGTAAGTACGCTAAAGGTTGAAATGGCAATAGGGGAGCCACCGCACTAGCCCGGTGTGAGCGAGCGCGGGTGAGGTGCGGGTGTGCGGGGCGTCCTCCCGTCTCATACCCTGATTGCCATCTCGACCTGTCGCGGACTACACCTACTCTACATCTATTTTGTATCAAATGATATGCACACACGAAGAGTAATGATTATAATGAATAGAAATAAATAAGTTTTATTAATGTTGCGTGTATAAAGATTTTTTCCGCGGAAATACTCTGGGAAAAAATCGTATTTTCAGTAATAAAAATTGCGCCTCTTGCGGCTTTAACAGCTTTTGCTCCAACTGTGGATCTTGGGACCCTATGCTTTTAGGAAGGATATTAAGAAAGTTTTGTCAACAGAATCGGCAATAACAAGCAATATTCGTTTTTTGTTCTGTATCAAGGCGAAGGCGAAGCTTTTACATAAAGAACTTTCAATGGCAGATTCATCTCTTAGCGGGTTCGCAAGAACTTTTAATACAAAAGTTCCGTGATATGTATAAACCAAGTAGCCTCTCAAGAGGGTTATTCTATACGTCGATTTATACAATACATGCTCAGTAAATAGGAGTTTTAAAACTTTAATAGACAGCCTGTCTATTTTTCAATTAATATCTTTGCCATCTATCATCTAACTTTTTTCGACATCTTCGGGGTTTCGCATCCGAAGGGTGCCAACGGAACCATATTACTAAGCCTCCGCTGTCCATCTGTCCGTCCATATTTCTATCACCGGGCTATAGGTAGAGAATGGTGTTTCTTTTGCTGCTATAAAAATAAAACGTGATATACCTAGACTATAAAATATATCACGCGGACAAAGTCGCTAGCAAAAGCTGGTATGTTTATTGAAATGCTTTTTTGTACCTGTGGTATATGGTCTCCATCGACGGTCAAGTTGATCTTGGCCACGTAGAAAGTAGTTGGGAAGGGGGGAACTTGCGCGTAGTACTGCTTGAGCTGTAGATCCCGACATGCGTTCAACGACCCCAACCAGTATTCGTTGCCAAACAGAATGTTGGGGGTGTATTGACCCGATGCATCGTATACTGAAATAAAGAAAAGTACAAATTATAAGATTATGCATGTTCGATTGATGGTTTGTTATCTAATCAAGAGCAGATAACTCTCATCTTTATGACAATGGCACTGAAACGGACATGCATGATAGGAACAAGTATGCTAGAAGAGGTGTACCATACAAAATAACAGTTATTTTTGTGCCAATTCGAAGCGCCCCATCAAGCGTACCGGGAATCATAATTGACAGTTGTCTCATCACTAGCATTTAGTTCCGACCTAATATGACCTAAATAAACTCTTTCTGAAAGTAGCACCTAATAAAACGTTTGTGAAAAATCATCAAATCACTTTTCAAGATAATTGCAAACATACTACATAATATGATTCGGGTCGAATACATTACTTTTTTTTGAAGTCAGATAAAAACTTAACTTTTCAAGTTAACAGGATCTCAAGTGCGATCCGTTTATATGAATTCTCACGTTTCTCATTTCAAACACGAATGATCCTTTTCGCTTAACCGCCTTTTAGTTGAACGACGACTATATGGAAATACATCGAAAAGTCGCTGAAAATGCCGAAAAGTTTTTGAAGCTTCGTAAACTGTTTGCGAATAGCGTTGTGATACTGTTTGTTTGAATATTTCATTCCCAACTTCAAACACAAAGTTTGATGCGGGTCACGAATTAACATGTTTTCCAATTCTAACATGAATTTAACAACCAAGGGTCACTGGTAGAGATCTCTTAAAAAGATTTTCTTTTTCTCCTTATTGTTCAAACTCTCTGGTACAATTAAAATATAAATAACTTAAATGAATAAAATTTGCTTTTCAGTTTGTTTGTCTTTAACTTGGTCATTTCCGCTTGATGCCAAACTCACGTAACGGTAAGTGGTAATGTGATGTGTGTGTCCGACCGAACCTTCGCCTTCGGCCAAAAGAACCAGGCTTCGACTTTGGCCAAAACAGGCCTAAGTTTCGGCCAAAGCCGAAGATTTCTAGCAACAAGCAACCGGCTTCGGCTGAAGGTTGTAGCATAGCCGATTAATCGGCTTCTGCCTCGGCTTCGGCCAAAAATCGATCCTTGAGAGATCCCTTAATGTAGGTGCGTGATTTTTACATTTTACACTACAATAAAGAGTACTTAAACAAGGTTACATCATGAGTCGTAACTTGTAAGTGCGAACACTGCATAAGGTTATAAAATTTCGATTAAAGCTGCGTATTTTGTGGTTTCACCATAAAATACAACGGTCCATAAAGTACGACTACTACGGGCAGCATATTTTAAAACGCTACGTTAGTTATTGTTTAAAATTTATACACGTGATGATTTAACGATTAAAATAATTTTGCCTCGAAATACTCGATCACTGCTGTTGTTTATACTTTAAATATTATCATCATAATATTGCAATGCGATGAGTTTTTAAACAGTTTCAACTTCTATTGAACCGAATTTGCGAAACTTTTACGGGTCATTACTTGACAAAGTAATTACGGTAACAATGTAAACTCTCTAATCTTTATGCTGCAGCCACTTAAGCCACGAGGACTAAAGATCTGCTAATCAGCAAGGCTACTAATACTATTTTGGGTTGCTGCTTGGTTGGGTTGTGCACTAGATCCGAATTTCGTTTTTCAAAGCCGAGAATATCTACAATTCGGAAGCATTTTTCACGGACAGAATTAGATAACCACAATATTACTTGTATGAAAGCTTTCGCACTGCGTTCGATCTGAATCCGAGCCGTCATGCGGGTGGTGGTGGTGACAAGCAACATCCTTCTAAAATGGATGTATTGTAAAATTGACATCAGGCTTCGATCCGAATTTTCTTATCTAGTTATTCTCACTTCTATTGGTGGGTAGGTATATACACTCATAGTGTAGCCTGTGTAGCTCGTGGAGAACTTCAACGGATTTTTTTCCCGATGAGTTCCCAACAAGTATCTAGTTTCGTAGCAATGGAATATTCGGACTGTTCAGAAAATCTGTGCGGGTCAGTTATTTGTACGTGCCTACTCGTAAATGTTGAATGTTGTGGTGTAAGCGCAATTTTAAATAAAATTCATTAAAAGTAACGAATTCAGAAATCTGGAATAATAAAAATAAAACGCTCTTTTTTAGGTGGCTATCATAAAACTAGAATTTTAGTTTACAGTTGAATATAAAAAATGAGTTAAAAGTTTAGTATTTTAGAAAATCATTTTCATGGTCATGGATTGTCTTTTGGATGATTTGGTAGAGCGATTAAGCGCAATAAGCTTATAGACGAACTTTCATACTTTCACCTCCAAAAATCTTTTCTTTGTGAGGTTTGTGAGTCATAGGGAACGTCATAGGGAACCTACTGTCAAAATTACAAGTTTCTAACCCGCTGCGGCTAATACTGTGCATTGATAGAACAGTCAGTCAGGACAAGTTAAAAGTTAGTTAAGGATATGTAAAGGTTTATGTTAACCAATGTTACTGAACTTAGAATACATTACATGTACACCTAAATTAAGTATAACGTGTTTTAAATTTAGAATTTAACACATCAGCAACGTTCAAAATTAATAAGGGAGTATTCTAAAGAACAGTCGAAGCCCCATTATTAATTACATTCATATAGACTGTCGCGCGTCCCGGTTTAATAAAATTTTGTCTCGTCTTTAATATTTCACGGAGATTCATGACGACAAACGACGACGGAGCTTCGTCGTGAACTCTGATTACCGTAATATGGCTGCAATATTTCCCACGTTATTGCTGCTATTATAAGACTTGTATAGGTGGACCAGAATCTCATGAAAAATATTGAAGTAAGTAGGATTCCGGAGTTAGCAGCGCTGTAGCTTGTGAGTATCTTGTGTACATAGTGCACTGTGGTGAATATTGTTGTGAATTATTAATATTCTATATTTCTAATAGGTACCTACTACTACGGAGAAAAAAAAATGACTTTATACTTTGCCGTAAGATTTTTTACACCTTTATTACCTGTTAACTCCCACAGCCACCATGATTCAAACAAACATCCAAACAAACGTTCCTCCCAGTGTTGGGGACAATACGCAGAGAAACTTTCAGCTTTTATAAAATAAGGAAGGTCTGGCACGCGCTGGCTCTTAGGCCAAAATCTTGTAAATACGCTTGGAACTATAAGCTGTCGTCGTAATCTTTGTGTATCTATAAATAATTCTATATAATCTTATAAAATAACGAAGGCCTGGCACGCGCTGGCTCTCTCTCTATATTAAGTACTAGCTGATCCCCGCGGCTTCGCCCGCGTAGATTTAGGTTTTTAAAGATCCCGTATAGCCTATGTCACTCAGGAATAATGTAGCTTTCTACTGGTGAAAGAATTTTTAAAATCGGTTCAGTAGTTCTAAAGATTACCCCCTACAAACAAACTTAACGACATCGGGCCGTGCAGCAGAAATCGTAATATTTTAATTTCGCCATAACTTCAAAACCAAACGTCCAATTTTAATCATTCAAAGACCAAATATTATCTCCATAAACTGTTCTTAGTGATGAAATCATTTATTTTGATAAGGATTAATAGCATGAGTAAAATAAACGCGTTTAAATGTAGTCCAAAAAAAATTCAAGATTTTTAAATAAAAAAATGGTTGCTGTGCCTCACTCGACATAGATGGGTATAGTGTGTCGCGGACTTTTTTGTAGATATTTATAAGATCTACAATTAATTAGAACATTTTATGGTTCTATCTTTTATAGTTTAGGCAGCGTACGCAAAATAAGTAACTTTTCTGGTTGATTTTTTACACCTTGTGTCCGAAAAACCCAAATATCTTACGGAACCCTATTTTTTTCCAAAATAAAATATAGCCTATGTTACTCATGGATAATGTAGGTTTCGAATGGTGAAAGAATTTTTAAAATCGGTCCAGTAGTTTTTGAGCCTATTCAGTACAAACAAACAAACAAACAAACAAACAAACAAACAAACAAACAAACAAACAAACAAACAAAGTTTTCCTCTTTATAATATTAGTGTAGATATTTAATATAGCAGGTTACGTATCCACATTGTACATTTATCATTTATATGATACAACGGAATAACGTAGCACATATTTTATACACCCTTATCAATGTCCGACCGGTAAGTGATGCTGGTAAAGTAGTATCTTCTAGGGGAGCTCGGTGTATTTTTCGACCATTGCTCGACCAAAAATGACATATTTCTTTTCATGGTTCAGCTACTCGATTGTGGTAGAGTGACAGCTACAATATCACGGTCGCAATCACCTCTGATAGGTTCACGCTCGCTGACTATTGACTACAATGCATTGTTGCAACAAGAATATCACAAATTCAGCCAATGAGATTGAGATTGTTGAGTGTAATTGAAATTGTAATAATGATTGATGCAGGTTTTACGAAATCTTGTATCTGTACCCTAAGGGTGTCAAAGTACACTAAGCCTCCGCTGGCCGTCCATCCGTCTATCTGTCAGCGTATCCGTTGTATCTCGTGAACCGTAAAGGTAGAGAGTTGAAATTTTCACAAAATGTGTATTTCTATTGCTGCTATAGCAACAAATACTTACTAAAAATTTCAAAGTAGCCTAATTGAAAGTGTTATTTCTTGTACAATGGTACGGGACCCTCCGTGAGCGAGTCCGATTCGCACTTGACAGCTGTTTCTTTGTTATGCAATCAACGACCTTTATACAAAACTACCAAGACGGGCTCATTCCAAAAAAAAAAAATTGCGAGCTGCAACTCATTTTGGCTTAGGTGCAACTTGATGTCCAGTGTAATTTCGACAACTTTATACTAGGTACGTGATTTGTGTTTGAAAAAGGCCTAATTTTGTGCAATACCTACAATGAGTGCAATACCTCAATATTTATCATACTTACCCATGACCATAATGTATTCGAATGGGTATAAAAAGTTACCAATGCAGGCGCACTATAGAATGGGGTCGGCCTTACAACAAAATTGATTATGCTGGGCAAATTGGTTTTGATGTGATTAATTTGAATATGCGTGATATATGAATATTAAAATGGACCTATGTGTGAATTTTGGATATGTTCTCATGCTTTTTGCAGTATTTCTAGTAGATACCTATAATTATGTGTTCTACCTACCAACCTAAAGACGAGTTCTGTCGTCCTAATTTTACAATACCTGACGGCAAAGCTTACACTATACGAGGAGAAAGCTTTTCTCAACATTTACTCTAATTTCAGATAAGTGCAATACCTGCACTAAGTAGTATTAACATAGGAATGTGGTAATCTCCGGATTTCGTGATCGTATTTCGTAATAATATTACAGTCGCACCGCTGAATTTTCGGAGTTAAGTGCGTTCTGAGCAATTATGTATTTAGTGATATTCAATTTGGTTTAAAACGCCATTAAACAATGTGTGCTTTAATAGTGAAGGAAAACATCTTGACAACCAACTATTGACTGGGGAACAGTGCCACACATACCTATAGGTATCTGAGTCAAATAGAAAATTAGGTATACTTATATCTTATAAATCCTTTTGAACGGGTTAAAGAACCTGAGAGCTTTTATCTCACTGTTAGAAAGGTCGTAGTTTTGTAACATCGTAATGCAATAAATGTAAATCGCGACTGCAGCGTAGCGCCGCGCGCCGTGTCATGGTCGGTCGATGTTCTACTTTGCGGTCACCATTTTTTATCTACGATTTTATTATGCAAAAACATTGGCTTCCTATTTAAACTAACAGCAAACACTCTTAACACTAATGTAAGCCAAATCCATACCCATATCGATACTAATATTATAAATACAAAAGTGCTCTGTCTGTCTGCTAGCTTTTCAAGGCCTATCCGTTAAACCGATTTTTTATTATTATTATTTATTTAACACACAATACAGATTATGACAATTAACTGAAGGATATGTATATGATAACTAACGGAGCAATATATGCCATGAATTATAAAACTAGTTACTCTCCAAAAAAAGTGTGTACAGAAGCAGTTATAATTGGACGGTTCATCAAAATCGCTAGATTTTGATGAAATTACTACTCACTAGATTTTGTTGAAAGGTAAAGAGATACCTTGCATAGGCTTCTTTTCATGTCGGAAAATCAAAGAGTTCTCACGTTTTCAAACAACCTAAATCCACGTTCAAGAAGTCGCGGACATCATATAGGTATTATTTTGTACAGAGATAAGTAGCATTCTGGACACAAATAAAGGCTACTTTTATCCTGGGATTTTTAATTAATCCACGCGGACGAAGTCTCGAGCATCATCTACCTACCTAGTAGAAAATAAACTAAATCAGCATTTTTTGACAAAAAATAACTAACAGCTCGATATGTAAGTATTACGTTTGTTGAAAATTAGAGCAAACAACGTGAATTTTTATCCCTTTATATAAATCTAAATTACTTTGATTTTCCCAAAGGAGAATCTGTACTTGATGAGTAGGTACTGAGTAAATTGACAAAGGGATCCAAACTAGCGATATAATCAAATCATTATTACTAAACAATTCCATTACCCAGCCAAGTTGAACACTGAATTCAATTAGTAAACAAACAAACTCAATTGTTATGTTAAATTGGCGGCTTAAAAATGATTAGATATTATAATCATCATCATCATCTACCGATAGACGTCCACTGCTGGACATAGATCTCTTGTAGGGACTTCCCTTCCACACGCCACGGTCTTGTAGGGACTTCCACACGCCGCGCGCCGCGCCCCGCCTGAATCCAGCGACTCCCTGCAACTCGTCTGATGTCGTCCCCAAGATACAAAAACATTTGTTTTACTGATTTCACATCTTTTATGAAAAACCATGTCTATACTTTAAAAACCAGCTGTTTGCGGAGTAGATATTTTGGCCGTAAAATTAAATATTTTTCCACGTAAAGATATTAGTGCTTTGATACAGTAGGTAGTTTTTTCCCGAACAAGATCTACAAAAGAATATTAGATTTCAATTAAAAGATTAAAGAATACTAGATACGCTTTTAATTTCTTTGATAAATGTGCCGCAATATCTGACTTCCTCGGGGAAGCGAAAAATTAATGAAGCCATTTAGAAAGTAATCGGAAATAAAAAAATTATACTCGGGAGTTGTGGGTAGGTGCCTACTGATTTTAATAGAATAAAAAATATACTTTAGTATACATACTTTCTAGTTAATTATACTGTATAGTTTGCAAGTGGTGATCTCTCTCTTTCGAGATAAATTTTGAGTTGGAGTTACAAACACTTAGCAACACAAGCAATAATGAACTTGACTAGCTTTAAATGCATACAAAATATTTTAGAGATAAGATACGTCTTAAAATATTTGTACGAGTCAATAAAGGACTAAGTAAGTCAGTAATAGGTATCGACTTAATTAGCTATACGCCAATCGAGGGCATAAAAATACAGGGACCATTACGTTTTTGTATTCGCATAGCTAGAATATCTCTAGGTAGTTTCAATAAACAAGATTTGCATTCCGGTCTCAATGATTTATCTAAATACGTTACGTAATCATTTTACATATTTTCATCATCATCATCATAATCAACCCATCACCGGCTTACTACTGAGCACAAAGTCTCCTCTCAGAATAAGAAGTGCTTACTTAGGCCGTAGTCTTTGAGAGCATAATATGGAGAACTGTCAGGCATGCGGATTTCCTTACGATGTTTTCCTTCACCGTTAAAGCAAGTGATATAAAATTGCATTTATTATTTTATCAGTAACCTTATTATAAATGCGAAAGTGTGTTTGTTTGTTGGTTTGTTGGTTTATTGGTTTATTGGTTTGTTGGTTTGTCCTTCAATCACGTCGCAACGGTGCAACGGATTGACGTGATTTATTGCATGGGTCTAGATAAAGACCTGGAGAGTGACATAGGTCTTCACTTCTACTTTTTATCCCGGAAAATCAAAGAGTTCCCACGGGATTTTTAAAAAACCTAATTCCACGCGGACGAAGTCGCGGGCATCAGCTAGTATTGATTAAATTGAATCTCCGACCTCCCGAATGGGAGGCGGAGGTCTTAACCACTAGCTAAGCTGTTACGGTTCTCTACATTTTACACTAACCTAAAGGTAGTAATTTCCAAGCAGGTGACAAATGTTTATGAACAAAATTCGTTGCGGAAAATGTTGTCAAACGGGTTGAGCAAACGCATGCGCGAGTGTAGAAGTGAATCGCTCACTTTCACGGATTACTTATGAAATTCGCGATTTATACATTATGTGGTTGCTTTGCGCAAGAACCGGCTTGTACAGAGACGCCCGTGCTATGTGCACTGTAGGGCTGCCCAAAATATTGAGAAACAGGATACGCGTCCCATCTTAGGCCACATCATCACTTCCCATCAGGTGTGATTGTGGTCAAGCGTATACCTATAATGAATTTAAAAAAAAACATTATTTTGGTACGCAGCACAGTATACCTAATGGAGACTACCCCTACTACCCTTATTCTGCGTCGGTAGTCTTGTGCTAAGTTACAAACATGCTCGACGGAAAGCATTGATAAGGTCTAGGTTAGAATGTCCTTGCCGAGAAAATTTAAATTAACACTTGCTTTTAATTTACATAACATATAAGTTATACGCGGCAGGTATACCGGATGTCAATGTCATTCAAGTGCCAAACAAGCCTTGTCGTACTGTACATTGCCCAACGAGTATTTAACAACCTGCAAAGGTACATCTCTATCAAACCTTTTTTTCATTTAATTTCTTTGCGCAACTGGGTTATCTCAACGAAAGTTTATTACGTTCTAAATTATAAACGCGTCACCGATTTTAGACCTCGTTACGGTATATTATCCGAAACGATAAAACTAACTTTTATTTTCACCATGTTGATGACCTACATAAGTGTGGACATTGTTCTGTAAGCAATAGGTACATGATGCCGCTTTTACATACGTATAGTTTTAAGTTAACTATATTTCATGTTTATCTACTGTGAAATAAAGTATCTATCTATCTAAAGCTCTTAGCAGATGATTTGCATTTGGATGGAGAGCTAGTTGCAAAATTGTATAGGTACCTATAGGTGAGGTTTTTTTTGAAAGTTGATTGGAATACTCGACGCGTGGTGCTGATCCACGAGGCTGTGCTGCTAACGCCTGAATTCATCCTACGCTGGTGATGGTTGCGACAAGCGAATTAATAAATGCCAATATTTCACGGAATGCTCCGATTGATTTTAAAATCCCATTATGTGGTTATAGGCAATATATTCCGAGTCTCGTTTTATATCGATCGTAATGTGAAATGAGATACGTATCGTTGGAGCTGAGATTTACGGGAAATGGCTACTTTTACAATCTGTGCGCAGCATACAGTAGGCAATTCTAGTAAGTGCTTTCTATGGAGTAGGTAGGTAGTTGTTAGATGAATCGCACACCGGCAGAGTGGAATGAAACTGAGGTACCAATCAAAAAGACTCGGCTCGACTTCATTCCTGCTGTAGGTATACATTGGGCTCTAAGAGTATCTAATGTATGAAATAATGAAAATCAAGTGTGATTTGTAATAACCTGTCCAAGTAACGTCTGTCGTAGTAACTATATTTTTTTATTAAGAAAGAAGTTCAGATAGAAAAGAAAGTCTTTTTCATATTTGCTCTGTGAAACCTTGAAGGTCAAAAGTCATGAAGCATACGAGCAAAAACAACGGCCTTTTCAAAGACATATGACAAAGAAAATTACGCTTTGATGAGCTCCGTCTCGTAGAAAATATTTTTAACGTCTCATCAATAGGTATTATAAGTAAGTAGTTACTAGGTACCTACTTTATATAGGATTTTCTGCGATGCTTTCGGTGGTGATGGATTCCAGTGATTAAATTCATGATTACTAACAAAGAGCCTGAAAACTAGGCTCAGGCTTCAGATCAGAGAATCAGTGGTCAAGAGAGCTATCCTTGAGTTTCTAAGCGGGAAAATTATAGTAGGTAACCAATATAGCTCAACGAATTGTAGAGATGAAATGACACGAGACCAATAATTGACCTATGGTCAGCCCTATGCCCACACCACATGCCCTACTTTCCCTACTCTACTCTGCTTTTTACTACTTTTCTCGTCTGCTTTTTCCAAATTATTTTATTATGAAGAAATCTCTATTTAAAGGTAAGCATTTCCAATGTTACTTAATTTATTATTACTTTGTAACTACTATTTTGGTGCATGAAAAATAAAAAATAAATTATTTTGTCGGCAAAAATCTCTACGAGATATACAGAATAAGCTGCTTTTAAAAATACTAAGTACTGTTATTACAATCTCTATTAGCAAAGTGATTTTAATAATAAAACACTATTATAACGCAGTAAAATTATGCTGCAGAATAAAACAGTATAGCCCTTTGTTTAAATTGCGAGCTATGCGAAGGCACGAGCGAGCTTCCACTCTGCGCGTCATTGAGGTCTTCGCCCACTGCACAGGAACAAACCTTCTTCTGTAGCTAGATATATTGTATTAATCGCTTTAAGGTCCACTTGCACCAAATATAGCTTATTACAAGTTTCACCTTATCAACCAATAAAACTTGCTGAAATTATATGCTCTGGTATGTAATTCTGTGGAAACACTCATAGAAAGTCAATTTCTGCGAATTACGCTAGAAAATAACTTCACAAAGTTTCTTCTTCAAAAATATCAGATTCAAACGCAAAAAAAAATCAAAACTGAATTTAGAATTTTCTCTTTCATGTGACATCCCACTCGATATAGTCGATACGATAGCGAAAAAAAATTTTCAGAGACCCCAAATGATGTTTTTTGAATGTAACATCTATTATTTTGTTCATATAAATTGTACCCTAAGGTCACCCAGACTATAATGACGAATTAATTGATACATCAGTCATCAAAATCAGTTTAGTAATTTAGGCACTTCGGTGGAACATACATACATACCGACACACATAGGTAGCCTGCTAAAATCATAACCATTTCTTTTGGCTTAAGTCGGGTAATAATCTATGTAGTGGTTGTTAACTTTAAAGAGGCACTGCTCTGGTCCCATCACCGTCAATTTTCCTGCTTAAATCTAGGTCGCCGGTTACATATTAGTTCATTCATAACTCAAACTGGTTTTTTAATCAGTGGGGGTGATGTAAGAATATCACTATCAGCGAGGTTCCATTCGAAAGCGTTTTAGAAAACGCTGTTATATGCTGTTAACACGTTAAAAATACGTTAATTATGATGTTCATTCCCATTTTCACGTTAAATTTTTCTACACACATTTTTTACATTTTACAACTTACTCATGATTGAGCGCAGTAGGTCAGCAGTACTAAGTACGTGTATTTAGGTACTACAAAGTATAACTACCTAATAGTTTTGTTTTCTATCTTAGTTTTCTCTTGCAGCTTTAGACTTAAGTTTTTAACTATCCCATAGAATAGAAGTTTTATTTCCAGGATAAAAGGAGACTAGATCACTCATTACTCCTCCTACCTACAAAAATCCCATCAAAATAAGTTCAGCCGTTTAAAAAACATTCTGAGAGACAGACTCGAAGGGTTCCGTACCATCGTACAAGAAATAACACTATTTAAGTATTGACGCTGGTTCCCTGGGAACGGGGACGGGCGCTAATGTGGGACGCAACTTGCGTTGACACATTGGCCCCGTGTCATATCAGGAAGACAGCATCAAGACCGGGAGCCGCAGCAGAAACAGCTGAAAACGGCAAGCGGCGCAAGTATGCCTCTCTTATAGAGAGTTACATTTTTGTGCCGTTTGCAGTGGAGACCCTGGGGCCATGGAGTCTTAGTGCTAAAAATTTTTTACGAGACATTTCACCGCGATTAATAGCCTCAACTGGTGACAGAAGGGCTGGCTCATTTTTTGCGCAGCGGATCAGCCTGGCTGTCCAGCGCGGAAATGCAGCCAGTATTCTTGGCACCATTCCACGCGGTCATGATTTATATAGTAATTAGATAAGGCTAGCTTTAAGTTTTATTGTATTGTGTACACGTATACTGTACGCTGACAGACAGACGGACGGATAACGGAGGCTTTGTAAGGAAGAGACCGTACTCATTGTGAGCCGGCGATGAGTTGACTATGATGATTTATTTGTATAATATGTAGGTTAAGTATTGGTAGGTAGTGATTAAAAAAATCCTTTCCAAGACTTGATTAATAACCTTTTCCTCTAATGGCTCCAATTAGGAGCATGTGCTTGGAAGGAGGACGGCTCCTTATATCGTTATCATTAAGCTTATAAGGCATGACACGCACTAAAATGTTTCAAATGAAATATAAAACGCGACCTGTACGCATAACAAATACTATGTAACACGTGTGTAACAATAAGTGTATTTCGTGTGCGTGACGGTTGCATTTATAGCGTTGATTTCATAAGATATGTGTGTAAGAAACGTTACTGCTAGACGAAACCATAGCTCAATAAAATAACAATCAATTATTAACTAAACATTTAGTATGTGTGATTTTGCACCTTTTTCTAAGATACGAGTAGGTAACTTGTATAAGCTGTGCTATAGGTACAATTATGTTCAAATGGCAACCGAGGCCATTCTAGGTTTTCTGCCAAAAAATCCTTAGTAGCAGAGTTGTTGGGGGAAAGAAGGATGGGTGGATGGGAAAACAACACCAAACACGGACCGTGTTTGGTGGTGCGCTCCAGCAGTGGACGCATACAGCATATAAGATTAGATGTATTAGATAGATCAAAGCCTGGCATGTTTAAAAATACTTTCTGTGGCTTTCCTTATGGCCGCGTAAAGCAACAGAAAGAAGAAAAAATAGATTAGATGCGTCGGCTTATTTTTCTTGAAACGGGAGACAGGGTTGACATTTAAATAAATTACAGTGAAGTATCGCACCCGGTCGTTGTCACCCGGGCAGGACGATATTTTACCATTTTTAGGGTTCTGTACTTTAAAAGGAAAAAGGAACCCTTATACTCGTAGATTATATAAATGTGTGCATAAACAAATAATTAGTATTTTCAACATTCAAAGTAAGATTACTATACCAAGTGGGTACCTGTACGTACATTCTAAAACAGATTTTTATTTATTTTTATGCAAAATAGTCTTTGATTTATCGTGTAAAATATCGAAAAAATACGACTGTAGTACGGAACCCTCGATGCGCGAGTTAGATTCTCATTTGGCCGGCTTTTTCAGAAATAAGAAGCTTTCCCTCTTGTATTCTTAAAATTGATTAAGTGTAGGTATAATGTACAACTGGTATTTTGTAAGGATTTTGTTGGTTAATAGGGAAGGTGAATTTCATAGACTTGATATTATTGATATTTATATAAGGGAGAAAATTGTCTTTTTTAAAGTGAAAAATAACATAATATATTTTAGCTCAACGAATACAATTCAATATTATAGTTTAGTGTTCACGTAGGTATAGGTAAGTACCTACTAGGTAGAGCTTTTTGGTTTGCGGCTTTTTTACTTTTCGACCCAAAGAGCTGTTGAGCATCATATTATATCACATCACACTAATATTATAAAGGCGAAAGTTAGTGTGTATGTATGTGAGTGTGTATGTTTGTTACTCTTTAAAGCAAAAACTGCCGAACGGATTTGGCTGATATTTGGAATGGAGATAGATTAAACCCTGAATTAGCACACAGGCTTCTTTTTACCCCGGAACACCAAAGCGAGACTAACGAGATTTTGAAAAATCTAAATCCACCCGACCGAAGTCGCGGGCATCATCTAGTAAAAATTATTTATCGGTAAAAAACCTGTGATATGTTTTGTTGTTTTCGTTAAAATGTCAACATAGTCTTTAGTCATTAAAAAACACATATAGTTTTGTCTAGTCTGTCAGTTCGTCAATCTTTCCATCTGTATGACACGGGCATTAAAAAAAACTAAAAAAATCGCATAGTTTTTTTCGCGTCGTTAAACTTGGCATAAATAATTGGGCAAAGAAATAACAAGTCTGTTATATCTACATCATCATCGTCACCGTCATCATCATCATAGACATAGGTCTCTTGTTACATTTACTTAGAAGTAATATTCAGATTTAAAAAAAATTTGTGGAAACAATAAAGTGAGAGTCAAGAAAACACACAGGATTTTTTTTGTTTGCATGCAAGTCTGTCAGCAGCCCAGACGGATGCGTCTTGCGGGGCGGGCAGCAGGCGCGGTGCCATATACCTGCTTTCCATGGCGCTCGGCATCAGCTCTCGATTAGGACACGTCCGCGCGTCTTCCTTCCAATTTCTCATAAATATTAAGAGTTTGTTCTACACGCTGGCCGCCCTACGCACCCGCTCCCATAAAATATCCTGACCTAATCGAATCTAACACTTGCTACAAGATGTATACTAAGTACCTACATCTAAAAAAAGACAGAAGGGTTGGCGGCTCATAATATTAGATCTCCATATCGTACTCATCTCATATATACAAAATTCAAAGTCCTGACTGACTTTGAATTTTATATAAAAATATAAGATCGCACTTTGAATTTTATACTTTGAATTTTATATCAACGCACAGCCTAAGCCGCTGATCTTAGAGACATGAAATTTGAAGGGTAGGTATGTTCTTTGTAAAGAGTAGGTATCCGCTAAGAAAGAATTTTTCAAAATTCCACCCCGAAGTGGGTTAAATGGGGATTTGAAATTTATGTAGTCCACGCGGACGAAGTCGCGAGCATAAGCTTAGTAATAATGAATCCTCTTAATGGACGGCACATCTGCGCCCGATGAAAACGCAAATTGCCTTATCGAATCGAACCATTTCATTTCAATAGACTGAAACAGTGTTCGAGATGAAATTGATAGAGTTTGTGCCAAATTCAATAATATCCTCCTTTTTAGAGTTCCGTAGTAAAAAGGGGAACCATTATAGATTCGTCAGAGTGAACTAGAGTGAGGGAACTCTCGGTTTGATCCTGAATCGACGATATTATGTTAAATTTCAGGCTATGGTAACGTGAACTCAAAGAAAAATAGACGATTAATAGGCTATATAATATATATATAGGCTAATACTACCTAGCGTAAATGTCTAGTACGCAACAGGTCGAGATGGCAATCGGGAGGGAAGTGGGAACGCCCCGCACAACCACACAGCCCCCGCGCTAACCCGCTGCGGGGCCCTGCCCGAATACCATCTTAAACTGTCGCGGACTATATTTGTTACAGCGATAATTTGTATCCTGGAGACCACCTGGAGACGGATATAGGCTATTTTTGATTCCAGAAATCAACAATCACGAGTAATGTACCTAATGTATTTTATTTTATTTTTTTTTATTTTTATTGAATGGTTTACTAGCGATTTTAACATAAAACTTACTAACTATAATAAATACATAGGTTTTTCTATCATGCACAACTATGTTAAATCATTTAAAAGTAAACACTGCATGCAAATTCCGTACAGATATCAGAGTTACAAAGGGGATAAAAATTTAAGTAGGTAAAGATTCCATTCAGTATGTCTGTAGGTATGGTTAAAAAGTAAACAGTAGGTAAACGTTCTACTGTAAAATTAATAAATATGTTAAAAAAACTAAATTAACTACTAGGTATAATATAATGTTACAATTTTTTTTTTTACGTTTATACTTAATTACTATTTTCTTATATTCTACACATTCTAAGTTCTAACACACTCTTATTTCTAAAATTAATTTCTATTTCATTATACCTACTTTCACTTTATAAAGGTAGTTTAGATACAAAAAATATATTTTGAAATGAGACTAAAAAAAATAATAAGTAGATAACTAGGTAGGTATGTAAAAGTAAAAATATAGATTCATTAATTTTAAAATTACAAAAATAATTTAATAGTAATATTAAATTCCAGGTTCAGGGTAGGTACAGCTATTGGCTAGCTTTTGACTAGGTCGCTTATCACTAACTTACGAAACATAGCAATCGAATTTGTATTTATATCTATCAATTGACTGCGCTCATTGTATAGTTTACACAACCGGGGCAGAGTAGCGTTGGCCCCGAAGACTGTTCTGCTGAGTGGTGGCACTAAAGGAGTTATGGCAGTGCGTGGATATCTACGCGGCACTCTAAAATTGATTTTGCTAAGTAAACTTGGACAGTCTACTTTATTTCTTAGCAATTTATATAGGAACATAAGATCTAGCAAGTCACCTCTATTTTTAAGGGTCATCATTTTAAAATATTTTACTCTATCCTTATAAGAAATAACTGTTTTGTGTATCCTTGCTGAATATGACAGATGCCACATGAATCTTTTTTGGACACGCTCTAATCTTAAATAGTGTGTAGCATAATGCGGCCGCCACACTACACTGCAGTACTCCAGGTTACTGCGAACAAGACTGTTATAAAGAGCTATTTTAGTTTTGGTTTCTTTAAAGGTTCTACCTTGCCTCATAATAAAACCTAACAGTTTTGTTGATTTGCCAATAACCTTGTCTATGTGATCAAGATATGTCAACTTGCTATCTAACATAACCCCCAAATCTTTTATGAGATCGACTTCTTTTAAATTTATGCCATTTAGACTGTATTGCGTTGGTATAACGTTAAGCTTGCGGGTAAATTTGATGTGGAGACATTTATTGCAATTAAGTTGCATGCCATTAGATGTGCACCAGTCTGTTAGCCTGTTAAAATCATCTTGGAGTAAAAGTGAATCCCTTGGGGAACAGATAATTTTGGTGAATTTTAAATCATCAGCATACAGGTATGGTGTGGAGTGTTTAAAGCAGAAGACAATGTCGTTCACAAAAATATTAAACAAAATTGGACCTAGGTGTGATCCTTGAGGGATTCCTGATGTTATTGAATGCACTGATGAGCTGAAACCATTAACAACAACATAAAAAGAACGATCATTCAAGTATGATGCAAACCATTGCAGTAGTGGATCAGAAAACCCGTAATACGAAAGTTTCTCAATTAAGTTTCGGTGTGGTACTTTGTCAAAAGCCTTTTTAAAATCTGTATATATCGTGTCCACCTGCTTTTTCGCGTCTATAGCTACTGATAACGAGGTCGTGAAACTTACTAGGTTTGAGGACGTGGATCTACCAGGCAAGAATCCGTGCTGATGTTAGAATCCGTGCTGATGTTAGAAGTAATGCATACATAGGTACTTAATATTGCTACAAATAGGTACGTAACAATTATAACTTACACTTGCAACATGGAAGTTAAAAGTTGCGCCGCTGCTAAAATTGGTACTTTACCTACATCTAGAGTGTAATATTCTATTCTGAACTTTGCAAGGAAATGAGGGCTCTTAACGCGAACTCGGCCAGATGCTTAAATTTTTATGAAAAACTAGCTGACACGCCTCGGCTCCGCTCGGGTGGAGTTTAGAAAATTGAGGGGGAGGTTGAATTAAATTTTTCTCTCCGTAAGAACCATCCTCGTACTTCAAGGAATATTATTAAAAAAGAATAGGCTACTTGACAATTTTTTTAAGTTGGTCTTAAATGGTTAATATTTGTCCTATTATATCAAAAAAATTAACACTATATTTTTTTGCGCCCTAAAAACCGTAAAACTTTAATTTAAAAAAATATTTTTCTTAGACAGGTGAAAACACTGTCGGCCATGTTTGGCCGATAGATTATCTGTGCTCTGACGTCATGCATTTGTAAACAACAGTATAACCCAGGGTTATACTGTTGTTTACAAATGCATGACGTCAGAGCACAGATAATCTATCGGCCAAACATGGCCGACAGTGTTTTCCAAACATGGCCGACAGTGTTTTCACCTGTCTAAGAAAAATATTTTTTAAATTAAAGTTTTACGGTTTTTAGGGCGCAAAAAAATATAGTGTTAATTTTTTTGATATAATAGGACAAATATTAACCATTTAAGACCAACTAAAAAAAATTGTCAAGTAGCCTATTAGCGAAATCGGATCAGCGGTTTTCGAGATTTGCGATGAGCCACACATTTAGTGATTCATTTTTATATTTTATTTTTTATTTTTTTATTTTTTAAAAAGAATATTAGCCATGTTAAATGACTAATATTCCCCTTTCCTCTCCAATTAAGCGTCAGGCTTGTGCTAGGAGTAGGTACGCCAATAGTGCAACGGGCGGGGTTTGAACCGTCGACCTTTCGGTTTTCAGTCCACTCCTATACCGGTGGAGCTATTGAGGCTCTAAAGAGTATAGAAGATCTACCTTCGCATTGTGCTTACTTATGAATATAAGGAAACTAGGTGAAATATTCTGTATAATATTTAAGCAATTTTTTATATTTCATAATAGCTAATAGGTACGTAGCTAGAAATATAATATGTTTTATAATAGGCAGGTAGATCGAATAATAACCATAATAATATGTCTGTTTATAGAGCAGCTGATAGCTATTGCTCTGTTCAACCAATCAGTCAGTCAGTCAGTCAGTCACCTTTTCGTTTTATGTATTTAGATTTATTGTCTTACCACATCGTATCCACAATGTCGCAGTGGTAGGTATGTTACTATGGCGCACCGCGCTAATGAAGCTAGAAAATATTATGTACCTACCTAATAAAAACCTGCAGGACAAGCACAATCAGTTCGACGATTTCTCGAGGGAAGATAAATCGCGAGAGATTTGTGTCACACTGACTACCTACGCTCGGGCTGCAGGTAAAGAGCGTTTCACGGCAGGATTAAACTTTCTTTTTAACCGACTTCAAAAAAAGGAGGAGGTTCTCAATTCGTCGGAATCTTTTTTTTTTTTTTTTTTTATGTATGTTCCCCAATTACTCAAAGACGCCTGTACCGATTTTGAAAATTCTTTTTTTGTTTGAAAGGGTATAGTTCAAAGTTGGTCCCATTTCAATTTGGTGAAGATCTGATGAACATCTTCGAAGATAGATACTGGAACTCCTCAACGGATAAGAGTAAATTCTCCCTCGCGAGAAGTGTAATAGCTTAGTAAACAGTAGATTTTTAACCAGTCATAGCATAATTCCATGGGGCCACTAAAAATTGTGAAATAAATTTTTTTTACAAAAAAAAAAAACCGACTTCGTTACATAAACACTAAAAATTGAAAAATAATTTAATTTATTACCGAATATATTATGTATACAAGAGTTAATATAGTTCCATAATAATATTTTTTGGGGTCGGTGCCAATGAGGTGCCATTGTGGAGTCCCATAAAAATATGAAGTCTAGACGATTCGCGCAGCTAAAGCTAATTGGCACCGGCACCAAAAAGTATTATTATGGAACTATATTAACTCTTGTATACATAATATAATCGGTAATAAATTAAATTATTTTTCAATTTTTAGTGTTTGTGTAACGAAGTCGGTTTTTTTTTTTTGTGAATAAAATATTTCAATCGGAATATCGAATTGGAATTATATTGTCTTGTATACGGAATTTTTCGAAGTCGTACAGTGAATATACACGAATATGAAAGAATATGAATACTGAATAAATTTTTCAAGTTGAAACTCGTGAAATCGTTGTTGATGATTTGTTTAGGTGCAAAACCAAGTTTTAAGATTTGAAAAATTTCAATTTAAAGTTTACTTAATTTTTATTTTACTCCCCTAATGAATGCCCCCCTGACGAATACTTCCCTTTCCCTTGTGCTAGGAGTAGATACGACAATGTGCAACAGGTGGGGTTTGAAGCTCCGACCTTTTGGATTTCAGTTCGCTCCTTTAATCATTGAGCTATTGAGGTTTTATTTATAAAAAAGGTTTATCCCGAACCTTTATAAGCAATAAAGGTTCTGAATCGTGACTCGTGTATTGAAAATGGTTTAAAAGTGAAAATATTTGAAAGGAAATTAAAGCAATAAAGGGCTCTTAGTTTATACATAGAACGGAAGCTACATTCTATCACCCCAAATGTAATACAAACCAATTTAGGGTAAAATATTTTAAGACCTCGCACTTTGTAGAGTGAGGGTGAACTTTGTAAAATGAAAATTTTAGCTTAATGAATACTTACTTTGTGACGGTGAAGGAAAGCTTCGTGAGAAAACCTGCATGCCTGAGAGTTCGCCACAATGTTCTCAAAGGTGTGTGAAGTCTGCCAATCTGCACTTGGCAAGCGTGGTAGAATATGGCCAAAACCCTTCTCATTCTGAGAGGAGACTCGTACTCGTTAGTGAGCCGGTCATGGGTTGATAACGATGATGATGAATACTTTGTTATACCTACTTTTATGAAGAAATTTAGTTTCTATCCTATTACAAAATGATGTACGCAACTTCATCCCCGATTTAGGTTTTTTACAAACATAAAACAACAAACAAACGGTACAAATCAATCTTTTTGTTTTTTTTAAATATAATTATACTAACATACTAATATTATAAAAGCGAAAGTTTACATGTTTGTGTGTGTATTTTTGTTACTATTTCACGCAAAAACTACTGGACAGATTTAGTTGAAATGTGGAATAAAGATAGATTATACTTTTGATTAACACATACATTACTTTTTATCCCGTAAAATCTATGGCTCCCGCGGAATATGCTTACTAAACATATCCACGCAGCACGCTGACGAAATTGCAAGCATCATCTAGTTCTAGTAGAATATATTATATATTTTTTAGTTTCTTACATGGTTTATTTACGCATGAAGTTGTCTCAGAATCATAAGTTAAAAATAGAGATGTTTCAAGGCTCATAACTGTCAAAATAAATATAATTTTAGTATATTTATTGCTATAAGGCATAGATTATGGTTAGATAAATCGATATTTGGCTTAGTTTTAGATACAGAACAACAAATAATAGGCGTAATACGTATGTAAAATAACGTAAGAAGTGTTACCTACGAACACGATGTTTTACTGTGGGCTCACAACCTAAATAGCTGAGTGGCGGCACGCTATCTGCGAGCAATTTTTTTTTTCTGAACCGCGCACGTGACTCGTTCACGGTTACATAATTAGTCATGGAAAGGCATTTACTACGCACGTTTGTATTCAGGTCAATAGTCTTTAGACACTTCAGTTGATAAATGTAGGTAAGTAGTGCTTTAGATTTGACTATAGATTTAACACAGCCTGCTAGTGAGTAAGTCACTTTTAAGGGTTTCGTACCCGAAGGATGCCAATGGGACTATGTTACTGATCCTCCGCTATAAGTCCGTCCATCCATCCGTATGTCTGTCAGTGGGCTGTCTCGTGAACTGTAATAGGTAGAGAGTTGAAATTTTCCCAGAATGTGTACGGGTTGCGAAGCTGAAGTGGCAATGGGCGGGGCACATAGTTCGGAAAACCGATAGACGTTAGAGTCCCAAGTTGCGAACACTCTGAAATTTAGGTGTGCTCAGAATCAGTACAGTAGTGTACAACCGAGAAAAGGTATAAGATCTTAATAATATGGACCTCTAAATACGGTCACCCATCCTGCTATTGACTAGATTCAACGGCACCTAAAAACACACATTATATAGACAGGAATTAATAAAATTCTAAGGTAGATGAGGATGAAAACTATTATAGGTATAGGTACCTACTACATTCTATACAAGACACGCCGGCCGGCGGCGGGCGCAGCGCTTCTAACGAGAGACTTGGTTGTCGATTACATAATAGGACACGGAGAGGCACTGACTATGCGCAATTACTGAGTAAACGAGGTCAATGATCTTTTAAGCCTATTCCATTGCGTAATTATTCTTAATAAAGTTTTAATTCACATTAAACCTTCGTAGGGCGCTAAGGAATTTTTTTACGATCGTTTAGCATGAAGCGCTGCATAAAGAATCTTATGACCGTAAATATAAAGTACAGATTACATAAACTCTAAATAACGTGCACTGCGCACAATATTGTACTGGATTACAATTTAGTATTCTAATAAGGAGGTCACGAACTCTACATTGCTGCTTTTTAGTCCGCGCCTAGTGTAAATGCTGCTAACATTCGAAATGTTGGTGTAAATGAGGTAAATATAATGATGAATATTTATTAGGTTTTGTATTTGTTATGGTTACGATTTTTATAGTGATTGCCCGCATTGCACAAGACCTTGACTCACGTAAGCAGTATTGCAACAAAATTTTAATCGCTCAGTCACTCAATAAATAAATCTATACCTAATATCTAAATACTTATATAAAAGGAAAAGGTGACTGCCTGTCTGATCAACGCACAACTCAAACTATTGGATGGGCTGAAAGGCATGCAGATTGCTATTTTTTTAATATTCAACCCCTAAGAGGGTAAAATAGGGATTTGAAATTTGTGTAGACCACTAGTACCTAAGTAACTGTTGTGTAAAAGTGATGCTAAGATCGGCCTTTGTTTTTTTAAGTGTATCCTGTATTCTTACTCTTAGTAATTCTGTTAACAATAAAGATGTTTAAATACACAGCTTAGAGCCTCAATAGCTCAAGGGTTAAAAGAAATCCGGATGGTTAGCCGGTTCAAACCCCACCCGTTGCACTATTGTCGTACCTACTCCTAGCATAAAGTTAACGCTTAGTTGAAGAGAAAGGGGAATATTAGTCATCACTGGCTCATTCTTCATCATCATCATTATTCTTTAAAAAATTATAGGTAGTCTAGGTTAAGATGTCGGCCTTCTATTTAGGAGGATTTAGTTCGATCCCGGGTAGATAATCAAGTTAATAATAATATGTGCGTTGCAATAAAAATGTGACTTGCTTAACATCATGAAGAAAATCATCATCAAACTCATAGAACCAGTCTATGTTCAAACTATTTAGGATTTTATGCATCTTCACAATATAATTGAGCACCTAATTAAAATTAAAATTTGAAGCCAGAGCACAGAATAAAAAGAATTACCTACTTACTTACGGTTTTGGCGCATTATCTAGTTAAGGAAGACTTACGTGGCTATTTTTTATGATTTATTTTATGTTATGGTATTTCAGAAAATATTTATATACCATTAACAGTAGTAGCACGTAGTGGCTACAAGAAAAGGGTCATATTGGGATAGACCACAGAAAACAGAATAAAATATGTAGAAGTGTTATAGAAGCGTTAGATCCGTCTGCCACGATGGGCACGGATGCATGGATAGGGGTGCGACTTATTTGCATATCGTTTGGTTTGGATGCAAGAGCTAATTATGTTATTAAAAAATTAGAAAATTAAGAAAATGTTTTGCAAACTGTGTATGACAGATCAATTGTAAGGGCTCATTGTGAAGGTTTCAAATTTTTTTTAAAGTTATTTAAGAAATAATAGATGAAAATTTACCGTTATTTCAGAAACTACAGTCTAAAAATTTGAAAAAAAAAACAACAGTTTACAAGAATATAGATTGATGATACCTACTTACATGAGATCCTCTCAATATTGTGCGTATTTTATATAATCATCGTATGGAACCCTAGTGCGCTGCATAAAATCGGTGACACGTGGTCATTTTTATTAAAGACCACAAGATACCATTTCTATTACATACCTTTTTTAAAGCTCTGCGGTATAGGCTTAGAACGCAATCTAACTTGGATCCGGTTGTACAGGTCTCAAGAGTGTTATATAATCGCACCTACGTTCCAGCAGGGCTACGTTACCGTGAAAATACATATTTTTCGTAAAGCTTTAATAATAGAATTACGGCTTCACCCAGAATAGGTCAATGTATATTGTATAGAAACATCGGCGAAGACGCGGTCTACTTACTCATATAAATTAGAATATTATATCTAGATACCTAACCGTATCATTGCTGTAACCTAGCTGTAACAGTCTAAATCGGTTCGACCCGAAATTTGATATTGAATAGATCGTATGTCGACTTATAATATATACTAAGAAGACTTAAGTAATGATAGATAGACTTCTAGATATTTCTAATACCGTATACCATAAGTGGGTAAATTCATAAAGTTGAAAACTAAAACCCGACTACGGTCAACTTAATAAACGCTAAAATATTATTAAAAAATTGAGTTTCTGTCGCTTGGTATATTTTATTATTATACTATATTTATATTTATGAACTCAGTATTTTTTCCTCTTTCATCTGACGTCCCTTTCGATACAATACCAAAAAAAATTATTAAAGACTGCCACTTTTTGGATGTAACATCCGTCAGATCGATTTTGTTCTTATAAAATGTAGCCAAGTCACCCGGACCATAACAAAGAATCAAGTGACACCTCATTCATCAAAATCGGCCCAGTACTTTAGCCGCTTCAGTGGAACACACATAGATACAAACATACATGCATACATACATACATACATTAGACTGCCAAAACCATAACCTCTCCTTTTGGCTTTGCCGTAGTCGGGTAAAAATATAGTGACATTCCTATATGGAGATTGTTGTCGCTTGTTACCAGTTACCACCGTTTAACATTTAGGTACCTACTTGTACATAATACTTATCACCATTCATATAATTAAAGACGCATACACTTAGCGTAGACAAAACTACTTTAAGTAGGTACACTTGTGTATTTTATTCTATTTAAGTATTTTGCAATACCTACTCATAAACCTACTTAGTACTAGGAGCAAAGTTATCTAGGCTATCTAAAGACGTAAACAAGCAATAATTAAAGCTTAAGTTTACTAGAAATCCTTAACCTAGTTATTTACAAATAAATACTCGTGAGTGATTTAAAATACATATTAATAGCTTATGTATTATTAGATAGATACATAAGGTATTATTAGACAACAATACAGGCAAATAGAAGTTCTATTTACATTTAGAACAAGCTTCTGCATTTGGACTCGCCTGCATGGAGTCAGACTGTATTTCAGGTTCTAATGGGCCGATTTTATTATAGTGACTTGGTGCAGTGTGTAATCTATGAGTCTGAATACCTATGTGCTAACGAGCTGTGAAGTTTTGTTAATATGACTTGTGATTTTCAGGTGCTGCGCGCAAAATACTTAGATGGTACTTAGTCACAGATTTTTTACTAAAAAAAGCGGCGGCCAACTATTCGGGAGGTCCGGGGTTCGATCCCGAGCACGCACCCCTAACTTTTTGTGTCTTTTAAACAATTAAATATCACTTGCTTTCGCTGAAGGACGACATCGCGAGGAAACCTGTAGGTATGCCTAAGAGTTCTCCATAACTTTCTCAGATGTGTGTGAGGACTGGAAGTCTACCAATCAAGACAGCGTGCCACGCTCAGATCTCCTCTCAGAATGAGAAGGGCTTAGAGCATAACATGGCATAATATTCTGAGAGGAGATCCTTGCCCGGACTCCTGTACTGTAGAGACTCCTGTAGAGTTATGTATTCTGAGTCAGAGTGGGCCGATAATGGGTTGAGGTGATGATGACGATGATGAAAAATATATAACCTATTACTTACTTTTAGAAGCCCACAGCGCCCCGTCGTTCAAAGCAGTAATGTACTGCCTCAAATCGGCCTCGCACTCCTGAGGCACTGTATGATTCCCATTCAGAATATCCATCCAGTCGTGGTGGTCCAGGAGGCCTTTCATCCACGCCATCCGAGAGCCTGTCACACCGGTGTTGTTCACTTTCCCACTTACGACACACACCAACACAAATAATGTCACTACGAACATGTTTGTTTTATACATCGTACGGGTTTCTTAATTATTAACACATCGCCAATTCGTTCCAATAAGCTATCAATCCGTGAAGGCTGTTACGATTTCACACGCATCGCAATATCTGAAACAAAAATGGAAACGCTTTTTAAGTGTGTGTTTGCTAAAGTTGTTTATTACCTGAAGTAATTCAAATATATTAGCTGTGATTGTGAAATATTTACTTATACGTTCAAATACAAATTAATCAATATTATTTAGCTATAAATAGCATTTCTAAAAAGTAACCTAAGTACCTAGTCAGCATTATCAAAATTTAATTTTCCGACATTTTAGGACTGCTGGAAAAAATCTCTCTAGTTGTTTTAAGTTAGGTACCTTATTATGAAATAAATACAAATAAAAGAATACAAAATAATGAAATACATTGTCATAAATACTCCTAGACTTTTGTGTAATTTGGAGTAGAACTTGTGTACTGGCATTCCGAAAGGCATTCCGAACCAGTGGTAGATGCATCCGACTATTCGTAAGCACTTGTAAAAGTTTATACGAATAAAAAAGATTTTCATTTTCATTTTCATTTTCACTGGGGATTCCAAATTCCAACAAAGTTACCAAAAAATATACTTAGGTCGCATTCTCTATTTTCAGTTTCAGGATAAGCTATTTTCAGTCTTGAAATTATTATTTTTTGTGAATACCCAGTAAAGTTATAATAGAGACCCTAACTATAGGGTAGTTTCTTAGGGACTCCGTTAGTTCAGTCACAATAAGTACCTACTACTAAAACTTCGGTTTTACAAGCAACAGCCCGTTTGACAGAAACAGTAACGAAATCATCCAAACTCCAAAGAAAACCTTTTTTCACATTTCTAAACAAAATAAATGACTCTACCTAAGCTCTACCTACTCTACCTACCTACTAGCAGACGTTGCCAGTTCGTAGTACAAAATGTTACTTTATTACGCTTCATCTTTCAGCAAATATACGACAAGAATTTTCAATTTACAACCCACAACACTTCGACAGTGGAAATAAAAGAAATTAGAGTTATGATTGAAGAAATCTTCAATCATGACTCCTATACAAACTAAGTATAAGCACAGAGTAGACACTCGTGTGGTATAAGTACACGACAGGTAACGCCCCGCACACCCGCACAGCCCCCGCGATAACCCGGTGCCGGCAAGCACGGATGACGAGCCCCATACCCCGATTGGCATCTCAACCTGTCGCGGACCATACATAGATCTTTATGTGAAAAAAATGTTTGAAAAGACTTTTTAACTTCGATTATTATTGAAATGAAACCGGACATACAAAATTTTGAGAGTTGGAAAAATTATAAACCTAAACCTAAAAGTACTTAAGAACTAAAAATCCAATTTCCAAGTATATTTTATTATCGTTTGAAACACTTTATCCTCCTGAAAATGCGCATCTCGTGGGTCTTGCTGCCGTCTACGTGTCTAGCGGTCGCGAGTAATATTAAGTAACCTAAATTGCACTTGAAACTACTGCTAAACCGGTCTTAGAGAAAAGCATTTGTTTGAACCGTTTACATAACGCATTATATTGTTGTAGTATGTGTAATACACGGTAATGGGCATATACAGGTAGGTACGCTGGAAGAGGTGTACCAGAAATCCTAATAACAAATTAGGATTTCTGTGGGTGTGTGGTGTGTGGCAAGAATCAAGATCACTAACCTCACTATCACAAGTTCCGAGTACGCTCACATGACGCGCACTGCTGCTATCAGCGCCAAACTGGCCAAAATTAAGTTGTTTCAAAAACATGCCGGCAATCGCAAGTCCAGCGTGAATTAGTAGAGGTCAGTGGTATAATATGATTAACAGATTAACATAATATCACATAACGGCGGCTGTCAATAAACCTAATTCTGAGAGAAATCACACGCGTTGACGTTTGGCAATGCTTACACTAGTCATTACATACTGTGTGTAATGTAAATGTATTATTAAAATTAGTTACATAATAATTAGCGCGGATATAATTTTATAGGAAAGTTGTTCGCACGAGTAATATTCATGCATATTAAAAAAACTGCCTAAACCCGGCCACGCTTCGCAATGGCTGTCTGATACTAATTATTCATCATTATTAGGGAAGTAAATAATTCCCGTTTCCGTGGAAATTCATGGTAAAAAGTATATCTATAGAGACACTCTTATATCTAAATACGAACTAATTCTGTAAAAAATTCAAATCAATCCATAGACTATTTTTCAAGTTTTGCAGACACAAACAGTTGCATTACAGTTGATTGTTTTTTAAATAACACTTAGCGACCCGCCCTAGCTTCGCACGGGTAGCTTGAAGCTTAAATTCCACTATCTTGCTTTCTTGTTCGTGAATAGTAGGTATAGGTACTTACGTATTATTTATCACTAGGAATAAAAAAAATACCCCGATATTATTGTCCTCTTTGTACGTAAAGCCTATTTCTTATAATTACAGCGTTATAAAAGAAACATAAGATGAACTCGATAACATGTTTCTTTTGTGAACAAAGATTGTGCATATTTCCTTTGAAAAAAATTGGCCAAGTGCGAATCAGATTTGCGCACCGAGGATTCCGTACTATAGTCCTATTTTTGCAACATTTTACACGATAAGTCAAAAACTATTATGCATAAAAATCTATTTAGAATGTAAGGATAAAGCCCTTTCATACGATACCCCATTTGGTATACCAATCTTACTTTGAAATTTGAAAATACAAATTAGTTTTCATGAACACATTTTAATTTTTTTGTGAAGTAACCAAAAATTTACGATTTTCGATTTTTCCCCTTATGTGAGCTATAAGACCCTACCTTCCTGCCAAATTTCATGATTCTAGGTCAACATTAAGTACCCTATAGGTTTCTTGAGAGACACGACAGACAGACAGACAGACAGACAAGTGGTCCTGTAAAGGTTCCTTTTTCGTTTACGGACGGAACCCTAAAAAGTAATAAAAGAGAGCGAACAAAAGAAAATTATAAAACTTGTGGCAAGCTGACCTCTGATGATAATAATTAAAAATGTACAATGGCAATTTGCCGGCCCTAGGGCAGTCGAAGAGTTGGGTCTGGTCTCCATACCGAGTTATACCTCTAGCTATAGCTCTTATGTGATAACTACCTCATAAGAGGTAGTTACCACATTTTGAGTTGAAACATTTTTCATTTTAGTGTGGGATAATATAATAATTTCATTCTAAATTACCAGGAAAAGCCTCCGACTTCGTTAGCGTGGATTTAGGTTGCAAAAAACTACGATCCGTTGCTCCGTTGCGACGTGATTGAAGGACAAACCAATAAACCAAAAAACTTTATAATATGAGTAGCGATTTTTTCCTGCTGCTTTATCTTTTTATTTGCAGATGCCTCGGATACACCAATTTCACTTTAGTGCTTATACGATATTGCAGTCACGCGCTAAACTAATTAAAAAACCGGCCAAGTGCGAATCAGACTCGCGCACTGAGGGTTCCGTAGTACAATCGTATTTTATCGACATTTTGCACGATAAATCAAAAACTACTTACTAGATTTCGTTCAAACCAATTTTCGGTGGAAGTTTGCATGGTAATGTACATCATATATTTTTATTAGTTTTATCATTCTCTTATTTTAGAAGTTACAGGAGGGGGGGGGGGGGGGGGGATAGACAGACAGACATGACGAATCTATAAGGGTTCCGTTTTTTGCCATTCGGCTACGGAACCCTAAAAATATGCTATAGAAAGATAGCCCAGTTAATAGGTTCGCTTTTCTTAGCTTTTAATCAAAAAGAACAAGAAACTCATCAGCGGAACTTTTACGTTTGCAGCTGCTGCACCCCTATGAGTCTTATTTCTACAAACCATCTTTTGCTTTTAAATAGTTTGTGTGATGATATTATAAAGTTTGTAATAATTAGACCAAAACGAATTACATACCTACTTAAGAAATGAAAATTTATTGTGAAATTAAAGTTTATTGGAGATACATGTTTTTCAAATTCACAATTTTTTAATATTTTCTACATTTAAAAAATCGCATTTTCTAGTGTCGTTTCCGTTTCGCAAAAATTCAGACTTTGTAATTTTTGATGCCTTTCTTCTCAATTACTAGCTATGATTTTGCCTACGCATTTTTAGAAGTACTTATTTTACTTTTTATAAGAGGATAAGTATAAGACAATCCATTATTCTTTATAGAGCACAGTTAAAACATAAAAACATCGTCTAACTATGCCGTAATAAGAAACTTACTCGCCTTAGAGCTTGGAAGTTTCCATTAATTTTAATATCTACCGTGGCCTCAAAACCGTTTTTATACAATAATTACGGTTTAAAACTAGATCGACATCGTTTCTTTCATACATACGATAGGCACTTACATACCTACTAACCTACTTAGATATAGCTATTATGTATTAACAATGATTTAAATTAAGTGCTGCAATTTTCTCGATGAGTAATTAATATAAAACTCATTTTAAAAGTTGGTTTGCTATACATACACGAAACATCGCATCGACGTGATTTTTTGCATCGATAAGAGTAAGATATAGTAATGTCTACTTTTCGATAGAGTAAGATATAGTAATATCTACTTTTTCCACACGGGCAAAGGCGCAGTCAAAAGAGTTTTCAAACATGGAGGCGATACGTGTTTCCAAATCTATAGTTCTCCTGGTCCTCTCTGGTTTACCGTGGCGCCCCAAATCTCTCCATCACTACCCATGTAATAAAATGCGTTTAAAAAGTGTCCTTGTTTGTTTGTCCTTAAATTGCGCCGTAACGGAGCAATAGATTGGCGTGATTTTGCGACTGGATATAGTTAAAGATCTGGAGAGTGATATAGGCTACATTTTACACCGGAAAATAAAAAAGTTCCCACAGAATTTTTAAAAACTTAAATCCACGCTGACAAAGTCGTTGGCATCAGCTAGTAGGTACATTTTAATAGCGACTGTCACGTGCCCTGTTAGATCCATACTTAATATTATAAATGCGAAAGTGTGTCTGTCTGTCTGTCTGCTAGCTTTTCACGGCCCAACCGTTCAACCGATTTGGATGAAATTTGGTACAGAGTTAGCTTATATGCCGGGGAAGGAAGGCTACTTTTTATCCCGGAAAATTGAAGAGTTCCCACGGGATTTTTAAAAACCTAAATCCACGCGGACGAAGTTGCAGACATCATCTAGTATTATATAAAGCAAACAACAAAAAGAGCGAGATACTTAGGTATAATTTCATATGTATTTTAATTTTTACCAAATACTTGTTAGACGTATTTGCTCTCGTTTTCCCTCAACCCAGCGTGTTAATTGCGGAGGGATGTGTTCAAAGAGTGTCACGCAGTCACGCACCTCCTTTATTATACCTACATAATTTAATTAGTGACTGTAATCCATCCGCGCGTACCTACAGAAATTTGTTAATGACTTCAGACTTAGGTGTTATGAAAAAAAATCGGTGAAAAGGATTGTTAGATTTAATGGTCGACAGCGACAGCCAGAAAAATTTTCTTCTTCTAAACTTTCTTCTACTCGTATAAAAGAAAAAGCTGACTGACTGATCTATCAACGCACAGCTCAAACTACTGGACGGATCTGGCTGAAATATGGCATGGAGATAGCTATTATTATGATGTAGACATCCACTAAGAAAGTATTTTTGAAAATTTAAAACCTAAGGGGGTAAAATAAGAGTTTGAAATTTGTGTAGTCCACGCGGACGAAGTCGAAAGCATATGCTAGTACTTTTATAAAAGAAAAAGCTGACTGACTGATCTATCAACGCACAGCTCAAACTACTGGACGGATCTGGCTAAAATTTGCCATGGAGATAGCTATTATGATGTAGACATCCACTAAGAAAGGATTTTTGAAAGTTTAACCCCTAAGGGGGTGAAATAAGGGTTTGAAATTTGTGTAGTCCACGCGGACGAAGTAGCGAGCATAAGCTAGTTAAACATAAAAAATAACAACGGAATGGCAAAACTAAGTCAAAAGTGTAGTACTTACAAAATGATCATACATCTTTGTCCTAATTCATAATTAATGTTTGTACATTTTGCCCTTAAATATTTTCTGATCCTATCTACAACTCGTTCACGTAACAGACGAGATCCGAGAACTTTGATTAGGTTTTATTCTTCCGCCGGCGTTCATTAGTATGACAATGGCGGTCTTAATCGAACACCAATAAACACTGTTGGTGAGACTCAGCAATGCCATGCTGCACGGAATACGAAATATGGAGTAAACAGATACGTTTTAAACTAAACTGCTTTGGCGTGAACAAGATACTGATGCTAATAATAATTTTTTTGCTAGAAAACTTTGTAGATCACGATTTTTCGCGTTTGGAATCGTCAGATCGTTTCCTATAAGCGCAGACCAGCGCGATCGTCCTATAATACAAGACCGAACTTTATAGCAACACAGTCAGTCAGCCCGTTGTTTTTCTAGCGCACTCCTCAGTACAATAATTTACTATACATTGACTTAGATTAATGAATATTCCAACGAAAGTTCAAGTAGGTAAGTAGGTAAATTTCTATTAAAAGCAGATTTTTAGGGTTCCGTATCTCAAAAGGAAAAGTCCGAAAACTGTTAATTTATGGTTACATCGCAAAAAAAAGGTGTTCATGAACAAATAATTAGTATTTTCAACTTTCAAAGTAAGATTACTATAACAAATACATCATAAGAAACGGCTTTACCTGTACATTCTGAAATTGATTTTTATTTATTTTTGTGCATAATAGTTTTTGATTTATCGTGCGAAATGTCGAAAAAATACGACTGTAGTACGGAACCTTCGGTGCGCGAGTCTGACTCGCACTTGGCCGGTTTTTTTACAAGCGCACGATGACGTTTTCAGGCAGCTTGAGCCACCATGTTAATACTTAAAGATTAGCTTACAAAAGTTGAAATGAGAATTAAAAAATAAATTTATTCAAAATACGGCTCAAGTTTTGGCTCTACGTCAGCCATAATTTATATTCCCATTTCTATTTATAAATCTTTCACAATACAAACAAGAAGTTTGATTAGCTTTTGTTGTGAGTTTTGGCGTTGGTTAGCATGACAATGGCGGTCTTAATTGAACGTCAGTTAGCGTTATTGGGGAGGTTTAGCAACGCAATATTGCGGTAGGATTAGTTAGCTAAAGTCAACAGGGACGTATTCCAATGATGGCAATCAAGAAACTAATATAGAACCAAACGGAACCATGAAATGTTAAATAATAATTGACTCCCTACCGTGAAGTTGAATAATTTTTGTACTTTTACTTAAATTAGAATTTATATGACTGTGGTTTTAATAGACTAAAGGTACCTACCCACTCTAAGGCCGTCATGGCAAGGTCTGCAATTTTTGATATGCACCTATTAAAATTTATTTCGGAATTTACTTCAAGTGTGGGTCAATGAAATTACTTCAAATCATTACATTATGTACCTACTGCAAGTTTATAACTAGTTAAACATTTCACAACTGCACAAATAAGCGAGTAGGCTTACTTGATATACAGGTAACACTAACCTAACACTAACCTGTTACTTGATCGGACACCTAATATTAAAAAGTTGGTTTGTGACATAATAATTCTCTATCTTTGCTAGTCGCGACCAGCAACTTATGAGCCTCCTAAGTCAAAAAACTACATAGAGTTCTATACATAAAACAATTACCTAGTTTTGGATGTTATATTTATAGATATGGCGAAGGCATTTGACAGAATACGTTACAAATTAGTCTGGCATGCCATGGTCTAGACTCTAGACAACTACTACAATATACAATATATTACTTTCACATAACCTTCTTAGTTCTTATTTAGTAATATACTATTATAGGAGGTAAGCTGTGAACAATATCTCAAATCTGCAAAAAAAAAATAGCATGGCAAGTTAAATAATGCTGTTTATTTGGTCGGTGATGACATTTTGCTCAACACTGCGGTTTGTTGCAGCCACCAGTGACCACGATAAAATATTGTTCATTCTACTGCAACGATACGATGCCGCGCCGTGACGATGAGAACACCAGCGGACAAGAAAGAATAGGGGCGCAATTCTGGAGGTTGAATATTTATGACTAAACGACACGATCACGACGCGAGTGTATATTTCATAGTGGTAGACGATTTGTTCAAAGTGTTGCCAAGATACTACAAGTTAGATGGAAATTAAGTGACTATTAAGCTACGTTCACATCTTGAAATATTAAATCAGAAACGGGATAGTAAATTCGATTCAAAGTTGAATTTTTTGATGCCTATTTGAATTTTTTGAAGTTTTACATATTGCTATTGCGTAGTATCACTTACTACTAAGACCCATAGGTCACGGGTCCCGTAACCCGGAAAGTGAGCCCGGCCTCGTAAGATAAGGTAAGGTAGGTAGTACCTACTTGTAGGTCTTATCTTTGACTGGTACCATAGGACTTTTGTCTACCAAAGAAACAGTTTCAGTTTACTCTTCAAAGCAAATTGATTTTTATTAGTACGTTTCAAAGCGAAAAGCTTTCTCCGAATCTTCAGGGATAGCTATGGTATCTTGTGATGTAAATGCAATTAATACAATAAGTATTTTAAAATAAAAAAATGTGCTAAAACGTGTTATCGTGGTCGTACAGTCATCGTCCAGATAAACAAGCAGTGTGACATAGTTATAATTCATATAGATAGGAACGGCAGACGGCTACCGATGCCGCAAGTACCACAACACCCCTAACATTTGCATTAATGTCGCATCAGGGATGCTTTTGTCGGGAACATTTGATAGGCGTATGCGGGGCTTATACCGAATACCTTTGTGAATTTCATATGACATGTGGTTGCATTTTGGTATATCTACGAGTGTTTATTAAATAAATAATTTATTTAGGTACCTATACTCTTAATAAGGTACAGTTACATTGCTTTTCTGGATAGTCGTGTAAAAAGGAGTGTAATGTTTTCAAGATCCATGTAGGTCTACATATTATTTATATGTGTGTGAGTTTATTTATGCCACCAAAATTTCTAAATGCCTGAACAGATAATATGTATGTATGGGGTATCGTTAGAATCCTTACATCATACCGAGTGACACTAGCTATATTTTTTTTAAAAATTCAATATGGCGAGGCAGTCCTGTTTTCAATTTTTTAATTATAGCTTGTTTATATAGTCAGAAATATCTCACTAAGATGAAACACGAAGTTAGTTTTATTTATGAAACAACTAGATGAACTAGCTGATTAAGCCTAATTGATGTGAGTGTGTGATGCAACAGCTTATTTATATCATACTTAAGCAATGTTGACCAAAGTTGGTAACTGGAGGAGGTCCTTTGATTTTTCGTTTCCTCTATTTTCAGATTATTATCACCTAACTTCTGATCATTGTAATGGTGTAACGGTTAAACTATATTACAATAACCACTATAATAGAATTTGATAAAACGGCTTTACTCACGTATTTCGTTGACGTTAGCCCGACTAGTTTCAAACCCATCCGGGGTCCTTTTTCACAGGGACTCAGTTCGCGCACGCGTTGCGGTTGAGTCTTTGTGAAAAAGGACCCCGGATGGGGGGATTCGAAACTAGTCGGGCTAACGTCGCGCGTCGATGAAATATGTGAGTGAAGCCGTTTTTTATCATACATGTACAACTGTATATTGTAAGTAAGTATGTGTGCCATAGGTCAAGAGCGATTTTGCGGTAGAGCCGTGAAAGTTAACAAACAACAATCGGAAATTGGTATCGAAATCGACCTATCAATATCTTTTGGCAGCCACAAACGAGGAAAACCAACATTGGACCCCTAACTAAACTCGGTCAACCAAAATACAAACAGAAAGTAATAAAACGAAAACATCTAAAGAAACCGACTATGGTTAGTAGATATAGGTACTAAGTATGCCAATCTAAGTAGGTATATTGAAAATGCCGATGTCATGCTCCGCATTTCCCTTTTTTATGACGAAACTTTATTACATATAATTAGATTATAATAATTTTATGACTTACTTAATATTAAACTTTTTTTTAAAAAATGCAAAATAATAATAATTGATTAATTATAATGAATAATATGTTAATAATGAGATATTTGAGCTATTGTATTAATAAATAATTGTTGTGTTGCCTATTGTTGTAGTAAGGATTCCTATTAATAATTCTATTTGTGTACCTATTCAAATTTGCACACCATTGTATGGTAGATTGTAGCTCGAAACAAAAATTGTAATTGACAACTTATAAATGTACCTACAATCAGCAAATAAATAATTTGTATTTGTATTTGTATTTGTACATTTTACAATATTATAGGTATAAAAATACGTAAAGGTACAGTATAGGAACAGTAGGTGCCTACTTATTTCACAATAGGTGCATATTGTATCTACATTATTATGAAAAATGCTTATAATTACTACTACTTTTTGGTAAGTAACATTTGAATTTGAAAGTACAATAACCACGTCAAATCTAAGTAGATATTATATTAAATTCATCACTACCCATATTACTATAAATGCGAAAGTGTGTTGGTTTGTTCTTCAACCACGTTGTTACGGAGGAACCGATCGACGTGATTTTGAGTATGGTTAAACTACTTGGTTACTAGTTAAAGATCTGAAGAATGACATAGACTATTCTTTGTCCCGGAAAATTATAAACTTAGAATAACAACTGGATTATAAAACTAGATCTACGCGAACGAAGTTGCGGCCATCAGCTACGAATGCTCAGATAATATGAAAATTATTATTTCGTGATAACTGATAGCCATATTATAATAATGGGGTAGTACAAGGTCGAAATTATTAAGGTTTTTGGAAGAAATCAATTTGCATGGTTAAATAGATATAAATGGCTGTTAATTACAGTCTTTATACGATATCAGAAACTGAATATCTTTCTCTTTACTACCTAGTCATCCTTGGAAATTGCGAAATGAATAAATTGTGAAAAGTACCGTCGCCACAGCACTGGGCTGGCACCTCGAATGTAGGGTTGTCGCCCGCAGTTCATTCATTATACCTATTTAAGTCAAACTTGTTTAACTGATTTTAATGAAATTTGGTACAGAGTTAGCTTACAGCCCGCGGGGAAGGACATAATAAGCTACTTTTTATCCCTGAAAATAAAGAGTTCCCACAGGATTTTTTAAAAACCTGAATCCACGCGGACGAAGTCGCGGGCATCATCTAGTTATCTATATAGGTATTCTGTAGAACGTAGACCATCGTGTGCTAAAATTCTTTGTAGACTCTAACAAAGAATTTTAGCACACGAGCCACGCCAGAATGGGCCAGGTGGGTATGAAAAAATAAATGCATAGTTATCACGACAATAAGTTAGTTAGTCCAACTGTCGAATGACTAACATTTCCGTAACGTCATAATTACTGGTATGTCTATTACTCTTATTTCCTTTATAATATGTCACTTTGTCCCTATTTAGGTACTCCAAAAGGAGGTACGCCAAAAGTTTTTCCGCCTGTTTGAATACTCTACCACCCATACCAATAATATAAAACCGAAAGTGTGTCTGTCTGTCTGCTAGCTTTTCATGGCCCAACAGCAACAGCAGAAATTTGATACAGAGTTAGCTTACATCCTGGGGAAGGACATGAGGTACTTTTGATCCTGGAAAATCAAAGAGTTCCCACGGGATTTTAAAAACCTAAATCCACGCAGATGAAGTCGCGGGCATCACCTAGTTAGATATAATTTTCAGAGAACCTAAAAACAAATCAAAACGCTATAGGTACACGTGCACAGAAAATGTTTTGATACGATGAAAACATCAACAATCGCGGTAGGTAACCCTACTAGAAACCAACTCGTAACACCAGAGCATTGCATTTAATGTATTATCATAAATGGTAAAGTTATTCTCATTTGATTTTTTTACTCGGTTTTCCCATTTCGGTTTTATTCAGAATGTTGTTACATAATGTGCGCAACGGGCCGAAATTCACACACATTTCAAGAACGCCGGATATATCGACATGCAAGCCTATTTCAAAAGACTGTGGTTTATTTTATACCTTTCTATTTACGAAAAATTACAACACAGTGTAAAGTTTTATTAAAATATTAGTATTAATAGGTACCTATTGCAGAGTTAACTTGAAACCAATTTTCATAGCGCCATGTTTTCAGAGTCTAGAATTCTAAAGAACGCTTTTAAAATAAAACCTTCTTTCCTTCTTTGAAAGTATTCTATTTTTACTTCTATAGAAAACGTTTAACTTTTGATGACTGGAAATATGCATATTTTTAAAAGCGTTCAAATTACAGTGACCTCAACACCAAAGATATAACAAGGTGGACTGAAACGCAAATCTGTTTGTGATAAATGAATTTTTCATGAATGCTTGGAATCATATACTTTTGATTATAATAAATACCTTCTGCTAGGAACTCTATGAAAATTTAGGCGTACAAGCTATTGACTTTTGGGCACGATTTTCAATGAAAAGTAACGCATCTTGCGCGGTAGCCACACAAGTAGTAAGCCCGCTGTGCCCATTGGCCCACTGACCTATAGTTACACAAGTACGCTGGATTTGCGATTGCCGACTTGTTTTTGAAGTAACTTATTAGCAGCAGTGAGCGTCATATGAGCGTACTTGGAAGTAAATGATACTGATGAGACGTCTGTCAACATAGTATCAGCACGGGAACCATTTGACGCCAAGTGTAAAATTTTAATTCCCGGTACACTCGGTGAGGCGCTTTGAATCGACACAAACAAGTCATAATTAATTATTAAAAATAATAAAAACACAATAATTACTCCCCTGCCAAAAAATGAACTAAGTAACAAGTAAAAAATTCACATTTGAAAATGGCGATCCATAGAGTAAAATTTTATTAAAACCAGCGTTTGAGTTCTGCAGAATATATTATATGTAATACCTATCTTTCGGTATTTTTTCAAAGGACCATTCCAACCCGTCCGCCCGTACAAAAATACAAATGGATGAGGGTAATAAAAGTATGTAAAGTTTTGCCTAATCTAAATTTTATGAAAAAAGTTACAGCTGCCGCGGCCGTTTTATTATTGTAGCTATATATATAAATATATATAGAAAAGGAGTAGGTACTTTAGTATAGATTAAACTATAATGATAATTTAAACGCTAAGGTAGGTAGGTACTATCTTCGTCTCCGCTCTAGTCAGTTTTGACAGCTTTTATAAGGAGCCTCTGCCGCCTAACTTCCACTCAGGTTTAATATAATTAAATTAAGTTACTTAATTATCAATTTCAAATTGATAATTACTCCTTATTGGCTACGGGTTTGTAGAGTTAAGACATGAACTGAATATATAATATTTGATAAGCGTTAGGATCCCAAGGGGGCTAGAATTATGAAGGTACCTATATTCGGAACCAGTGGTAGATGCATTTGACGACTCAAAAATACTTGTAAAAGCTTAATTGAATAACAAATATTTTTATTTTTATTCTATTTTCATCATCGTCGTCTATTTGACGTCATCAAACAAGTCGTAGGGATGTTGTATAGAAGCAGGTGTTACTTTGCGGAAGTCCATGATGTACAATGAACCAAAAGCTTAATTTGCTGTAATCCGCTGAAACAGGTCGAATCTGTATGATTTAAACACACAAATCCTAAAACACACTCGCGAAACCTGCGTAGAGTGTGTTTTAGGATTTGTGTGATTAAATCATACAGATTCGACCTGTTTCAGCGGATTACAGCAAATTAAGCTTTTGTTTCATTGTAAGTCCTAGGGAGCCACTGGATTCAGACGGTACGGCGCAAGACCTTGGCGTGTGGATTTGTGGAAGTTCTTACAAGAAACCTATGTCCAGCAAACGATATACGTTTGACAACATATGTCAAACGTATATCGTTTGATGATGGTAATGATGATGATGATGATGATTAAGGATCATCCAGTAATTGGTAAATAGTACAAATAATACAATTTACAATGAACCAAAAGTTTAATTTGCTATAATCCGCTTAAACTACAATCATACAATTATTTCGTATTGAATATCGTTGTGTTTGCAATAAAAATGATTAATTAGTTTAACTTCCGTGTATCTTATGGTGCAGTAGGCTAGGTACCTACCTAAATAAAAAAATCTAATCAGTGTTAGACACTATCACCTGACGAGCTTTTAAGGCCTGGGCAAACATAACGCGCTTCAGCAGAAATTAAAGTACAGCAGATACAGCAAGTATCGGTTCTTTTAAAAACCCAAAGAAAACTGCAACCAATCGCCTCGAGAAATCAATGCCTCAAGGCATTAGCGCGCCAGCAAGTTGATTGCGAAAATAATATTCTTGTTGCGACTGTGGATTTTGACCAATATAGCGGAAGAATGTTAGCCAATTGCGTTCATCACATACTCATCATCATGATCAACCCATCGCCACCGG
Organism: Maniola hyperantus; assembly: GCF_902806685.2. NCBI lineage: Eukaryota > Metazoa > Arthropoda > Insecta > Lepidoptera > Nymphalidae > Maniola > Maniola hyperantus. Next base: position 11,458,937 of record NC_048539.1, on the reverse strand, counting down.
CTCACTACTAAGCACGGGTCTCCTCTCAGAATGAGAAGGGTTTGGCCAATGTCCACCACGTTGGCCAAGTGCGAATTTTCAAAGTTCACACACCTTTGAGAACATTATGGATAACTCGTAGGCAAATTCTCACGATGTTTTCCATCGCCGTTAAAGCAAGTAATATTTATTTGCTTAAAACACACGCCTAACTCCGAAATTTAGAGATGCGTGCCCGGGCCCGCGATCGAACCTCCAACCTCCCGAACAGGAGGCTGTAGGCTATAACCACTTTATCGTCACATAATGGCTGTAGACTAGAGGTTCACATTGCCACCGTATACCGTATTCTGTTACGTCACGGCCACGTAACAAAACACATTACCTACTTAATGTGTTTGCGCTTGAACTGCATGCGAAACTACCCATTGGGATCGCACTTCATATACAGTTCTTTATAATTTTGGACAGTTTTATGAGTTAAATTGACGAGAAGCGTATCGTACGATGACATAAGCATCCGACATGATGAGATGACATTGTGGTGGCGTCTGGTCGTACCCCTGCTAACACGCGTTGTGTCTGACCAAAACTTAATGCTGAAAAATTTGAGAGCATTCCCTGCCGTTGGGAAATAAGAGGAGTTATGTTAAATGAAGCGAGAGACAACGACTCCCGAGGCGTTCCCGGCGTATTGTAATCTGATAGCTGTACATAAGGAGGGTACACGTGTTTTGAAATATAAGTAAGTATAGGTAGGCACTGGGGTCAATTCTCTTGTACACAATCTCTAAACTAAACTAAATTAACAGGTCTAAATCTAGTTCTAAGTATCCTTTTCCGCAAGCAAAATTATGAAAGAGATAGCAATAAATTTAGACGTGTCATTTTAGCTTAGTTTAGATTGTGTACAACGGAATTAGCCACAGTGGTACTGATTTATGAGCGCATCTAAATTTTGGAGTATTCGCATCCTCTTCTTACTAATGTAATATGGAAAGACAGACACAGTTTGACAGTTTTCAATTTAATTTAGAGCTGTCCGTGAGCGTGACTTTAGTTGCCAGTTGCGAGCCTATTGTTTTTGTAGCGCGTACTAAAATTAAGAGTCATTAAATGTAAAATTCATGCTCTGTCCTTTTTTAGCAATATTAAAAAGAAAGGGATGCAGATAATCTTTTAGAGAAAAACAACAGAATCGGCGCCAATTAAATAAAAAGGGTTGGTAAGAATACGTCTTATGTATCACGCAGGGGGAGTTACTGTACCGAATCCCTCGTTAGAATGTTAGCACGGAAGAGGCCAAATTTGGATTCCTACAATCTGTACCTACCGCTGCCATACATCCTGTTATCACTTTTAAATCAACGTTACTAAACCAGCACAATCCATTGATATGCCTTGTAAGCAACTTGATTTTCTATTATTCTTTTTTAATCTACTATATGTATATAAAAGGAAAATCTGACTGACTGATCTACCAACACACGGCTCAAACTACTGGACGGATAGGGGTGGAATTTTTCATGCAGATAGATAGCTATTACGACGTAGACATGTACTAAAAAAGGATTTTTTAAAATTCAATCCCTAAAGAGGTAAAACAGAGGTTTGAAATTTGTATAGTCCACGCAGACTAAGTCGCGAGCATAAGCTAGATCTATGATAACAATTTTCTATTAGCTGCTTAGTACTATACTTTAGTACTTTAATCAATTAACAACTTCATACAATGACGGGCTCAAGCCTCATTATTGCCAAATTATTACCTACTTAGGATTTTTGAGATCTTTAGTTTAGCCAATAACAATTTTAAAATTTGTAATAATCATATTATCATCAGTGCATCAAACGGTCGGAGCTAGCTGTCCTGGCGAACTTCGTACCACCTAACAGTCGATTCTTTAATTTTTTTAATACTTACTACTAATACTTCAAAGAATATCTATTATAAAAAAAATTAGCGAATTTTTTTTTTTACCCACTTTATTAATAATTTACCTACTACTGACAAGAAAATAATTAATGTTTTTTAGAATTTGGCCATTTTAAATTTCGAAATTACTTACTTCTACTTCTAATACAGATAAGAACACTGCTTTGGTGAACTCTACATGATGAATGACATGAGTTCAAAAGCGTCCTCTTAATATTTAGGCCTCCAGTGCGAAATCCAAATGTGAATCACAGCAGTGCGTGTCAGCTAGTATGTAGGTATACCTGTCACCTCTAGTGACATAGTGATGTAAGAAGCCGTGACATATAACAAATGGTGAAAGTTCAACTTAGTCAGTCGTTTGTATTCAAAGAAAATCAATTTTGGCCTTTTAGGCCCCACAGCCAAAGGGTTATAATATATAAAATCAGCTTTTGTGTGATCAGCTGGCAGTTGTATGGCAGAATATAATATATAGATTCATATCTTTGGTCTTTTTTCATACGGCGTCGTGCCGAACTTCTCGTTATACAGTACTTCGTAAAAAGTACTGTATAACGAGAAGATGCTAAAGGAAAGATTTACCTAAGCTTTGTATTTACTGAAGGTTGGAGAAAGCAGCTAAATCCGCGAAAACTCAACCTAAACTCGTCGGGCTTTATTTAGTTTCGGAAGCCTACATAATATTATGATCACGTCAATTCGCGAGCGTAGTAGGGAGCTGTTCGTGTTTGAAATATAATAGGTTTGAAGTAGAATGTGAGCGTTTGTGCAATTTATGCGCACAAGTCATACGCATGAATTGTTCTATAAGAACATTCACTTTAGTGCGCTGGTCGAGCCGATATCCTAAGCATTTAAACAGCCTGAAGGTAGACTTTGTGATAAGCGACCGTGCCGGGCAATAATGTCACGCGTCACTTCTTGCGCACTGCTTTGTATATGTATAGAAAGCTTTTGAAGTGAGCAATCGTCTTGTGCGATTCTTAGCCATAAATATCAACTGATTGGGAACTCAATTTCAGTTTCGCACGATCTACTGAAGCATCGCGTTTCGCAGTCGCGTAGTTCAAAGTCTACCTTTTACCTACCTCAGGTTAACTGAGGTAGGCATAAGGCTGTTCAAATGGATTCAAAGCTGAGTAACAAAGTCATCGAGTGAAATCTAAAGCTGAATACTATACTATACATTCTATAATGCTCAATAGCACAATAAAAAACCAGCCAAATGCGAGTCAGACTCGCACACCGAAGTTCCGTATTACAGTCGGATTTTTTCAACATTTTGCACGATAAATCAAAAACTACTATGTATAAAAATAAATAAAAATCGGTTTTAGAATGTACAGATGAAGCTCTTTCATACACCACTTGATGAATCTTACTTTGAAAGTTAAAAATACTAAAATAATAAAAAATGTGTTCGTGTACAAATAATTACTTAAGTATTTGTTCACGAACACATTTTTTTTGTGATGTAACCACAAATTCACGGTTTTCGGATGTATTCCTTTACTTGTGCTATAAGACCTACCTACCTACCAAAATTCATTATTCTAGGTCAACGGTAAGTACCCTGTATGTTTTATTTCACGACACGACGGACAGACAGACAGACAGACAACGGAGTGATCTTTATAAGGGTTCTTTTTTTCCTTTTGAGGTACGGAACCCTAAAAACAATTGCAATTTTTTTTAAAGGATATTAGCCATGTGCCAATGACTAACATTCCTCCAACTAAGCGTCAGGCTTGTGCGAGGAGTAGGTACGACAATAGTGCAACGGGCGGGGTTTGAACCGTCGACCTTTCGGTTTTCAGTCCACTCCTTTACCGGTTGAGCTATTGAGGCTCTAAATATTGGTATAGGAATCGCTTTTCGATATTTTTCCAATACTTCTTAAGCCTGGAGCAAGTATTTAAAACCATAACGAACAGCTACTCGTACAAACATTTCGCCTGAAATGGAGCGGCAAGTTAATAGGACCAGTTCGTTTCGCTTTACTTACGCAATGTAGACGATGCAATATCTTTACCTCGATTCCGGTGTTGATTAATTCGGTTATGATATTGTTGCTCGCTTTTTAAATACAGCAAGCGCCTTTATTTAGAATCGAATTAAGTATGAGCAGTGAGTCGATCTAACACTTAAACCACAGAATTTAGAATAGGTAAGTATAGAAGTGGTGTAGGAGCGAGAGGTCGCCGAACAGATGTTTAGTGAAATATCAGTGCGCGTTACTATAATTAAATACTACACATGATCATCATCTAAATATTAAAAAAGACTAGCTTATTCCCGTCTGTGTGGACTACACAAATTTTAAATCCCCATTTTACCCTCTTTAAAAAACTTTAAAAATCCTTTCTTAGCGGGTGTCTACGTCATAATAACTATTTGCATGCCAAACGTCAGCCCGATCCGTCCAATAGTATGAGCTGTGAGTTGATAGATCAGTCAGTCAGTCAGTTTTTCGTTTTATATATAGCTGCAAGGTCGCATTCCAGCACCTTGGGACACCAACGTCTACCGCTTTTTTAATTAGTAAGAACGGTCCCCTGACTCAAACTCAAAACTCAAATTATTTATTTAGAATAGGTAAAATTTTACGCTTCCTGATTGTCAAAATTTTTATTTGTAAGATGATATAGTGGTGATAATTAATACGTACTTAAAACTAAAGCTACGAGGGTTCCAAACGCGCCCAGGTCTTATAGATTTTAAATTATTAAAAAAATACAAAATTAATTGACTAAAACTATTTCGACGGGTGAAGCCGGAAGCGGTGAGGTCAAATTACATTTTACGTTTTGCGTCTAATTTGAACTTGAGTGGGGCAACAAAGGACACGTTTGGTAGAATTTTTTCGCGATATCATCCGTCATAATAATATTATTGCTACTTTTTTTTGTTTTGAACGCCTTGCCTTTCTATTTTATAAAATTATAATCAGTCTAATACTATAAAGTCTAATACTATTATAAATGTGAAAGTGTGGATGTTTGGATGTTTGTTACTCAATCAATCAAAAACGGCAGAACGGATTGGATAAAATTTGGAATGGAGATAGATTATACCCTGGATTAACGCATAGGCTAATTTTTATCCCGGAAAATCAAGGAGTTCCCGCAGGATTTTGTCAGTTAGTTGTAATATATTTATAACATAATCTAGTGACCCACGCGAGATGTAAGCTAGAAGTAATTAAATATTATAATCGTGTGATGCAATCTGGTTAAGGTGCAATTTGATTACGAACAACATACAAGTTTATGAGAGTTTCGTTACAAAAGCACAGTAAAAACTAATAACTCTCACAATAATTATAGTTATTCAGTTTTATTATGCACTTATCTTATTGTTCGGAAGCACACAATTTACTGTTATATAAATTGAAAATTCTATAAATGGAGACGCGCGTAGCTCCAAAGTTTTTATTTTAAATGTTTTTTTACTCTTATTTTTAGGGTTCCGTACCTCAAAAGGAATAAAGCAACCCATTATAGGATCATTTTATTGTCTGTCCGATCCGAAAACCGTGAATTTGTGATCACAATAACCAAAAACAATTGAAATGTGTACATGAACAAATAATTAGTATTTTCAACTTTCAAAGTGTACTATCACCACTACTATACCAAGTGGGGTATCATATGAAAGGGCTTTACCTGTGTATTCTAAAAACAGATTTTTATTTATAATACTTTTTGATTTTTCGTGCAAAATGTCTAAAAAATACTAGAGTACGGAACCCTCGGTGCGCGAGTCTGACTCGCACTTGGCCGGTTTTTGATACTTTTTGTATCTCATTTTTTTACTTTTTTATATTTTTAACGCTTATTTTTTATTTTAACTATTAATTTCGTTAATGGGAGAAAAGTACTATACAAGTCTCGGTCGAAACAGCGATTACCAACCTCGTTTAGTTTAAAAGGACTCGGCTTCCGCCTCATCCTTTCAAAATCACTTGAGAAGTCCTTCGCCTCGGCCTTCCACTAACACTCGGCCAGTAATCGCTTTATTTCAGGCCTGGACTGTAATGTACTATTAATTATTACAAAAAAATGTGCCGGCAAAGCCTTGTTCTAATGAAACACAATATTGCTTTTATTAAGGTTGTTCGCCTTTCAAATGTAAAAGCGCCGTTTAAACGCAGGTTTTCGCAACAAGATGATCATTTTAAGTGACGGCGTTATATTGCTGTAATGTAAGTAACCATTACGCAGCAAATGAGCTGAGCGGGACATTTGATTACGAAATGTTTGCAGACACCACTTAGCCTCACTTTCTCGCAAGAAAGAAATGACCTTGGATTCAGAATATTAAGTACAAAAAATGAATATCAATGAAGACGGATTACTTGGAGTTGGGACAGTGATTACGGAATCATTCGGTATTTTATCGTATTGCATTTATTTAACCTACTTACTTAATTTACATGTTTTATATGACTAAATTAATATACCTACACGTGGAAGGAAAAAAGAGGAGAGGAAGACCTAAGAGAAGATGGATGGATTGCGTGAAAGAGCATATGCGTGTAAAAGGAGTGTATAATGCGTTGACGAATGACAGAAGCGAGTGGAAGAAGAAGACATGTTATGCCGACCCCACGTAGCGTGAGAAAATACAGGGAGAAGAAACGACTAAATTTATGTGATTATTTTAGCGGAAATCTAAGTTAGGTATTATATAGTTACTGCATGCGTACAAGGCTATATAAAAAGTAACAAGCTTGCGTATGGTCTATAAAAATTTACAGTCGCAAGTTGTGACATCGTATTTTTAGAATGGGTATAACCGACCAAATTATTGCGCTAACTAAGTAACTTGATATTATCATTTTAATAGACACGCTCATCTCCATAATTTATATGCATATATTATGTAAATTTTTAGTCCTAATTTTTACTTAACTACGCGAAACACGCGTCGTTATAATTTCTGTACACATCACTACCACGAGCAGCTGATAGGGCTACGAGTATTTTAGCTTTTGGTTGGTACCTAGGTTTATCGGCCCCGCTTTACTGCGATCTTTTCATTAATTATGATAATCTAGATGATGCCCGACTTCGTGCGCGTGGATTTAGATATTTAAAAATTCCGTGAGAACTCTTTTGTTTTTCAGGATAAATGTCAGCCTGTGTCAGTTTCCGGGATGCAAGCTATCTATTCTATTCTATTTTATTCTCTCTATCTTTTGTCCCGTGAAATTGTAACAAACCTAAATCAGAGACATTTTGCATTTATAATTTTAGTATGGATTATTAATTATGATGCAGTTCATCATGCGCTACAAAAATCAGCCAAGTGATTCAAGTAGAAATCGAATCCTGAAAATCCTGCACTACAACTGCACTTCCTATCTACTCATATTTTTTTTGACTACTTAGTTAAGTTGGTATTTAGTTGGTACTTTGGTAAATTCGTATCTACATAAGATTCATACTAAGTAACAGTTTGTGAAGCTATATTTTCTACGGAAAATTCTAATATTTTCCAGTCAAGTTGAAATATCTTTCAACGTATGCATGTAGAGTTTAATTCATGTAGGTACATTTTTCACTTTACTAATAAGACCGGCTCTTTGAGAGATTGCTACGGAAAAGCAAAACTACTTTGGCGTAGTATTTCAAATAAATATTTCCAATGTATTTTTAAAATGAAGATATGTTTATGTACCTACCTATTTTAAAAAATAAAATATAAAATAACTTTTAAACCGTCAGTGTTTAGGAATAAGAAACAAGTCCATCTGGAATTGATGCACCTATGCCAATATCTCTAAAAATATTAATAGAACCGCCGCACACGACTGCAATTTACTAAAGAAGATTTTCAAAAAAATTCTTCATACAAACCTTGCAAAAAAATCTGCCAAATCAGTCGAGCCGATAACATGATAATAATCATGCGGCAATTGATTTTCATTTACCTTTAAGATACAGATAGGTAATAGAAGTACCTACGTACCATTTTTTGTAGCTTTCAAATAGGTTTACCAAGTTATCAAACTCAAAGTGCAAATTAATATCAGTAGTATACAAACTACCTATCTATATCTATACCTCATTAATTATATAAAATATCACCTACCTTGATTATTCAGAAGTATTAAACTGATCGTCCAATTACGTGCAATACTTCGATGAACACGCGAACAAACACTTCCTTGTGAACTGGGTAAGGTAGAAAATGTTTCGCGAAAATCAACGAATCGGAATGAGCGATCACTGGCCACTGAATGCGCTGGCGCCGGTGTGCGGTGGTACCACCACCACGCTGCACCTAGAGTCTATGCCGACCGGTATGAAAGTGTGGCCCACGGCCCAACGCGACCACTGCAAATTAATTTTCCAAATCCTACCCAATGCCACGTTCGCGAAAAAGATTGATCTGTGTCATTCCTATGGTTGACATTCTTTGCTCGATGGCAAAGCCTTTGACTGTGATATCACCTGATGGTACCTAAGAGACGATGTAATGTACGATAAAAATGGGTTAACTTAGAAGGGATTAATTAAAACTATACTCCAGGGTGGTCCAGACCGGAGATAATTTAGAAATTATATTAAGTAGGTATATTGATCAACAATTTCAGCGAGGAATCATATAGTTGGGGCTCGGTATATTGAGACGTCTTCTCCTCGTCAATACTTTAACACCTAAAGACGAAAGTAACACACAGTGTACTTCGCAATGAGATTATACCTACCCGTTCTTCCCGTCCTTATTATGACACTGTTGAACGTGGACACTCCAAGCAGCTTGATCAAATCTAATTCAAAGACTAAGCGAGCTGTTGAGAAGGCTATGTTAGACTTTTCCCTGAAGAATAAGATCCGAAATGAGGAAATTCGCAGAAATTCAAGAACCAAGGTCGCTGACATCACTAACAACAAATCAAGCTCAGGTGGTCATGTTTGCTGTATAGTTGCGATGATTGTTGGATTGGTCGAAAAGTTCTAAAGTGGAGACGGTGCACTAGTAAGCGTAATGGGACGCCCTTCGGCACGATGAACTGACGATACGCAGGAAGCGGCTAGATGAAGAAAGCTTAAGACAGGATGTGGTGGCACCCACTCGGAAAAGCCTATGTTCAACAGTGGGCGTCCACCGACTGATATTAAAAACCTGAAACCTAAACAGTGAGTTAGAAACTGAGCTATTTTAGCATTTTACTTAAAAAACCCGCGATTTTTTAATAAATACTTATTCTAATTGAGGAAATCTAATCTAAATTTAAGTTTAAATCTATTCTTGAACTCCATGTTGTAAATAGGTTTGATAACCCTAATCAGCAATGTATATCATCCCATCCATGTGTAGAATCGCCCTCTAAAATAAGTAGAAAGTGGCACGGAAAAAGATGTCCTCACAGACACAGAATATCACGTTAAGCGTAATACGTTACGGCATTGAGATAGGTAGGTAGGTATAATATCCCATTCGCCGTTACCGGTTTTGAGAAAAAGGCCGACATATCTTTGACGTAAATAGTAGAAAGCAACATGGAAATGTGAAAGACATCCCACGGTAACAAAAACGCAACATTATGACGCTTTAAATGATAAGTTTAGTATTACAAAATGAGTGGTCGTTGCTGTGTGTGGGTTGGACAGACACACCGCGTGACGATCGAAACGCGCGACTGTAATTGCAGCTTCTAAAATTTCAACTTCTTGTTCCTTGTACAAATGCTGTCAATTATAATGCTCAGCAGCTGATCGTTTCCGGAAAACCTGCATCAATCAATATTACAATCGCTTTAGATAAACTTATTACGATTGGCTTAATTTATGGTTTTTTGGTGCAACATTGCATTGTAGCTATTGTGAGTGAGCGTCATCCAATCAGAGGTGATTGCAATCGACACACTGTCGCTGTCAAATTACTACCTTGGCTGGTAAGTAGCAGACCCCTTGCGTGCTTTTCCACCAACCTTATCGTATAGAGCCCTTGCCCTCATACCTATTATTTCAAAGATAGATTTGTAAGATAAAGTAAGACCTTACTTACATTAACTGGGTAAATAGCACAATAGGGCTGTAAATTTAAAAAAAACTTAATGTTTATCTTTTTGTAAATTGGTATTTTTGAACGCGTTACAAAGGCCATCGCGCGCTAAGATCATTTAAATTACAAGTTATAACCACAACCTCTTAAAATATGGGCACTAATAAACATCAAGTAATTAACCACAGTTAGAGTCAGTTGCAACTTGCACCGCACTTTGTTTTTATGCTCAAAATTTATTAAGACGGTAACCTTACGTTAACTGCCAGATATTCAACTGGCCTTCAGAGCACGCAACTTCAAGTTGTTTTTTTTTTGACAATTGAAGTGTTGGATTCCACTACGTTTCGGTCCTCGAGTCGAGACGCAGTCTTCATTCGAGGACGCTCACCAACCAGGTAGAGACTATAGAGAGGCGATACTCGGATTCCAGACGGTGACCTCGATTGGATGCGAAAAGTCGAGGATAGGAAACGATTAGGCGCTGCTAAAGAGGACCAGTATGTTCCACAGGGTTCCATACCATTCATTGTACAAGATTGTGTAATTTTTATTTTTTTTGTAAATACATGGCGGCCATTTTGAAATTTTAATCATTTGTTGTTTTACCGGTGTTAATACACATTCTGTGAAAGTTTCAACTCTCCATCTACGGTTCATTAGATACAGCTCGCTGACAGACAGACTGAAGAACGGCCGGACGGATAGACAGCGAAGGGTTAGTAATAGGGTCCCGCTGGCATCCTTCGGGTACGGAATCCTGAAAAACAGCTAAGTGCGAGTTGCTCGGTAGGGAGACAATATTCGGATTCGGTGGCCTCGATTGGTTGCGAAATGCCGAGGATAGGAATGCCAATGTGGCACTGATTTAAGGAGGACTATACTCCACAGCGGATGCATATTAGCTGACGCTGATGTTAATGATGATGACAGAACGCTGAGTAGGTAATGAGCATAGCTCAGTACTGTAAATCATTTACTATTTAAGTATAACTTAACTTGTTATACCTACCTAACTTCCAGCGTTTAAACAATCGTGAGTGATTTCCATTATAAAAATATTGGTGAATCCGGCTTTACTCATTTACCTACCTATTGAGTCGACGCTAGCCCGACTAATTTCGAACCCATCCGGGGTCCCTAACCCGTCACAGTTCGCGATAGGTCGAGAATGACTCGAGATGCCAAAATGAGGCAGGGGGACGCCCCGCACACCCGCACGTCATCCGCGCTATCCCGCGCCAGGTACCCCGATAGCCATCTCAGCCTGTCGCGTACTATACAGTCCAGACTATGGGCAATAGACTCTACAAGTATCTGAAAGCAAACATTAGCACGCATTGTCTACCTACTTTAAAGTTATGAATAAAATCAGTACCCTTATCAGTATACCTAACCTTATTATAAATACGAAAGTGTGTTTGTTTGTTGGTTTGTTGGTTTGTCCTTCAATCACGTCGCAACGGTGTAACGAATTGACATGCATGGCTATAGATAAAGAGCTGGAGAGTGAAATAGGCTACTTTTTATCCCGGAAAATCAAAGAGTTCCCACGGCATTTTTAAAATGCTAATTCCACGCGGACGAATCTCAGCTGTGCTAGTGACGTCTAGCCCCCAAGGGGGGAGAGTGAGCATAAGGGACAAGGTAGAGACAAAATAATTTGTAGGGAGTCAAGAAGGCGCCTCGGGAAAATGCCAAGAGCAAGTACCGAACGGGCGCACTCCCGTGATTCGGCCCATATAACCGAGAGGTTGGTGAGGCCATGGGAGGTGGAGGGTTGTCCACGCGGACGAAGTCGCGGGCATCAGCTAGTTTAAAATAAAAGCCACTTGTGTTAGAGCTACGTGCTACGAGAAGTTTTTTACCAGATAGGTATAGCTACAAATTTCTTGAGTAGAGTGTATTAGAATAATAATAGTTATCCTATGTATGCACAGCTCCTGAATAATTTATTCACATTAGAGATGCAAATCCTATGTGGGCAAAAATTTCGGTGGCGGCACTCATTAATTATTCAGGGAAAGTAAAATAAATATAATGTACCGCATGTTTGTTTTGTATTATGTAAAATATGTGTTAAATAGGTTAATCCTTATTTATAAATTATTTCAGACTCAGAATTATCTTCCTTTCTTCTCTTCCCTATCTCAAATAGTATAAAACAATGTAACAATCCGTACTTATTTGCTTATATACTTTTAAATTATAATAGGGTTTTGAACATCATTCAGAAACCCACAAGTAAGGGTAGGTACCTACTTATAACAAAATTTATACTTTGAATCTGTAGAATAGTAAAGGCATGTAAAGAAGGAGTTAAATCGTTATTAAATTCTCTTCATAAATGACAAAAGTTTTATGCAGGCTTTGACTTCACAAATGAGAAAAGATTTGTGCATCCCACGTTCAGGCTTTTGACAAACTAACTTGGCTTAAGTTTTTGTTGAGCACTAACAATTTCATCCTGCGCTGAATTGTTAGCTGGACACGACAGTGGATGTTTGTTTTCCACAAAAGCTTCTGTACTCAAGCTTTATTTTTGCTGAACAATTAAAGCTACAAACTTTCTTTTTATTCACTGTGCGAGTAGGCACATATGTATTTTACAATGTAAGTATCTATATCTACAATTGGTGGAGCTAACTTTCGTGTTGTTGTTGAATAATGAACTAGCTGACCCAGCCCGGCTTCGCTCGAGCGAAATTTTCGCAAAGCCTGAAACACACTTTTAACACAAAGCTTAAATACTAATTTTCATAGATATAACTTGAAAAATAACAAATGAGTATTTATTCAAACTTCCAACCCCTATTGAACCCCTTTGGGGGTGGAATCCAAGAATTGTGAAACACGAATTTTTTCAATTTTAACCGAAACCTCAAATTTCGATTTTCATGGGTTTCAAGTTGAAAAATTACGGATTTTCATACAAACTTTTGGCTTCTAAGGGGTGCAATTGCCAAAAATCCTTTCGTCTGCCTACGTCATAAAAGAAACCTAAGTACATACTATCAAAATTTCAAATTCTTAACCCCAGGCTTTTTGAGGCCTACCTAAGTTTAGGCTGTGCGTTGGTAGGTCACTCAGTCAGTCAAGACAAGTTTTTTATAAGTACTTATAGATATAATAGGTCAAGTGACATAACATTCGTGCAGGTGTCGTAACAATATGTCGAATTGCAAAGTGATTCCTCAAGCCATCAATGGACAATAGGTCTTTGGTCTGCACAGTTACGCATCAATTGGCCATAAACATGCGTGTGACCTCTTACAGACACATTCGCCGTTCCTTTTTACAAAACGCCGATTAAGTAAATTGGCATCTTCAATTTCAAGGCAACACTTTTCATTAAGTAAGTACCTAATTTATGGTTTATATAGATCTTCTAATCTACTTACCTAATGTTAAAATAATTATATTTGTTTGGAGTCTTTGCAAAAAAACTTAAGTTTTCAAAGTCAAAGTCAAAGTCAAAGTCAAATGATTTATTCAAAATAGGTAATAAATTACTCTTATTGATTGTCTGGTATAGTGTTAGATTTGTAAGATAATATAGTGGTGATAATTATAACGCAAACTTAAAACTAAAGCTACGAGGGTTCCAAACGCGCCCAGGTCTGAGAAGAGCCCACAACAAACTCCGCGGCTAATGGCCTCTCTTGGTAACAGAAGCAGATAAGGCACAGATATATACAGATATGCAACTAGCGTGGCCCCCTTAGTCCCTCTCGCTCAAGCGTACTTAATTGTGAAATGTTATTCCGTTTATTTTACGTTCGCTTCGGCTATTGTAGCCTAGTATACTGCAACCTATCATTGCACAATAACTTCAAAAACAAAAAACAACAAAACAAATCAATTATTTCTTTAAAATACTTGAGTCAACATAACCTCACTTCACATTGTTTATCAAGATCTCACGTACAAATACATTTTGACAAACAAAAAAAGTGGACACGGTGATAAGGAACACTCATTTTGTCACGTTCTATTAAGAGCTTAAGTGCATTTAGCTATCTCGTTTTAACAGTAAGAGTCACATTAGGGCTACTACTTCTAAAGGTATTTGTTCTGAGAGATAAGGGCTTGCTCATTTTTTGTGAAACAAATTATCCTAGCGAAAATGCTGCCAGTCTTCTTGATAGCTTGTTATAGTTAGGTATATTGTCCATATTCTTATAAGTTTTATTGTGATCCTGTGAAAATTAAATCTGTGTATCAATCATTATTACAATCTCAATTGTTCTGATTGGCTGAATTTGTGCGATTCTTCTTGCAACAATGCATTGTGGCCAATAGTGAGCGAGCATTAACCAATCAGAGATGATTGCGATCGTGACATTGTAGCTGTCAAACAGCCGCGGTAGGGCCACTGAGATAAATTTTGACTTGTATTTTATTCAAACAAAGCCAAGAACCTTCATGGTTCATACAATAAACAATAGAAATTGCAAGATTACGCACATTTATATAACTAACTAACCTAACTTAACCTTTGCACATGATTTCTAAAAAGTTCAACTGTACGCAGTTTTCCGTTTTATGTAACTACATATACCTACTTACTTGTAAATTGCAAAATTATTGAACAAAGGATATTATACCTACTTACATTATGTTAACTGTCTACATGAGTTAGGTTTGAAATGTAGAATATAATATTTTGTAACATTTTATTCTAATTCGTAGCTATTATAATATTTACTTTAAGTAAGTACATATTTTCATATGAGAGGCCGAGGCGAGCGGTGCATATCGCATGCTGCATGTTGCCTCATACAGATTTGTCTGTTTCAGCGGATTTATTTATTTATTTATTTTTATTCAGGTACAAGTTAGCCCTTGACTGCAATCTCACCGGATGGTAAGTGATGATGCAGTCTAAGATGATAGCGGGCTAACCTAGAAGGGGTATGACAGTTTTTATTAAACCCATACCCCTTTGGTTTCTACACGGCATCGTACTGGAACGCTAAATCGCTTGGCGGCACAGCTTTGCCGGTAGGGTGGTAACTAGCCACGGCTGAAGCCTCCCACCAGACCAGACCAGAAATTTAGAAATTATAAAATTCCAAACCCCTGCCAGGAATCGAACCCGGGACGTCCGACTAATAAGACCACAGCGGAGTCGCGAGATTTAGGTTTCTGAAAATCCCGTTAGAACTCTTTAATTTCCCGGGATAAAAAGTACCCTAGGTCACTCTCCAGGTCTTTAACTATACCCATGCAAAAAATCACGACGATCCGTTGCGACGTGATTGAAGGACAGACCAACAAACAAACATACTTTCGCATTATAATATGGGTACTGAATACTGATTACCAAAGGACCTTCTACGATACATTAAAATAATTCGTTTTCTTTTAATAAAACAACAATGTTTCTCGTGTGACGGAGAACCTTGTTCCCAATAATGTAGTGCAGCAATCTTGGTGAACTGCAGAGGCAATATTAGACGCTTCAATGCCAAAGTTTCCATTACAATATGTTACGACTTGACGTTATTTATTGCATTCATCCATTAGGTACATCACCTGATGCTTATCTCACGATGTAACCACGGTTCTATTTATACAACACAAGGCTATAAAATGATGATTTTCCTAATACATACTATTCTCCTCCTGAAAAAAAAACAAGTGGCCTCGCAAAGTGCAGATGAACTCCCTGGCGCAGAAGTGCTGTCGTCTAATATCTCTAGTTCGTTCTCGGCAGTAGTACGGAGTACCTACGACTACTCGTAGTAGTACGAATCTCAAGCGCTTAGCTTGGAGTCACTGAATACAAGCGGCAATAGACCATGTTATAGGGAGATCCTTCCAAGAGGCCTACGACCGGAAGTGGCATATCCAAATTAAATTAGTGATGAAAAAGGACCAATAGAATAGAATCCGTTTGGCACGATGTGTGCTTCGTGGGTGAGATATTTCCAAAGACATTTAAGTTATATTCTAGTACAGATAAGACGTTTCTATACGATTAAGCTATTGTTCAAATTCTGTTCCGTTCTCCCACGGCATAAGCGCAGCAAAGAAGTTAATTGCTAATTTATCGTAAGTAATTGCTTACGTGCTGGAAGTTGTATAAGTGTTCCGTAAGTAGGTCGGTAGATAATAATATAATAATGTACATCTTTTTTACAGCTTCACCTCATATTATATTTTAGTTATAAATGTACCAAATCATCATAGCTTATTGGTAAGTGGGATTTGACCATGGGCATAGTTAGTTAGGTATAGTACGCGACATGGCAGCTGGGGTGGGACGCCCTGCACACCCGCACAGTCCCCGCGCTAACCCGGGTATGCGGAGCGTCCCCGCGCCTCATACCCCGATGGCTATCTCGACCTGTCGCGGACTATATGTTGTTAGGTATATAAATTACCTACCTAGACTACTCGACGGAGGAAGTTTTGGCTACGTGATTGACAGGTTTCTGTACCTACTTACCTGATATAAAATGCTTTCAAAATCTTGTCTGATAGGAGTTAGGCCACCTGTCACCTGGTGGACTTAAGACTAAGTCATAAAAGTTTTAAAATACCTAAATACAGAATTCTGCAAATTATGCAATGAGCACAAGAGTGCCAAAGCAGGAAAAGCATTTATAATTGCATAAGAACCGACCTCGGGATGGAGTACTAGGTACAGTTCCCGCAAAACTCGTTTTATGTTGGGAGTTTGGAGCAACCACGCCTTCTACCACCGTGTCAACTAAGTACTAAAACTATTGAATTTAGTCAAACATCATCCATTGACGACTTAATTTTGTCTGTTCAATTACATGGTTTATATAGTTCGTTCTCGGCAGTAGTAAGACTACGACCGGAAGTGGCATATCCGAATTAAATTAAAGTGATGAACAAGGATCAATAGAATCGAATCTGCTTGGCACGATGCGTGCTGCGTGGGTGAGATATTTCCAAATAGTACAGATAAGACGTTTCTATACGATTAAGCTATTGTTCAAATTCTGTTCCGTTCTCCCACGGCATAAGCGCAGCAAAGAAGTTAATTGCTAATTAATCGTAAGTAATTGCTTACGTGCTGGAAGTTGTATAAGTGTTCCGTAAGTAGGTCGGTAGATAATAATATAATAATGTACATCTTTTTTACAGCTTCACCTCATATTATATTTTAGTTATAAATGTACCAAATCATCATAGCTTATTGGTAAGTGGGATTTGACCATGGGCATAGTTAGTTAGGTATAGTACGCGACATGGCAGCTGGGGTGGGACGCCCTGCACACCCGCACAGTCCCCGCGCTAACCCGGGTATGCGGAGCGTCCCCGCGCCTCATACCCCGATGGCTATCTCGACCTGTCGCGGACTATATGTAGTTAGGTATATAAATTACCTACCTAGACTACTCGACGGAGGAAGTTTTGGCTACGTGATTGACAGGTTTCTGTACCTACTTACCTGATATAAAATGCTTTCAAAATCTTGTCTGATAGGAGTTAGGCCACCTGTCACCTGGTGGACTTAAGACTAAGTCATAAAAGTTTTTAAAATACCTAAATACAGAATTCTGCAAATTATGCAACGAGCACAAGAGTGCCAAAGCAGGAAAAGCATTTATAATTGCATAAGAACCGACCTCGGGATGGAGTACTAGGTACAGTTCCCGCAAAACTCGTTTTATGTTGGGAGTTTGGAGCAACCACGCCTTCTACCACCGTGTCAACTAAGTGCTAAAACTATTGAATTTAGTCAAACATCATCCATTGACGACTTAATTTTGTCGGTTCAATTACACGGTTTAAATAACCCAGCAATGTAAGTGTTGTGCTATGCAGGTTTTATAGCAGTTGCGGTTTGTTACACAAGCATTGCATTGCTCGACGCGGAAGGCAGCAGTCGGCCAATGGAGCACTGCGCAACTCAAGCACGTCTCGTGCTAACTTACGCGATAATGAGGAATAGGTAGATAAGTACGTACTTACTTAATTTTTCATTAACCTCTGACAATTTGCCATCACCTATTTGCGATTAAATTAGAAAAAAATTTAATATTAATGTATTTGTAGTTCTACGTAGGTACCTACCATTGGTTACAAATTAGTTAGTACTTTTGGCGATGGTTACGAACCACAACGCTCTTTGTTCCAATGAGCAACCCAAATTCGAAATATACGTGTAGGTAGTAAGAGTAGATATGCTCCTAGTGCCAACACTTTAAACTCTATCTGTACATGGCTAAAACTATAAATCATAAACTGAGCGTAAACTGTAACCTTAAAGTTAGATCTGACGTTGTAATGGTTACCTACACGAAAGTAGTACTAACAGCGGATTACGTTTTGTTGATCGCTGACAGTTTAGGTACCCATGTGCTTATAGGCTGAGACACAGACCACCACCTATAGACGCCTAAAACCGGACACCCCGTATCGCTTAGGTAGTTGCTTAGCATAAAAGTCGGCGCACGCCCGTTCGGTACCCTCATTCCGCACTTTGTCTTGATTACGTGACTTTTGAGTCCACCAATCACAATAAAGCATTCTCCCCTGTCCCCCGCCAACATTTTACGATTTTGTTTTCATGTAAAACATTGTATTATGCGTACTTTTGAGGTTGAATTCTCTGTGGGCTGAGATCTATGTAGCCTTAAGACCAGTGGACATCTTTTAAAACTCCATCCCATCCCATCCATTGCCACGCCACTTGAGGCAAAAAGGTACCTACAATTTAGTTTTCCCTACCCGGCTTAATAGGTAAACACATTGTAGAAACCTCGGAAAAATGCGTACCTACCCAACCGACGCGGTTTACCTAGTTCGATGTTTTTCACTCGTACCAGCATTTCATTGTTAGTTCGCGATAAAAAGGTCCTATGCGCCGTGCATAGTGCGTCTGTTACACGTTTAAGGTACTTCTTTACCTTTTAAGTCACAAGTTCTGTCATTTAAGGAAAATTAAATAGATAAGTATTAATTGATCTGCTCGATATGCGTGGCGTGGCGATAGATGGGAATACCTAGGGTAGGTACCATACATACCTATTTGCGGCAACTATCTCCATCGCACCTGCTAAGTACCTGACTGCTGTTGTAATTTTATTTTACGTATGCCAAAATTTACAGCCTCGATAGCTCAACCGTTAAAGGAGCGGACTGAAAACCGAAACCTACTCCTAGCACAAGCTTTACACTTAATTGGAAAGGAAAGGGGAATATTAGTCAGCAACTTGGCTAATATTCTTTAAAAAAAATCTAATCTAATCGAAACTGTAGGTACCTACATACTGTTTAACTCTGTAAGACCATGTGTAAATTAATGTTTCTGCAAAATAAAGAAATTGAATTGAAACTTTTATCGAAATAATCTTAACGTAGGTACCTAATCGTATTAAGTACCTAATCTATTAAAAAAATTACCTAGACCTAGGTTAGGGTTAGAATTTTAATGAAAGCTCCAGCTGAGCTTAATACTAAGCCATACGAGCCGTCATCTAGGAATAGGTAAGTTTATCTACTGCTGCCATCCTTTTCCTAAAAATCTGCTAACTCCAAAAAGTAAGTAATTTTTGAGTTGGGAAAACCATGAAAATTTATAAAGACGATTTCTAGAGCCAATGCTCCGTTTTGAGCCATTTATTCATTAGAGATTCATAGCGGCCAATTAAGGCAGGCCTAGTGCAGCGCGCTTCACAGGCATTCGTCGTAGAGTCGTCTCATTATTTTTCCGAGCAAATGAACTTATTTGAAAGGCGTGTTTCAACATTCTTTGAAAGTGGAGTAACTTCCAAGGCCCGGCGAGACGTACTTGACCCTAATGATCGGGCAAACAAATCCTTTCGTAGCCATATAATACCTACCTCGAAAACGTCGCGGGACTGGTTCTTGCTTATTAGGGCATAGATTATACGGTCTAAAAATCTTCTCGAACTTTCAACCGAGTTCTTCTATTTATGGTCTTACTAGATGATGATGACCGCAACTTCATCCGTCTGGATTTAGGTCTTCTAAAATCCGGTGGGAATTAAAAGAACTCTTTGTTCTTCCGAGACAAAAGTAGCCTGTCCGTCCCCGGGATACAAGCTATCTTGTTACCATTCATCAAAATCGGTTCAACGGATGAGGTGAACGGTGAGGAGTTAAATTTTACGTTGTACCGAGCTCATGGCATTGGTTGGTTCTACATTGCATGCATAAAAATAAATGTCCAATGAGCTCGGTGGCTGAAGCTGTGATAGCATAGTGTTTAGGACGTCTGCCTCCTAATGTCCACGCACCGCTAACTTTTCGGAGTTATGTGCATTTTAAGTACTTAATTACATATCACTTGCTTTATCGGTGACGGAAATCACCGTGAGAAAACCCGCATGTGAAGTCTGCCAATCCGCACCTGGCCAGCGTGGTAGACTATGACCAAAAACCCTTCACTGATGGGTTGATCATCGTGAGCTCGGTGGCTACCACTCAGCGTTTAGTTACGCCGACTTACCCCTCATCATCATCATCATGATCAACCCATCACCGGCACAATACTGAGCGCGGGTCTCCTCTCAGAGTGAGAAGGGTTTTGGCCATAGTCTACCACGCTGGTCATGTGCGGATTGGTAGACTTCACATACCTTTGAGAACATTATGGAGAACTCTCAGGCATGCAGGTTTCCTCACGATGTTTTCCTTCACCGTTAAAGCAAGTGATATTTAATTACTTAAAACGCACATAACGCGCATGCTGGTTCTTCTCGGTAGGAAAGGCATTCCAAACCAGTGGTAGATGCATCCGACTATTCAAAAGTACTTGTAAAAGTTTATTTGAATAAAAAAGATTTTTATTTTTATTTTATTTACATAACTCCGAAAAGTTAGAGGTGCATGCCCAGGATCGAACCCCCGACCTCCGATTAGAAGGCGGACGTCCTAACCACTAGGCTATCACAGCTTACTCACCCCTCAGGCCCTTAAAATTAATATTTACAATGAAAATTAAACACAATTGTATTATGTCATCATATAGTTTTATTTTATATAAAAATCAAATGCACTCCCATCCATACTTCATCTCACTATATATAAATACAATAGAGTTCTTGCATACTGCAAATATGCAGAAAATAGCATTGGCTAATAACCACATTTTAGCTAGCATTTTAAACTACATAAGATTCATTTAACATAAGCATTTTTTATACATCATGTGATACAATTATTCCATAAATTGTTTAGTAAAATTTAAAGTTGAATTGAATTTATATAACTTTTTTTTCAATTAGTTTTAAGTTTACATATATTACACGTTATAATAAAGCCAGTTTCAGACGCGGCTACAATTTATATTATAATATTTAATTATTACAGCTGGCGGCTGTGACAGGCTTAATAAATCTATTTTTGCTATAATTTCGAATACTCCATGGCTGAATCACATAAAAGCAGTAACAACTATAATAAGTACGAAAACCTTAACACGTAAAGAGCTGGCACAACGAAGATCTAAATGTGTTAATATTACAATTAAATATAAAACTAGAATATAGTAATTACACCACCATACATGAAAATATGTACGGTTCCTATAACTGACAATATACACAATAAATAAGATCATGGAATGTTATTATTTCCTCATTTTATATTTCTGACCGCGGGACACTCGGTGAAGCTCTGGTTTCCTAGGACAGGTGCAGACTGCCGCGGTACGCGACAAGGCCGCGACGCGCGACAGCGACTTGCGTATCAGGTGGCCCTCGAGCAATCATTGTATGTTGTCCTAAAAACGCTCTCTGGGTAACCATCTTCTTTCAATTATTGAATTAAATGTTAACGACTATTCTGAACAAATATCGTATCCCACAAAGCTATCAAACCAAACATTAAAATAATAGCCATCAAGTTATAAGCAAAGGCTACAACTCGCATCAAGAAATTTTGTTTGGAATGGCTTATCTAGTGCGTTGTACATTAGAGATCGTCTGTATCAATAGACAACGTTACAGTGACGTCGTTTGATGCTATTAAACGGTGGTATTTATGATGTCACCGATATCTTACGAAACCAGAGCTTATGGGGTAAGAGTTAAGGCACACTAGAACATACCATAAGTAAAGTTCTTCCACGAAGACATTTCATCGAATTTTCGTGCAAGTAGGTACGTATTATATGAGTATAATGTTAAATACTGATACATCAATATTAATATGAACATATAAGCACATTTATTTGACACCTGTGCTCGTTACAGACCGAAAAGTATTAAAGGCCATCAAATAGATTCGATTTAAAATTAAATAATAAAAGAGCATTGAACACGATATTAAACTATTGACTAAGTATTATCGCAGTGTGCATTAACCCTAAGATACACAATAAAAAAAAAACTAATTTCATTAAGGATAAATTATAGCAAAAATACTTGTAAATATACATACATAGAGTTAGTTTCATGTAAAAAGACTACTGGGCGACAGTGGAGGGGATGTTTCTGCACATGGGCATAGGGTTGTATTTTTGACGAACCAATGTGCGGCCGATTAGCCAACTTCGACTCAACCCTTCACTTCGCGCCAACAAGTAAATCGATAAATCTCCTACTGCGCAGGTACAGGTCAGCGGTCTTTTTACATGAAACGAGCTGTAATGACTACAGAGAACATTCAATATGCGCGTGCGCCGCAAATGATTGCACAAGTCCGTAGTGGCAAAGTCCTCGAGCACTAAACTGTTTCACACTCAGCGCGTAAAGTAACCACCACAGCTCCACAACAGTCGGAGCACACCTGAGTGGTGAAACATCTGTGAACAATATATCAGTTCAATACATATGTTTGGATTAGTAAATGAAAGTTCGCCATTAGAAAATGTATTCACTATAGTCGGATTTTTAACTAAACAACACGTTTTGACATTAGCTAATGTGAAATCGTAAAATAATGATACCATATTTAAGATGTTAGTGATGTATGTGGTTCAGTTGGGTCATGTGAATGAGTCCATGAACCAGTCCCTGCTTCTCTATTTTAGATTGAACTTTCACAAGAAGAGTGAATAAGAAGCATTATAAAACTATTATGATTACTAAAATAAAATAAGCACCTAGAGATCGTATAATTGTGTTTTAAAACGTTACAAGAACTGTAACTTTTTGACGGCAAGGAGCAGAGTCTGATGCAAAATAAATAGTATAGGCATGATAGTTTACGGTAAAGTTACATTTAAGCAACACTAACTATATTACAGCATACAAATAGCATAACAGCCGCTATGCCTAATGAGTATGATTATACCCAATTATCCCCATGCGTGATACACATTGCGAAAACAATATTCGCGTGAAACGGTTACGTATTCAATTTGTTGATTGCTTGATTTGCTCGTTATTGAACAATTAACTAGTGTTGCAATTGGCATCATATAAACAAAATGATATATCAAGGTTGGAAGACAAAAAACAGTAGAAAAATGTTCTGACCTCTGCAAAGATTTTATCGGTTGTCGTGGTCTAAATATATAAACGGAAAATGTGACTGACTGACTGACTGACTGATCTATCAACGCACAGCTCAAACTAATGGACGGATCGGGTTGAAATTTGACATGCAGATAGGCTATTATGACGTAGGCATCCGCTAAGAAAGGATTTTTTTAAACTCACCCCCTAAGGGGGTGAAATAGGGGTTTGAAATTTGTGTAGTCCACGCGGACGAAGTCGCGAGCATAGGCTAGTTTATTTATATTTGTCATGATTTGGTAAAGGAATTGTCTAATAAACGGGATTTTGGTTAGTGTGTTTAGAATCAAAATGAAAGTTTTAATCTTTAGGCATATACAACGACAGAAAAGAAAAGAAACAAGTCAGTCAGTTGATGGAGCAAGGAACATAATATTGACAATAGAACGAGATCACATCAGCATTATTGATGGATTAAGGCAATATCCTTACACAATCTATTAAAGAACAATCATTAAAAGTCGCTCAGCGAGCTATGGAGAGGGTTATGTTAGGAGTTTTCCCTAGGGATAAGATCCGAAATGAGGAAATCCGCAAGAGAACCATGGTCACTAACATAACCCAAACCATTAGCAAAGTGAAGGGCAGTGGGCACAAGTCAGGCCATCTTGCCGTAGGGGCGATGGGCGTTAGAACTTAGAGCTGAAAAATCCTAGAGTGGAGACCGCATAACTGTGCAAGCGTAGTGTAGGGCGCCCTCCAGCACGATGGATCGACGGTACAAAGAGGCTGGCGGGAAGTGAATGAGTCTGAACCGTTTTCCAACAGTAAGACGTACCGGCTAGTGGTGCGCGTCCGCGTAGAGCGTGGTGGCAATGTAGGTAGTGGGCACAAAGCCCTCCTCGCTGGTGTTGCTGCGCCGCACGCGCGTCCAGCCGTCGCCCGCGTCCGTCTCCAGCACTAGTAGTTGCTCGCCGCATTCCATACGCATCGTAGAGCCTGTGCCGTTTGCTGTAATACAAAACAAACGTTAATTATCAAAAATGTGACTAAATAATTACTAACTATGCAGATGAGCACGCAACTTTATCCGCATAAATTTAGTTTTTTAAAATCCGGAGGGAACTCTGATTTTCCAAGACAAAAAGTAGCCCACGCCGTCTTCAAGACGCAAGCTATTTCTAAACCAAATATATGATGCTTGCGACTACATCCACGTGGATTTAGGATTTTTAGGAATCCCGTGGGAACTCTATGATTTTCCGGGACAAATGGCCTTCCCTGGAATAGCTGGCATTTCAGCCATCTCTTGGTCATCTCTTTACCAAATTTCGTTAAAAACGGTTAAACAGATGTCCCGTGAAAAGCTAGCAGACAGACACACTCGCAATTTTATAATGTTACTTAGTATGGATATTGATTTCAATATAATTTACCTTCAAAAGCGTAAAGCGCTTTGCAGTATCCCAGCGGCTGTAGATCGGCTTCATAATAGTAATCTCCATAGAAGTCATGGTCAGGATCGTGGTCGTTGTCGTCGTGGTCGCCATTCGTATGGTCCGTGTGCGCCGCGGCCAGCTCCCCGCCGAGGCCGGACTCTGGGGAGCCGCCGGCCGCCCTGCCGCCAGTGCAGGAGCCCCCGCCGACACCCGGCCCGGTGCCAGTGCCTGTGCAACCGGTTCCGGTACTGACGGACGATTCAGACGCCGACCGTGAGAGAGATTCACTGTTTGACCCAATGCTGCTGACAAATGAGAACATTTTTTTAAACAATAATACTTAAATAATTATAAATGGTCCTGGTTATAGTACATTATATTTATTGATTTATGTAATATACAGACATGGATTGTGTTTGATAATGATATCAATTTTCAAATCCAAGATAAAAATCTTTCATTTTAATAAAACGCATTGGTGTCATCCGTTTTCGTATCAAAGATGGCGAACCTCTAGGTTTTCCAGGGCATTGATAACGCTAATGACATCCATTTTCATCAGAGCCTAATGGTTAAGGTTTCCCGGGCATGCACGTGGGTGGTGCAGTGCCGCAACGAAACGCTGTTTACTACTGATTCCGAGACTGATGCGTTGCGGTGCGGCGCCATACGACGTTACATCGCATCGTGTGACATAACTGTGGTTTGTATGCAGGATGACGTAGCTGTACGGCTCAAGTGCCGCCGCTGCATCATCCTACACATAAATCACAGTACCATCAACCCATACCACGCAACGCGTCGCAAAGTGTGCGGCGCCGCACCGCATGCATGGCGAACCTGGGGCCAGAAATACAGAGACAAGGAGGGGTGATGCAGTGCATCACCGTACTCTCTGCAGGAGCCGCAAGGTGTGTCAACTCAATACAGTAGCCGGCAGAAAAATATTGTACATCGACCTTTAGAAAGAGATAGCGGTTTCTTAGAGCGTTGACTTTGTCATTGAGACCGATAAAACGTCAAATAAGTATGAGTGACTGAGACAACGCTCTACGAAGCCGAAATCTATTTCTAACTAGCTGATTCCTGCGACTTCGTCCGCGTGGATTTACGTTTTTTAAAATCCCGCGGGAACTCTTTGATTTTTCGGGATTGTTGTCGTTGCTTGGTACCTACAATATGAATTCACTATGAACACTTCCTGAATCTTGATAACTCAGGCGGGCAGTAACTCTGCAGCATCAGGATTAAGGAGTTGAATCCAGAATTTTTTATGTGACCACGACGTAAACTTTTTTTGTTGATTAAAAAAAAAAAAATTGCAAATCGGTCCAGAAACCTCGAAAAAATCGATGTAGAAAAAAGAACCACCTCCTTTTTGACAGTCGGTTAGAAACCGATGACTTTGAAATATTTACGGAACAATCTTTAAAATATCCCCTTTCTAACAAAAAAAGAATGAATGAAATCGGACTACGCGTTAATGAATTACAACTCAGTATACATTTTAACTTTCGTCCCCTCTCCTACGGGAGCCATGCTGAATTTCGGGATAAAAAGTATCCTATATTCTTCCTCATAGTATGACCTCAAATCGTACCAAGTTTCATTGGAATCCATTCAGTAGTTTCAGCGTGATGCGCGGCCGTGATACAGACAGACAGACAGACAGACAGACAGACAGACAAAATTACAGTTTTGGGTTCAGTATCGATTATAGAGTGCCCTCGAAAAAAAATTTCAAAATATCTTCAATGTACAGAATTTGACCTGTTACAGTTTTATTATAAGTATTGATATTGATGATTGATAGTCGATGTACAATATTACCTGCCTTATTGTGGTGCGGCGCGGCAGCACACCGGAAACGCATCATGTGTGTAGGTCTAGGTTGACAGGAATATCACTTACCTAGTGGCCTGCGTGGGCGCGGCGCCGTTGGTGCGCGCGGCGGGGTTCAGCTGCGGCGCGCACACCTGGTTGTTGGCCTCCGTCAACAACTCCTCGTACTTGCGCAACTGAGCACGCAACTTCTTCAGCTTGTCACAACATTCGTTTAATTGACCTGTCAACATAGTTTTTTTTATTTTATTTCATTGTGAGATAGATACATTTTAAAGAAGCGCGCGATTCCATTTCTAAAAATGAATCGGCAATTTTTTTGAGCTTTATCTATTGTATGGTACTAACGACTATTAAACACTATGAAAAAAATGACGGCCTCAAAAAGGCTGTTCTGTTTGGCGGCTATTTAAAATCAACAGTTCAAACAAATTCCTACTCCTAGCACAAACTTAACGCTTAGTTGGAGAGAAAACTTTTAAATTTTAAATAGATAGCATTAGTTTTTGCATTTTTGTAGAACCTAAAACTTACAATATTATATTTCAGTAAATGAGATTTTAGTCTGCAAATAATAGTATCTTGTTCCAATTATATCTGGTTTTTTATTGGTTTCTATAGCATTAAACTTTTAGACCAACCATAATAAAAATACAGAAGTGAAGATATAATAGAGCAATAGACACAAGCAAACCTTCAACAGTCATTGGATCTCCTAGAGTGGGGTTTGTCTCATAGACACCTTTCATTTTCATAAGACCCTCCATCGCAGCTTGTTCCTGGCCAACCTGAAATCAATGCAATTTTAATAATGTTTCATATTACAAATCCAAATAATATATAAAAGATTGGCTGATTGACTGACTGACTGATCTATCAACGCACAGCTCAAACTACTGAACGTATCGGGCTGAAATTTGGCATGCAGATAGCTATTATGACTTAAACATCTGCTAAGAAAGAATTCTTGAAAATTCAACCCCTAAGACGGTAAAATAGGGGTTCGAAATTTGTGTAGTCCACGCGGGCAAAGTCGCGGGCATTTGCAAGTTAATGTATAAGACTTTTTAATAACTCTTAAGAAACTAGAAATTTTCCAGTTAATACATCATATTTTTTTTTCATTAGACTGGCTTTTATATTTTATCCTTACCTATAAACCACAACCATTTTGGATAAACATAATGGATATTAATTATTTACCTGTTTTGTCAATTCGTGTACTTTTGCTTGAAGTTTCTTTTTCTTTTGGTTCGGTGGCAAGTCTGAATAATCCTCCTTTCCATCCATCGACATGTTATTCTGCAACACATAACATATTGTTAGGAGAGACAGTGTGCATATTCAACTATAAAATGGTTAGTAAATGGTATAAAATGGAAAGTAAAGTTGAATGATATCATTGAAAGAAGGTGGACTTGTAAAGATTGCACTATTTAATCATGGCATCCACTTTTGATACCGCAAAATCAAACAGTTCTCAGACGATTTTTGAAAAACTCAAATCTACGTGGACGAAGTCACAGGCAACATCTTTTTGGTACAGAGGACAGCTTGCATCCCTAAGTTGGACATTTACTACTTTTTATCCTGGATAAACAACAGTCCCCATGGGATTTTTAAAAACCTAAATCCACGCGGACGAAGCCGTGGGCATCATCTACTAGTATCTAGTAGTAATTCTTATACAGACAAAAATTCAATGTAAAACAACTTAACATTTGTACTTGTATGTATAGTGTACTGATGCCACTCTGACAGGTAGAATCATTATTTAAATTAGTATTGTATAATAAAATACTTGAGCCCATAGAAACTTTTTAACACCTAGAATAGTCATAATGTACATGTTATTAATAGATTAAACACATATTTGAAATTAAATTATTAAAGTATGAATATTAGTATTGGTTACGATCAGTATGAAAACTTTGAGAGATCGATGTTGATGACGTCAATAATAATTAAGTAATTATTTTATGCAAGCGAAGAAGATCTTATTGACAAATGTATATTCACAAATATTATTAACCAACACAGAAAAATAAAACCAAATCTGTGAAACACATAAGGGTGACGTGTTAAGATTTTATGATGATGTAAGCAAATAGTTTTCTTAAACTTTCATCTGTTTGTTGGGGATGGTGATATTTAGATTTTTGGCCCATGTGATATTTGCATTGACTTATATTTAACTTTGTATGGACAGGGCTATTGAACAAACAAAATGGCACCGACTCAGTGGTGCTTTAGCACCAATGCAACCTCAGTGACGTCTGGATTTCAAACGGGTCGTTCATTAGTATCTAAGAGGTGGTGCTGATTTATTTGGTCCCAAAACCGTGAAAAATTTTGTTCGGTTGACCATATCTTGTCATTTATATCGATGGATATTTGCAATTTTATCCCATTTTAAAGAATTTACTAGAGTGCCTATTTTAATGACGCTGAAAATAAAAATATACTTCTTTTTGCATACTAAACTATAGTACATAATTAAAATATGATGAAAGGATTCCCACTGTAAGCCATATAAAATTCTTTGAGCAGAACTTTCAAGGTGTTCACAGTGAAAATGGTAAAACAAGAAAAAGTGGCAAACACAACAGATTTTTTATTTGCAAGACTGATTAAGAGAGACTAGGAAACTAAAGTGTTACTAAATAGTCTATAAAATTATGTGTCTTGTGCATAATACCCAGAACAGACTATCCAACACACAGACTAACCTTCAAAGAGTTGCACGCCTCAATAATCTTCTGCCAAAGCATTAGCCAGCGAGCACGAGACGAGGAAGCAAACAAATAAAGATTAAACTAACAATAAATAATAATAAATAGAACCAATTTTAAGGAAAAGTAACGAAAAATCTAAAATTATTGAAATTAAATCGGGTATGTAATGTTTTTAATATTTACGTAGTAAAAAATAATGGTAAACATTTGCAAAACAAAAGTGGCAACTGCAAGTGATATTAAATGATTATAAATTTTTGTACTGTTTTTCTATATTTTCTCAAAAAACATCCAAATATAACAGCATATTTTATCACGTTATTTATATGGGACAAAAACAATCACTACTAAATGTTTAATGATGAAAAATGTTTCAGTTATTATTGTACAATGGGAAGAAATAAAAAATGAAAAATGAAATAAAGAATGATGATCCTATTTCTAAATGAAAAACTGTAAAAAGTAGTTTTTGAGATATCATCAAAAAAGTGGAAATTTTAACTCATTTTTCTAAATACAGAATGCCACGACGAAACAAAATCAATTTTAACAAAAAACTTACGTGGAAACATATTTATTGAAAATTTCTACTTTTTTGGTTATAACTAAAAAAATATTTTTTCAATTAATCACTTTTTAGAAATAGGATGGTCGAACAGTTATTTTCTTAGCTAAGTATAAAGTTGATATTAGTGACTTGTAATAAAGGGCGAAGGTAAGATAATATGTTAAGTAACATATCGAAAGTAAACAGCTATGGTTGTAAGTTGGTTTTAAGTACTTTGGGTGAAAGAACTACATTTATTGTCAACTTATAGTACAAACTTGTTTCGTAATTTTATAACAATATTTCCCTTCGACAAAGGACCAAAAAAGATTGAAATACCAGGGAGGAAAAGGAATTCGATGAGTAAAACCAAAAATAACGTATTAGATTATTCAAGGAATAGTTAAAGATGTGTATTATATTGAATGAGAAACTGAAGACATCGGATGAAGCTTCGTGTCATGCATATAACTTACGTCCCCACTACCGCGGGTCAACTTACTTTTTCCACGTAACGCGGCCGCCGCCATTAATTTGTATGGATGTTATGTGAACCCGAGTTAGGTAGGGATCGAGGGATAACAGATAAAAACATATTAGTACCTCTAAATAATAATCATTTCACAGCCACAGACATTGTAAGGTTGTACAGATGACAGACGCGAAATATACCAGATATAAAAATTTACCTACTACAAACTTTTAAAAGTATCTAATGTATAAAATATCTTGAAATAGACCGACCCGTACAAAGCGTTCCATCGACGCGACTACGTATTCAATATATCTATAGATATAAACTGACTGACTGACATATCAACTTAAAACTTAATTCACTGAGTCTAGAAATTTTCGATTATGCATCAAAGAATTCCCACAGGAATTAAAAAAAACCGAATTTACGCGGACGAAGTCGCGGGCATCATCTAGTCGTAAATAAAAGCCGCCGGCTTTGGTGTGTTTAGTACTTAGCAATGTCTGTAGATATAAAAATACCGTAATACATAAATAAACAACGAACATAATAACAAAGTAAACATAACATTTCAGAAACCATATAGGTACTGCACGTCATATTTCCCATAAATACATGCAAGCTAATTGAACATTTTAGAAGCAGGTAAGCCCTTTACTTAATTTAATTGCACAGCCCCTTCAGCGTCGGATTTCATAATACTAGTTACCTATATTTTAAGACTAACTAAAATCGTCTATAATATAATCATATGAATAAAATATGTACCCAAGTGTTTAAAATTATCAAACTACATAGTATAATATAAATATTGAATAAAGTCATCGCATTAAAGATCAAAAACTAACTACGCAACTAAATATAAGTATTGCACATGACGGTTTTTTCGCATGTCGTCGACGCAGAAAATAAACTCTTAAATAAGGGAAATTGAAGCAATATAACCTGGAGCGCCTATTAGACATAAATGGTCCAGTCTGACCGTCTATTCGCCAAGCAAAGTTGATTACAGGATTTGGTCCAACAGACACGTTACTCTCGCCTGTAAAGTAGTATTGCGTACGACCAAATTCGTTGTATGCGCCAGCCTTGACTGCTTCGACTACGCGTGAAAAAATCGTCGTATGCTCTTAAATAAACTATAATACGGCCAAGTGTAAAAGTGTCACCTTATTCGAGCTGAATATGGAGAGGAGTCCGCCTCGCTTCTTGATCCGGTTGCCGGACACGGTTCCCCGCGCCGCCGTGAGGTGGTTGTGAGTGGCGTGCGCGGCTGGCGCATCAGTCGCGTCTGCGCCAGTCGCCGCCTCGAACCGGAAGTCTTCCGGGGGTACGAAACCGGATTTGTACCTCTCTATTACTAGTTGTGTATCCTGAAATACGATTTTTAGTTCTTATTCTTTATCTTAGTATGCCAAACCGGTAAACTTTCCTAAAGTCGAATTTTTTATTAGAACAACACGTTTTGACATTTTAATGTCAAATCGTAAAATAATGATGCCATATTTAAGATAATAGTGATGTATGTGGTTCAGTTGTGTCAAGTGAATGAGTCAATGAAACAGTTCCTGCTTCTCTATTTTAGATTGAGCTCACAATAGCGTCAAAAACTGTTGTTTAATTAAAAATTCGACCTTATTAGCAACTATTTTGCAGATACGTGATTGAAATTTTTAAATGGTTCAATCGGAGTTGTATACTTGTACACGATCTCTTAACTTAATAAAAATAAATAAAAATCTGTTTTAGAATGTAGAGGTGAAGCCTTTGCATAATTGATACTCTACTTGATATAGTTATCTTACTTCGAAAATTGAAAATACTAATTATTAGTTTATGACCACAATTTAATTTTTTTGTGTGTTGTAACCACAAATTTACGGTTTTCAGACTTTTCCCCGAATGTCAGTTATAAGACCTACCTACCTGCCAAATTTCATGATTCTAGGTCAACGAGAAGTACCCTGTAGGTTTCTTGACAGACAGACAGACAGACAACAAAGTGATCCTATAGGGGTTCCGTTTTTCCTTTTGAGGTACAGAACCCTAAAAATTGATTGATTCAATTGAGTGCAGTTTATATAGAACCTGAATTTTTGTCTCCTTCATGGACTTTTATGGTTGTTAGTAATACACAGGGTTCGTAGCACATGCAAAGACAGGATTTTTGCACGTGTAACATAATTATGTCGAAAGTCATCATGATCATGTCTTTACCTCTTGGAATTGACACTTTTCATTTAAAGTTATAAACCAATCAAATGTCACTAAACCTATCCATTATGTTTGTTTAACTACTGATTGTAGCCTATCAATAATTATGTTTATGTTCTTCTTCTGCTTCCATCTACTTGATTGCAGGTGTTAGTCAAAAATAACATCTCAGTCAACACAATTTAAAGTTATTCTTTTAAAGTTATTCACTTACGTCTTTTTCGTTAATACTTTTGGCCGCATGCTCCATTCCGTCGAGACACTGAATTATAATTGGAAACACTTTCCTTTCAACGTCTACTGAACTTAACATGAAATTCTTTATATTCTTTATTCTCTTCTCATCTAAATCCTGAAACAATCAAATTACAAAGTAAATAATGGAATTTACACTGTCTATGCTTATATATAATATCCTTTGCTTATAATGCTTTAGCTTCATATGCTACATGCCTTGATACTAAACACGAATAATATTTTCATATGTAGGAGTACTGTCATGTGTGTACTGTGTACTGATCAAAACAAATTTAATGACTCACTGACTGACTGAGCTGAGCTCATGATTCAAAATACGCAATAGCAGAATTTTTGATAGCTATCGGCGACTTTTGTTAATTTACAGGTGATTTTTCAAAATAAAATATGAACTACTAAAGTGATAATATTTTCGGGGTGAACTAAAAATTGCACAATATGTTTTATAGTCAGAATCCAATTTACATTCAAAACCATTTTTTTAATATAACATGGAAAGTGGGAGCCCTACGTGACCTCGTTGGCTCCGAGCCAGTGCAGGCCCGTAGGCGCTTGCACTCAGACGTTTCACAGAATTGTGTCAAAGTTTAAATTACTTCCTATTATTAAACAACGTTGTGCGAACATATGGCTCGAGCCAAATGGACCATCGGAGGGAAACAGTCAATTTTATTTTCTTTTGTCAAGTTGCTAATTAGGGCTAGGTTATTTATGACTATTCTTTAAGCTTTACGAGGCCGAGCATCCTCGACTTAAGGCAAACTGAAGCTGTCCAAATGAATACGTTTACTGTTTACCCATCCCCACTAAACGGATTCAGACTAAGGATCTTCTGTACGCGACAAACTACTTGATAGTCTGTCAGCGAAAGCTTCAAGGCGCGTCTTCCTTCCAATTTCTTGTAAATATTGAAAGTTTGTTCTACACGTTGAACGCCCCGCAGGACGCACACTAATGGGTTGGGATGATGACGACATGAAACTATTCTGCATTATTGTTTAGAAAATCACGTCATTTTACTTATGTTTGGGTTTACAGTAGTGAGTATCATAATAGGTGATTCATATCAATACCTGTAGCTGTTTGAAAACGTGCGGTAACCGTTGTTCGTAGTGTTGTCTTTGCGCCTCGTTTGTTTTCCGGAGTTGGTCCATATATTCCTGTTTCGCGTCTTCGCACGCTTGACTTCTGAGTTTCATGTTTGTTTTCTGTTTTTCTACCTCCGCTCGACTGTGAATAAGAAACAACATCAATATTAGTATCACAGCATGGAAATTGTCACATGTACTTTTCACATATTGTGATCATTTGTATACTTATCACTACATATATTATAAATTAAAGTCCCCCGCTGCATTGAGTTCGTGTCTGTTCGGGCTAATATCAGAAACTATTGTACGAAGTTTCATACGGTATTCACCAATAGAAACAGGTATTATCTAAGAAAGTTATAGGCTAAAAACTTATGAATATTTTGCGAAATTAGGTAAGGTATGATGATAATTATGCACAGAAAAATCGTCATCTAAGAGCTTCCATGGTGTGCGCTGCGTAAATCTGATTAGCGATAAAGGTCTATCATGAAATGCTGTACCATTTACATACTAATATCCGTTTAGTCAACGCCTGGCATTAATTTTGAACATCTACTCAATCTTATACCTACTACTACCGTTCTAGGACATTCTACTAAAGTCAGCTTCTGCCAGCTGAAACTCCTACAGCGCCCGCTCGGACTCTTTCGCTGCTCGCTCGATCTGCGCGCCCGTCCTGACGAAATCAATAAATACCGAGCACCTCCATTTGTTTAGAATCTTCTTTCTTTCAGTCTACCTTAGGTTGAAGTCAGCATCTGCCCGCTGAAACGCCTCTAGCGCCCGCTCGGACTCCCTCGCTGCTCGCTCGTACGATCTCCGCGCCCGCTCCAGCGAACCCACCGCTGTACCGAGCACCGCCATTTGTTTCGAACCTTCATTTA
The DNA here is from genome assembly GCF_902806685.2 of Maniola hyperantus. Lineage (NCBI taxonomy): Eukaryota > Metazoa > Arthropoda > Insecta > Lepidoptera > Nymphalidae > Maniola > Maniola hyperantus. The sequence continues at coordinate 11,424,106 of NC_048539.1, read as the reverse complement.
GATGTTGCTGGAATAATCATCAAGAGTTTGGTGTCTAAATAATGGCAAATTATGCTTATTTGAGTGGTACAGGGACAAGTAGAACAAAATCATAATAAAATTACGACTTTTGAGGAAGATCCTGATGTTTCCGGATTCAGTAATCTTTTTTTCAGTAAAGTTTTTAGTTACTTTTGCAAATCATCCCGTAGCATTTTTAGGAAAGATTTACGAATTGCAAATTGATCACATTCTGTTAGGTAAGTACATGGGCTTTTTTTTATTGTTCATAACAACAACATTCAAACTTTGCAACGGTAGGTATACCGTATACGGTTATACCGTATTTAAAGTATTAATTAATCAAGGCCAGGCCATTAAAGTGAATGTCAGCAGTTTTAATATTTTTAATTAATATAATAGCTCACCTTCCTCTCCTCGCGTAATTCCTTGGCGAGCAGATGCAACTCCCGGACTACATTAGACTGTAAGTTTTCCGCTACCACTTCGCGCTGTCCCGCGAAGTCGCCTAACTCTTGAAGAAGCTGTCTGAACGCTTTGCAAGCTGTGTATCTGGAAGTAATACAGAAATAAGATTAGATCGTATCATCCTACACATTTTATAATCCATACTAATATTATAAATGCGGAAGTGTCTCTGTCTGCTAGCTTTTCACAGCCCAACAGTTTAACAGATTTTGATGAAATTTGGTATATATATTTGGAGTCATCTTACATTCCGGGGAAGGACAGCCTTTTTATCCCGGAAAATCACAGGATTAAAAAAACCACGCGGACTAAGTCGCGGGCATCAGCTAGTAATAATATAACGTTTATTTGAAGCAACTAGGGCTCAATTTCTAAAGGCCCTGACGAAGTTTGAAATTGGTGTAGTCCATTCGGACGAAATCGCGGGCTTAAACTAGTCTCTCAATAATCTGATTAGCCGGCACAAACATCTACGCTCCTCTACGCTCCAGTGGACAGGAACCCTAATTCCCAATACACAATATTATGTATCTAAAAGTTATGCTTTCAGAATTTAGCTTCCTAATACTATTTATTAAATAAGCAAATACCATGGCATATATCCATGAAAGTAAAATGTATAATGTAGTGTTTAAGAGAAAACGTGTTACACAATTTCGAAAAGATTATGTTATAAAAAATTACCAATAAGGTCAAAATGTTAAAGATATACAAACAAACGATAAGCCAAATATGGAAAGGGTTATTAGGGTTCCGTACCTCAAAAGGAAAAAAAGGAACCCTTATAGGATCACGTCGTTGTCTTCCTGTCTCTGTCTGTCTGTTTGTTTATCTGTCCGTCTGTCGTGTCTGCCAAGAAAACCTATAGGGTACTTCCCGTTGACCGAGAATCCTAAAATTAGTAGGTCACAAGTAGGTAGGTCTCTTATAACACCAGCAAAGGAAAAATGCGAAAACCGTGAATTTGTGTTTACATCACAAAAAAAATTAAACAAATAAACAAATAGTATTTTTAAGTTTTTTCAACTTTCAATGTAAGATTACTATACGAAGTAGGGTATCGACTATCTATCATATGAAAAGGCTTTACTGATACATTCTAAAACGGGTTTTTATTTATTTTTATGCATAATGATTTTTGAGTTATCGTGCAAAATGTCGAAAAAATACCCGAGTACGAAACCCTCGGTGCGCGAGTCTGACTCGCACTTGGCCGGTTTTTATTTAACGGATTCACAGCTGCGTCGCTTTATCACATAAACCTGTCGATTTGAAAGGTTAGTAGGTGTTTGATACGCAATTTGTAAAAAATGAAAATATACCTAAAGGTCAAAATGTCGATAATACGAAAAATCTAATATGCAAAAGATCGAAAGCGACGTATAAAACCATGTTCCACTACATAATGTGACATCGCGATGAATTCTTTGAATTTAATACTTTAATATAGTGCCCGTCCACGTGGTTTATTTATTTTTATTTTATTTTTAATTGTACCAAACACATTTACAGTAAAGAGAAAAAGAGAGCGAAGTGGACAGGGAAGCACTTATCTCTATGAGAGATCTCTACCAGTGACCCTTGGCAGTGGTTATTAAAAAAGTAGCTTATATTAATTATATTAATTTAGGTTATAAGCTATCTCTATTCTGAACAGCGAAATCGGTTCAGTCATTGTAAATTCAAAGAATACCCACGGGATTTTTAAAGACCTAACTTAATAGACGCGGGCAAAGTCGCGGGCAGTATCTAACATTTTCATAAAATTCAGCAATGCGGGACAACAACGTCAACGTAGACATACAGCGCGATTGGGAGTATAAACGACAAAACAAGTTTGTAATAAATGCCAATAAAAACATATCAGTTGGGAAGGCCAAATAAATAATACAAACTGTACTTACTGGTATTCGTCTTCCTCTTTTCTTTTGGGTTGATAATTTTTGACGAGTCTCCTGGAATAACCAGAAATAGGTTTAATAAAATTGTAGGGAACATAACATGAAAATTTTATTTTACTACTTTTTACTAACTTATTTATTTTACGTAGTTTTCAAATTAAGTGGGGCAAACTGGCGCGCCACTTATTGTACGATGATGGTAGTCCCTGTCAGAAAGTAGAAACTATTTCGCAAGTTCCAAAGACAACTGTATAAAGTTCTAACTCAATCGGATGAACGATGCGCGAACACATTGTTAACGAACAGACAGACAAATATAAATTCTTATATAATGAGATATAGGTGTGTATCTACATAGTAGGTAGATACATATTAGGTACAATAAAGCTGGTAACTTTCAGTTAAGAACCGACGACTATCTAAATGATAATCAATCTAAACACATTTTAACAAAATCGAAATAATAAAACGTAGTTTTTACATCTTAATAAGATTGAAAAACTAATTTGGTTTAAACGGTTTCTAAAAATTCTAATACACGAAAGCCGATGTTATTATATCTCATAATGCCTCTGACATACATTTTATGCGATAATTTAAAAAAAGCATTGGAAAGTTGGTATTTAGGCATCCGTCAAAAATGAAGAAGTCGTGTATAACGCGGAAAATTTAACTCCTCACGCGAAATTTTAACTTTATGTGTCAAATTTCATGTTAAAAGTGTGATTTTAGTCCTTATTTTAAAGGTGAACCTGTACTTTTGACATAAAAGTTGACCCATAGAGTTAAAATGGCGCGTGAGGAGTCATTTTGTACGGACTATATCAGGACCGATTCTCAAAAATTTCACTTAAGCGATGTCGAGGCGGGTCAAGTCATTTCGTATTATATAAAGTTTATTATTAACTCCAGCTTTAGCGTCGCGCGTTCGGTCCAAAACTTGTTATGGCATAATACTATTCGCAATAACAGATCCTAACGCTGAGCTGGTCTCTAATATTGTTTTTTAAATTACTTAATAAAAGATGAACAGTCAAACTTATTAATAACATAATACATGATAGAATTCTAAGATTATATAGCTAATGTATTCGGTAAACAATCTGAAATGATGTAGTGAAAGTGAACATTCTACAGCATTAGCATAAGAAACTGGCGAGACAGGTTTGGATGGCATCCTATTCAATTTATTACATTATGTCCTTTTATTTTTTACATAAGATTACCTAAGTATATTATTACATCCTTTTATTTAAATTATATTACATAACTTAGTCTAATGGTTAAGCCGTAGGCTTCCTAATTGGGGGTTTGGGTTTCGAACCCGGGCACGGACCTTTAACCTTTCCGAGCTATGTACCTTTTCGGTGAAGGAAAACATGCATCGTCAGGAAACCTGGATGTCTGAAAGTCCTCCATAACGTTCTCTAAGGTGTGTGAAGTCTGCTTGTAAGCCCTTAATATTCTTAGAGGAGACCCGTACTCAGTAGCTTGCTTATATAAATACAGCTGTAGATATGTACCTATTCTACAATGTATAATAAGAAATAAGCCAAAATACATATTTTATGCTTTTACCTGTCCTTTTTTGATTAAGTTAATTAGCGGATAAAAACAAGGACACTGAAAACATTGATAGACAAGGTCGAATATAGAGTTTGGTAATTACCTGAGTTTTCCTGCATATTCTAATTCTATCGCGCATCTATCTTTCACGAAGTTTCCATATTTGTCTAAGAATTCAATTCCTTTGTGTGTGTGGGCGGCTAAGTTATCATATTGATCCTGCGGACAAAAGAAAAGTTTTCTTAATACATTGCTAAGGTAACTTTAATAATTAAATGACGTCTACATTCACTATGTGGAAAAGTTTTGCCTTATAGCCTGCAAGGCTATAAGTAATAGGTATTCAAGTACTTTTAAGTTTTAAGTAACGTTTTATAATTCCTATCATAGATTAATTATTGGTTTTGCTACATTCCTATATGTATGATCTAACTTTTCGGAGTTATGTGCGTTTTAAGATATTAAATATCTTTGACGGTGAAGGAAAACATTGTGAGGAAACCTGCATGCCTAAGAGTTCTCCATAATGTTATCCAAGGTGTGTGAAGTCTGCACTTAGAATCCGCACTTAGCCAGCGTGGTAGACCATGGCCAAAACCCTTCTCACTTTGAGAGGAGACCCGTGCTCTGTAGCGAGCCGGCGATGAGTTGATCATGATGATGATGCTATGACACAAAAAATAAGATAAATTCCTGGGATTCGAACCCAGGACCATATGAGAAAAATCTACGTTCCATAATAACTAGGTTATAACAGCAATAACTGAAGGATGTGGATTGTGATACCGGGTCATCAGGAACTGACGCAAAGCTGATATCTCGTTTGATGAACACACCACAATGAAAAATAATTGTTATAAAGCTGGTGAGTAATTTTAAAATGCACATTATTTTATGTAACAATATAAAACATATTGAAGCTATGCGTACCTATTTAAAAGTATTTTACTTTATAAGCTTTTATAAAGTTCTTCGCAAACTAATCTTCAAACATCATTTATAGTGCACACTGTCTAAAGCTTAAGATACACCTATGTACGTATGTGACGTGACACAATGTACATAACTCAATGACTTACAAATCTAGATAGCCTAGAGATATCATTTAGAACTAGTGAATTTAATTCATAAATCTATACGTATACATCTTCATTTAAACCAAAATGCTAATAGGTATATTCCAGTAAACAAAAGTTTGCCAAAATTACCTAAACTAAATCCACCTACGCCGTTTCCTGCTCTTGATAAAGCTAGTAGGAAAGCGTTTTAATAAACTGCGTCTGAATTACACACATACCTACTCGTATATTATAATCCATACTAATATCCATATTAATAATTGCGAAAGTGTGTTTGTCTATCTATCCGTTAGCTTTTCACGGACGATCCATTTAACCGATATTAGGGTACAGAGATGGAACCCGGGGACGAACATAGCCTACTGTTTATCCCGGAAAACCAAAGTGTTCCCACGGGATTCTTAAAGACCGATCTGTTCAACCGATTTTAAATTTGGTACAGATAGCCTGCATCCCGGGGACGAACATATAGGCTACGTTTTTATCCCGGAAAATTGAAGAATTCCCACAGTATTTCTAAAAAATAAATCCACGTAGAATAAGTCGCGGGAATCGTCTGGTAATAATTAAATCCTTAAGGCTCCGGGTGTTCTCCCCAATGTGGTCACAAAAAAACAGCCATTATGTTATCCACTTCTCTTCTGCCCAACGTGTTATCCATCTAATGCTAGTGTACACAGATAACGTGCAAAAACGCACACGCAACGTCTGTCAACGCAATGACGCCCTTGACTCGTGCAGAGATTTGTTGAGGACAACGACACGTAAACGCGCACCTCCGCTTTTCCTAGACGGATACGATCTATCGATTCCTGATAACTATATCTGAGTAATAAGCTAAGCTGATTCATAGTTCCATAGATTACAATAGATTTTTCCCAACCCAACTTATTACGTAATTTGAAGCTGTGTGACGTGACAATCGCTATCACCTTTGATTAGTATCCAATCGTAGGTCGATTTCTGGCCGAAGACGAAGCCGATTAATCTGCTACTGCCACAATCTCCGGCCGAAGCCGAAGGTTTAGTAACTAAGAAATTCAGTTCAAGGTTGGCTAAAGGTACGTTTATGTTGACTGTTTGTCTTATTGAACTTGACATGAATAAACCTCGAATTAATGTGAATTATAGCACTTAGATACTATCTGACTGACTGATCTATCAACGCACAGCTGAAACTACTAGACGGATCGGGCTGAAATTCGGCATGCAGATAGCTATTATAACGTACAGTACGCGGCAGAAAGTAATGTACATCGACATTAAGAAAGAAATAGCAGATTTGTAGAGCGTTGTCCCTGTCATTGAGACCGACAAAACGTCATATAGGTATGAGTGACAGAGATAACGCTCTACAAAGCCGAAATGTCATCCTAAAGGCCGATATAAAAGTCCGCTAAGAAAGGATTTTAGAAAATTCAACCCCTAAGGGGTAAAATAGGGGTTCGGAATTTTTGTGTTCCACGCGTACGAAGTCGTGAGCATAAGCTAGTTTACTTACAGGTAATTTAACAATCACAATAATTCTCAGTTAGTTCAATTTCGGTGCTTGCTAGAAACCTTCGGCTTGGGCCCAAACTTCGGCCATTTTGGCCTTGAAGGTCTGACCGAAGCCGAAGCCGAAGGTTCGTTCGGCCACTTCTGATTAGCTTACACTCCCTCACTACTGAATAAAATGTTGCAGCAAGAATTAAACCTAGCGGAATATTGTCATTTAGCAGTGTGATAATAATCATAACTTTCATGCTAACATCAATTCAATGTCTTACCTCGTACATATTGATAGTGTAATGGCCGCTATATTTATTCATTTATTTGTGTTGCTTCACGATGTTTTTCTTCGCCGTTAAAGCAATTTAACAGGATTAACTTAAATTCCAAAAAATATACATTTTAGCCATTTAGTTATAAATATTACCCAGTGGATTTACAAAGGAAGCGACAGTGCATCTGCTGGTAAGTAATACCCGACATCGGATACGCATGAATCACTGTTAACGTTTTACCACCGTTCCTTATGTCTACATATGTGTAGATAGGAAGGTACCAAGCTTTCGCGTGCTAAAATAATCTTGTTAACTCATTAGGTACAAAAATAAGCTCTTGCTTCTGGAATATTATCTGAACAAAAGATCAAGGGAATTTCTAACCGAGAACTAAGTATAATGCGTCTTACATTTTATTACAATTTAGAAATTTTTCGGAATTAAAACAGGAAATCTCTCGTTACTTATAATATCAGTTGACTGATTTCACTAATCTAACTTGTCGTGTTCACGTAAATATTTCATTGCATGCTATTTCCCCGAGGACAGGGGCGGGGGACGACAAAACTTGTTAAAATCATATTCCTGTTTCCAGCGCTTTGCGTGCGCCCGTGACGATCGATACTAAAGTGCCTTATACACGTTTGACCATCGTGTCAGCCAGTGCACTGGACAAACGTATCTATACTAATATTATAAAGAGGTAAAGTTTGTTTGTAGGACGTAATCTCTGGAATTATTGAACCGATTTTGAAATTTTTGTCACCAGTAGATAAAGCTGCATTATTCCTGAGTGACATAGCCTATATTTTATTTTCAAAAGAGATCCATGCAAAAACTGGTATACATATATGTATAAGCCACCCGTGCGAAGCCGGGGAGGGTCGCTAGTATCTGACAAAATGGGATGTATAGTTCGCGACAGGTCGAGATGGCAAACGGGCTACCCGCACTATCCCGCGCCGGTTCAGTGCGGGGGCTGTGCGGGTGTGCGGGGCGTCTCCACGCCGATTGCCATCTCATCCTGTCGCGTACTATACCAGCCAACATACGACAAGGTATTCGATGCGCGTTGCCTTAACATGCTGGCCAAAGTGCATTGGCCCACCGGACAATATCCGACTATTGTTAATCTATTACCGTCTCCTTTATATACATCTTGCAATACATTGCACTGTCGTTTTTCATTAGGCCTAAGGCCTGGTTTACCCCAAGCGAGTTGATAGACCGAGGACTGATTGATTTCTTTTTCGGTGGACATTCCGCGGGATCTGAGGTCGGTTGAAAGGTTCAAACATTAATTTAGTATCTACCTCATTATATGAATGGTAAGTAGCACATTTCTGAAGAGACGCGTCTCGTCTCTATACCAACGTAGTTTGATTCTCATTTGATTATTAACCAATCAAACTCGATGCAATTTTGTAAACACGTTCTAGAAAGTATCTATTCTAAAGCTCTAGTCTAGGTATCTATGACTATGGTTTGCCAGGTTTCCGAAAAAAGTAACTTGTTTTAAGGTCTTGTTTAAAGATTTGTATGTAAATTCTTGAGACCGTGTAGCTACCTAACTTTGATACTAAATATTTTTACGGAAATCTGGAACACCAAAGACATATTATTTATACTTAGATATACATATAAGGTCCTAGTCCTGAGTTTGATTGGTTAGTGTTTAAATCACAATTAGGGAAGTGACTCATCTGTGGTTCAAATGAAAGCTAAACTACGTTTGTTTGGAGCTCACTACGAATAAACCCCTCTTAAGGACAGTATTTGCCCTATAAACTAGGTACCTACTAATTTAGAAACAATATCAATTAATTTTCGCGTTTATGGAGTGTGAATAAAGACAAAAAAATGATGCATAACTTGTTCCGTAAAGGTTGAAATTACCACATTTTATTTTCTTTAACTATCGTTTTTATGGCACAATGGTCGTGAGAACTAACCAGACTATTTTTTGTTCTACCTGCATTTTATTTGTTTAGATATAAACAAGTACCTACTTACTTACGCTATAGTAAATCTCTTTTATTTAAGGAATGGACTACGCTAAAATTTCAGCAAAGAGTAAGTTAAATAAAAAAGCAAGTCAGATGAAGCGCGCTAATTTGGAGATATCTTTTCAGCTTTTAGGTTGCAGTTGTCAGTTATTCCAAGTCTTCCCAAGAATAAAGCTGTCGAGTTTATGTTGGTAACGTGCGCTTACAAAAACCTTCTTTTCTCGTTCGTTTTTAATAGCTCAAAGGATTGGTCAAAGTGGACCAGACTCGGTGGTATTCCTAAGCTGTTTCCTTTGATATAAACAAGACATCACAGCCCTCTCTACTCTTTTATTTAAAGTTTGTCTTATGTGCGTCTTGTTTGTAATAAAAGGCACTTTGAGAGTAATTTTATACTGGACGCATTAGCTAATACCCATTTGAATAGTAAAGTTATCTCCGCTCTGTCCGGATTTACAATAGGGAGGTACGAAGATTTGTTAAACACATATTGTAATGCACAAAGTAGGGCTTGTGTTAAATAGTCGGTCATCATGTTAACTTATTGAAATTCCATTATGTGCTCAGCCTTAGCGATGTCAGTGGGATTTCTAGAAGGAAATAGTTTTAGCAATGATTCATTGTTGCAATTGTTATCAATATCCTCTCGGGCTGCACGACGTTGATGCAATGCTCGGTCTGCAAATACCGGTGCGAGACAAGTTTTATAATAAGTACCTATTTTTATTTACTGTAAATTTTTTACATCCATTTTTTTAATAGCAGCGCTCGAGATTCGCGCATTCTAAATTATTTTAACACGACCTTCTATAGACAGATTTTTGCCTTTAACTAACCTTTGTCTTTAATAATGCTACTGTATTTTTGACCTTTAACATGGATATATTTTTTTAATCGCGAGCAAACGAGTAGTTGGATCAGCCGATGTTTACCACATTTTGAAGCATTTGATTGTGTCGCCAATGGGCTTTTGAAGAATTTGTCCACTACCCAATATCAAAGCTTAGTGAGAACACCACAGTCACTAGGGTCACCGCATCAAGTCATTTACTTACTAAAAAAAGTGTTAAAAAGTTTAAAAAAAAATTAAACTGTCCTTGTCCAACCCTAGCAGTCACGCATTTTGCATAAGTAGGTACCTATACGCGAAAAGAATATTTCGGTGTAATGGATGATCTAAGAATGCCAGGCAACCAGATGGTGCAGATAAGTTAATGAGGATAGCAAGATCCTATGGAATTTTTTCGCACTAACATTCATACTATCGTCTGTTTATCATTTATAGCCACATACCGTTTTCGTTCAGTTCGTTGTCCCTACTCAGCCAACATCAACTCTGAGAGAGTGCCCTAACGAGACGTGGGAGAACTCGCTTGGTGACAACCGCATGCGTTTCCACGCCGCTTAAAGAGCACTGTATGACTAAAAGTGCATTAACTTGGCGGAATATTAATGCAGGATCTATTCCTAGAGTCATTAAGTTACCCGCCTCCTCCCCTTGCAAACGCGTCCACGAGTATAGGGACTTCATTAAGCGAAACATGACGTTTGCGCTTTGAACGACTGGCCGACTGGCGACATAAAAGTTTTTTTAATATTGTTTTAACATCCGAAAAATAATTTGGATAATAATGTCCACACGAATATTGGTTCTTATTGGTAAAAATAGGTATCCTGTAAAAGATCGAATATTATTTTGATAGATACTACTAAAAACTGGTCAAATAGTTTATATAAAGGTTCCTTGTTTTACTACGGAACCCTAAAAAAGAACGCCCACCACAGCCTCCACATACCGTAGTATCTGTACAACGCTGTAGTACCTACTGTAGTGATATTGAGACGAATCTCTACATGTTAGGACAACCGCGGAAACAACAAAAACAAAAAACGTAAATGTTAGTTTACGTTTTTACCAACAGTGCGACAAGGCTATCTTGGCGCGTGGTGAAAATTGGAACTAACGTTGCCGTCAAGTGTCCCGTTTGTTCTTGTTTGAATATTCTAAGCTTTTGTTCTCCAACAGCACCCTCCAGTCAATGTCACTGAAGTGCCAAGAAAGCCTTGTCGCGCTGTAGTTACTTCGAACCTTTTACAAACAATAAACAAGACTACTCCTTTTTGATTAATACGGATATATGTACTCTTATACCATGCAGTGCACTTCAATTCAAGACTTTATTATTAGTAGCTACCTACTTACGCATGGGTACGAATACGAATATGTTAAGTGTCCGGCGCGGCGGCGCTTAAATCGGAATGCGCCAATGGAATGTGCGTACCGTCATCAGTATGCTGAGCACATCTGAAGCGGGTAACCAAACCAACACGTGTAGCAAGAGTTACCTTGGCAAATTATTATTAGAACTTACTAATGTTACTATTAATTATTTAAAACGGTCCATATTTATCTCAAATTAATGGGTTACCAGTTGCCACTTATCACCTTCCATTTTGATGAGATAGAATCTCGATTTAATTTGACGGCTGTTCGAAGATCACAATTTACTACCTACTTGATAAGAAATATTTTAACTAATTGGATGTTTAAATTTTCCGAATGTTCGATTTTTAGGGTTCTGTGTTAAAACAAGTCATTACAAATGTATATATACGTAGTACAGTTAGGTATAGAAATCTGGTACCGCTCGCGCTACACAGACAAAAATGAAGCTGTACTTGAGGCAGGGACATTATCTAAATCTATACTAATATTATAAATGCGAAAGTGTGTCTGTCTGCTAGACTTACGTGTTACGTCTTCTAACTATAAGGACTTTGTTTACAAGCGCTCATTTTAATTAGATCATTGACACGAATAGCGTATTCGTACCTACTGTTCGTACATTTGCGTGTTACATAAATAAACCAGGATAATATTCATTGTTATAATAATATGTTTAAACCAATTTTATGTCCGCATTCAACATTGTTGCAAAACATCGTGGGAAAACCTGCATGCCGAAGAGTTCTCCATAATACATGTAAAGTCTGCCAATCCGTACTTTGCCTTCTCATTCTGAGAGTAGACCCGTGCTCAGTAGTGGGTCGGCGATGGGATGAGATGATGAAAATCTGCTTATCACACTAATACTATAAAGATGAAAGTTTGTATGTGTGTGTTTATGTGCGCGTATATGTTTGTTACTCTCTCACGCAAAAATACTGGAAGGATTTGACTGTTTGGAACTAAATCCCAAAAAATTAAAGAGTTCCCATGGGATTTTGATAAACCTATATCCGAGCGGACGAAGTCGCGGTTACTAGATAATGCTGATCGGGCGAAAATTTGGCATGCATATAGCTATTATGACGTAGACATTTGCTAAGAAAGGATTCTTGAAAATTCAACCCCTAAGGGGGTCAAATAGGGGTTTGAAGTTTGTGCAGTCCACGCAGACTAAGTCGCGGACGTAAGACAGTTGTTAATAAATACGAAAGTGATGTTGATGCATCTATGACATGAAAGCGAAATCTAATTGCATGACCATGTAGGTACACGCGGACCTACATAGCTATGTCAAAAATTCAGTGTGGGCAATTGTTTAAATTAAAATTACCACCTACAATAACAACACGCTATTTTTACAAATCTATATAATAGACTAAGAGCCAGCGCGTGCCAGACCTTCGTCATTTTATATAAGCTAAAAGCTTCTCTGCGTATTGTCCCCAACACTGGGAGGAACGTTTGTTTGGATCATGGTGGCTTTGGGCCTTTGGGAGATAACAGGTCTTAATAAAATGGCAGAGAGTTGCCATGATACGAAGTGTCTGGCAATGCATGACATGATTTCTAATACTATTCTGAAGAAAACATAAAAAAATTAGACTTTATACTCTAGACAGATTTTTTACACGTTTATTACCTGTTATCTTCCAAAGCCACCATGATCCAAACAAACGTTCTTCCCAGTGTTGGGGACAATACACAGAGAAACTTTCAGCTTTAATGAAATAACAAAGTTCTGGCACGCGCTGGCTCTCTTTCTCTATAACACACCTATCATAAAACACAGGCGTTGACATTGAACTTTACGGAAAGATAAAACAGGTATGTATGCTATGATTAATATTTATTAAGTAAGTACGTTTTAAATTATAATTCGTTATAAAATTGTGTTTTATAATGCATATAATAATTATATTATATTGGATGGAATTATAGTCCGCGATCAGGTATAGTAAACTAGCTTATGCTCGCGACTTCGTCCGCGTGGACTAGACAAATTTCAAACCCCTATTTGATACTTAGGGGTTGTAAGTACTACGTACATAAAATAATATAACACAGAAACAACAATTAAACGGCGCCTGAGTACCTACCTATATTAAATTATTTTTGTAGAGTACGTAAAGACCACACGACAAAACATCAAAATATACTCTTTTGTGATTAGGATTACCTACATAGTCTTGCAAAAATATATTAATCATGTAAATATAGTTGTCGCACATGAATACTGTTACATTTGTTTATTATATGGCTCAAAATATTATGTACTCGTTTATATGTCTTTCTACTTTCTATATAAATATTTAACTAAGATATTCACGATTCAAGCGATACTATATATACGGTAATACATGAATATAATACGTATCTATATCAAGACGCGTCGTTTGAATAATATATCTCCATCTGTGCTTTGTTTATTATTAAATATATAATACAAATTGTTATTTAAGTATATATATTGTGTACGTAAAGACGAGATAAAGAACTTAACATTATGCTTCGATAACTAATTTTTTGCTGAACGAGTGAAGCGTGTCGATAAAAACAATACGGCGGCGATCCGTGTCTTTTGTTGTGGTGTCAAGACGATGATTTTGTTTCGTGATTACGGACGGTGGCCTTGTTATAAGTATTGATATCTATATAGGCGCCTCACTTGAATGCCAATGTCGCAGACTTGTATACTTAGCCACCTATTCTGTTTTATACAATATACATTACACCTAATATCATATATAGATATTATTACAGATAATTTTTATGGACAAAAATATTGAAAAATTAAAATTACAAATATTGTTAAATTGGTAGTAGTTGAGGTTACTAGTACCTATATATTTTAGCCAACATGCTTTTTATTTACTTACAGTAACTACCTAGTATCAGAGCTATTAATGATTACAAAGAGATGAACCAACATTTCTTAATTATTATTTCTTAGTTATTTAATTATCATAAATATATAATAATGTGCATGTCAGTTAATTTATACGAATATGAATTAAATCTGCCTGAAATCTGTACTGTATATTAATCTATCTACTTATGTGCCTTGTTAGTCGATTACAGTTCACAATTTATGATATCAGACAGGAACCACTGATATATAATGCTATTCTTAAATAACAATATTAATACGTGTTAACTACAGGAAGCCACAGTTCAACAACTTTAGGCACTTTGTAAATACGCAACATGTGTTTTTACACTTTGATTACGAGTTTTATTTGTTCTTACAAAAGGCTATTTACATAATAAGGTAAATTTTTATAATATATAGGACTTGGAGAGTGGCATAGGCTACTTTTTATCCCGCAAAATAAAGAGTTCCCACGGAATTTTTAAAAACCTAAATTCACGCGAACGAAGTCGCGATTTAAATCACAATAATAGCTCTATGTACTAATTTTAAGAACTTCATGGCGCTTAAGAAATTATTCCAAATAAGTGCCTACCCACATATTATATAACTACATTCACACAAATCTTCAATGGCAGTAGTATTGTCTGTAACCCTCTGTTTCATACAATTGTTTTATTTCAAACACAAATACGTCGTAGACACGTCCGACGCAGTAGGAGGCTAGTTTTCCCTTCAATACTAAAGCATTGGCATTCCGCAAAACGAATACGAACACGTACGCGAACACTTCTCACAGTCTATTGATTATGCAACAAAAAACGAGTAATTAAAGTGAGCGCCTTTGTTTACACTGGCTGTAACCTTTCGCACGGCGTTCACGCATTATTTTTACTTCCGGTTCATCTTGACTTCGTCATGGAAGTCACAGCGGAACAGGGTCGCCGGGCAATCGGTTTGATTGAATATGAGTCACGCGAGAGGAATGCCCTGGCCTTTACTAACTAGCACCTCATTACTCATCCATTCTTTATCAGTCAACAATGCTATAGGCTCCTTGATAAGATTACAATAGGTAACTATAGTACGCGACAGGTACAAACGGCAATCAAACCGATTGCTCGGCGATTGATCACACAGCCCCCGACTTAACCCGTTGCAGGATAGCGCAAGCGACGTGCGGGTGTGCGGGGCAACCCCCCTCCGACTTGATTGCCATCTCGCCCTGTTACGTACCGCATAATATCATCAATAATAATTAATATGAAATGACCTTATGTAATAACAGTAGCTCTATTAAAATCAGATAACTTAGACATACAATCGCTTATCTATAATATTATGTATATTCGAAATAAACAAACTTGATAATAATTATTGATACGCTATCGTGGCGATATTTTTAGGTAAATCACACAATTATACATTTGGTATAGAGCCGTAAATTCGATGCTATGATAACATTCGAGTATCAGAGCTTCAAAATACAGAATCATGATATATGTGGAAACTTTAGGTTTTGCATGTACCTGTAGCGTAGAAACCTACTTTTCAAATATATCCCTACTAATAATATTATAAGTAAACATGTGTCTGTCTGTTAGTTACCTTTCACGGTCAATCCGTTCAAAGGTACAGAGGATAGCTTGCATCAAGGAGATGGGCATAGACTTTCGACGTAGTCGCGTGCATCATCTAGTTCTATAGTTATACCTTATTATTTTGACACAGATTTTGACCTGAAAAATGTTTTCACTGTCAATAAAGTAGGTACTGATAAATTACATACGCAATTAATTAGTTAGCCCTTAGTACGGAGATGAGATAATAATGACTTCGTGCAAAAAATTGATAGTTTGTTAAATGAAAATAGCACAATTTTTACTAGGAAATAGGAATAATAAAATCAAGGAAATACTTAAATACATACGTTGAAAATAGGTCACAGTCATAGACGAAGTCATACAATTCAAATACACAAGGACAGATTCTTCATAAGTTTACTTAATGCGATTAGTGTCGAATGTAATAGGTGCTTCCAGCCTACCAAAACCAAACCAAACCTACCAAATTATGCAACAGTGTATTACTTCTGTATGTGTATCACTTTATTATCTGACATAGATAGCTTCGTAACGAAACATAGTTATAGCCAATAAATAAAAAGGCTTTACGAAACAGGTGTGAAATGCCAGTCGAAAAACATAATGGCGAAAGTTTGTGTGTATGTGTGTGTGTATGTTTATTACTCTTTTACGCAAAAACTACACGACGGATTTGGCTGAAATTGGAATGGAGATAGATTATAGTCTGGATTAACACATAGGCTACTTATATATTTACTTATTTTATATAGGGATTTCTTAAAAAACCTAGATGTCCATGCGAACGTTATCGCGGGTATCACCTAGTCACTTAATATATTTTAAGTGTATTTAATTAATATATTAGCGACCACTCGCGGCTTCGCTCCCGTGGGAAATTCGAAAGATCCGGCCTTACTTCTTGTCTACAGTACGCGACAGAAAATAATGAACATCGACCTAATGAGATTTCGGCTTTGTAGAGCGTTGTCTCTGTCACTCATACCTTTGTGACGTTTTGTAGGTCTTAACGACAGAGAGAATGCTCTCCAAAACCGCTATCTCTTTATTATTATTTTCTGCCGCGTACTGTATATTACAATGGGAACCTCTGTGCAAAATTTTAGCTTTCTGGATCCAAGCATTTGGGCTGGGCATTGAAAGTCAATCAGTGAGTGAGTCAAGAATTTTAATTTAATTTTAGTAGATTGAATTACTTCCATATTAAGTACTTATGTATTTCCTACGCGACAAAAAGGAAGTCCATTACGGGATTGAAAGGCGTCGACAAAAGCAGCTAGCCATGCTATCTACTGAGTTTATGTAACCGGTTACGACATACATGGCATAGACAATATTATAACATAATTTAACTGCTTATCCACATGTATTTATATAAATAAATAATTACATAATTACACGATAAAACCGACAGGAGTAGAAATGTCTTCTGAAAATGTAGTCTAAGAAAAACTATGTTTTCATTTCAAACGATTTAGTTTAGAAAGTTTTATGATCTAATTAGCACCAATTATATTGGCGGCCATTTATAATTACTAATATTTTGTATTATTTTATAATTTACATTTAAACAGGTAGGTACTTATATGTACCTAGTTACTTATTTGTTATTAAGGACTGTGGTTTTTCATACCTCGTCAAAAACATTAGGATCAACAATTAGGTACTAATGATTATAATTACTTACCACTTATTTAGAGTGGACTAATGTTTATTTTATCAACTAAAATACCTCGTACCTAAAGAGTAGCTCTACTCTACATACATAATTTGTTGTAACTTGTAATAGGAAAAATCATTTTGTCAGTAAGTAATGTAGTTGCGCTACATTCCAACAACCGAGACCTACATAACAAAGACGAGAATGCGCATAATTATATACATTATATTTAGTAAACCATTTTATACCGGCTCTAAAGCAATGAAATTTTCAATTTATATATATATCACATAAAAACGCAATATTACGTGCGGAAAAACAATTGACGCTCACAGGCTATAAAATAAATGATTGAGGCTAATAACATAAAATTATAATCTATTTTTAAAACCCATTAGATATTTTTTGAGATTTATTGATAAAGTTAAAGCTTATAAGGACATTGAGGCTGATTCTCTTGTACACACTCTCTAAACTAAACTAAATTAACAGGTCTTAATCTAGTGCTATCCTTTTCCGCAAGCAACGTTATGAAAGGGATAGCCATAGATTTAGACGTGCCATTTTAGTTTAGTTTAGAGATTGTGTACAACGGAATTAGCCACAATGTGGTTAATTCTGTTGTACTCAATCTCTAAACTAAACTAAAATGACAGGTCTAAATATGTTGCTGTCTCCCTTTCATAACGGTCCCTGCAGAAATAAATAGCATTAGATTTAGACCTGATAATTTAGTTTAGTTTACAGTATACCTACAACAGAATTAACCACAATGGACAGTCAAGTGAAGTTATGCGCTCCGTGTAGAAGCATGATAGGAAGTTTTAATACGAACCTCTGCTTCTTTCATTTCTTCTTCTGTTCACAAAGAAATGAAATCTCTGCAGTAGCATTTGACATCTACGAAATAATTAATTAAGTTTCAAGAGGAGAAAATATATTCAAAAAATCTTTAGTATTTCAACTCTAGGCACTAAGTACCCGCTATGTTATTATTTATACTAAAATACTTTAATACAATTTTATTACTAATGGTTTCCTTCTTAGAAAAGTATAGTAAGATTTTTGCATTGTAATGCTGTCCGCCTTGGCACTTTGTTCAACAAAAGCATGAAACAAACAACACATTTCACGAAAACAATAAGAAACGCTATACAAAAGCATGAGATAATATCACTCATCACATCACTCATATCTTTACCGTTTAAGAATAACTGGATTTGTACTATAAGTCTACTCTATGTATAGAATAACTCTGGGTCTAGGACCTAGGTGATCAGAGGCACAACAGCTTAGCTCCAGAGAGTTGCAAAGATTCTGAATTAAATTAGTAGGTATGTAAACATAATATTATTATTAAATAACTATACCTATACTAATGCTGATACATCTAAATCTAGTGCTATCCTTTTCCGCAAGCAACATTATGATAGGGGTAGCAATAGATTTAGACGTGCCATTTTAGTTTAGTTTAGAGTTTGTGTACAACGGAATTAGCAACACTGGTTAGCTAAAATATGTTTTTTTAAGTAAAAATATAGAGACTTTTAGTTCGCGACTGGTTGAGATTGCAATCGGGGTATGAGGCGGGGGACGCCCTGCACACCCGCGCTCGCCCGCACCGGATTGTGCTGGAAGTTCCCTCCCCAATTGCCATTTCAATTTAGTCTCTCTGCCTAAGACAATATTATGACAAATGTTTGTTACTTTGTCCATTGAACTATAATAATTTATGATTTTGTTGTGCGGATCGTATCTACAATGCTATGGTCAAGGATGAAAACCTCATGAGATTTAAGATTCGTACGCACCTGAGCGGCGCGGCGCGGCGTTTCAGTCCGACTGCAGAACGCGTCACCTCAGGCCGCTCGACGGTGCCTACCGCACTACAACTTCAGTACGCGGCACCTCGCGTCACTTGCGCGTCACTTTTATACCCGTTCGCGTACGAGCGCGAAGCGCCGTGCCGCGCCGCTGGGTATGTCGCACTAGCGTCACTGCACTGCGCGTCGCTTCGCTACGCTTCAAAATATTCTCTCCAGCCGTGCCGCGCGGCAACGCGCGGTGAAGCGCTGTGCAGCGCCGCTCTAGTGCGATATGCGCCATACAAAATGATAGAAATGATATTTTGACGCTCTGTGCCGCGACGTGCAGCTCGCTGAAGCGCCGCGCCGCGCCGCGCCGCTCAGGTGCGTACGAACCTTTAAAGTATAGATGTACAAAAGCGTAGTTTATTTTGCCCCAGACTGCTCTAGCCACGGGCGTGAGTCATGAATTGTGACGTCACGGGGTGTCGCCGCCGGGGTGGAGGGTAAACAGTAAACACCCTTGTCGCCCGCCCTATGACTCAGCCGACTGTCGAATAAACGAAGATATTGATACTGATATTGGTTTTACATTAGGCCATGGTTTGGAACTTTGGATACAAATAGTTTGTTTGAACACGCTACAAAGTATTGTTTACAATTTTTTTAACGTTTAACATTTTTAGTAGGTTAAATGAATCGTCAGACTTCAAGGATAGGAGAGTATGAGTGCATTTTTAAAATTCAGAATTGCATAAAAAAATTACTTGCTAAAATTCTGTCATATTTTCAGGTCTGAAGTCAAAGAAGCGAGCTTCCGTACATAGAATGCCCCGAAACCTTGCCTGTGGTATCAATACTGATATATTACAAAGAGGTACCTACAGTTTTGTAAGTTTGTATGTCCCCTACATGCAGGGCTTGAAAATCGGACTATTCTTCAGCTCCGGAGTCTGCTTTTGATGCTGAACGTTCCAAGTCCGAAGTTCCGGAGTTTCGAAGCTTCATTAAAAAATTGAATAATTCATTTGATTTGAATATTTCTTGCGCTTAACTAAATGTACAAGTCTGTTAAGCATTAAATAAAACTAATCAGTTAGAAAAATAAGAAAGAC
The DNA here is from genome assembly GCF_902806685.2 of Maniola hyperantus. NCBI lineage: Eukaryota > Metazoa > Arthropoda > Insecta > Lepidoptera > Nymphalidae > Maniola > Maniola hyperantus. Next base: position 11,404,037 of record NC_048539.1, on the reverse strand, counting down.
ACTTTATTTTACGACCTGGTAAAATTATTATAGTCAGATTTTTCTTTTCTTTTTTTTTGTTATGTTTTCTATCGATAAAATTGAATAAGTTTTACCCTATTTCATTTGTACAATTTATAAAGACTCTGTACTACCTATGTGAACGCTGAAAAGGCTCGATTTTTTTCTAAAAATATGAAAATCGAAACTTCGGTTATGTTCGCGATAACTCCGGTTTCACAAACAAATATGTAATCTTTCGAAGCTCCAGAGTTAGACCAAAACCGGAATTCTAGAGTTTAAGCCCTAGTAGCTCCCTACTAGGGCAATCTCCGGAACTTATAATGATCCGATTCCGTAAACTCTTTCACTGACAGATAGCCACATTATCCCTAAGTGCTATTGGATACCTATAACTAATTATATCACTCGGACGAATGCCCGGACAAAAGCAAGGACTCTGATTCTATGCAAAAAAGAGAGATTATATTTATTAAAAAAAACAATCAAAATTACTACATTGGGTAATTTATTCCTTGACAGTCTCACGTAGGGACTTAACTATCAATAAGTAAAAGTGTTGGAAAGCAACTGAGAAAGTTACGTTACGATACGACTTTTAATGATCAGTAATGTATACACGACGCCAATATTATATTTAATGGAATGGATCCAATACATAATTATGTTATAATAAGAGAGACGGAGGTGTCATGAAATGAATACAAATTATATTAAGTGACTTTATGTCTTTTGCACGTGTAGCATCAGTGTAGACGTCCACTATTGAACATAGGTCTTCTCTAAAGAGCGTCACCACACACGGTCCTCAGCCTTCTTTATCCCGCCATTTCTCTCTAGATACATATATATATATATATATATATATATATATATATATATATATATATATATATATATATATATATCGTTTATATCGAACATATCTTCATTTTTTTTTTTTTTTTTAAATAGATATAGCGAGCAAGCGAGCAGGCGGGTCACCTGATGTTAAGTGATTACCGCCGCCCATGAACATTTGCAGCACCAGAGGAGCCGCCGATGCGTTGCCGGCCTTTTAGGAATTTGTTGGTCCGCCCCTTGATCGTCAGTCCATCGTGCTGGAGGGCGCCCCACTCAACTTTAGGAAATTTCTGCTCCAACGGCCATCGCTTCTACGACAGGCATGGCTTGCCCACTGCCGCTTCAGCTTGCTAATAGTTTGGGCTATGTCAGTGACCTTGGTTCTCCTGTGGATCTCACGTGCACGTGTATACAAGGGATAGTATAGTCTGGCTAAATAACTACACAATTATATTCTCGAATTCTTAGGAATAATGATTGTTCAGTGATACATAGAAATAATGATTGTACCATAACAAAGTTTGTTCCTTTTACCTTAACAATATTTGCCATGCATGTTTGGTAGCTTGATTAATAATTTTTTTACTCTAGTTTAATACGAGCGGACATACCCAATTTCCAGTGTTGAAATTTTCGCGGTTCAAATATCGCATGGACTATGGGCATTAAAAATTGTACACAGGTTGTGAAAGTCGCTTACAACGAGATCACCATATGAAAACTATGCCAGTCAGTGGTTACATAAAGATATCGATTGCTTGCACAATTTAATAATAATTAATAGTTTAGCGATTAATGCGCGGTCAACCTGTCTTTATTGCCGGTTTTATCACGAATACACCTATGAAAGAAAAACATTCTTTCACATTTGTTAGTAGCATCGATATAAATGACAAGATATGCCCAAGCTAACAAAATTTTTCACGGTTTTGGAACCAAATAAATCAGCGCCACCTCTTAGATACAAAGCAACGACCCGTTTGAAATCCAGACGTCACTGAGGTTGCATTGGTGCTAAAGCACTACTGTATCGGTGCCATTTTGTTTACTCAATAGCCCTGTCCATACGAAGTAATACATAAGTCAAGGGTTAGTAGAGAATAAGATCATTGCTCGTTTATCATCGAGACATCAATACTAATATTATAAATGCGAAAGTGTGTCTGTCCGTCTGCCCAAACGATCAACCGATTTTGATAAAATTTGGTACAGGGTTAGCTTACATCCTGGGGACGGACATAGGCTACTTTTTATCCCGGAAAATTAAAGGGTTAAGCCTATGTCACTCTCCAGGTCTTTATCTATCCCCATGCAAAAAATCACGTCGATCCGTTGCTCTGTTGCGACGTGATTGAAGGACAAACCAACAAACCAGCAAACCAATAAACCAACAAACAAACACTCTTTCCCATTAATTACAATATGGGTACTGATTACAGTACCTACGCGGCAGAAAGTAATGTACATCGACCATTAAAATGACATTTCGCTTTTGTACAGCGTTGTCTTTGTCACTCATACCTATTATACGTTTTGTCAGTCTCAACGACAGAGACAATGCTCTACAAATCTGCTATCTCCTTTTAAAGGTCGATGTACATTACTTTCTGCCGCGCACTGTACGATTATTTATACGAAAAAAAGAAAAATAATTTTCTTGTTTTTGCCTTTAAGTTATCCGTTATCGGTGAGGTACGTTATGTGATTCAGCCCTTAGGGGCAATAATGATGAAATGAAAAAAATGAAATGAAAATTTATTTATCACAACAATGTCGGTTTACAGTTTAGTGTCGGGAACCCTGAAGTAAGTTTGATAAACCTGTGTCTCAGGGTCCCCGCTCCTCCTCCTCAGTCTCAAACATAATAGTTGTGTTAACAAAAACTATAAATACTTAAGTCTAAACAATTAGCATGCAGTGTGTCGTGCGTGTATGTGTATGTGTTTGTGTGTGTGTGTGTGTGTGTGTGTGTGTGTGTGTGTGTGTGTGTGTGTGTGTGTGTGTGTGTGTGTGAGTGTGTGTTCTGTGTGTTTCCTTATGTTGTTGATTTGATATAGCTTTAATAATTTATTTAAATTTAAATTTGAAATTTTAGTAGATTTTCCGTATCAATATAGTTTAGATTATTTAGAAAACTAGTTACTGTTTGTTTGCATTTAAAGAGTTGCATGTCGTATATGTTTAAGGTTCTATTTAATTTGTTATATAAGTAGGTTGAAAGATTTTTATATTGTCTGCCAGCAAAGTGGGTCCTATTACTTGAAACAGTGTTGATGACTGCGTGGTTACGTCTTCTACCTTGGAGTGATCTATTATATTCAGTAGTGCGGTGAACCCGAGCTATAGTTTGTAAGATGTATAGTTGTCTAATGGTTAATAATTTGGCTGTTGTATAGAGACTATGTGTTGGGTACCGGAATGGTCTGAAATACATTACTTTTAATAGGGATCTTTGTGCTCTCTCTAGGTGAATGAGTTGGGTCTTACATGCACTACCCCAGGCAGGAATACAGTACATTAAATTTGATTGTCCCAGTGCGATATATATAGTTTTTAATAGTTCAGGAGGTACAACATGGCGTAGTTTTTTAAAGATCCATATAAGATTTCTGGTTCTCTTTATCAGACTGTCTATTTGTTTATACCAGTTTAGATGTTGATCAATTATCACTCCTAAATATTTGTACTCTGTTACTTTTTCAATGTTCGGGCAGTCACATATGACTCCTTGTTGATAATCACATGCATGGCATTTTATAGTGAAATTGTCAGACGGTTGAGCTGGTTTTCTAATCGAAAAGGTCATAAATTTGGTTTTCGATACATTTAGTGTCAACACATTGTTGTTTAGCCAATTTACAACATCGTTTAGACCTTTCTCAGCATTAACTTTCGCTTCCTCCCAAGTATCACCGTGAAAAATAAAGGCAGTATCGTCTGCATATGAATAAATATTGCATTTATTTCGATCAATGAGAGCGAGGTCGTTTATATATATTAAGAACAGTGTAGGTCCTAAAACACTACCCTGCGGTACACCGTACGTAATTGATGCTTCATGACTTCGGGCATCACCAATTTTAACCTGTTGTCTTCTATTTATAAGGTAACTTTTCAGTAGTTGCAACGGAGTACCTCTGATGCCAATTCTATCCAATTTATCTAACAGTATGGGAATACAGACAGTATCAAATGCCTTGGCCAGGTCCAGAAATACTCCTATGCATTTCTGGCCCTGGTCGAGTCTCCTCGCGATTTCACTGGTAAGATCAATTACCGCGTCTTCGGTAGATATACCTTTCCTGAACCCATACTGGGAGTCAGTGAGAATTTTACACTCTTCTAAGTATGTATTTAATCTTTTATTTATAATTTTTTCAAAAACTTTGGATAGAATTGGTAACAGGGATATTGGTCTATAATTATCTACAACTTCCTTGCTCCCACTTTTATGGATAGGATGAATCAGCGATAGCTTAAAAACTTCAGGAAAAATTCCTTGATCAAAACAGGTATTGAAAAGGTGCGTTAGAATAGGGACAAGAATATGTTTTACGTGCTTAACGAATTTAGTGGATATATTATCCCATCCAGCGGCACTATTGTTTTTTAGATCTATTATAAAAGAATAGACTTCAATTTCATCTGTACCGATAAGACCAAAGGATTTAAGTGGAGCTATAAGCTTACAGTTTGAAGTTGTGCTTGTATATGCTTGCTGATTACTTAGCTTCTTTTCTGCCAATTGCTTACCCACATTGGAAAAGTACTCATTTATACATATCAAAGAATCTTCATGTGATGGTTTTATGTTTAATAGCTCAGTACTATGCTTTTTAGTTTTAGTTATATTAGTTATAGATTTGATATTTTTCCATAATTCCAATGAATTTTTAATAGATTTTTTAATCTCAGTGCGTTCGTAGTTTCTTTTAACTTTTTTCAATAGGTTATTGCAAAAATTTCTATAGCGTTTATATGTAGTCTTCAATGTAATATTATCAGGGTCTATCTTTAGCTTATATTGCATATTATTTCTATTCCGAATACATTTCATTAGTCCAGGTGTTATCCATGGTTTCAAGTTACGCTGTTTTTTAGGTAAATTTGTTGTAGTAGTATTGTCTTGTATAACTTGCTGAAGTACATTTATTAAGTTATTTGCGATTTTGTTAGCATCTTTAATTAAATAAAGGTTGTTAAGATTTGTTTCTTCAAGCTGTTTCATGGCTGTATCTAGGTTTAATTTATGGATCATTCTATATTTATATTTATTTACTGGTTTAGTTTGTAGCGAAATAAGCACAGCTTGATGGTCAGTTACAGAAGAGTTAAGAACAAGAATTTTTGACTTATTTTGGGTGCGAATCATGGCATGGTCGAGGCAATTAGTTTCTCTGGTGGGGAATGTATGACCCGGCAGAATACCGTGTTCTACAAGTGCGTTCAAATAAACGTTTCTATTTCTATCTGTGCTGTCGTTTGCTATGTTTATATTTATATCGCCAGTGATTATTATATTATTGATGTTTTTATATGATTTGAGCAAATTGTATAGGGACTCAACAAAATCGTCGGCAATTTTAAAGGAGGGTGATCGGTATATTGCCAATACGACAGTTTTGTTATCAATATTAACTGACATGCAAGTAGCATTTATTAGGAATTTTTCCTCGACTTTTTTTACACTTAAAGAGTTGTTTATATATACCGCAACACCTCCATTCTGATTAAAATTATGTTTACTGCTATAACTGTCATAATGTTCAATTGACGGTAAAGGTTTTTGAGGTAAAATTCGACATTCTGTTAGAACCAAAATCTCACAATCCAATTTAAGTGAGGTTAACAAGACTTCAAAGTCTTCTATATTTTTATAGATACTTCGGATATTTTGCGATAGGATGTTTATATTCTGCCTATTAAATAAGTGCCTACTAACATAGTTCTTGCAATCTTCAGGATTACATGTAACACACTGAGCAATTTTTATTGAGTCTAATTCTTCCATAGAAAGTAAATTCGCACCTGTTAATCGGTAATTATTGATGAGTCATTAGCCGTGTGGTTTACTATGTTTGTGATGTACATACTTTTAGTAATAAAAAAGCATAGATTTAAAGCTAAAGTGATATCATTTGTGTAGTTAGTGTGTGATTGAATTTTTGTGTTATAGTGAAATATAGTGAGTGTGATTGTGTTTATTATGTGTGTGTGTACAAAGAACCTTAAGAGTAAACAATAACTAAAAACTATAGTAAATCCAAAATATAGTCATGCTTCATTTCCCAACTTTTGTATTTGCGCCTCACTAGTGATACGAATAATAGGCGAGTTCTCATTCTTTCGTATAAACACCTTCCCATTAGCAGTCCAACAAAAGCGGTACGGTTTTGTTTTAATAAGTCCTCTAGCCAAAAAGTACAGTCTGCTAGCTTTACTGGTTAATTGTTCAACCAGAAATATAGGTGAGGTATTGTTTTCACATCCGAGGTGAGAGGCGTTCAATTTGTTATTTATGTTCTTTCTATTGTACGTTTTGGTAGCCATAAGCAAATCCGTTTTAAGTGAGACAGATGATAGTTCGATTATGATCGGACTATTAGTATTTTGGTGTCCTTTTATTCGGTAGATGTCACGGATATCACTTTGATTCATCTCGACGTTACTGCTTTTGGCGAGTTTTATGAAGCATTTTGTTAGGTCTTCTTTAGTCTCTGTTTTAGTGCCGGGGGCATTACGCAGCTCCAAAGAGGTCTTTCGGGCATTTCTTTGCAGGTCTTCTATTTTTTCCTCGAGTATTTGAATGTGTTCTTGCTCTTTTTTCTTTTCTGTTTCTATATTTTCAACTCTGCATTTTATCTCTTCATACTGTGTATTTAAAAATGAAATAGATGCTTCTATGTCAGAGTTGGTTTTCTGAATGTCTTGTAACGTGCTCGATATTTTTCCGAGCCGGCAATCATGCTGCTTCATCCATGACTCAAATAGTTCCTTAATCTCCTCTTTGAAAGCATCAAGTTCCGGAGTATAGGAGTTTCGCCTCTTTCGTTTGATTCTGAAGATATGTGGCGTGTCATCATTGTCTTTATTTAAATTGGAATCAGACAGGGACTTATCGTGTGTACCCTGAAATGTCATTCTCAAAATGTGCCCAGAACCCGAAAAAATAAATAAAAGTTATATGAAAACTACCTGTATATTCTTCTCAATATATCAGAAGTTCATACCTTGAAGGAGCTATCGAATCAGAGAAAAAGTATATTTCAAGTTAGGTGGTGCATCAAGTCCAGTAGGTACTTTATCTAAGTTTTGTTGATCTATGGCGCTCTCATATACCAGGAGTTCATAACTTGAGCGAAATATCAAATATCAGGGAACAAAACTGTATTACAAATTAAGGTACATAATCAGTGTCCAACAAGATATCTATTGTTTATTGATCTTTGGTGCCGCGTACCAGGGCGACAGATTTTACCAGAGGTATGTATAATCGGCAAAGTAGGTAGGTATGCGAATTGTTGTTGCTTACGCGTAATTTTGTTCAAGTATGTCTGCATCGATCCATCTTGACTCCTCACTGAACATGCACTCCTATTTTATTACACATGATTTAATTTTAAAATTTAATTTAAAATGGCTTTAAAATTTAAGTAACATAGCGTACTGCACGTCTACTCGTGAACGAGGTCCGGGGGGAAGAGCAATGAAAAATGATACAACTTTGTTACACATGAATCATATCCTGTAATTGTTTTACTTTATCAAAGCTATTGAGCATTTCTAGTCATTATTGCAGCGGCATTTAAAGGTAATTAGGAAGAAAACACTCATAAAGAATAAGTATCTATAAAAGGGAAAGCTGATTGACTGACTGATCTATCAAAGTACAGCTCAAACTACAGGACGGATCGGACTGAAATGCAGATAACTATCATGACGTAGACATCAGCTAAGACAGGATTGAAAATTCAACCCCTAAGGGGGTAAAATAGGAGTTTGAAATTTGTGTAGTTCACGCGGACGAAGTAGCATGAATAAGCTAGTATGACATATAGTCCGCGACAGGTGGAGATGGCAATCGGGGTATGAGGCAGAGGGACGCTCCGCACACCCGCACGTCACCCTTGCTCGCCCGCACCAGTTGGCGCGTGGGCTATGTGGGTGTGCGGGGCGTTCCCTCCCCGATTGCCATCTCGACTTGTCGACATTGCTCGACCTGGCAGTGGCACTCCCGTGCCACCAGATCTCATATCATTACATAAGTAAGTGCCCTTACGACATGTTGACAATTCGAAAGCATAAAAGTGAAAGCACTTGCAAGGGGTTCACATACTCGTAACTACCTTATAAGCATATTTCTTCAAGCGTTACAAATTGCAAAAATTACAGTATCAAGAGCGTTTATCACCAATCTTTACAGTAGTCAATCAATCTCTTCACTATTATTATGTGACTATTTTGTTCCCACGCAAACTCAGGGGTGTTTTCTGTGCTTAAATAAATACGTATCTAATACATTACCTATTTAGTCATAGCACAAGTAGGTACTTACAAGGGTATGTTATTATGCTATATTTTCTTTATCAAAATATTAATTTTAGGTTTGTGACAAATTAATTAAGTATTATTACATAATAATAACTTCGTCTATTATTTTTCTTAATTTTATCAGGTACAAAACTCAAAAAGTCGCTATATAATTCTGATTCGACAAAAAATAGAGTTTACGAAATAGGTGGCAGAAAGTAATGCACATCGGCCTATAGAATGACATTTCGGCTTTATAGAGCGTTGTCTCTGTCACTCATACCTATATGACGTTTTGTAGGTCTCAACGACAGAGACAACGCTCTACCAATCTGCTATCTACTTCTAAAGAGAGACTACTACTACTACTTCTACTTTAGAGCCTCAATAGCTCAACCGGTGGACTGAAAACCGAAGCCTAGCACAAGCCTGACGCTAAGTTAGAGAGGAAATTTATTTCAAATTTATTTATTCTTCAAATTTTACATACAGTTGGAGAGGAAAGGGGAATATTAGTCATTTCACATGGCTAATATTCTTTTAAAAAAAAAAGGTCCGATGTACATAACTTTCTGCCGCGTACTGTAGGTAGCCTAATGTACCGAATAGAGAAATGTTTACTTAATAATATTTTAAACATATTTGCGACAGTCTGCAAAATCTTGTGAAAGCAACATTGTCCTCAAACGAGCAAGTGATAAAAACTTGTGGAATTCCCTAATGAGATACAGCTAGGCGTTGCTTGCGGTTCATACACTTCTCATACGGGAAGCACGTCATTTGCTGCGAGGTATTTTAAATAGCTATGAAACTTTGAAGAAAATGTAACACAAAAACTTCGTCAGATAGTAAAGTAATATTATAAGCAGCTTTTTCAGTAGTCCCAGTTTTCGTTCGGTAATAGGGTATGCATCTAAATCTAACCAGAAATCAAACTCGCGATCACTTTATATGATACCCAACATAACAAATCCAATTATATTTTTCTTTTATTTTATTCGCCTAGATTTGGTTTTTTTATTCAAATTAATAATTAAGTAACAATTATGTAAACTTTCTGAATTAAAACTATGGATTTATTCAATACTAGATGACGCCCGCGACTTCGTCCGCGTGAATTCAGGTTTATAAAAATCCCGTGGGAACTCTTTGATTTTCCGGGATTAAAAGTAACCTATGTATGTCCTTCCCCGGGATGCAAGTTGTCGCTGTACCAAATTTCGTCAAAATCGGTTGAACGGATGGGCCGTGAAAAGTTAGCAGGCAGACAGACAGACAGACATCGCATTATAGTTATAGGTACATAGCATATATGTATCTATATATATAGGTCTTACGTCTACTACGAGTTACATAATATGCAATCAATAAATGAATAAATAAATATAATAAATGTTATAGTGCATTGTGTCTGTTAATCATATTATAGTTAATAGATCGAGAGAGAGAGAAAGCGATAACATAATAGAATTAATCAATAAACATAATATATTTTGCTATCTGCTCAGATTCAATACAAATGTTTCTGCACTTAGTAGCAGCAGTTATTTCCAGAGAACAATTCATATCTTACTGCGTATTTACTATTACTAATGAGTTATACATACTTGCACATGTCTTAGATTTTTTTTCAAAGACGTGCACGATTCTCTCTTTCAACTCGAGTAATGAATTGGACGTAAATGTACGCTTTTCACTTGTGATTTATAAGCAATTTTCAGATTTCGTCAGTGTAAAAAGTATTGGACTGTCAAACTAGAATAGTCCGTAAAAAATTACACATCACGTGCCATTTTAATTCTATGGACCAACTGTCATGTCAAAAAATACGGTGCGCACCTTTAAAATAAGGACTAAAATTGTACTTTGGCATGAAATTTGACACTAAAAGTTCAAATGGCGCGTGAGGAGGCAAATTTTACGCGTTATAAGTGTAGAAGATATTAGTTAATACTTAATATCCCAAATAACTCACGATCCACGTTGGACTGTTGATCTCCGACATAAGATACACCAAAATCTTCCATATGTTAACCTATCCAAAAACTCCACGCTACGCTACCGAGCCGCATAAAGTATACCTACATCTGTTATATTTGTATCATTGCTCATATTTTATAGTGGCTCCTTCATTACAACAGGTACCATTCTCGACTCTCGTTGAATCTCCCTTTAGGCTTAAAAGCCGGGACCCTATTACGTGGGAAGAAATGTGAGGCGCGGGTGTATTGTGTTGAACCTGGATACAATATACAAACTTTTTGTCGTTGCACTGCTCATTGTGCAGACAAAGGGCGTGCATCCTGTCATCAGTTTGTTCATACTGTGTAAAACAACGTAAAAAAGATAAATAAAAATGTTAAGGTAGATGTAGAACTATGAAAATGGCAAGTATAATGCGTAAAAAATGACTCCTCGCGCGCCATATTAACTTTAAGTGTCAAATATCATGTCAAAAGTACGATTTCAGTCCTTATTTTAAAGGCGAACCGTACTTTTGACATGACAGTTAACCCATAGAGTTAAAATAGCGCGTGAGGAGTAATTTTTTACAGACTTACGATATGATAGAATTAATTTGAAATATTTACTAAGATTCTAATAATGGAGAGATTATTTGGCAAAAAGGGGCGTGGCCTTTAATTTTTTATCAAGCAATGTCCCTCAGTCCCTTACCACAGATATTCCTTGAGTTATTTTAAGCATTTAGTCCGGGAAACAGGCAAAGTGTTGCTGGCGGGAGATGGAGGATTAAAAATGCCTAATTTTCGTTTCACCTTAACTCTTCAACAGAACAAATAATAGTGTTATCCTTCGAGTTAACATACATAGAATTAAAATAAATTATAATAGATAAGTAGTTTGTTTGGTCACAAAATATTTACTTAAAGTATAACTAGGTACTAAATACCTAATTAAATAAAAATATATTTGTAAAAATAGTTTACTTGAATTTTTTTCGGAATAAATTGGAAAAAAACCAACAGAGCTTCAGGTACCTAAATATCCACACTAACATGATAGTAGTCAAATCAGATTTTAAAAAAAAATTAATTATAAAGAGTAGGTACTTTACCCATATATCTTATCTAATCTAAAGAGAGAGGTAAACAGTTTTTCTACTGATAAGTTCTATGTAAATAGAAATATTGTATCATTATTTGAACAGACATCACTCAAACTGCATCAGATAAGCCATAGATAAGCACACACCTCGTATCTCTGATGCGCCGTATCTGTTGTCGGAGTCCAGTGTGTCGAAATTGTTTTAGATCAATATAAAAACAATCATCAATGTTCAAGCTGTTAGTTTTAACGCAGGAGGTATTTTGCAAGCCAAGTTGCAAATAAAATAAGGTTTACACGCCTAATTTTAAAATCCCATAACATACATCTACGAGTAGAGAAACGAGTAGAATGCCAATAATAATGCCTAAATCCAACTGCACACGAAATTACATTTAAACATTATTTCTCAGTAAGTAGTAAGTAGTTAAAATTAATTTTCCATAGCTAAAAATTAGCATGTCATGTCGGTGTGAAGCGTTTGTTTACCCATCTAAAAAATCCCCAACGCGCCTAAAGAAGTTTTCGCTTCAATAAATAATTGCAGCTAAATACCTACTTAATAGAGAAGAAAAACCACTTGGATACGTTTTCGATTTTTAGGGTTCCGTAGCCAAATGGCAAGCTACGGAACCCTACATTGGCGAGTCCGACTCGCACTTGGCCGGTTTTACATTCTATGTTTTTTTATTCAGATACAAGTTAGCCCATGACTCCAATCTCACCTGGTGGTAAGTGATGATGCAGTCTAAGATGGAAGTGGGCTAATCTGGAAGGGCTATGGCAGTTTATATTAAACCCATTTGGTTTTTACACGGCATCGTACCGGAACGCTATATCGCTTGGCGGCATGGCTTTGCCGGTAGGGTGGTAACTAGCCACGGCCGAAGCCTCCCACCAGACCAGACCAGAAATTTAGAAATCATAAAACTACAAAACCCTGCCAGGAATCGAAGCCGGGACCTCTCACTAATAAGACCAGTGCTTACCACTGCGCCAGGGAGGTCGTGGAAATTCTTATGGTAGGTACCTAGCGCTGTGTTTTTATCAGTAGTCTCAAATTATATTGCTTTTATTGGAATAACCAGTCAATATCACCCCAAGTCTTAACGAATGGGGTCTCTGATTGGATTACTTAGCACGAAACTCCCCTAACTATAGACCTTCATAAGGGAATAGGTGATTTTATAGTAAACTAGCTTATGCCCGCGACTTCGTCCGCGTGGACTACACAAATTTCAAACTCCTGGTTGAAAGCAACTCCTGATTGAAATTTTAATTTATATTTGGTTCATGACCAATTTTTTGTGCTGTAACCACAAATTCACGATTTTCGGATTTTTCCTCTCACGAGTGGTATAAGACCTACCTACCTGCCAAATTTCATGATTCTAGGTCATCGGGAAGTACCCTATAGGTACACTACTACTGATACTTACTACTGGCACTTGATAGACACGACAGACAGACAACGAAGTGATCCTATAAGGGTAACTTTATTACCTTTTGAGGTACGGAACCCTAAAAATGCGTTGCATGCGATTCTAGAGACTAGGCCCTCTTCCAGCTGCGAACGATCAATTAAAAAAACATCTTCACCTTAACACCCTTGCATAAAATGTGACACTGGAGCATAAATATAGGGTACCTAATTATTGGAAGGAAGTTAAAATAGTACGAGACTCGTACTATTTTAACAGTAACCGGCAATGACAATCAAAAACAATTTACTTACCACAAACAATTAACATCATTTAAAAATAAAGATTTATGGGAAATATGTTTTTTAGATTTAAATGTCTTTCTGAAAATGGCGCTCAATTTTCCCTGAATTTTTATTATTGCCTCAAGGTAAGTATTATATTATGTAACGAATTAGCTAAAAAAATTACATTGAAGTAGATACCTATACTAGACAGAACATTTTCTATGAGCAATGAAACAATTCCTAATCGATATGAGCCGGCAACTAAGGGATGATTTATGCTAGACCGTGCCGGGCCCGAGCCGTGTCACGTCCGAGGCACGTCCAACGCGCGACGATCCATGGATTGCAATTTTGTATGAAGAAACGAAACACGGGCGAGGCTCGGATGACTCGGACACGGCACGGTCTGATGTGACCTCGTACAAATTCCCAATATGACTTTGGCCACAAGAGATATTGCATTATGCGCATACATACTACATATTTGAAACAGTTATACAGTAAAATTTGCCTTATGGTGTGACGCATCACGCGCCTCAGATTGAGGCAGGGTCTTCAATGCCTCAACCCACTCGAGGCGTTGCCGCTTCTCCGACACGCGGCTGCCTCAAGTGTTTACAAATTACACTTACGAAGCTTATTACAAAGACTTTTTATTTATTTTTCTATCTAGACTTATCTTTATCAAAGCGCTAAGTTACGTAGTCCCAAAATTAACCAAATCGGACACATCCGACGCTACCACTGGTTGTATAACAACGTATAAAATTGTAAATTCTTATAACATAAGCCTTCCTAACTTTCAAACGATCGCTTTAACACGAATAATGGCCGGCAGCCATTCAAAACGTGTTGCCTTGGAATCGTGATTGAATTGCGATCGTGATTCGCATTTTACTGCATTTGCGGGCAGGTTACCTACCCACTTACTACTGTTTTGATGACAAACCTGTTTTTACGTCTCAATATTCGATTTCAATCATCTTCACTATTAATAATGTGTGCACATAATGTCGTCTCCGTCGTAGGTATACATTACCACTCTATATGTATATTATATACGTATATGTTTTTGGTTTTAGGCATTTGAATTTCTACCTGGATAGCATCAGTATTTCATCAATCTACAATTATCAGGAAGTTGCTAATTGCCTGCATAAGAGATATGGAGCGATCCAAGTTAAAATCAAATCCATTTAGTTCACTAAAGTACTAAATACCAATACCTATCTAGGAGGAAATGGTTCAAATAATGTGTCCAAAAAAAACTCACTACGTATAAAAGCGATGGCTTTTATTATTACACATTTAATCAATTTCGAGTCCATCGAAACAAGTTAGCAAGAATAAAATATAGTAAGCGTCATGAGATGAGTTATGACTTATGACTGATTTATGATATTGTAGGACTTCACCAAAAAATCAGTAGGTACCTAGTATTGCCAGTACCTACTATCTGTCGAGCTCCCAGCGATATTAAATGACGTACCCATATATTACCGGTGGCTAACAGTGATTCACATTTAACCAAATAGCCAATTATGATGTGCCGTTCTCGAAATCGGTTTATGCGTTTACTTTCCAACGGCGCGCTTGCATTTTTCCACGAGAAAGCGGAAACGCGCGTGTCCCAACAATGGCGCGGGGCTCGCAATGTGCGCCTGCGCCACATTCTATACACCTATTGTAATATTATTCTAAGAAGCAACGCTAAAGCCTCAGTCACACGGAGTTAAATCCGCTGATGATTTCCGCCGGCAGAAAACTACCAGACCAAAAAAAATTACAGCCTATGCACGTCCTGAAATCTACAAATCAGTATTGGTATTTGAAATCAAACTCCATGCTTTGTAGCAGGTTCTGGAATCTTTATTATAGTGTCACTCTGTCTTTCCAGCGGACTCTAGAGGTCTTCCTCAGCCTCTTCGGCCGCGGCCCTCTAGTTGGTGCACCAATTTATTCGGGGTTCTTGTAGGTACCGACCATGCGATGCACATGGCCTATAGTCGCATTCTTTAGTAAATCGCCGAAAACCATCCCGGCTCCCACACACGAACAACACGTTTAACAAAAAGCAGTTCTTATGGCGTTTGTGCACGTGATTTCACGGATCCGTCTAAAGTATACGAATCGAATGTACGTATTTGTATGACGGCCACTTCAAAAAATCACGGATATGAACCGAATACGGATGAGTGCACAAAGGCCCTGACTCTAGAAAATACTTGAGCAGGTTGGTAAGGTTGGGTTGGTGAGTCGCAGTGTGGAAATTCCTACAGCCTACAAGAGACCTATGTCCAGCAGTGGACGTATATATATCGGTTAACGTTGATGATAATGAATATGGAATACAATAATTACTGAACAATTATTGTCTCAACCGCGACGCGTACGCGAACTGACTCCCTTTGAAAAAGGACCCCAGATGGGTTCTAAACTAGTCGGGCTAACGTCGACTAAACACGCGAGTAAAGCCGGGTGTGAGATATGTATAATAATTATTGATACAATATTTTTTATCACAAGGTGCTACATTATATCTAATAGCTCAGTACGAATGAACATTTGGCAGCGTTCAAAGCGTCAGACAGGCGCCGCAGCCATTACAAGAGGCCTCTGTTCTGTACCTACTTCTCAATGTGAACAGTGTAACTCCATTTACCCTTCGGTCGATCAACCACGACATCCAATCAAATGCGTCATATGGTTTTTTGTTCTACAATATATGTAATAGTAATTTTCCTTGAGCATAAAATCATTTTGTAGGTCATCTAAGGCTCTTTTAGGAGGTTAATTAAAGTGTTCAAAAAACCCCGACTGTGGTTTGCACTGCATCTTTTTCAGCCCGCACATTAAAGCGCATAAAATCCGCAATTTTGATTTTATAAGAATTTTATGTACCTAGTGACACTCGCGCCATCAAAATAAATCTGGAGCCGTTGAGTAGTTACGAGCGGACATAGGAACCTACTACATACAGGCATCAATGTAAGAACATACATCAGCGTTTTTAATTTATTGATTGATGTATAATTATTACATTATAAGTTTATATTATAACTTAATTTAAGCACAGCAGATACCGACAGAAATATTGAGTTTTACGGTACTTAGCCTACCATAGGAACTATTGCACATCGAACTTTAGAAAGGGATGACGGTTTCGTAGGTTGTCTCTGTCGTTGAGACCAACAAACCGTCACATAGTATAAGTGACAGAGACAACGCCCTACGTAGCAGAAATTTCTTTCTAAAGTTCGATGCCCAATATTTTCTGCTGGGAAGTATAGTCCGCGATAGGTTGAGATGGCAATCGGGGTATGAAACGGGGGATGGCTCGCACACTCGCACGTCACCCGCGTTCACCCGCAGCGGGTTAGCGCAAGGGCTGTGCAGGCTGTGCGGGGCGTTCTCTCCCCGATTGCCATCTCGACCCGTCGCGGACTACACTTCCCAGCAGAAAATATTGAACATCGATCTTTAGAAAGAGATTTCTGCTACCTACTAGACATGTGTCCGCTATAGCTTAACTTAACTGAAAACCGCTGCCGTGCCTATAGCGTACCGTAGCGTTATTGTCGTAGCTAACAACGGTTATCACTATGACGAACCACCTGACAACGCAACGCTGCCAACTGGCAACTGATGCAGTTTGTTTGGTTTGTTTTTGGTAACTAAAAACGCAATAATTATGCCTTCTCTTTTTTTTTTTCACTGAAAGCTGAAAAGGAGCGGTTATTGGCTACCGGCTTAGTAACTAAGAACTTGATAAACCAAAGCCGACCTTATCGCTATTACGCTAAGGCTTAACTGTACAAGTACTTGTCCATTACACTTTGATCTATCAATTTTATTACAGTTAGCCTTAGAGTAATAGAGATAAGGTCCTCTTTGGTCCTCGTTCAATCGTCGTGAAATGTTTTTGATTAACTGGACTGTGGCAAACTATCCGTGCAGGCGTCCACTATAGTTTGACCTATGTCAATGATCATTATAATTAAACTTTGCTGCTATGAACTTAAGGTTGTGATTACTTCACGATATTCATGAAAGTAAAATTGGTTTTATTTTAGTGAAATATGCGCGCGCTAGCTATACAGACGGTATTGATATGGCAGCTAGCTTAGTTACTACAACGGAAACCGTTGCGCGTTGCGCATATTAAAGTTGAAACACAAATCTGATACCGATATTCGGCAACGGTTATCAATATCGGTATTGAAACTAAATAACTGTTGAAAAACCGTCGCCAGAAATAGCCAATAACGCCCATCTCTACTACCTACGTAGAGTGTTGATACGTAATCTAAGCTCCTAATAAAATTATTTCAAAGCATGGGAAATAGTGGCAGGCAGTTTGAAAAGTTTACCTAATCGTTATACTAGGAACAATAGAAGTGAGTAGCAGTAGGCAGATGCACATAATTTCACAGTTGAGTGGAAACGGAACCGGTCAGTGGGGTCGACCGCAGCAGGTGTAACGAGCGTTTCTCGACATGACGCTCACTGCAAAGCTTGGACGTTCTTTCTTTAATCAGTTATTGCCGATATTAATCTATACTAAGTAGGCAATACTTACTTATTACTATTAATGTCAGTGTGTGTGCTAGCTTTTCACGGCCCATTTGTTTGACCAATTTTCATATTGTCAGTAGCTTCTTTTTTTTTAACTATGTAGATTATTAAAGTTAACCTAACCACGATAATATTAATGCCAATTTTTATGGAAATAACTTAAAAAATTACGTACTTTCATACAAACTTTCACCGCCTATTTAACCTCCTAGCGGTAGAATTTTCAAAAATCCTTTCTTAGTGAGTGCCCTATGTTGTAAAAGGAAACTACTGTCAAAACTTCAAGTCCCTAACCTTTAGATTAGCCTTTGCGGCTGTGCGTTGACCGTTGATAGATATTACAATCAAGTCAGTCTTTTTGAATGTACCTATAGAATAGACGATAAATTATTTCAACAGCATCCACAAAATTAGTTGCGCAAATTATTAACTCATCCGTAATCACTTATCACGTAAAAGTTACCATTTAGTTTTAAAACGCACTTTCAAACTTTTGGAGCGGATAAAAATTATATCATTTAAGTATTTATTATGTTAATTTTTAGCCACATAACAAGTAGGTAATATAATTATAATAAATTCAAACTTTCTTAAAACTCTTTTTTTAATTTCGGCGGCTAATTCGGTTAACGGCGGCTATGTCCGAGTAGCAAAAACGACTGGCATTCCAAGTGGCATCTCAAAATAGAACGATCGACAATAAAAACCGGCCAAGTGCGTTTCGTACTCGCTCACAAAGGGTTCCGTACCATTATCAATAAAACCGAGCAAAAAAATTACGTTTGTTGTATGGGAGCCCCCTTAAATATTCATTAACCGACTTTTTTAGTAGTTTTTAGTATTTGTTGTTATAGCGGCAACAGAAATACATCATCTGTGAAAATTTCAATTATCTAACTATCACGGTTCGTGAGATACAGCCTGGTGATAGACGGACGGACAGCGGAGTCTTAGTAATAGGGTCCCGTTTTACTTTTTGGGTACGGAACCCTACGAAGCGCCAGATATAAAATCTAAGATTCCATAACACAAAACAGCACATCTAAAATCAGCAACACTGAAATATCTGTGAAACTGCTTACTGCTTTGTATAAACATACAACTCATACCTAGGTATAGATAGAATTCAAGAATTCCGCATAGGTAACTAGCTATCCGCCCGCCTTCTAGTCAGAGGTCGGGGGATCAATCCCGGGCTTTTCGGAGTTATGTGCGTTAAATATCTCTCGCTTTAACGATGAAGGAAAATATCGTGACGAAACCTGCATGCCTGAGAGTTCTCCATAATGTTCTCAAAGGAGTGTGAAGTTTGCCAATCCGCACATGGTCAGCGTGGTAGACTATGGCCAAAACCCTTCTCACTCTGAGAGGAGACCCGTGCTCTGTAGTGAGCCGGCGATGGGTTGATCATGATGAACTAGCTATCGTAAACAAACTCAAGAGCACTGAATACTAATCAACAAGATAAAGTTCAGTTAACGGCCGAAATTAATAAATAATCAATCTATCCGTAATCTGTCGATAAGTTACTTAGCGACGTTGTTAATTGTCAAAAACACCAAACAATTTTTGACAAAATATATTCTAATAAAGTTGCTAAGTAACCTATCGACAGAATTACAGATAAGATTGATTTAATTTAACAACGAAGCAAATAAACAGAATAATTGACTCTATTTAAGATATTCATACACATATGTCACAAAACAGCTGAAAATCAGCGGAATGCATGGCACGCATCTTTTGATATTTCCTCTTAGTCATACCGGAGAAACCCTATAAATAAACTACTCTAAAAATAAAACACCTTCCTTTAAAAATACATGATAATATCATATTATGTTAATGAAAGTGACTATAAGTAATTTAAAAAGTTTGCAAAAAAAAACCCCGATTGCAATTTGTCCTGCGTCTTTTTCAGCCTGCAAATTATGATTTTTTTAAGAATTTTACAGTACGCGGCAGAAAATAATGTACATCGATTTTTAGAATGAGATTTCGGCTTTGTAGAGCGTTGTCTCTGATACCTATGTGACGTTTTGTCGGTCTCAACGACAGAGACAATGCTCTACCGTGGCTCTACCGAACCGCTATATCTCTTTCTAAAGGTCGATGTACATTATTTTCTGCCGGATACAGTATGTACCCAGTGACCCTTGTAAAAGGGGTCGATAATGCGTCGACGTAGGACAGAAGTGAGTCGAAGAAAATGACATGCTGTGCCGACCCCACGTAGCGTGGGGACAAGAAGAAGAAGAAGAAGACCCAGCGACCCTTGCGACGACGAAGACGAATCTAATGACGCACCTATCATTTATTAATATCGGTTGAACCGTTGAGTAGTTGCGAACGTACATATTATGAACGGACAAACAGACCTACAGGTCAAACACATAACCCTTCGTTTGGGCATTACCGCAGTCGGGTAAAAAGCACCGAGGTCAGACGTATGTACAATCCTAACATCTGACGTGTAAATCTAAAGATAGCCTCTTAACCCCAGCGCACAACTCATCGAGGATACTTTAAATTCGATATCATAAAAAAACGGAAGAGAGGCCGGTGAAATTGATGAACATGAGTGCATTAAACCCAACCGGACCGGCTGGGTACCTGAGACTAAATGCGTACCGCCGCGCCGGTTCCCAAACTCTGGGGTTACTTAGTACTTACAGACACGAGAGTAAACAATCACGTACAAAAAAACCGGTCAAGTGCGAGTCGGACTCGCACACGAAGGTTTCCGTACCATCCACCGTACACGATGTATCCACGCTTTTATGTAGAACACTGCTAGTTAATGACGGACTTGTGATTTAGAAACTAATTATTTCGGGAGCACAAATCGTTAATTAGTTTTTTGATGGAACCACAAATTCACGGTTTCCAGATTTTTTCTTTACTTGTGCTATAACACTTATACCTATAGTCGGCGACAGGTCGAAATGGTAAACGGGGAGGTAACGCCTCGCACACCCTCCGCGCTAATCCGTGCAGGCGAGCGCGGGTGACGTGCGGGTGTGCGAAGCGTGTGTGTCCCCCCCCCCCGCCTCATACCCCGATTGCCATCTCAACCTGTCGCGTACTATAACTGTTATATTTCATGATTCATAGGGTCAATGGGAAGTAATAGAGGTTTTCATGTTAGATACTACAGATAGACAACAAAGTGATCCTTTAAGGTTTCCTTTTTTTCCTTTTGAGGTACGGGACCCTACAAAGTTTATTTACAGACCAGTCGTAATTTTTATCCATCACAGAGAACCAATTTACATAGAACAGCGTCAGCGAGATGCACAGAGGAGACCTAAAAGATAAAAGTACCTACCACGACAAAAGGTCGGAAAAAATTATAGCTGCGTTTTGCGTTGCTAATTCCTTGAGCGAGAGTTCAATTTTAAAGTTAAACCATAAATTATACTAATTTTGAGACGCCTGGTCCAAAGGTTTGCATAGTTTATATCCATTAGACTAGATGCATGCTTAGCAGTTAGCATGTGGTAGATGCATTTGACGATTCAAAGTACTAAGGTACTTTTAGCGTTTAAACTATCGTGAAAGGTACCTACTTGTAAGTTTAATGACATAAAAAATCTTTTGGGAAAAAATAAATAATAGCTTCTTCTTATTAAGTTAATAAATAGGTTAGTAAGAAGAACACCAACACACAAACTTAGGTACAATACATGTCGGTGATCAAATATCACAGAAATACTTAACCATTCTTCTTTTTCTTTGTGGTTTGGTTTAGTTTCGGTTTGTGGTAATAACACGAAACGCGATAGGTAGGTACTGATGAATTAAAGTGAAACAAAGCACGACGTAAGAGGGCTCATGTGTACTCAAGTTCCTAGTATTTTCATTTTCGTCATGTCTTACACCTCACGTCGAAAACCGAAATGTTTTGCACTGGCAAGGTTTCGGATTCAATTGGGAGTTTAGTCACGATTCGACTCACGATTCGATCATACGTGACGCTATGGACGTATAGACGGTTATGACGTGTAAACATTGTTCTGAAGTGTATGTCTAACGTTCAAATATGCATTGTTTTATTCTTGGTTTATTAACACACAAATGTATGATATGTTACCAATATATACAAGTACGAGCAGTTTGTTATTCTACTTCCTGCATATCATGTATAATTCAAGCTAATTTAGATAGGACATATTATCAGTTATTTGCATTTGACTCTGTTTAAGTATTATCAGATAAATCTATACTAAACTAAGTAATACCTATTAAAAAGAGAAAAGACGAAACTACTGAACCGATTTTAATAATTCTTTCACAAAACCACTTTGTTCTGGAACTGTACATTGGCTATATATTACATAATATGTACGGTCTACATATGTACCGTAGGTCACGGGCAAAAGCTAGTAAAGAATATTGATTCTGCTAGACAGAAAGGTCAACTTCGATGCACACTTCATCAAGCATCAATTTACAACAAAACACAAAAACGTTGTTGTGATTAAAATACTTAATTTAACTTAACAGAACACAGTGAACTACAATCGCCGAGACTATTCGCTAACATTCACGTTCGTTGTAAGTTTCGAGCATAAGTTAAACAAAAACAAAGACTGAAAAAAAGAGTTCGCGCAAATCGAAATCGATACAGAACGTGATCCAGAAATATGGATACAGTCGCCCAGGATTCATTCAAAGGTTATATGTATATGTATTTAACGTGACTATCAAACGTTGCCTGAACCATTCATCCCGTCTCTGAATCACAAAACGAAGCATGCTCTTGTACAGTTAACAGGTGACGCATTCAATGCTAGCAATTCGTATGAGGGGAGAAAAGTTCCCATTCTTTATTTGCACGTTTACTCTGAGGGGGAGTGAAGTGCCAAAAATGGCGGAGGTAGATTGCTGAGCTGAATTCAGTACTCAGATTTTGTAAATCTGTACTTATGTTTCACTATATGTTATTTATATGTATATTCAGCCCACAGAACCACCAAACAGCGTCAAAATGTCGTCAGAGAAGTGGACGTGTCGCGCTTTCCGACCGCCGAGGACCGTGAGAACTGAGAAACGAGTTGAGCTCGTTTCTCAGTTCTCGTTTCTAGCTAAAAACTAGAAACGAGTTGGCGAGCAACGAGAAACGAGTGTGTAGTTTTGTCGCTGGGCTATGAGGGAGTGCGACGGACGAGTAATCGTCCATCATACTATAATTGATCTCTGCGCAAACTGCGCGAGTATTTCAACCGCCAAGAGAGCGTCATTGAGCGAGTTTCTCTTTGACAGTTCTTGTAAGAGGGAGTGTACAGTCAGCTATCAACCATCATACATACATCGATTGTATGTTTCTTTGAGCGAGGAGATAGTCTCTAATCGCTTCTTCGTCAACGGTGGGACAAGTCTTCGGCTACCTGAAGTTGCACAGTCGCAGCCATAAATTACCTAAAAATTGTACCTACAATGGTCGCGATGTGGTTGGTGTTGACCACACGATAGCGACTGAAAATTGTGGTATACATGTGAATGGAACTACTGGGTTTTCATACAATTTTCAACAACAACAACAACATAATATACCTATGTATTTACCGCTGTAGTGTGGTTGTGGTAAATCTGACGCCTTCTGAAAGGACCTAAGTCCATACACGCGAAGGTAGGTGACAAAAGGTTAGTGAAGCCTTTTCAAATTCCTTTCACAGAGAAGCCTTGACTCAGTAATTTCGATGAACAGCTGTGTGCGCAAAAATACTTTTTAATTTGATTAGCAACATCGTTCGACGAGGAATTCTCAAGAAACGAGTACCTGCGCAATCAGAGTTTTACGAAAAACATGCAACTATTATTGTTTAAACCGTTATGTTTTTATTACTCACATGAAGGCGTATCGCAACTTAAGTTCGCCTTATTAATCTTCTCAACTACACGAATATAGAATGTTCGCTTTCCCATTTTCTCGCATAATATCGAGTCTACATATCAATTTCTCGTATGTGTATAAACAAATTCATGCAAATTACATACAGCGTTACAGCAGAACTGATTTTAATTAAGTACATACGGATTTAATAACCCAGTTATTTCTCCAAACGCATTAAATATTATGACTTTTTGATTACTACTTTAAAAACTTAAGAACTTCTACTTAAGAAAAATTAAGTAGGTAACTAAGTAATATTTTAATTTTGAGATTCAGAGGAAATTCAGTAATGAACTAAGTACATAACTACTAAAGTAAGTAATTATACAGTAAAGATCACTAGAAACAGCAAGTAACAAAATTGCAGGATCTAGGAGCCCATCGCAATTTATATCTACTTAATAACAGTTACTAGCCAAACAATCCCCATGTGTAATTAACGAAAGACCGTCACGACCCTCATGAATGAGGATTTTGGCGCAAGGGAGGGAGAAAATGATTATGTTTACCGCGTAACCGTGAATTCGCACTGATGAGACATTTACTTGTATGTAAACTCATTACATCTAAAGTAAAGAAAGAATAAAATAGCGTTCTATATTTGTAAGTCTGTCACTTATGAGTTGTCGTTATTGTTGGAAAAAGTAATGTCTTTCTGTTAAAATAATAAATTATATTTTATGTATTTATCAAGATTGAATTTATTGGGCGATCCACCTCCTAATCATAAATAGGTTAAAGTACATATAAACATGTTGAAAACTCTGTTTCCCGCATGTTTCCTGTTAATGTGTCGAACTGCGTTTGCATTGTCAACAAAATATCTTGAAATCTGTCAAAGAATTTACGCGATTTTCTGCAATGCGAACGTAAATTCACCAAACAAGTAATGAGATTTTTCACATAACATGTCATACATTCACATGCTTAATATTTTTGGTGCAAACTCACGGCTAGAAGCGTCTGAATATCAAACAAAACGTTTTGTACTTAGTTGAAAAGGTTGTTAATTCTATCGTCACGTTCGCGTCGTCAAAAAGATTAAAAAGTCCAATGCATACAACCGTGACTAGTATGTGGGTAATCTTGCTTAAATATCAAGGCCGAGAACGTAAAAATGACTATAATAAAGTCGACGAAAGCGGCCGACTCCGAGCCGCGAAGACGGCACGGCGAGTGGACCGCGACACATCACCCACTTGCCGTTCGCGAACCTCTACAGCTCCGGCCCGACGGCCGTGCACAGAGAGATGTCATATTGTTGGGGGAGCTATCTTTCTACATGAACGCACGTGTACAAACTAAAAGTAATCATATTGGATAATGATTAGTGATAGTTTTCGGTTGATAAACGTTGGGTTAGGTTAGGTTAGCTGCAACAATTGAGCAAACACATTGCTCAATTGTTGTGATTGGCTGAATTAATGGTATTCTTGCTGCAACAGTGCATTTTAGCGAATAATACAAGCGCGACAGAACAATCAGAGGAGATTGCGATCGTCACCCTGCAGCTGTCAAACTACGGAAGTAAGCCTCCAATCAATCGCCTCTGATTGGCTGAAACTCTCAAACAATTGACTAAAAAAATTTGTGCGACACACACAGTTGCAACGAAAATATATATAGGTATTTTCACAATCACAACTTTCATGCCACAAGGAAGCAGTTGCATCCATTTTGCGAACATTGCTGTTCTTACAACTCTATGGTCATGCAACTCACGACACTTTCGCTGCTAACCAGTAAATCTACAGAGAGCCACTAGCCTCAAAGCAAATAATTACACTCGAGAAATGTTATACTAGGGCTAATTCGGTTGTACACAAATCTTTAAACTAAACGAATCTGCCAGACCTGTTAATTTAGTTTAGAGATTTATTTACGGAGCACTGAAGCACGATTATTATAGGTTACAACAAGTGCTAAAATGTATTTAAATTTATTATTGGTCCAAAGAGATCTTTTGGAAAAAAATATAAGAGGTATTAAAGAACTCTGTAAGTAATTTGATGTAGGATGAATGGAAATAATGAAATGATCCGACGCTATTTCTGTATTTAGGTCAACAAAAACTTCTTCGCCTAGACTAATTTAAATCAACAGACGTATTTTGTAATCCCATCCATTTAGTGCTCGACGTCATTACAAAATTAGGTTTACAGAGTCACCTGATGAAGTTATTTTTTTAAACACATTTGAAACTGTTATTAGGTAAAGTTTGCCTTGAAGCCGTTAGTTTTGCAACTGTGTAGTTTTTATATGGTTAATTACGCACGAAGTTGCTACAAAAGTTCTAAAATAAGGTGTTTCTTAGGTCATAACTTTCTAAATAAATATAATTTTACTATTTAAGTGTCGGGCACAGAGAATGGAGAGATAAATCGATATCTGGCGTATAGATCCAGAATAACAAAAAAACCGGCCAAGTGCGAGTCAGACTCGCGCACTGTTCCGTAATACAATCGTATTTTATCGACATTTTGCATGATAAATCAAAAACTATTATACCTAAAAATAATTAAAAATCTGTTTTAGAATGTACAAGTGAAGCCCTTTCATATGATACCCCACTTTATATATAGTTATCTTACTTTGAAAATTGAAAATACTAATTATTAGTTTATGACCACAATTTTTTTTTTGTGATGTTACCACAAATTCACGGTTTTCAGATTTTTCCTCTAAAGCCAGCTATAAGACCCACCTACCTGCCAAATTTCATGATTCTAGGTCAACGGGAAGTGCCCTGTAGGTTTCTTGACTGACAGACAGACAGACAGTCAGACAACAAAGTGATCCTATAAGGGTTCCGTTTTTCCTTTTGAGGTACGGAACCCTAAAAACCGGCTAAGTGCGAGTCAGGCTCGCGCAATAAGGCTTCCGTACTACAGTCGTATTTTTTCGACATTTTGCACGATAATTCAAAAACTATGATGCATAAAAATAAACAAAAATCTGTTATAGAATGCACAGGTGAAGACCTTTCGTATGATACCCACCCAACTTGACATAGTTATTTTACTTCGAAAATTGAAAATACTAATTATTAGTTCATGACCACAATTTAATTTTTTATGTAATGTAACCACAAATTCACGGTTTTCAGATTTTTCCCCGAATGTACGACACGACTACGACGCGCGGACGAGGCACGGATTCAAAACATCACAAACATTTTATATGAAGCAGTTTATGCTTCATACGAGGCACAGATTGCAAACATCACGAACATTTTATATGAAGCATAAGCTGCTTCATATAAAATATTTGTGATGTTTTGAATCCGTGCCTCGCCTGCGCGTCGTACGTGGCACGGCCCGCGCTCGCCACGTGCTGACATAAACCATCCCTAATGCTCAACAAAGTAGGTAGATACACAGTAAGATGTAATCTTTATGGCAGTTGCTCGTGTGAATACAAATGAAATCAACCGCCAAAACATACACTAACATGACCTTGAAACGTTAAGGAATTTTGTACGGTGTATCATGGAAACATTTTAACTTTCACATGGGCAGTGAAAACTGCCGATAAAGGTGTATAACTAACAAGCTCGATTGCTGTCTATAAAGTGTGAACACTTTAAGGTTCTCCCTGACAACCAGTGCTGCAACTTGAAGCAGCTTCGTGCTGAGGGGTTATTTGTTCCACGATAAGCTGGTTAATTTTAAGATTTACCTACCTATTTGTGAGTGTCATAATGTAAATGTTTTCGTGGACAAATAAAATGCTTAAATATCTACTTATCTATCCCAAATAAATACAACGCTTCATGCTTCATAGAATTAAATTGAAGAATGAATTGAAGTCAAGAAAACGTTGTCCACAACGATAATAGTTTGTATACATCTAAGGCGCAAAGCACAGCGGCATAGTCGAAGCGCAACGTGTTCGTTGATAATATTGAATGAAACTAAGCTTTATTTGCTTTGGTTTGGTCTAAACTCTAACGGCAACCGCGCGGCGGCGCGGCGGCGCCCGGTGAACCTAGACGCGCCCAAGCGTGGTACGTGTCCTTCGTGTTTTGTTTTCAGCATATTAATTTCAACCATATGCCAAAGTAGTTACATAAAACTGAACTTAAATTGTTATCAAATTACTCAGTTCCCACTCTATCTGTATTCGTCGGCCCTAAGCTCTACTTTTACATTATGGGCGGATGGTGATAGAGACTAGATCGATCCTTAACATTATGACTTTACAAAAATCGGCCATACTTTACCTGATCTTTTAAGAATTGGGCAAGATTTCGATGAAGATTTTTACAAATTCCTAGTCATTCAGTGAATTTAAATCAAAAATGGAGTGAAATCTTAAACCGTAGAAAGAGGGCAGCGAGACGTAAAATGTAAACCAAAAGTGAACTATCTACAAGTTAGAGAACGTACATTTTGCGTTCAAAACAAACATATAAACAAGCGAAACATACATTGATTTTATTATTTGTCCTCCTTTTATCTATAGAATTATTTTTATCTACTTACTGTGATCCTTTATCTATTGAAGTTTGGGCAGTCATCGTAATAAATATTCTCACGATCGAACCGTTTGATACATCGAGATAAAGTAACGGCTTGGACACAACACGCAACGGAAGCCTGTCTCGCGGCTCGTCTCCTACAAGTTGGGATACAAGGAACTGGAAGGCGTTCGAACAATCGCACTCGCGCGCCATTCGCTGGGTCCCTTGCTTTCCTTTTCTCCTTGAATGCACCTAGCGCACCTTTAAAATTATTATTACGTATTTTTACGTACCGCAGTGAGCCGGCTATGGATTGATCATGATGATGATGATTATGATACTTACTTAATAGTGAACCTATTTGAAATTTTAAGATTTCAGCTTGGCGTCCTCTTCATCAACTCTTATAGAAAAAGACGGCTATTGTGGCGTACAACAGAAATGTGTTTGTAAATAAGTATAAGGACAAACTTACACTTACTATTTACAAATACATTTTTCGGCGTTTACTTGTTTTTTAACTAGGTCTTTTTAACGTTGAAGGTGCTTACAGGCGATTACGCGGGTTCTGTGTGACGGACGCGCGTCCTGAATTCTTGATGCAATCGCGTCGCGCTGTCATCGCCCATTGTCTGGACAAGCCTTTAGTTTTATTATTGCTGTGTCATATTTGCAAACTATATTTCATAAGATGATAATGATCCCGAATATTATAACTCATTCTTAATGTGGGTATTAAAAGGTGTTTAAATCTTTTTTCAATAAAATAACTTAACTTCAATAAAATGTTACTTACTACTTTTACTAATGATTTCATAACACAGCGATTTAGAGGGAGCAAACATAAATAACAAGTAGGTCGGGGTCAAAATCCGTACCCTAATCTCAAACACTAAAGTCTCATACGTATTTACTTACATAAAACTAAAATCTAGGTATAGATATCAAAAAAACATACCTTATAAATAAGTTATACTCGAACTCGATTAGCGAAAGATTAAAACAGCATTCTATGTTGATTGAAAATATGCAAACGACCTTCGCATTTCAGTCGGCTTAAGCGTAAGTACGTACCTACTACGTGTCTACGTACAGAATAATATGTAGTTACGTACATATAACCAACCACTAAAAGCTTTATAATCTTTCGTAATAACAATATTAATGATGTTGTTAAATAAGCCTTTTGAAGGATAAAGAAGGAGTGAAAAAGAATGAACTCACAGGAAACTACATACTTAATTAGGTAGGTACTTAACCTAAAATAGTACTACGGCCTGTGTGACCTTAATTCTTAGATAGATAATCATTTAATGTGTCCACGAAAACACGAATTAAGATGCTTACAAATAGGTAAGTTCGAATTTGGCCTTTTCGTTGCCTTGCGTTAAGCTATCGCGTTGATCCCGGTAATTATCACTAACATCTAAAAGAACTGTAAAAACCTTAAGACTCCAAATCTCAAATTATGTGGATTGCGGAAATCCTTCCGCAATCCAATACCCCGCCGAACCCGCCGCAATATTATCCCAAGAAAACTACCTTTACGTGATTAAAGGGGTCATGATTCACGACCCTCAGCAATGAGGAATACGACGCAGAGAGAAAGAGACAGAAGGAAGTTAAGAAAAAAGAGGAAGAGTTCGCTTGATACGCTTACCGTAAAATATATGTGAAGCTTTGAATACGTGCTTACAACTTTCAAGATGTCTTAATCTAAACATCACAGCTCTTAAATACAATTAATAACAACTCATACAATAAAACGATAAAGTAGGATGCGTGCAAAAATGTTTGCTCACGTGTGGTGCGGGTAGCAACGGAAAGAAACCAAAAAAAAACGTTAACAGATTACAGGCTTCTAACTAATTGGCATTGATACTTGATAGTGCAAAAAAAATCATGAGAACAACGTGCCAAGCGCAAATATTCCCTAACGAATCGTTATTGCTTACGCACCGATAGCTAGTTAACAAATCAAATAAATACCTATGTTAGCAACGGTTCATGAACGAAACTGCAATCGGAAAATTCTGCTTATGACCTCACTTGCATATATATTTATAAGTGTGGGATACATTTTGTTTCCACGAAGTCTGGTTACATTAAAATGGTAACTCTATCACTACCTTACCTACATGGATATAGTTAAAGATCTAGATTCTAGAGAGTGGCATAGGCTATTTTTATCCCGGAAAAATCAAATAACCAACGGGATTTTTAAAAATCTAAACCCACGCGGATGACGTCGCGGGCCGCGGCACGCGGGAATCGAACAAACGGAAGCTTTTGAGCATTTCAAAGCTGCCATAAGAGGTTGAGCTTCTTTAGGTTGCTGAGCGGTTAGTTTATTGACTATAATGCATCTGTCTAACTAACATACATATTTATATTTTATAACATATAAGTATATTTAAAAATGAAAAGATGACTGACTGACTGATCTATCAACGCACTGCTCAAACTAATGAACGGCTGTTTGACATGCAGATAGCTACTAAGACGTAGACATCCGCTAAGAAAGGATTTTCGAAAATTCAACCCATAAGGGGGTAAAATGTAGGTTTGAAATTTGTGTAGTCCAGGCGAACGAAGTCGCGGGCATATGCACTCAGCATAATAGAATAAAGAAGAGTATTCGGCTATTTTTAAAACCACAACGAATCCTAATGTGTTAAACAAGTGAATAACCTCGAACTTGAACGTAAGCCCTACTTATGTAAACAGACGGGAACGATCAGATGAATAAAATTTCCTAAGAAATTTCCACTTCCGTGTATCAGCCGACACGTGGTTACTGCTTACGCTGACCATACACAATCAAGTTTACCGTCAAGTAAAAAAAAATTTGCACCGGACTTAAAACGGCGTCCAGTCAACTGATAGCCATACGCCGCCAAGTGTGCATGAATGACATCGTAGACACTGATAGCCGTACACCGTAAAGTTTATTGGACGCCGCTTCAAGTCCACTGCAAACATGACCGGGTAAACTTGATCGCGTTTGGCAAGCGTGACAGCCATGCTCCGTCAAATTTACTGGACGCCTCTTCAAGTCGGCTGCAAACTTGACTGGTAAACTTGATCGTGTATAGCCAGCGTTATATGAAGCCGACAGCCGAGTACACAACATAAATAGTTCAATGTAATAGGAACACGAAGCAGAGCCACTAACCAAATTTAATTTTAACCTTTTGAAAACATCTCTTAAGACACAATTACAACCGAGGAAAGCTAAACATCTTTGGAGATCATATCAGAGTAATTCGACAGATTTACGGTGTGGGTCGTAAAGCATATTAACGTCATACTTCCTCACAAACATCCACAATTTGTTTATACTTGACCCAAATCGAAAACATGAAGCACGATGAAGTGTGTCTGTTGCTTAGAGCTTTTGGTTGAACTTAAACCGGCAATATGGAACAATAAATAACATATTTATAGTTAGAATGTGGTGGGGAGCGGATAAATGAGGAAGGCGGAGGACCGTGTTTGGTGGCGCGGTCTTGGAAAGGCCTATGTCCAGCAGTGGACGCAAACAGGGTGATGGATTGGATTGGATTATAGTTATACTTAAAGCATTTATCCTTTTTGTTTAACCACAGTAACTAATAATAATTATTCGACGCAAGTGTTACATACTTTCATAAAATATCACTATTATTATATTTATGGTCTATATATTCTTAGGTCAGTTTACATAATTTTTCTCCTATATATCAGGAGTGCTGCTCAAAGGATCAAAAATATGGCAATGACAAGGCGGGGGGACGCCTCGCACATCCGCACGTCCCCCCGCGCTCGCCCACACCGGTTTAGCGCGGGGCTGTGCGGGGCATACCCTCCCAGATTGCCATCTCGACCTGTCGCGTACTATACCTACTTGCTATTTAATTCTTACATGTTCATTATTTCGTGTCATGACTCATGACACTTGTTTACTTATGGAAAACAAAAACGATTCATAATTAATTGATAATTGAATGAATGATCATTAGTAGTTTATTAACCGACTCTCAAAAAGGTGGTTGGTGAGAGGTGGTTCTCAACTCGGCCCGTTTTTTTTAATGTATGTAACCGTAAAGAGTACACCGATTATTTCGAGGTTTCTGGACCGATTTGCAAATATAATTTTTTTTACTAGGTAATACTAAAATAAATAGTTGAAGCTAAACATTAAACCAGAAATCTCATAAAGAGATAGGTTGTCGTTGTGCATGTCCTTTAATGATTTAGTTTTAAAGTGCAATATAAATAAACACATTTTTCTGACAGTATCATTAGTGATCAGAGTAACATTAAAGCTAAATTAAATTCAAACATACTTACCGCCGTACTCAGGTCTCAGAGTCGCTTAATCGTTACTTAAGATTGAGTTAAACGAGACTTATATGTCTCGTTTTAACTCAATCTTAAGTAACGATTAGTGACTATGAGTACGGCGGTGAAAGTATAACAAGACACTCAAAAACCAAAGGTAGTCTATGCTTTGACCGCAAGAAATCTATCCTTCAGTGGCGGGCTACTTGATACAGATGCAAGATAATAAAGCCTTGAACCTACAAAATGCGCGACGTCAGCAGCGCGCAACTGTAACTGCAAAGCCCACAGACCATAGTTATAGGTGCTTCTGCCGCAACAGGACTTAACACTGAACACGCGCGTACAACGTACGCTCACTCATGTATAATTCAAGGAAGATGAAACAAGACTAGAAGGCGCAATAATATACAATAATAATCGTTATACAATGTCATTTTATGGTTCCTCGATTTTACTAATTTTTTATTTATTTACTAGCTTTTGCCCGCAACTCGTCCTCGGTACATATAGCCTATGAAATTTATACTTCTGGATAAAGAAGCTTTCTAACTGTAAAGGATTATTAAAAACGGTTCAGAAGTTTCAGAGTTTATCAATTACAAACAAACAAACCTTTCCTTTTTATAATAATCCATAAGTAATAGATAGTTGCTATAGGATCCGTGTACGTACGTCGCGCTTTCAGTGGGTCTAAGCCTTTATGAGATGCAGTGGTAAGATGGTAAGATAACCCAGGTATGCCTGTAGACCGATAAATATGATTAACCTTTCCCGTCGGTTCACGTGTCATTTAAGACTTCCTGTTATGAACAGAGAGCAAGAAATCTGCTAATAACGGTGGTACAAGAAATTATAGTAACTATAGGTGCATGTACTAAGTAGTATTTCCTACTCCGGACGAAAGTAGGTATATATATATAATTTTTTTGATTAACATATTTTGAGACGCTACTCTAAAAATGTATGTGTAGAGAACTGGTTTTGTGTAGAATTTTTCTGGCATCATGTCAAATCATAGCGTATGACCAACTTTTAAACATTTAAATCTTTTCATTTTCTTAAACATTTAAATATTTCAAGCACTGTGGTACCCAAATCTCAACATACTTTCTATATATACCTACAAGGAAAAGCTGACAGACTGACTAACTGATCTATCAACGCACAGCTCGAACTACTGGGCGGATCGGGCTGAAATTTGGCAGCAGATAGCTATTATGACGTAGACATCCGCAACGGAAGGGTTTTTGAAAATTCAAACCTTAAAGGGGTAAAAGAGGAGTTTGAAAGGTGTGTAGGCATAAGCTAGTTAAGTACATATAAAATAGATGATTCCCACTATCTTGTTGAATCGATGTAGAAAAATGTTTGCTCAGTAAATATATTATGAAGTACAACGAGTAGGGTTAGGGGAGATTTAGGGGAGATGTAGGGTAGGAAGAAATGGAAAAGTAGAGTATAGACACTAAAAAAAAGTTTTCGCAACGTCTAGAGGCTCTTCACAATAAAAGCTTTCTCTTCAATTTTTTTCTGGTTTTCACTTGCGGTTTTCCATCAGTGATTTTTTTTACACTTTAAAGTATTTCAAATGTTTGAAACTTTGATGAAGAATTACAAGATAAAAATTATTGAATACACTATCTGTCCGCGAAAATATCCTCTCAAGTCTCAACCACGATTGAACGAATAATTTATCTTTTACTGAAAAGAAATTTATCAATCATGGTTGAGACTTGAGAGGATATTTTCGCGGACAGATTTCTGTATTCAATAAGTTCATCTTGTAATTCTTCATCAAAGTTTCAAACATTTTTAAAATAAAGATAGTAAGCAAACGAGTAGGCGGGTCACCTGATGTTAAAAGATTACCGCCGCCCATGAACATTTGCAGTACCAGAGGAACCACCAATGCGTTGCCAGCCTTTCAAGAATTCGTTGGTCCGCGCCTGGAATAACCCCATGTTGTAATCTAATGGGAACACCGCCGAAGGGGTTTGATGTGCAGGTTTGCATGTGCGTGGAAAAAAGGATCTGGCACAGTCGAAGTGCACCAGACACCCAGGTGAGGATGAAATTGCTTGCGGTTACGTGCGGTGCGGTTGAAGAAAAAGGAGGGCGGAAGGAGGTCAAACAATTCTTCACAGAACAGAACAGAGATATTTTAAGGTTATCTGAAATCTGAAGTTTATAATACAATGTTTAAACATTTACCTACGTAGGGTAGGTACGTCTACTT
This sequence comes from Maniola hyperantus, assembly GCF_902806685.2. NCBI lineage: Eukaryota > Metazoa > Arthropoda > Insecta > Lepidoptera > Nymphalidae > Maniola > Maniola hyperantus. The sequence goes on along the minus strand of NC_048539.1, from coordinate 11,369,395 downwards.
TATTTTTCTAGGCCCTGTTGTAAACAAAATAAATTAGAAGCGACACTTTTTGTTTCAAATTTTGTACGTGAACATAATTTCACATCTATTCACAATGGTGAGATAATTTATCTAAGGATTTAAATACCTACTAAATGCGCATGAAAAATATTACCGTCAAGTGTCAATTTAGCCTAATGATTTGCGTACAACTAAATGCCACCACTGTCCATGTTTTAAACTATTATTCAAACAACAACAAAACCGACATGTTTATTGTTTTCTGTTCGTATTGTTAACTTCATTTGTTTACCGGCTCGCTTTTAAGAACCGACATTGACCTTGGATGTCGTGAAAGTTCTCTTGCGAAATTAATTTGTAAACAGACTGCGAATTACACAATTTTCAGCGGCAACTAACGGATAATTTGTGCAGAAATTAATCATTTATTCTTATTAAAACAATCAGTACCCTTATTATTATGCGAAAGTGTGTTTGTTTGTTGGTTTGTCCTTCAATCACGTCGCAACGGAGCAACGGATAGTCAAAGACCTGGAGAGTGACGTAGGCTACTTTTTATCCCGGAAAACTAAAGAGTTCCCACGGGATTGATCGGGAAAAATCTAAATCCACGCGGACGAAGTCGCGGGCGTCGGCTAGTAAATCAATAGCGCGGGGACTGTGCGGATTTGCGGGGCGTTCCCTCCCCGATTGCCTTTTCAACCTGTCGGGTACTATACCAAGGCGAGCATAACTGAGTAGATTCCTAAGGTAGGTAGTTGAGCTGTGCGGAGCGGAGTGTAATATTTACTTACGACAACACGTCGTATTACACTGTAGACGTTTGCGTGAACCTAAAAGTTACACTAATGTAACGAAGTCCAAAAATCGTTGAGTTTCATATTACAACAATAACCACGAAGAGAGATAAAAACATCAACAACGTCCCACATCCCAGGAAATGCATCCCAAAACAAAGAATGCTGCGCTTGTGTCCTTTTAATTCCAAATCGCTTCGATATTGCTGAAAGCTTTTAAAAACCCAAAGGCAAGTTTTTATTTTCTTGTTCTACCCGCTAACGAGGCATTTTACATTTTTAATTCCCCCCGTGTGGCGGGAACGTTAAAAACCGGGCACTTGAAGTTGCAAGTACAACGCTAGGCTGCTGCCCACCTGCTTTTCCCTCATATAAAGTAAGGGCTAATGCACACACGATGCATTAAATTAATTGAGCTCCGGGCTGGAGCACACCATGCATAGAGGCAAGTTAACGCATGATTACATAGCTAGTTGCAAATGACTTTTTGCAATAATCTCACCACTAACTAGGAAGAACGTTATTTTCTACTAGCCCTAACTAGTTGCTACATTATTCACCAAAGACGTTCAAGTAATAAAATATTAATACAAATTTCGAGCATTGCTGGAATAGGTACAATCTTGTTTTTTCACTGAGGATTACCTTAATATAGGTATCAAGAACTATTACATAAAGCATGAATCGCCTAATAATAATTTGCTATACTTATTGTAAAATAACGAAACATGGAAGTATGCAATTGTCTCTAACAAAAACGAAATAAATACTTGAGTACCTAATTACTCTATGTAAGTAAGTAAATATTTCTCCAGCGCATCTCCAAACAAAGTTTAAGTATTTCGAAAGTTTTCTTGCTTGCTATTTAATGGATTCAAAAGTAAATAAGTAAGAAACACAGAGCGAGCGATTTGTATAATCAAGACTAGCGACATTTTGTAAAAGTAGAGATCGCGAGATGGCTCACCCATCTTCACATCTCAAACGAGCTCGTTGGATTTGGTTACACTTTCTCTATCAACGCACTTACATTTTTTATTGAAATTGTTGATTGCAGGAATATGTCCCTACTCCCTACTAGCTTATGCTCGCGACTACATCCGCGTGGACTACACAAATTTCAACCCCTATTTTACCCCCTTAGAGGTTGAAATTCAAAATCCTTTCTTAGCGGATGTCTACGTCATAATAGGTAGTTATCTGCTTGCCAAACAGCCCAATCCGTCCAGTAGTTTGAACTGTGCCTCGATAGATCAGTCAGTCAGTCAATCAGTTGCTTTTTCTTTTTTTAATATATTTTTTATTGCAAAAATAAATCAAAACTACATTTGTAAAAGATCTTGCAAAATATAAATGTAGGTAAACCAGTTACCTACCTAGTTACTTATTAAATATGGAGTTGTTCCAAAGTGTAAAGGATTTACTCGTAAAATTTATATGAATATACATATATATGTATGTGTAGGCGATAAATAGTCTACGTCTTGGCAGTAACTAACTATACAAAGCTCCTTGTATGGATGAAAATCGTTGGCCGATGACGCGGAACTAATTGAGGAATTCAGAGGAAATACAATATTATGATATTTTGATCTAAGGAGTAAAGAAGTTAAATGATTTATCTATAGGTATCAAATCAGGGTAAATATGCAATCGTAGGTTATACATTCCTACTTCAATCAACTGAGATAATATATATTATTTAACCTCATGTTGGGCAATGACGTAAGTCGGGGTTAACCCAACTATTTTTGAATTCAATAAACAAAGATCCATTTAAAGCAACTAGACTGGGTATCGAATGTTTTGATAGGTAGCACTTAGTAGTGACAATTGATACAAACCGCAACAAGAGTACATTTCTATTCGAGATTAATAAAATAGTTGCCTACAATATGGCTAATTTTGTAACACAATTTCTTAAACTAAACTAAATTGACAGGTCTAAACTCTAAATCTAGTGATATCCTTTACCGTAGAGACACAGTTTAGGACAGTTAGGGAACTTGTAACAAAACGTCGAGGTTTCGACATCACTGGCAGGCGACAAATGTTTCTACATTTAACGCCAGGTAGGTAGCCTATGAATAGCCTATTTTTCTTTGATTTCATATCACCCATAGAGTAATTGTTGACATATTATCGTCGATTCAGGATCAAACCGTGAGTTCCCTCACTCTAGTTCACGCTGGCAGGGAGCTTTATATGCATGGTTTAGAGTTTGTGTACAACAGAATTAGCCACAACTTACTAGTGTAGAACTAATACCTACTATTCTATACTCTTATTATTACGTAAACGTAGATCAGGTTAAGCAGATCCTGGTAACGAATACTCGTACAGACCAAAATGCGTGGGATTGCGTAGGCTGGTGGTGTATCGCGGGTCGGAGTTACATTTAACAAGCGTTTAGGGATACTCGAAAATAGCCCAACGAGACGTTTAAGTGTTTCATAATACGAAAAATGATTTGCAGCCTTATAAATATGAGCTAAAGATTTATTATTGAGTGTATCAGTTAGTACTCGACGCCATTTTATTTTGTACAGCTCCGTGTGTTCTGGTCAAACCGGTTCCGCGCTGAAGTCCGCGAATGGACCTGCTGCCACTCGCCAAATGAGGCGTGCGCCTGCATTGCAAATAATGGCAACCAATGTTGGACGGATGCCAATGTACAAGAAAAAATAATTCTGCTGGAGAAAAGGAGTCACTGTTTGTTATTGAGAAATATTCTGACGTAAGATACGTTCTTTGGAAACGTTGAATGACAAACAAAATGTATCCTCCTAACAAGTTTATAATGTGAGCAGAAAAAACGACCAGTTGCTCTTTAGGTAAGTAAGTAGGTACCTACTTCGTCCACGTATATGGACAACACATGAGTTTACAACATTCCTAACTTTTTTTAGAGGAAAAAAATATTATTAGACCATGAAACTCTTATCAAAAGTTAACAAAAAGCCAATACAGACTACAGTAAAAATTTAAAACCTCTATGTCATCACTATTAGGCATAGAGTTATGATACTCCACATCACTGCTATTAGGTCAAATTCTCAATTCCTCACTACTAAGTCTTTGAAAGATTTTTCAAGTATATCCTGTATTTTTACTCTCTGTAAATCTATTAACAATAAAGTTGTTTATATTAAATTAAATTAAGTTACTTTCCTAGCTATCAGCGACTTCGTCCGCGTGGAATTAAGTGTTTAAAAATCCCGTGGAAACTCTTTAATTTTTCGGGATGAAAAGTAACCTATGTCACTTACCATATCTTTAACTATATTATTACACTACGGTTTACTAGATGATGATGATGATGATTTCAGAAGTATAAGTATCCATGCAAAAAATCACGTCGATCCGTTGCGGCGTGAAGGGCAAACCAAAAACAACACACTTTCGCATTTATATTAGGGGTACCTACCTAGTTCGTTTACAGTTTAGGTCCAGAACGATATTTGAGGTAGGCACCACACCCGCACGTCACGGCCGCGCTATCCCACACCGGGCTAGCGCGGGCGCTGTGCGTATGTGCGGGGCGTCTCCACCTCGATTGCCATTTCAACCTGTCGCGTACCTACATAGCTAAAAAATTAAGTGGATTGATTTGTAGCTAACTATGGAGGGTGCGGCAGCTGTAATGTAGCCATGTCGGGGCAAAGGTCACACCTAAGTTAATCCAATCTGAGATTAGGTAGGTATAACCTAATAAGCGTGCGGCACTCAGCCGCGCCCGCTATTTTCCAAAGCGGTTTTTATTCTATCACCATATTTTCATGGCAGAACTTTGGAGGAAAACCGTATACAAATGGTGAAGTCATACTCTTCGGTTGATATTTTTATGAATTGTGAAATGTTGTTTATTCTAAGTTCTAACTAATAATATGTACTCGTATGTTATTTGTTAGAATATTTCGAAACTATCTGATGCCCGCGACTTCGTACGTGTGGATTTAGGTCTTTAAAAATCCCGAGGGAACTCTTTGTTTTTCCGGGACAAATAGCAGCTTACGTCACTCTCCAGGTCTTAAACTATACCCATGCAAAAAATCACGTCGATCCGTTGCTCCGTTGCGTCGTGATTGAAGAACCAACAAACCAACATACAAATTACACTTTCGCATTTATAATATGGGTAGTGGCATGGATGTTAACTGCAGCTAAGTTCCTGGCCGGCGTCTTCTCAATAGAATCTGCTTTCCTAACTGATACAGTACAGAGTGGTGGATGAACGTTTGAAAATACTAAAGTAATGTGACCCAAGTTCCTAATAAAAAACAAACGTTTCAAGTTCAGTTATTTGTAAATTTAAAAAAAAATACGCAAGTAGGACGTAGGTACGTCTACGTAGGTACCTACTCACTATAAAAACGATTTGTGGTTTGAACTTTTGAACAGCCAAATGAGTACTAAGTACAATGGAATATTAAAAATGCTATTAATTTCATATTATTAACGATCTTGACAGTTACCTTCGTAGAAAATTTAAACGAAGAAAAACGCGCATCGCGTGGTCTAATTTAATAGGAAGTAGGTATTTGAGACGAATACAATAAATAGTGATTCGTTTACCTCGTAAAATACCAAACACCTCGTAGTAATTTTTCACACGAGTCCATTGATTCTTTATATTCGAGCCCCGACTATGGGTTCAAATTCAAAAAGTTCCATAAAAAAGGCAAGTGCAACAAAAACCTCACTAAAGCTTTGTGAACGTCAATACTAATACATCGTTGAATAACTAATAGTTAATGCCAACAAAAACAAAGGCATCTAATATTTTGGCGATGATATCATTATCGTGTCTCGACACCAGAATCCCATAACAGGTCGAATCGCTCATAACTATCAACTATAATTCTCTAGATGCTTGGATGTCTAATCTAGAATATTATAATAGGTAGGTATAATACGATAAAACGTGGGCAGGCACGCAGTGTCCATACTACATAATAATATGGTAGTGAATTTTTGTGTAAGCAAAGTAGGTATGCGACAGGTCGAGATCGCAATCGGGGAGGGAACGCCCCGCACAACCGCACAGCCCAGTGTAAGCCCGGTGCGGGCGAGCGCGGGTGACGTGCGGGTATGCGGGGCGTCCCCCCACGCCTCATACCCCGATTGCCAACTCGACCTGTCGCGGTCCGCGGACTATACTTACACTTACAGTACGCGGCAGAAAGAAACACGTAGGCCTTTAGAATGACATTTCGGCTTTGCGGATCGTTGTCTCTGTCACTCATACCTATGATATTTTGTCAATCTCAACGACAGAGACAATGCTCTACAAATCCGCTATCTCCTTCCAAAGGTCGATGTACATTTTTTTCTGCCGCGTACTGTACGACTAGTAGATATGCGCGTCCGCGGGAATCTTTGTTTTCCCAGGATAAACAATCGGTATTGTCCTGCGCCAGTTGACCAGTAGAGGCGTAAGGAAATAACAAACAAACAGACACAATTTTATTTATTTACCTATAGGTAAGTATAACTTATAAGTAACTGATGTCATAACGTGTGTGATTATTTTTTATCTAACTAATGGAATATTATATGTAGTATGATATAGGCTTTATAGCTATTTTTAATCGTAACTTCCGTTCTCCACTCTGCGCCCAAAACTCAACCATTGTGAGAATAATGGTCATACTGTTTTATCTACAAATAGTTTCAGTCCTATGTAAAAAATAGCGCAAAGCAAACCACACAAAAATAACTAAAAAGGCAATGTGAAAGTAGACCTATGGAAATTTGAGAAACATACTGAAAGCTGTCATTCTACTCGGGAGTATATTCATAGAAGGAATCAAAAAAAGTAGTTAACTAATCAGTCTTTACTATAGAAATAATAAAAATAGATAAGTGGGCATGACTGTTCAATGTAAGCACTTATTAAGTTTTTTTTTAATTCGCTTAATCATCGGGTACGGAGTATAAAGCCAACGTAGTGTAAATCGTGAAAGTTATCAAGATAACGGTATCTTAACGTCTCAAACAGGTGTAAAGAAATAATAATTAGAGGCATATGTTACAATGATTGTGATGAGAAGAATTTTAAACATGATGGATCGTTTCTTGAAACAAACGCTTATTTTACACAAATAAAGAACTATCTAAGAACCATTATGTATAACTAAATAAAAGTTTAGTTAGATAGGTAACTAAATCAAAGCCGATAGAAATATTCAAGTAAGTAGTAGTTAAACAAAAGTTCTCTTTTGGCACCTTTTGGTGCCACCATTCCGATTTCCGAACAGCTGAAAGTACCTACTTAACGAATTTTTTGATAGATACTGAAAATTCGCTAAAGAAATAGTCTGTGTGGATGGTGAAAAGTCGGAAATGCTTTAATTTGTCAAAATCAACTCAAGTTATCTTGATACAATATCAACAATTATTATAATGATAGGTGACGCGCCCCGTCGTCGTCGAAGCGTCTCTAGTCTCTACGCTTAGGTACGTTATCCAGAAAATTTCCAAGCAAAATCTCGAAACCAGGAACCAGTATAAGCTGTAAGTTGATATTTCATTTCTTTTCTGAATTCAGTTGCATTCATAAATAGATAATATAGTATAGTACCGTAAATGGTAAGTTCTATAATATGCAGATATCCAGAAGAATATGTTGGTTATAAAAGTTTTATAATTACAAAGTAAGTGAATTTTACAATACAGATTAATCCCATAGATTCTTTCTTCTCCCTCGTGGATTCATTTGTATTCATGGATGGATATAGTTTAAGTTGTATAGACGCATGTGAAGTCTGTATCTGTTTGTTATAAAACTAGATATCCCACGATTGATAAGACGTTATAAATTTCGCAATGTAGTGATATCTCAAACAAGCGTTTGGCGTCTCGGGCCCGCGGCCACAGATCACGGTGCCTATCCAACTATGGCGGGTTTCCAGGTCGCGGTTACAAAACGCTTAGCAAACTAGTTCACGGACGGCGCAAGATAATTCAATTGTGCGACACCTGCTCTAAATAATATTTGGTGTAACAGTTCAAGCATAGACGCTGTAACTATTGTCATAACAATAAAAATTATATTTATTTAAGTACGTGATCGTGACGTACGTGACTATTTTAGTACGTTGGGATCCCAAGGTGCTGGAATGGCGACCTCGCACCGAAAGACGCAGCGTTGGAAGACCCCCACTAGGTGGACGGACCACATCAGATGAGTCGCAGGGAGCCGCTAGATTCAGGCGGCGCAAGACCGTGGCGTGTGGAAGTCCCTACAAGAGACCTATGTTCAGCAGTTGACGTCTATCGGTTGATGATGATGATGAAGTATGTGATGTTTATTATAAGTTATTAAGTGACTATGTAATTAGGTACTTAGTTGCACTTGTTGTTTGCACTGGCTTCACAAGAGCTGAATTAGTTACCTACTCTATTATAATCTTTAAACCAAAATGCGAGTGTCAAACTGCAAACTTAATGAACTTTTGTCATACAATTTTAAGTTTTTAACCGACTTCAAAAAAGGAGCAGATTCTCAATTCAACTGAATGTTTTTTATAATATCTAGAGAATATTCTGTTAATCGTGACGTTATATACAGGTACCTATATCAAGGTGTTTTATTTTCAAGGGTCAACCGATCAGGCTATGCCTTGATTTAAATGGCTGTTAAGAACAGCTTGGCGTTAACAGAAATATAATATATACCGCTATAATTTTCATACTAACTACATAGGTACTACACATACACTTAATAATATGTTGTTTATATATAACGGCATGTAGGTAACAGATAGGCTCATTTCACAACTAGTAAGTAGAGTGCGGAATGCGGACCGGCCGTAGCAATCGGCCTTGCATCTTGCCAACTGACCACTCACACTCTAGATTCAGTATTATAAACGCAATATTACGATTACGAGTAATAAGACTTTATATATAAACATCACAAGTGGTGTTCAGGGATCATTGACCTGATGTATGTACAGTAAAATTCTAAACTCGTGCTTTTAATTGGGACAATGTAAATAGAATTTGAGATAAATTACTCGTAGTAGAGCATCTATCTACGTTTGCGCAGCTGAATATTATCAGGAATTTTTTGTGCCGAAAATGGGACGCGTCAAATTTTTCGATAAAGAAATCTACCGAGCAACTGAACAATGCATTGTACTGCACAGTCAGCAGTCTCGATTCAGTTATTGTCAACTGCAGAAAACTTAGAAAGCCAAACTATAACCAGCTGTCTTTGGAAAACACTCAGTCTGTGAAAAACACTCAAGTCTGTGGAAAACACTCTAGTAGGCACTTTAGCTACATAGCTAGGAAACACGCGACCAGCATAGAAAAGCTCGAGTGCTAACAGGGAAGATCGAAGGAAAGAGGCCATGCGGACGCGGCCGAGACCAACGGTCCAACGGACGGACCAGGTGAAGGAAGCACTTGACTCTGGCATCTACTTTGCCATGAGTGAGAGATGTGTACAGTCAACCAATCAGATTTTTAAAACATGACGTGATAATTTATTCACGTTATCATCTATTATGTATCCGATTGGCCAACTGAACACATCTCCCCTCTCCGCTTAGGTCCTACCGGGCCTATCATGAGGCGGAGAACAGGCTGTATTAGAAAACTAAAATAATTAAGAGTGATATTAGTAAGGGGCTACAATCCTGTAATGAGGGGGCGACGCAAGGAAAAAAGAGGATTATGCAATTTGTATGAGACTATGGACTAGCTAGCACAGCAGTTCGTTCATAAGGGATACATGTACACAATCAAACACATGTAATATGAAAAGGACAGACGCAGTTTGACAGTTTTAAATTTTATTTTTAGATGGTAAAACCCGTGATTTTAGCGCACAGTCGCGAGCCTACTGTTTAAATTTGAGTTTTTAAATATAAAGTTCATGTTCTGTCCCTTTTTAGCATTTTTAAAAAGAAAAGGATGCAGATACTCTTAATTTAGTTTAGAGAAAGACAACGGAATCGGTGCCAATATCAATTTTAAGACACTAAAGTAAGCATAGTAATACTAATGACTATCTATAATTACTTAATAAATTAATTTAAGCATAGAACTACTCAGTTCAAGGATTTTCTAAGAACCTTAATTACTCCCTGTCAAAACTATTTTATTTTTTAAGTAGGTAGGTACTTTAATCCATACTAATATTATAAATGTGAAAGTGTGTCTATCTGTCTGACTGCTAGCTTTTCACGGCTCAACCGTCGAACCAATTTAGACGAAATTTGGTACAGAGATAGCTTGCATCCCGGGGAAGGACATAGGCTTTTTATCCCGGAAAATTGAAGAGTTCCCACAGGATTTTTAAAAACCAAAATCCACACGCACGAAGTCGCGGGCATCAGCTAGTATAATAATAATAATACCACTAGTGCAAGTAGATACTTAACTAGAACAAAAAAATGGAACTAAAATTTGAGTAAAATTTGATAGATACTTAGTTAAGTAATATGATTTTTTATAATCGCTGTTGAAAATACCTCATAATTTAGAATCATCCTAATATAAGTTATGGAGGAATATTTAATGAATTGCATAATGGTAAGCTGACTTACCATTACCAGTTAAAATTTTGCTATGTTAAAGGAAAGAATCGATAGATAGATAGATATATATATATATATTTTAAAGCTAGAGCTAAGATTACCACAACCCATGAACATTTGCAGCACCAGAGAAACCACCCAATTATTGCAATAATTGGGCAGTATTGTATAGACAGGTCATTAGATAAGACTAGGTTTAAGTTTCATTGGCACTGATTCTAAGCACAACCTAATTTTAGAGTATTCGCACCCCCTTCCCACCATTGTAATATGAAAAGGACAGAAGCAGTTTGACATTTCTAAATTTAAATTTTAGATGGTAAAACCCGTGATTTCAGCACACACTCGCGAACCTACTGTTTAAATTTGTATTGTGCACTAAAATTTAGAGTCTTTAAATGTGAAAGTCATGTTCCGTTCCTTTTTTAGCATTAGTAAAAAGAAAAGGATGCAGACACTCCAAATTTAGTTTAGAGAGAGACTAGAGAATCGGGGCCATTGTCATATTTTCATTATTGCCGGTTTTTCAAGAATTTATTGATCTGCCCCTTGAACAAGCTCTGTTAAAATCTAGTGAGAGAACTGCAGAAGGAAATTGGTTTAAGTTGGTCTGTCAATTTGCATGTGCTTGGAAAAAGATCTGGCACACTGGATGGTCAATATAAACCAGGCATCCAGGTGGTGAGGATGATATTGCTTTCAGTGGCGTACAGTGCAGTTGTAGAAAAGGGAGGGTAGGATAAGTTCAAACAACTCCTCAAATCATTCTCCATTATAAGGCAATAGAACATGCAAAGAGCAGTGCTCTAAGCTTTCTAATGAGCTGGTTAGTTTGGAATTCAGTCCACAAATCAGTTTATAAAAGAAAGTGTGTAAATAAGTTCAGATCAGATTACTTAAATAACAGTAAATACCTTCTTACTTAATTAAATAAATCTTGATTTTTAGTTATCCTATGCTAATGTAATTTTCTTACACAACTCAATAAAAATATCACGCTATGAGATTATACATAATGTAAGGTTACATTACGTACAGTTAACGAAATATTTGCAATAATATTTACTTGCAAGTACATGAAAGTTAACGTATGTCCTACATATAAAAATGTATAAGTGTGGTAACTAACTATCCATAAACTAATTAACTTTCCATATTTTAGACATTTATCTTAAGCACTACATATTGTGATGATGTGAAGATTACTTTGTGTTATTTCTAAAAAGGGTGATTATTTCAATACACCAAGTTTCCAGCGATACCGTTGCACAGTGAATCGTCTAGAACAAGCTAGCTGGACAAAAACATTTTTTTGTGGATTCTAATTATTATAGCTATGAAAAATGATATTTTGTTGTGATACTGCATAAATTATAAATAAATAATTATTTAAAGGTTTCAGAATTTTTTAAAATAAAAAATCAAATTTGGTGTAAAAAATAATATGATTAAAATCAGTAATATAATAACAAGTTAAAGAAGAAAATAAAACAACATAAAATACCAGTTAAAATCACTTAAAACTACCTTAAAATAAACAAAACCTAAAAGTATACAATAATATAATTAATCAGAGCACTCATCATCACTTTCACAATCAGACGAATCAGATATCACGTAATCTTCTTCATCACACGGTTGAATATTACGTGATATCTGATGTGTTGGTATTGAAGGAGGGACAATCAAATTTAGTACTTTACTGGTAATTTCTCAGTCTTCTTTCTTGGCACTTCTCTGAGTGAGTTTATTACAGGATCGGATGTTATCAAGAGCATATACAACAAGTCTGCACTTCAATCAAACGTTCAACAGTTTTATTCAAAATAGCTTGAAGCTTAATATCAGCGCGCGTTTCGGTCACGGAAATGTCTTCCTGCGAAGGATAGCACGATTTTTTGGCTTTACAGAGACTATGATAAGATGGAAACACTTCATGTCCCGCCTTTAATGACCACTTTCGCGTCTTTTTATAAGCGTGACTGGTACACCTAGAATCTACATAATAAGCTAATGCCTCGTCAATATTTAATCGCCTACCACTACAAACATCACCACCAGATTTCCTTTTTTCTGGAGATTCCGAACTTCTTATCAAAGAAGCTACGTTTCTGTGACCCGACAAACGATGTGCCACTTCCGCAGCTGTAGTTAACTCACAAGCACTGCGCGATTGCACTAAATCTTCAACCCTGCGTTTTTTGGTTTTGAAAGATGTTTCTTCAAAATTCTTTTTAGGTCTCCCTTGAGGCCGACTTCCTTCAGATGATGTGGAAGGACAAGCCTGATGTATGCTAACTTTAAATTGTATGTCTGTCCCCTCGAGCCAACTTTTATTTTTCTGAAGAAAACGATCCTCCACCATTTTCGATGCAGTCCACTTTTCAGCTAATTTTAACGAAACACTTGCTATTTGTGACTGAATACTCCTCCGTGAGTCAGGAGTCATATCAGTTATAGAAAATTTTTCAGTAATAAAACTCATTAGACGAGCATTTCTCTCTTCTTTGGCATGTTTCCGTCACTCTTCGAAAAATTCTATTTTCGAAATGGAATGCACGTGTTCTGAAAAAAATTTATTACGATGAATTGGAATCGTTGTAGTATTAAAATTATATATCATATTGAAGCTTAGAGTAGTAGCTATATTATATAAAAAAATTAGACTGGATACATGTGGATACAAAAAGTTACATTCCTTGGAAATAAAGATATTTAAAAAAGACGACATTTTTTTGAGTGTTTTGTTCAAAAAATTTTAGACTACACATTATCTGTTATTAGAATCAATTTGAAGTAAAATAAGAAAGTACTTACCCTCTAAAGTAAAATCCATCATAGCAGAAACTATAATATTCAGCACAAATTTTAATAGGTGTTCTCGAAAGCACTGCACAATTGCAACTAAATTGTTTACGTAAATGTAATTACCTTATCACCTGACTTCAAATGTGTATAACTTATCGTAATGGAATGTTTGGCGTAATTATTACCTGGATTAATGATCCCTGGGTAATCATTAGTGACAAATGACCATCAATTAAGTGATTCTTTGAATTGACTTTTGTCCACCTAGCTTGTTCTAGGCGATTCACTGTGCGTTGTGTCAATTATTGAAAATTACAAAACTTACAGACTGAGTAATTCAACCGTAGACACTTACCCAAAGCTCTGTACCCCAATTCATTTTCACGACAGTTTATCACTCACTATGCACAAAATACATTTATAACTCACTAGCACTAATTTAACTCGATTATTGCCACAATTTTGTTATTTTTATCACTATTCATGTGCAGACACCACCATTTCAAACACAAAACATGGCTGACTGACCAACCAAAGACTACAAATTACAAATGCAAACTTGCAAAATCCAATGACAACCAAATCAGCCATCCATAACTAACAAGTTACCAGAGATAAAAGAACGGCAACAAGAAAAAATGTGTTGTCAGATCAAATAAATTTCCCCTTTATATGTTAAATGAAAACAAAATTTGTTTTTTCAATTCATGTTTCATATTTTATTTTTAATTTTCATTCGAAACATATATTTTGATATGACGTTCAGTATTGTCAGTTCGTGGTTGAACAAGTGACCCATCAGATCTGCGGCGAACTAAAGTTGCACGAAGCACTTCCTAGAAAATAAAACAAAAATATTAAATAACTCCAAATCATGAGCATGCCAGCATATATACTCGTATCATAAAGGTAATACGCTGCACTACAGCTATAAACTCAAATTAATATAAGTTTCCAAATGCTTCTAAAGATTAGTTCGCTAAAAAAAACTAAGTTTCACCTGAACGGGTTCCAGGATAATGTGATGACTAGACCTTCTTGATGTTGGAGGACCCGTGATTGAGGAAGTTCGGGAAGACGGCAAGGGACTCTATGATAAAATTAATATTTATTATATTATTATAATAAACATAAGACCATCTAATTATTTAATTTGATTTGTGGTGGAATAAAAACTTTCTTTGCCGTCTACAAGACTTAAGAAAAAGGAGACGTCTTTTAGATTTGAAAGTAAGATCTTACTAGATTAGATAGATATAATTAAGATTTTGATTTATTGTATTAATGAATTCCATCTAGTAGTTAGACATTTCAACTTTTTCAGAAAAATAATTTCTATTTGTATTTACTTTCAAAGCAGGAACGAATCCAAAATCCGCAGGAAGAGGTTGGGTCTGAATGCTAAAGTATCCTTCTTCCGAAGCTACTGATACGATCGAAGGTCGAGCTGACAACTGTTGAGCTAGCAGTAGGGGATCCGCATCTATTAAAATACGTAGTTTTCCATATAGATACCTACTTATGTAATTATTTTAATATATTGCTATTTTCATGGTAAATTAGATATTTGGACGATTCAAAAGCACTTGTAAAAGTTTATTTGACCTGAAGGCTGAATGTATAATCAAGTAAATAGAAATAGAAATAGGAATTTCTATTTATATTTACTTAAGGCAACACTCATAAAACGAATATTGACTCTTACCAATATTCATTCCTTTGACGACTCTACGAGCTTGAACTACCCTTCCAGCACTTCGTCTAAATCGTATGCCCTTTTCAGCTTCTCTTCTTAACCTTTGGGCAGCTGCAGCAGACTCGGCTATTGCCATAGCCATTGATCCCATCCCAGATCGTTTCAAATTAATATCAACTAAGTAGCTTAAACATATAGCATTTGACAAAATGTTATCACTTGGCTAAAAATACAAGGCATGCTCTGAAATATTTTTTTAAGTAACTACCTACTCCATGGATGTATAAATAGCTATCATTGATGACTTATTAAAACAAAAATTTCAATTTTTATATTTACCGATCCAATGTTATTGACACTGATATCTAGAGTTCTTAACGGAGTTTTTACTAAACCTATAGCCCTTGCAAGAAGATCACCACATGTTGGTGGATTTTCAGCATTCATAGCTGACCACACGCCAGCCGGAGGTTTTTGCAACGGTCCGGGCTTAATTCCACATCCGGATATGTTCAACCTTAAAAATAACACCAATGGAGGAGATTTTACACTTTTATAGTTTGCGCGATGGGTTGAGTGTGTTTAGCACAGGCTCTAAGTAAATTACAGGGCATCCGCTGTATCTAATGATTTATTAAACTTTTGAAAATAAATGTACTCGTAAATAATACATTTAATATCAGAACTAATTGTTACTTATTTGTTTTGATGCATAATATAAAGTGTAAGTATAAAAGTAAAATGTACGAAGCCACTTTGTCGTGTGACCTCAAAACTCATATGCGATTCCACAAAAAGTGCGATCGAAAATTTTCACAACAATTTCTTCTTCATTATTTCAATCGTTTTAAAAGATAGTCAAAAATGGAATCACAGTTTTTCTTTTAATTTTTCTTAACTTTTTTATGGCTAGACCCAATGGAACATCTTGGAAATTCTTGTTTAATTAACATTTTACTTACGATGTTAAATTACATCCTCGAGCTATAGCCACCGCAAGATGAGCAATTCCTTCTGAGCCAAGTCTGTTGTTCAGTCTTAAATCTAAGGTACGTAGCCCACAACTAGCATTGTTAAGAACTGAAGATATATTTTCTAATCCAAGGGAACCTTAGTATGATCATGAGAATATTAATATTAGCAATAGGGTAAAGAAAATAATGTAAAAAAAAATTGAAATAATTACCATTGTTTAAAGTGAGTAGGTGTTTCGATCACAATAGATTAATATACCTAACTATAGGTAAAAAAATAAATTATACTAATTATTACCAAATACGTTATCAGCCAATATAAGACTTCGAAGTTTGTCTCGCTTGGTTATAAACTTCGATAAAGTTACGGCCCC
Organism: Maniola hyperantus; assembly: GCF_902806685.2. Lineage (NCBI taxonomy): Eukaryota > Metazoa > Arthropoda > Insecta > Lepidoptera > Nymphalidae > Maniola > Maniola hyperantus. The sequence continues at coordinate 11,353,195 of NC_048539.1, read as the reverse complement.
ATCATCTCCAATTTTACAGTGGCTGAAGTCTAAAGTTTCAAGGTTAAAGTTATTGGTCAATCCTCGAAGTATATATTTAACTCTTTGACAATTCATATCACTCCGAGTAATCCTAAAAAAATAGATATATTTTAATTAAGATTTGTATCACAAATATAAGTAGTAACTAGATATAAAGCTTCGTTAATTTACTAAGTAGGTAGGTATGTTAAAGATTAGACCTAAGTGATTTCAATAGAGCACAGTTCTCCAAGCCACGTGCCAAATTTTTTGCGTCATTATTAGTAAATTGAAATTGATCTCTACGATATTCTACAGCAACAAATCGTTGTTGAAAAGTTATGTGTATTTCAGTTAAATTTGTCAGACTACCTAACGCTGCATGTAACGATACATGATCTGAAACAAAAAAATCTAAAGTGCTTAACATGGACCATAAATTGAAATCATAATTATTAATCTATAACAAGATTACCTCTTGTCATGGTTTCGCTGTTTTTAATCTGAAGTTTATTTGCTTGTCGTTGACCAGATATTATACCAACCATTTCTGGTGAAGTATTTCTTTGATCTGGAAGATCAACTGGTATCAGACTTCGTATCGATAAAGATTGTATAAAGGGCCCACACAATTTGACCAAGTTTTTGACCTTAGGAAATTATAAGAAAAATGCTTTACGTTAATGTATTATTATGTTAAACATTCATACATTAAGCACAAAACTTAAACAAAATTTAAACTAATGTTAAACGCGTGAGCTTGTATGGGCTAAACACATATAACGTTTTTGTAGTAAGCCAGGTAGTTTTTTTTGGTATTAAAATTATTTAAATATGTACTTCCTAAAAATAAAACTATATCTGGACAATAAAAACTTTTGACAAAGTTTCTCGGTACCTAACTCCATGAAAATTTTGACAATTTGAAATATGAACCAATTTTGACAGTTATTTTTTCTTTGAGATAGCTGGTGTACCTATCTACCGTCAGATATTGATTCCATTCACTTCCATTTGAATTCGTAACTTATTAGTAGCAGGTTTGGTTTCCGTTTAAGTCCCAGGTGCAACAATACGCTTTTTAGTAGAATTCATACAATGCAATGCAAATTTTCCTTTTAGTCTTTGGAATAATATAGATCGCTTAACGCATTTTATTGGTCACATTTTTTATTGGATGTCTGATTAATATTGCCAGAGATGCAGGATGTAAATCCTCAATGGACATCTAATATTTCCAGAGATGGAAGATGGAAATGCTCAATGGGTAATAGAAAATTATTTGTAAGCCCGCTCGTGCAAAATCTGGGTACATTAGCTAGCACATATTAAATTTGAAACAGAAAATCCAGAGCAAAGCAAAGGTACACCAGATATAAATAAATTATACATGTACCACACCTTCTCAGGGTCATAATGACGTGGATTCATATTTTCCAAGAAATCTGCATAATGTTGTTCCATGAAAATATTAATCCATGGTTTTAATTCACCATCAGCAGGATAATGGGACCACTTTGTATAATAACATCTTTTCCAAAATATATCGCTCTTAATATTATCAGCTAAAATTTGTAGAGGGACATCTGTGCTTAAAATTTGTAAAAAGAATTCTCGGTCTTTTGCTATGAAATCTTCTAATTTTGGTAGTCCTGTGAATAATTCATATTTAAATAAAATTAAAGCCTTTATTCGATATCAATTCATTTTTCTTTTGATACAGACACTCTAACTACTTACCTATCCAATTATCACTCAACTTCGCTATGCATATACTCACAAGAGATTTTGGGTGGTTTGAATTCCATTCAAAATTTTCAGATTTCAATTTTCTGTCCCTCTCAATACCTCCACTACCTTTATACGCAAGATAAGTATTTTTGCTTATAGTCGTTGGAAGTTTCATTTTGCAAGCTATAGTACAATACTACAAGTTAAAATTGAAAAAAGAATTAATAAAACTTACGTTATTATCTCTACATGAATCTTGATATAATAATTGTTTGGGTCCAGATTCGTTAGATCGTTGAAAATAAACGCCTCGTTACTATGGAAATTTTAGTTTCACTGTAGTAGTTAGTTTACTCGTAATAATAATTTGGTTTGTTTTATTATGCTTACTGAAATATTATAATTTATTTATTTATCAAATGTGCTTAAGATATCCTTAGCCACCAGATTTAAAGTTTAAAAATGTCAAATCAACATCAAATAAATTATAAATATAGGGAAAGCAGGGAAAGCAATTCCTTTTTTATGGCAATTTATGTATTTGTCATTTCCGACCACAGAACAACAGACATTTGTCATTTGTCAAGATGACAGATTATTTTAATCAATTAAATTAATGGCGAATGGCGATGGTTTACTTTTTATGCATTTTACCTTTTCTTATATGAATTCTAATTTAATTTGAAATGTAATGAGTGTATACTGTATAATTTAAGAATTTGAATTGTTTATCGTCCACTTAGTCTATAATGGATAAACACAATAGCTCCGAGTTGTTAAACTCTGATTATTCCGTATCCAAAAATGCAAGTTCCGATTCATTGGATTCAGACTCTAAATCGAGTTCATTGAATTCCAAACACGGACAAGACTCCGTAAGTGTCCAAAAACGCTTAATTTATGCTTATTGGATTTTATAACTGTAGCGATGCCATTTCCTGAAGGTTCAAAATTTACCGTGATCAGAACTGTCTTGTGCGTTAATGGACTGTGAAGCACGCAGTATTCGAGATAATATCACGATGAGCAAAACCAGAACTATTCATATTTGTTTGTTTGTGAATCGTATGCTCAGTTACAAGGAGCATAACGAATTTTCAAAGGTATCAATAAACACTTGAATTGGGCTCGTCAATCTTGTAAATAATATACAATTAGTTTTGATTTTGTCTTAATTTGCCTACCAAAGTAGATGTTAATGAATTGTTTTTCTTTATATTTTAGTCCCATGGATTGGGTGACATTCAGTTGTTAGATGGAGAAAAAGTAATGGGTGTATCCAGAGATGTCACATATTTATGCCCATACAATGGTCCATCCCATGGAGTTCTTAAAGTTACAAATTACCAACTGCATTTTAGACCTACAGAGGCTACTTCTCTACAAACTACATTGAGCGTTCCGCTAGGTGTTGTAAGTATTTTCTCTCAAGCCAGAAATATACTAGCATGTCATGTTGTGCTATGATGTATTAGAAGCATAATATCTATTTCATACATTTAGTTTGTTTATAGTGGAGTAGTGTGCTGTGACGTCTAAAGTTGTGTCTCTCTCTATCCACACTAAATATGAAACTGATATACTTCTGACACGTGATGACAAGCTAATATATTTGCGGGTTTATTAATTAGAGTATATTTAAATAAGCTGTGTGTCTGCATTGTTGAATAATTGACAGAGCAGGGAACCTACACAAAGTTTTATGAAGGTTAATAATTTGAGAAACTTTAACACAGGTATCTCGTATAGAAAAAGTTGGTGGAGCTTCATCTAAAGGGGAAAACTCATATGGTATTGAAGTATTCTGTAAGGTAAATTACCCTTGTAATATTAATGTAATTAAGATCCCATGTAAATAATATACATGTATACCTACCATATCTGAGCAAAATAAATAAATGATTATGATGATTATGTACCTACCTATAAATAAGTTAATTAAATTTATGCCAGTTTTTCTTCAAAAGTTGAGCCATCAGCTGAACTGATTTTCAAACTGAACAAAATATAATATTAATGATAAAAATATAGGAATGGAATGTAATAAAAATAATAAAAAGCTATTTAAACGCTATAATAAAAAAGCTAGCCGAAACAAGTGGTAATTTCTTTTGTTAATTTAAAAGCATTTGTTAAAGTTTATTTGAATAAAAAATGTTTCTATTCTATTCTATATTTTATACCTATGGAAAAAAGTTTTTCATATTGGACTATTGATGGCACTCGTAACTAAAAGCTGTCATCTATAAAATGAACTGGCCTTAAAAAAATCTGTATTGCATGTTTAAAATTCATTGCTTAATATTGCTGAAATTTTTTAGGTTATAGTATTTGATTATAATATTCTTACTTATTTTTAGGATATGCGTAATTTGCGTTTTGCGCACAGGCAAGAGAATCATTCAAGGCGTGGTATATTTGAAAAGTTGCAGCAGTTAGCCTTTCCACTGTCGCACAGATTGCCACTGTTCGCATTTAGCTATTCCGAGAGTTTCCCAGATGACGGCTGGAATGTGTATGAACCGATTGCTGAACTTAGACGAATGGTGAGGAAATATTTATTTGATAGCATTTATACACTTTGTTTCGTGTAAAAAGCTTTCTGGTATGATGTCGCCATTCCAACACCTTGGGAGTTGGGACCCTAATTAGGCTGGGCTCACTAGATCACGTGACCCGCGCCCCTTTAATGGCACTCGCGTAACTTACCTGAAGAGAGATAGAAGAATAATTTAACTGATAGAAAGAGAGGCGTTTATTAAATTTCAGGTTGCAACTTGCAGGGCTAAACAAGCTGAATTGCACTTTATTGTTTCGTAACGAGAGTTGCTATTTACTTAAAGGTCTGCGGAGGAATTTGTCTATACGTAGAAGGTACTATTAAGTTTTCTGAGCGGTCTGAGCCATAGTGTTGAAGAACTAATTAGTTAAAAGTCAAAGTCAAATCATTTACAGTATGTGGCAGAAAATAATGTACATCAACCTTTAGAATGAGATTTCGGCTTTGTAAACTGGTGTCTCTGTGTTGATCATACCTATGTGATGTCGGTCTCAACGACAGAGACTACACTCTACAATACCGCTATCTCTTTCTAAAAGTTGATGTACATTATTTTCTGCCATGTACTGTATTCAAATTGGGTACTGTTGTACTCTTTCTGATTGTCAATTGCTGAATTTGCAATACAATGATGTGGTTAGTGCTGATAACTGTGATGTGAGCTTAAAACTAGAGCTACAAGGTATTTAGATACTGTATGCGGCAGAAAATAATGTACATCAAAGACAGCGGATTTGGAGCATTGTCTCTGTCGTTTGTGACCGACAAAACGACATATAGGTATGAGTAATAGAGAACGCTCTACAAAGCCGAAATGTCATTCTAAATCCGATGTACATTATTTTCTGCCGCGTATTGTAATAGTATTTTGAAATTTCCAGGGTGTCAACAACGATATGTGGCGCATAACGCGTATAAACGACAAGTACGAGATATGTGACAGCTACCCAGCAGTTTGGGCTGTACCTGCCGCGGCAAACGATGAGTTGCTGCGCGCAGTGGCCGCGTTCCGTTCTCGCGGACGCATACCCGTGCTGGCGTGGATACACCCAAGCTCACAGGCCACTATCACAAGGTGCAGTCAGCCTTTAGTTGGTGTGAGTATTCCAAATCAAATCGATGAAGTTGCAGTCTGTAACTCGTTTTTGCTTACAACTTTATGTTCAGTGGCATATTAATTTTGACAGGTTCATAAAACCCGATGTTTGTTTGAAATTATCCTTCTATCACTACTCATATTATAAAAAATGCGAAAGCTTGTTTGTTTGCTCTTCAATCACTCCGCAACGGAGCAACGAAGCGACGTGATTTATTGAACGGATATAATATGTATTTAAAGAACTGGAGAGTGACAACGCGTAGGTTACGTTTTATCCGAGAAAATCGAAGTTTCCACAGGATTTTCAAAAACCTAAATTTACGAGAACGAAGTCGCGGGCGTACTAGATACTAGAAGTTGCGGGCATAGTAGGCAGCTAATAGATACTAGTTTAATTCAATGGTCCTTAAGGTGTAGTGGGTGAAGGTCATTCTACAAAAATTCAAAACTTCATAAATATTTTGTAGGTAAGTGGTAAACGCAGCAGAGAGGACGAGAGGTACATACAATTGATCATGGACGCTAATGCGCAAGCGCACAAATTATTCATTATGGATGCTCGGCCGAGTGCCAATGCCATAGCTAATAAAGCCAAGGGAGGCGGGTATGTTTGGAATTTTAATATCATTATTTCTTACAATTTTTTTTTTTTTTGAGAGAACTGTCTGGTGTCCATTAGATGATCAGTTTGCCAGTCATTGCTGTAACTGACGAAATAAGTGATAACTTACTGTGTTACATTTTAATTAAATTCAAAAAAACTTATTATTTTTCATCCCAATATTAATCACGTAAAATGTAAAATATACATAAATAAAATAATAATATAAAATTACGATAAATATAAAATTTTTAGTGATATTTTTCTTTTCCTTTTTAAGTACTATTAAAATTAAATAAATTCACAAAAGAAAAAATATATATAAAATGTATCACTGAACAAAAATTGTATATATTGGATACCTATTTCTAAAGTTTAAAAGCAAATGTTTCCAGGTATGAATCTGAAGATGCGTATCAAAATGCAGAACTAGTATTCCTCGACATTCACAACATTCACGTGATGAGGGAAAGTTTGCGGAAACTGAAAGAGCTTTGCTTCCCACAAATTGACCAAACCAGGTAAGTGCAACTCTTAGGCCGCGGATACACCTGTAAGCTTTACTTACGTAAATGAGTACCTTACAACAAATTTACTAATGTAAACTCTCTTATAAGTACACTAGCTTATTTCCGCGACTTCGTCCGCGTGGATCACACAAACTTCGGACCCCTATTTTAGCCCTTAAGGGGTTGAATTTTTAAAAATCCTTTCTTAGCGTATGCCTACGTCATAATAGCTATCTGTATGCAAAATTTCAGCCTGATCCATCCAGTGGTTTGAGCTGTGCATTGATAGATCAGTCAGTCAGTCAGTCAGCTTTTCCTTTTATATATTTAGATTCATATTACTAAAGTTGTGAATTAATTACGTAAGCTAATTACGTGAGTATAACATACAGCTCGCGTCAATCTTTGTGATGACTGATTATAAATCAAAATATAAATAAAACCTATATCGACTGAACTGGCCGGTACTATCTCAATTTAAACAACTTTATAGGATCAAGGAAAAACTTGTTTCCTTAAAACTTCCATTTAGTGATGTATAGTGTAGGTGAACCCTCGCTAGTGTATGTGCTTGTTCCAAGCTAAAATAATTATAGATAAGTCTTGAACTGTGACACTACGGAGTACGAAATAGTAATAAGGGAAATCGGCAATTTGAGTTTGATAGTCAATATAGTAAAGGTGATCACACACCACAGTCGAGCGGAAACACACATGGTGAATCTTTCATTCTCAAATCAAAAGCCCAGTTTAAACTACGCTACGTATAAAATATCGCAAATATATTAAAGAACAATAATATCGCTTAGCATTCATTTTTTATTACTTAATCGTATTATGTTGTTGTTTTTCCTTTTAAAACCCCAATCCCAGTTCATACAAAGATGACGTAAGTAACTCGTATTTTTGTTTTGAACCGTGCTTTATCATATTGTTATTGTTATGATATTTTACATATATTTTGATATGTAGGTACATAGTGTTTATAAGTCTTAATAGGCAGCGGCTTAGCGGTTGGATTAAATCAGATAGGTCATTGGTTACCCCGGCCCTCCGCCCTTACCCCTCGATCGGACTCGCACAAGAAAGGTTCCGTACCATCGTACAAAATATTTTAACATTTTTATAATCAACACTGCAAGATAATGACAACAGTGCCATGTATATGTGATTTAGTAAATTTTTTTTTCTTGAACACCTATGTTGAACGCGTTTTAATTTTTTTTAATGTAACCACAAATTCGCGGTTTTCGGATTTATTCCTTTAGTTCTGCATTAAAACCTACCTGCAAAATTTCAAGATTCTAGGTGAACGGGAAAGGTTTTATTAACAGATACGTCAGACAGACGGACAGTCATACAGCCAGACAACAAAATTATCTTATAAGGGTTTTCCTTTTGAGGTATGGAATCCTAAAACTAAATAAACAGTCTACTCTAATAATTTGAGTTTGTCTATTGCTTCAAGGTGGTTCAGTGGCATAGAAGCCAGTTGCTGGTTGAAACATATTAAATGCATTTTGGCAGGTGCTGTACGCATCGTGGATAAGGTAAGAATAAGGATAATAATTCTATTTGCTTTAATAAATCGATTTTGATGATAAAAAGCGTGGATTTGACCTCGCTCCAGCAACGGCACCAGCGGGACTGTAATTTATACTTATATTATGTGTGGTGTACTATGGTCAAACCCTTCTCATACTGAGAGGAGACCCGAGCTCTGTAGTGAGCCGCTATGGGTTGATCATGATGATGATAATGATACTAATATTATACTAATATTAGAATACCAATCGATTTGATTTTTGGCTTAGAGATAGTTAAAAGGACTGAGAGTAACATAGGATTATCCCAGAAAATCAAAGAGTTCCCATGGGATTTTTAAAAACCTAAATCCAAGCAGACATGGTCGAGGGCATCAAGCATCTGGCTAGTAGTATTGTAAATTGAATACTTGAAAAGAGCAACTGCTGAGTTTATTACTAGTTCTTCTCGGTAGGAGGGGCATTCCGAACCAGTGGTAAATTCTATTGATGAAAGCACTGGTAAAAGTTCATTTGGATAAAAACTCTTTGTTTCTACTATACTTTACACTCATTAGAATTTTGGGTATAATTATTTTTGCGGCATATTGGTGTGATAAAATAAGTATAGAGCAGTATTTACCATTTTAGGTAGAGAATCACAAAACATCAGTACTAGTGCATTGTTCGGACGGATGGGACAGAACAGCTCAGCTGACAGCACTGGCCATGCTCATGTTGGACCCCTACTATCGCACACTTAGAGGCTTCCAGGTGCTCATTGAAAAGGAATGGCTCTCGTTCGGACACAAGTTTCAACTGGTTAGTAAATTTTGTAAGGCAATATAATTACTGGAGTACCTAGGATATTGTTCATATACTCGAAATAATCGAATACTAATGTTTGTACTATGTGTTCTACGATAATTTCTTCTCATGATGTCATATGGACACGACACACGGATATACATAGTTTTTTGTTAACAGACAGAATAATATTTTCGTACAATTTTTGTAGTCTAAATATATAAAAGGAAAAGGTGACTGACTGACTGTCTGACTGATCTATCAACGCATTTTTTATAAAAAAATAACCGTTTTAGCGAATCGGTCACGGCGACGAGCGTCACTCGGATGCGGATCGGTCGCCAGTGTTCGTGCAGTGGGTGGACTGTGTGTGGCAACTGCAGCAACAGTTCCCGACTGCATTCGAGTTCACCGAGAGACTGCTCATCACCATCGTCGATCATCTCTACTCGTGTCGCTTCGGCACGTTCCTCTTCAATACTGAACGAGAGAGGGTGAAAGAAGGTGAGGTTCCTATAATCCTCTACACAGAAACTGCGACGAGCGTCACTCTGATGCGGATCGGTCGCCAGTGCAGTGGTCGAAAGGAATGGAAATAGCTTAATATTAACACGTAGGCTACTTTTATCCCGTGAAAGTGTTTCAGTGAGATTGAAAAAACTTATATCCACGTGGACGAAGTCGCAGGCATCATTTATACCGATTCTATCCGCGGAAAGAAGTTAAAAAAACCATTTTGAGACACCAACCAATTAGAATCATGTTTTCAAAAAACATTTGAAAGAAATTCAATTAGAAAACATAGTTTCGTTTGTGACTGACTTTTTTACGCGTATAGAGATATATAATATTATATATAGATATAGAGATATAATTATATATAGATATATAATATATAAATATTTTTTACGCGTATTTCTAACGATAGAGTATAGTACGGTATATTCAGTCGTTAAATTACATAGTAGTTGGAAAATAACGTAGATTCATTGTTTTTGCAGAAGTAAAGGCTAAGACAACATCCCTCTGGTCATACATAAACAGCAGACAGAACCTATACCTCAACCCACTGTACTGGGGTCCTTCTTCGTTCAGTCCGAATTCTCCACCTTCACCATACTCCAGGCCTCAGATGGTGTTGGTACCTGTAGCGTCATTGAGGATTATCAAGCTGTGGAAAGCGTTGTACTGCAGGTGGAATCCTACGATGAGACAACAAGTAAGAGCAATAATTATTTTAATATTGATTTTAATACATAGATGCATGCCGACAACCTCTCTGGTAAAATAGTGCGAGTTTTGTAGCTTTTGTAAGTACCTTCATATAATTTGACTGCAAGATAGAATACAAGAATAAACAGAAACGCGAGCGCAATTTTTTTCTGTTATTATAACACAGAAAAAATTTAAAGCGACAGAGAAACGAGCTCGGCCATAACAACATTTTATGTTTTAAAGCCGAAGCCGAGCGAAGCGAAGTTTGAAGCCGGGGACTTCAGCTAGTTGACTAACCATTTCAAAAAATAATTTCCTTTTGTCTAGGATTTCGGGGGTGGGGGGTCGGGGAGCTACGGCAATTTCTGACGGTATTATACTTCGTTTTGAAGATCTTCAAGTTAGCGATACGTGATTTAAAATGTTTCAACAATAGAAAGAATAGCAATCGAGATATTGTTTTTAATCGAGTCAACGATTCGAGCGAGACTCTTCCACAAAACAATCGATATGTTTTCCGATTGTTTCGAGTCAATGGACTCACCGCTCGTGTCAAACTCGATGCATCGTCCTCCCGGCGCCGCGCGTCGAGTTGAGTATAGTTGGAACTTAATTTCCAAACTTTCGAAAGCCACACCAATGATGAGTCGTGCTCGAAATTTTAAATTTTGGGATCAAATTAAGCATCATCATTATGATCAACCCATCGCCGGCTCACTACAGAGCACGGGTGTCCTCTCAGAGTGAGAAGGCTTTGGCCATAGTCTACCACGCTGGCTATGTGCGGATTGATAGACTTCACACACCTTTCAGAACATTATGGAGAACTCTCAGGCATGCAGGTTTCCTCACGATGTTTTCCTTCACAGTTAAATCAAGTGATATTTAATTACTTCAAACGCACCCCTGACCTCCGTTTAGAAAGCGGACGTCCTAACCACTAGGCTATCACAGCACTTGCATACGTGCGTTTAACTGCTTCAATCTTTGTTTATAAAACCTCCTAATTATAATCACAGGATCCAATATACCAACGTACTCGTGAGCTGGTAGCTCTGCGGGCTCAACTCGAAGCAGCAGCCGCTGCGGCGGCCGGCGACCACGCGGCGCGGCAACATCGCCTCGGTCTCACTCCGCCGCGCGTTGCGAGTCCACACCACGTGTGAACTGTACCAGCACACCACGGACAGAGAAGGTGATTACTTCTTGTAACGCTATGTAATAAACAGGATTCGATATTTGTATTGCTGCAGTCGGAAAGATCCGGGGCAACATCACCGCATCGCGTGTGAACTGTATCAACGCACCACGGACAGTAGGTGAGGGGGCATCCATAAATTACGTGAGGTGTTTTTTTTTAATTTTCTGCCCCTCCCTCCCCCCCTGGTGAGATGTCGTGAGATTTTATTCAACCCCCTCCCCCATCCCCCAATCTCACGTGAGATTTTTCAAAATGTGGGTTTCTTACGTAAACGCGTTGGATACTTGAATGAAATTATTTTCTTTCGAACGAATTAGTGAATGATCTTAATCGTATTACGACTACGCTTAAGATTAAATCTTAAGCATGTACAATCTGGATTAAATGGACAAAAATAGTATAATTTTTTTCGTTTCAATCAGAAAAAAAATTGCGTGATATTTGCAAGACCCCCCTCTCTCCAACGTAAAATTAGATGAGATTTGACTCGACTCCCTCCTCCCCTTAAATACCTCGCGTAATTTATGGACGCCCCCTGATTACCTCGTATTACACTATGTAGTATATAGGGTTAGATATATTGTGTTGGCGCAGTCGGAAGGACGCGCGGCGTGGCAACACCGCCTCAGCCTCACTCCGCCGCGCGTTGCCAGCCCGCACCACGTGTGAACTGTACCAGCGCACAACAGACAGCATGTAAATACCTTTCACTACACTATGTATATTGTATGGCTACGCAGTTGGAAGGATCCCGGCTCAACAGGCTGCGAAGCACTAGTATACTGCACTATTTTTCTTTGTTATTAAAATACATGAATAACACATAACTGAGTAGGTACCTGCGGTAGTGGAGCGGTGGGGAATAGGTGTGATGACGTCAGTGGCGTGCACAGGGTTTGAAGCCAGGGTAGGCACTTGTTAAGTAGGAACCTGTTCACTGGCAGGTCATAATGAAAAATATGCATTGAGCTATTACAACTGGGGTAAGCAGTGCATTTACGCCTCTATGACCTGCACGCCACTGGATGACGTGATGTGAGAGCTCTGTGATTTGTCAACTTGTGACAACTGTCACCCCTCCCGCACCGCTCCACTACCGCAGGAGCTTCTTCAGTTATGCTAACATAAAAAAATATTTCAGGTAATTTGTCATCGCCACAAAAGGCTGACAAGAACAAGAGGGAAAACGATAAACTGACAAAGTTCTGTTCTTAGATTTTAAAACTTTTTACGTCTAAAGATTCACAATACTTTGTTCGATTATATTGTTTTCGCATTTAATTAATTCCATTCTTAGTGTTTACATCAAATTTTAGTTATTGTAAATAATATAGATTACTCTTTTTTTTAAATATGTACTATTTACTCGCGTATTATTATCGTTAAATGTCTAGTAATAAACTATTTATAGGAAAAATATGTACAACTCTTTATTTTATTTTATTAATGACTTAATCATAGATATTATGCGTTTTTTTATAAAAAGTGTAATCTACAGAGTAAAATAGTATCTACCTACCTATGCAACAAAGTGGAAAAAAATATTAATGGACATTCTGTTACTCTAGCTGTAAATAATAAAAATAAAAGTATCTTACATGAGCAATGATTATTTTTTATTTAATTAACAACCTTCGAGTTTCGGTACCTTAAGGTAGTGGTCCGACCGCCGACGATGAACGAGAAACGAGTAGAACTAGAAACTTAAAAGAGTTGGCGATCAGCGGGAAGCGAGTGTGTAGTTTCGATAGTTTTGTCGCCGGGCTATAAGCGAGTGTGCAAGTGCGACGAGCGATTACTCGCGCCATTCGCCCGCGGTCGCTCAGTCCTGTGCAAACCTGCGCGCGCTTTACACGTGTGCAAGCGAGCGAGCATAGCTGCACGAATATAGCTGAGCGAGTTTATTTTGAAAGCTCGTCGCTCAGCGACAATACTAGTAAAGCGAGTCGTCGCCGGCAGTGTGAACAGTCAGAAAGCAACTTTTGATAAATGCATCTCTTTCGTTTACACGGAATGTACATATTTTGTTGTGAGTTTCTTGAGAGAGAAAATTGCCGATAGTTCGTCGTTATCTCGCCGGCGCGGCGCGGTCGGACCACTGCCTAATTTGTAGGCGATCTTATAAAATATAAACCCATGTTTTTGTTGCTAATTCGGTTTGTATAGTTATACAAACCGAACTCTCATGAGCTAAATTACAGGTCACTAATGTTTCAAAATAGAGCGATCTTTTTCCGCAGGAAAGATTTCAATTCATCTTAGGGATTTGTGAACAACCGAATTAACACCAATGTGCACTTTAAAATATTCATAAAAGAAAATTTTCATCTCAGTTACCTGCTCATTAATTCACATTAACATATTAATTAATTAATACAGTCAAGGGCTTACTTGTATCTGAATAAAATAAAATAAATAGTTGAATTACAAGGGTCATGTCTTTTTTTGATAAATCGATTCGAGTTAATTTAGAAAGCTAAAATTTACTGATAATTAACCAATAGGTCAATTTGAGGCAATCTCATACATCGCTTGTTCACATTTTTTTATTCTTTAAATTAGTATATATAGGTACCTATTATGAAATCAGATTTCTTATCTAATTTAACTTATTAAATTGTACGATGAAATGTAAGTTAAACGTGATTGAACTTTGACTGGAACCGATAATACGTATGAGATATTCTTATCAGTATTTGTTTCGTGATCTTCTACAAAACAAACTGTTAATTAACCCTCGATCGTGGGAGGCGAGACATCTTAAAGTGTAATTTGTAATATAGTTAAATAAGATTTTAATTAATATGTTTAAAGTAATAACAGACAAATGTATTAGAAGTAAAGCTGTGAAGTATTTGAATAGTTTTAGAAACACTAATAGATCATATGCAACAAGCAATGAAGTAGTCACATCGGCTGATATTGTTGTTATTGGTAAGTATATAATATTTTGTACTAGTCTGCATTATATAATTTATAGCCTATAGCAGTCTGAGATAATTTAGCAATCTAACATCATGATCAACCCATCACCGGTTCACTACACAACACGGGTCTCACCTCAGAGAGAAGGATTTTGAACAAGGTCTACCACACTGGCCAAGTGCGGGTTGGCAGACTTCTAGAGCTATCTATCAGTGAAAGAATTTTCAGAACCTGACGCTTTTATTGCATTTGTTATATTAGTGGATATAATATAAAGATAAAAATTGTTTACTAAGGACAAATATCTATGAAATGCATTCTCAGATAGGTTAAACAAAATATTTAAACGCAATTTTTTAGGCGGCGGTATCTCTGGATGCAACACCTTATACCAACTTACAAAGAGAGGTGTGAATGCAGTGCTTCTTGAAGGAAACAGGCTAACGAGTGGGACAACATGGCACACAGCTGGTATGTTTTTGTTTATTTAGTGAATAAATAAAGCTGTCAACATAAAGTGTGGTGGCTGCGTAAAAGCTTATACTGTTAGGCTGTTACAGATGTTCTATTTCACGAAGACCGTTTGGCTATGCTTGTGTGAGTGCAAACGTACACATTGCTATGGTGTGCGTGACACTCGATCTCGACCGCACGCTGTTTACATTACCCACAGGAATGCGTTAACTCTTCTCGGTATTCTTACTACTGCAACCAAGGCTGAGCGGTCTTCATGAAATACAACACTATACCTACCAACTTCACTTTAATAAGATCTTCGACGTTTTTTTCCTAAGAAACAAAATTGCTTACATTATAAAGCACAAGAAGATGATAGGTCAGTTATGTTAGTCAAATAGTTTGATTCCAGGTTCAGATATATCAAAACGAATGAAAAATGCCTGATTGATAAAAAACACCTAGGTATTTTTTAAAATTTTCAACTACTATTTTATAATTTTAGGTTTAGTATGGTCACTCAGACCTAGCGATTTGGAGGTGAGATTATTGGAAGACTCCAGAAAAGTCTACAGTGCTCTAGAAGAGGAGTCCGGGGACTATGCGGGATGGATCAACAACGGGGGCATGTTTATATCGCGTAGTAAGGTAGGCAAATTATTATACATATCTCACACCCGGCTTTACTCGAACGTTAGGCCAACTAGTTTCGAACCCATCCGGAAAATATTCTACCTATTTAAAATAGTATGAATCGGGGATCAACCACATCAAGTTTCTGGGTGGCCCTTTCTCGAAGAAGTTAATTATAAAGAGATGTTCCTTATCCATGACATCGACAAACATGAATAGTTCCGTCGCATGTAACTTATATTTAAATTGAATTTCAGTAATACGCTATAGCTATATTAGCGTTTAAACTGCCGTAAGTGATTTCCATTATAAATAACTAGATGATGCCCGCGACTTCGTCCGCGTGAATTACGGTTTTTAAAAATCCCGTGGGAACTCTTTGATATTCTGGGATAAAAAGTAGCCTATGTCCTTTCCCGGGATGCAAGCTATCTTTGTATCTCTGTAATCGGTTGAACGAATGGGCCGTGAAAGGCTAGCAGACAGACAGACAGACACACTTTCGCATTTATATTATTAGTATGGATATCTGACTAACGTCTAAACACGTGAGTACAGCCGGGACAGATATTATTTATAATATAGCTATATTACGGAAATTCGTGAAATTACATTCCTACACAGGTTTTTGCCGATTTCATAACAAAATCTGTATTCCAAACCAGAGGTAGAGTCAAATAGATAGACTCTATCTTTTAAAAATTCAATAAAATAGGTCTGGAACTAATGGAAAGTTTAATACTTACCTACATGTTTATATGTTTACAATATGACTTGTTTTACATCATAAACATAGCAATGAGAGTAAGAATCGATAACAAATTATACAATATACATGTTCTGCATAAGCAATTATAGGTTAATAGTTCAGGGCTCAGGACATACTATAAAATCATAGTTTAGAAACCATACAGTAGTCAGTGAAATATCGTGGAGTTTCTTTTTCCCTGTGGGACTATTAAATATTTTATTTTCAATGCAAAAGTAGCCTATAATCCGCCCAGCTAATTTCATCGAGATAGGCTTCACTTGTTTTCCTTGAAAAGATAACTTTCAACGCAATATAATTATAACGTAGACATAACGATTTCGTGTTTATAAGTGTTAAGAAATAATTTTGTTTTAGTTACGCACAGAAGAATATTTACGGCTACATACGTTGGGAAAAGCGATGGGAGTGCCGAGTGAAGTCCTAAATCCCAATGAAGCCCAGAAGCTATTCCCACTTCTGGATCCATCAGTATTTAAAATGGCCCTTTACTCGCCCACGGATGGTACTATAGACCCAGCAATGGCATGCAACGCGCTGGTTAAAGTGGCGACTAAAAATGGTGGAAAGGTTTTCTTTTTTTAACTATCGAAAGTACAGTATGCGGTCGAAAATATTCTATATCGACCTTTAAAAAGAGATAGCGGTTGCGTATAGCGTTGTCTTTGTCGTTAAGACCGACAAAACGTCACATAGATATGAGTGACAGAGACAACGCTCTACAAAGCCGAAATCTCATTCTAAATGTCGTTGTACAATATTTCTTGCCTGCTACTGTATATATTATCTTCTCATGGTCATGAATGAAAAACGGTACAGCGTACCAACTCAATTTTGATCGATGTTTTTCCGACTAACGAATAACTATCTGCCAAATACCGATCATTTGTGTTAAAGTTAACTCTGAAATAACTTTTCATAATTTCTCACTAGAGGCGCCGCACCGCACGCGCAACGACTTGGGACCAAAGAGATGCCATACTTTTTGAAGGGGCGGCAACGCAGTGCCTGTGTGGCACTCAATACTCAAATCCACAGTGATGCGGCGTCGCAACGCACGGAAACGCATTGTGTGGCCTCAGTCTTAAACTTTATGATTATTTACAGATATATGAAGACTGTCCTGTGATTGATATACATTATGCACACAATATATTTGGGAACAAAGAGGTGACTGGTGTACATACAGACAAAGGATTTATTAGGACCAAATGTGTTGTGAATTGTGGAGGTAACGTTTAGATTTTCTGATAGCAAGTAGTTAACAGTCTTGTACTGATTTGGATATCAATACAAAATAAGGAACAGGGACAGGTTTTAAAAACTGTTCTACGTTAATCACTGATGTCTAAGGACTCTACAGAAAATGGATATTTTACATATAGTGCATATAGTGCAAGAAAAAACAAAAACATTATTTAAATATCCCGCGAAAACGCTTTCCTGATAAATATAGCGCCTCACTTGCTCGTAAACTTTGGTTGTTGACTACTGTTGAGACTACGAGTTTACAAGCAGTTGACGTCATCAACCATTCGGCTAATCGCAGTTGTTGACGTTTACCTACGTGACTAAAGTAAACAAAAAAATCATTTTCTTTGTCGATTTTCTCTTCAAATATTTCGTAATTTTTCCTGAGTAGTATAGTTTCTAAAATTCATATTCAATGCGGATGCCATCAAATATCAATAGATTCTATATTATGTTTACATGACAATATATATTTTTTTAATTCAGCGGCATTTTTAAGCCATCGTTTGACAGCTCAGTATAGCAAGTTCCACAGATGATACTATCTCTATGGCCCATTCGCTTATGCGCCTCCTGTCGGGATAAATTGGCAGAGTAGATCCCCATTACACTATTTTGTTTGCCAACTACTCAAATATTTTCCGTTGTAACGATGGGGCTAGCAAAAAGGTCATCTATAAAATATCAGAATACAAAATCTGTTGTAACTACCCTCATATCTTTTATCAGGTGTTTGGGGTCCACGGATAGCGAGATACGCAGGAGTGCCATCATTGCCCATAGTCCCGTTCAAACATGCGTACGTCGTTTCCGACGCTATACCAGAAATCCGTGGCTGTCCGAATGTCAGAGACCATGACGTTAACTTGTACTTCAAGATTCAGGGAGAAAGTTGTAACATCGGTGGTTATGAAAAAAACCCTATTATGTTGGATCAGGTTGGCATGACATTTTTTCTACCAAATAATTTAACCATTTTTTAATTTAGATACAAGTTAGCCCTTGACTGCAATCTCACCTGATGGTAAGTGATGATGCAGTCTAATATGGAAGTTTTTTTCATTTACTAAACTCTTACCCCTTTCGTTTCTATACGGCATCACACCGAAACGGCGGTACGACTTTGCCGGTATAGCGTCGGCGGAAGCCTCCAACCAGACAAGGCCAGAAAAAATTTAGAAATTATAGAATTCCAAATTTCTCCTGTCGGCAATCGAACCCGGGACCTCCCACTAATAAGACCACAGTGCTCAACACTGTGCCAGAGAGGTCGTCAAAACTTACTTTTATTCGATAACAATTAAGCGCTTGACTGCTTGCAAAGTCAGCTGCTTGCTGCTTGTTGCTAAGCAAATTATCTCAAGATTACAGATAGATTAACGGACGTTAATCGGTTTCGACGCCATAATGTACCGAAACGCTAAATCGCTTGGCTATATCGCCTTTAGGGAGGCGAGACCTAGGTGCCGTTAAGTCAAGAGTGAATAAGCTTCTAGGCAAGCGCGCTTCGTCTTAGGCTGCATCATCACTTGCCAGCAAGTCTGATTGCAGCCAAGCTAGTCAATAAATTTAAAATAAAGTCATATATTCCAATATAAATCTTAATCCACTTATTACAGGTTTCAGACAGTCAACATTTCCACCTTTACGATCTGGACTGGGACGTTTTCAGTGTCCACATGAACAGTGCGACGTCCTTATGTCCGAAACTCGGCAACGTTGGTGTTAAAAGCACTGTATGTGGACCGGAATCCTTCACACCCGACCATAAGCCGTTATTAGGCGAAGATCCTAATGTTTTCGGTAGGTAATGCAACAAAATATAGTCCGCGACAGGTTGACATGGCAATCGGGGTATGAGGTGGGGGGACGCCCCGCACATCCGCACATCACCCACGCTCACTATACAAAGCTTGCGGATGCCCGCGACTTCGTCATGAATTTAGGCTTTTAAAAACTCTTTAATTTTCCGGGATATAAATGATCTTATATGCGCCTCAAGTATCTCAAGTATTATAAGTTATCTCTGTGCCAGATTTCGTTAAAATCGGTTCAGTGGTTAACCTCTAAAAAGATAACAGACAGATACTTTCGCATTTATCATATTAGTATTTAGTATGGATATGGATGGATTAACAGATCTAAAAGCAGTGCAATCCTTTTCCGGAGGGAGATAGCATTATTTATGGATCTGTCAATTTCAATTTTTTTGTACCTTACTTGAGCAAATAAACTAGCTGATGCCCGCGACTTCGTCCGCATGGAATTAGGTTTTAAAAATCCCGTGGGAACTCTTTGATTTTCCGGGATAAAAGTCTATGTCACTTTAAAGGTCTTTATCTATGCCCATGCAAAAAATCACTTCAATCCGTTGCACCGTTGCGACGTGAATGAAGGACAAACCAACAAACCAATAAACCAACAAACAAACACTTTCGCATTTATAATAAGGGGTACTGATTAATTGATTGATTGATAGTTAAGGTTGAAAATTGTGTTCAAGCGTTTGGTTTTCTAATAAACCTAAGTAAAATGAATTAAGTACAATCGTGTATCTTTGTAGGTTTATACCATAACTGTGGCTACAATTCGGCCGGCATGATGTTTTCGGCTGGCTGCGGGATACAGTTGGCGGAATGGATTTTAAGTGGAAGGTAAACAAGGTGACAATTTCTCAAACAAAAATTATGATATATAAACAGATGACGGGAGCGAATTTGTCCCTACAGATTTAGGTTTATTGGAAACTAGCTGATGCTCGCGACATCGTCGGCGTGGATTAAGGTTTTTAAGTAGCCTATGGCACTCTCCACGTCTTTAACAATACCCATGCAAATCACGTCAATCCGTTGCTCCGTTGCGACATGGGGGGAGGGGGGGGGGTTAATTTTTTTTATCTCACCTGCAGGTGTATTGGCAAAATCTAGTTAGGTGATAAAAGATTCAATATTTTGAAAATATTAATAAGCTTAATCGTGAATGTTTAAGTGTACTTTAGCACCACCTTAAAAGGTTATCGAGAAATGTTCGCCAGATAAATGAACATTATTTGCGGCCTATTTAATGACGTCTGCGGTCATAAGTGAACGCTATTTAATTTAGCAACTGTTGAAATAACTGCTAAATTAATTAGCCCATTTAATTGTCTTCCGTCTTCCTCATTCTTGTCAAAGATAGGTATCGAATCTAGTTCGGCTCTAGTAGACTCGATTCTGATTCTAGTTCGACTCTAGTTCGAATCAAGTTCGATTCGAGGTCGGCTCTAGTTCAACTCTAGTTCGGCTCTAGTTCGGCTCTATTTCGGCTCTAGTTCGACTCTATTTCGGCTTGATTTCTGCTCTAGTTCGAATCGAGTTCGGCTCTAGTTCGACTCGAAGTCAGCTCGAGTTCGGCTCTAGTTACTCGATTTCGATTCTAGTTCGGCTCGAGTTCGACTCTAGTTCGGTATATGTGATAGGTATAATTATCACAATAAAAAAATCACAATTTTTTTGAAATAAAAACCAAGGACAATTTCAAACTAAGTAGTAAAAAAGCTAGTAATAGTGTTTATAATCAAGGGCAGATTGTGACTATCTGTGTATTACTTACCCTGATTACCAAAACAACCATATATTGTTCTCAGACCCGAATACAATATGTTCACATTCGACGTATGTCGGTTCACACCAGGCCAACTATCCCGACCGCATTGGGTGCGCGAAAGCAGCCACGAGTCATACGTCAAGAACTACAGTGTTGTGTTCCCCAATGATGAGCCACTCGCTGGACGAGACGCCAGTCATGACGCGTTGCATCAAGAGCTTATTGACGATGGTGCTGTGATGCAGGCTAGGGCCGGCTGGGAACGGCCCGGTTTCTTCATGCTAGGGGAAAAGGTACGAGTCTTTTGTCATAGAAGAATCATCCGTCCAATAATTTAATGTTGTGCTCCCCCTCAATGAGCCACTTTCTGGTTGGGACGTATTGCATCAAGGGTTTGTTGGCAACAGTGTTGTGATGCAGGCTAGGACGGGCTGGGAACGACCAGGTTTCTTAATGCTGGATGAAAAGGTATGAATGCGTTGAGGAGGTACACAACACAACATAATGAGGTGTTGAATCATGAGCTTGTGACTACGGTGCTGTGGTGCAGGCTAGGGCCGGCTGGGTATGATCTGGTTTCTTTATGTTAGGGAAAAGGTAACACAAAATTCGACCACTGTTACTGTAGATCTGCGCTGACCCTAACAATCTTGAAAGAGGTTGCGACCTTTTAAAGATTTCATTAGCTCAGAGATTAGTAGTATAATAGTATGAAAGTTTTGGGGAATTTATTTGTCTTATTTTCTTTCTAGATTCGAGTCCAACAGTATGACTGGGGCGGCGTCAACGACTACCCTCGGAATTTGGATACCCGCTACGAAGAAGTTCTCAAAGGAGATTATACCTTTGGATTTTCAAAACACCATGACTTGGTAATGATTTTTTAATATTATTATGTTTCATTGCTGTTTTTTTGGTGTTTTTGTTGTAAGTAACATTTTCCTTAAAGCTGGAGATATATTTTTCCATTTGAATGTTCTTCTTCCTAGCATGCTTCTGGTATTTGTCCATGGTCTACTTAATATTCCAAACTATTTCAACTTCACTACAGTCAGTAGTCTGATTGAAAGAATAATTATTTCGCCTCTTACGATGTTTGATTTATTATTCGGAGGCTCTAACTTTTCAACTTTCTGTATCAACAGGAAAGCGACTGAACAAGTAATTTAAAAAGTTTTCGAGAAAATCCTAACTGCGGTTTACGCTGCATTCTTTGTGATAATTTTATCACGTTATGTCTCCGCTCCACTCCGTTCCGCTTCAGTGGAAATGCACCCTAAATGATAATACCCGGTTATTTTACGACACCTACGTCGACCAAATTACGCTGTCACCCACTAGGCCATATCACCCCCAAATGATTAGGTATTTATCCGTTTAAATCTGGTTTAAATAATTAGTGCCATCTTTAGATAGGCGCGGAGGCCTTAGCCTGCAGGAATGCCGCAGCAATGTTCAACATGTCATACTACGGCAAACTGTACCTGACCGGGCCCGACGCGCAGAGAACTGCCGAACTGGCATTCACCGCTGATTTGTCCAAGGAAAAGAACAGGTTGGCAATAATATATCGTCTCTAACAGATAGGTGCGCGGCATGTGCTGCTACGCTAAAAAATTAATAAAAGAAAAAAACACTTAAACCATCTTCGCATTATTGCCTTTCTAATGAAACCGGTTTGGGGCACATTAGTTGGATGGTTTAAAAGTCTATAGCGGACATATATAGTGTGCGGACAGGCCGATATGGCAATCGGGGTATGAGGCGGGAGGACGGCCCAGTACATCCGCACAGCACCCGCGCTTGCCCGCATCGGATTTATCGCGGGGGTTGTGTGAGTGTGCGGGGCGTCCTCCTGCCTCATACTCCGATTGCCATCTCGCGATTGCGAAACTCCTACTGAAATCGGAAAGTTCTCCCTATTGAAAAGAAACGCTTTTGGGAGGAGACAAAATCAGAGGGAAGGTCAGGAATCTCTCCGTGTTCAGTAACACTGGATGTGGAGTGCTTTGTATAATGTCTTACATAAATTTTCAGAGTTGTCTACACTCTTCTCTTGAATGAGAAGGGGGGTGTGGAAGCCGACTTGACTGTCAGCATCCTTGACGGAGGTCTGGGATCACTACACGAACCTATTTTTAAAGTAAGTTATTTCCTTGCATTTCAAACAAACCCACCGAAATTTTGCTGGTACCGAAACTGATAACTTCACTTGCTCGTCGTGGCATTGTCTTGGTGTGTACCGTGCTGTCTATTGGGAGGTCCCTAATTCCATCCCCAGCGTTCATTTTGGAAATGTATTATTTCTAAATCGGCTCAGCCCCCAATTGTATAAGAAAAACGTATTCATCGTTATCGTAATCGTCATCAAATTCTGCCCTTTGATTGGCTGTGAAAAAATGTAAACAGCGAATCAACCGAACCGAGTTAATCGTATAGCAGATTTGTAAAACGTTGCCTCTGTCGTCGATACCGACAAAACGTTATATAGATATGAGTGACAGAGACTACGCTCTACAAAGCCGAAATGTCATTCTAAAGGCCGATGTACATTACTTGTAAAAGTACTTGTAACGGCGATTACGCACTGCTCTTCCATCATCCGAGTTCTATCAGTCATCCGTGAGAATACCAGCGATCATCTACGACATCATAAACTACCATACAAAACAAAAAGTAACGTATTTTCACGGACGCGGATCGGACGAGTGCGTAATCGCCGTAAGTATAATTGAATGGAAAGCGGAGGCTTAGTAATAGGGTTCTGTTGGCACCATTCGGGTACTGAATCTTAAAATCTATCCACGAATACAATGTTGCAGGTATTAGCTAGAATGGAAGTCAAGATTTTTGATAGTTTCTTAACTGCTTTCTGTTTTGCTCAGGGTCGTGGATACTACTTGGTGACTTCCGGTTTTAGTGCGAACCACACCTCGTCCATACTCCGGCGCGTCATTCACAAGTACAAGCTTCGCGCCAACATCACCGATGTCACAAAACAACTCTGTATTCTTGCTATACAAGGGCCTGATAGGTAAACCCTGAGTTCTTTAACATATCTTCTACTTACTTCTTTTAGCTTTACTAACTCTGGTACCTACTAAATGGGTATAATTTGTCCGGATTCGACGTAACTGCATTAAGATACTATACAGTTAAAAAATGTGTTTGAGTCAAAAGAGGATTACAGTAGCCGGCAAGAAATATTGTACATCGACATTTCCAATGATTTTCAGCTTTGTAGAGCGTTGTCTCTGTCGCTCATACCTATGTGATGTTTTGTCGGTCTCAGCGACAGAGACAACGCTATACGAAACTGATATCTCTTTCTAAAGGTCGATGTACAATAAATTATGCCGCGTACTGTAGTGCAGTTCTGTCGCCAGCCAATCCGCAATTCTATGACAGGGGTCTTCAGTCGGGTGACGATGATTTTATCGACATGAGTGTAAATTATCCCTTAATTTATTGCAGTCAACGCATTCTCCAACGGTACACAGATGCAGGCTTGTCCAACGATGCGTTTCCATTATACACTCACCGTAGCATAGGAGTCACCAAAGCACCTAATTCCCCTGACAATAAGACCTATACTTGTCGGGCACTGCGCGTGTCATGGGCAGGGGAACTAGGCTGGGAGCTGCATATACCTTCCTCACACGCCATACAAGTTTACAAGGCCTTGCGGCAGGCGAAGGGGCTGAGGAACGCCGGATGGAGGGCGTTGACGTCGCTTAGTGCTGAGAAAGGTAATTTAAAATTACATTAGCTCTAATTACTCTGGCAATAAGACCTATACTTGTCGGGCACTGCGCGTGTCATGGGCAGGGGAACTAGGCTGGGAGCTGCATATACCTTCCTCACACGCCATAAGTCTACAAGGCCTTGCGGCAGGCGAAGAGGCTGAGGAACGCCGGATGGACGGCGTTGACGTCGCTTAGTGCTGAGGAAGGTAATTTTATTTATGGTAGCTCTAATTCCCCTGACATTAAGAGTTATACTTGTCTAGCACTGCGCGTGTTATGGACGGGTCAACTGGGCTGGGAGCTGCATATACCTTTTCAAATGCAAACAAGGCCTTCGAGACAGGTGTAGAGGCTTAGGAACGCCGGATGAAAGGCATGAGAAAGATATTTTTGACACACAATTTTTTATTGAAATATTATACGCGTATTATAAGCTTACCAACACTTCGCTAACGCCAGGTGCCAATGTTGTCGGCATTTTAATTGGGCCATAATGTGACACATAAACTTGAATGGAAAACCTTGTCTAAAATTCATATAAAAATTCGGAATAATTTCCAGGTTTCCACTTATGGAATGCTGACTTGAGGACAGACGATAACCCAATAGAGTCAAACCTGGGGTTTGCTTGTCGCAAAGGTGGCGAGTATATTGGCAATGAAGCTGTTTCAAAAGCGAAAAAGAACGGAGTTACCAAAAAATACGTTTACTTCACGCTTGATGATAAGGCAAGTAACTTGAAAATTTGAACAGTTATTATATTAAATTTGCAAATTATAGACCTTTAGAAAAGAGATAGCGGTTTCGTAGAGCGTTGTCTCTGTCGTTGAGACCAACAAAACGTCACATAGGTATGAGGGACAGAGACAACGCTCTATAAAGCCGGAACCTGTTCGGCTCGGATCGGATATATAGGTATTTGCTTCAAGTTTAGGTATTAGAACTGCTCTATTATAGATTCATGAGGAATACCAAACACGTTGCCACCTTAATGAATTTATTATGCGTCAGAATTCAGATACGAAGCTTTCCTCATATTGTCGCCTCTTCCGCACCGCGGGTCTACCACAGGGACTGTTTCAGTTAAATTGTAGGCCTATAATAATTGACGAGATATCGACTCCAAACTGGCATCTGATACTATCTTAATTTGAACACAACTTTACAGAAGGAAAAAAACTTGTTTCTTTCAGCCAAACAATAAGTGTATACACCTGCCAGTATATGAAAGTCTCTAGTGTATGTTCTTTGTCAAATTGTTCTATCAAGCTAGTTAGTAAGGGCCTTGGACTATGACACTGTGATATGTTAAACATAATAAATATTAAAACAATAAAAATATTTATATTACAGGTACCGTTGTTTGGCCAGGAAGCTATATTCAGAAATGGCGAGCCAGTTGGATATGTTCGAAGAGGAGATTATGCATTTTTCCTAGATAAGCCCCTAGGAATAGGCTACGTATCCAATAATGGGTCGGTAGTCACAAATAATTACCTTCAAGATGGCAATTACGAAATTGAAGTTATGGGCAAGCGGTATAAAGCCAACTTACATCTTAGATCGCCATTCGACCCAACAGGGCAAAGATTGCTAGGAAATTATGGGCCTCTGGGAATGGATGAAAATACGCATGAACCACACGCTGGACAAAATGAAAGAGCGGGGGGTAGCGAATAGAATAATAAATATGATCTCAATAAAGAATAATTAGCCGATATAAAATGACTGTAGTTTAATTTTCGCAAATATGTAGTAACTCATAATGTGGCTACTACCCTGGCTGGTGGTTATAAAAAAAAAACCTGTCAACGCAGCTTATTAGGCATTCTTGTCGAAAACTCGACTCCATGACCAATTTTTTCAACGGCACTTGTGGGAACAAAATCTCGTGTTTTCTTTCAGCGTCCATGAAGTATGAACCCACAGAGCACATTATCATGAACCCTTGTCTATGCTGTAATTATTCTATGGTCATGTTTGTCTATGCTAAAGCACAGAATACATATAAAAAGTATTATCTGCGGCTGGTCAGTGACACTGACACTTGATGCAAGTTTTTACTTGTCACTGTCATCTGTCAAACCAATCTAGAAAAGAAAACAAAACAAAAGTTTGTGTGAAAAATTCCTATTTAGTATTTAATTTTTTTTAATTAAAATTATTATAACTAATAATGTCTGTTACCTTACACACTGACGTTGGAGATATTAAAATTGAGCTTTTTTGTGAACAATGTCCAAAAGCATGCGAAAACTTTCTTGCGTTGTGTGCAAGTGATTACTACAACGGATGCCTATTTCATAGAAACATTAAGGTAATCATCGCTAATTATAGACACTTAGCCGTGTGCCTGATGAGATTTCCCATCGGTAACATCTTAGAGACCATCCGACTTTAAAATGTTGGAGTTTTTGAGTAAAGCTGCTCGGCTCTAACCATGCCGTCTACGCCTTATCTGCGCTGCAGCGAGGAAAACTCCTGTAACCTGACTGACAACGTACAATCTCAACGCTCATACATACAGCGTAAATTTAATGTTTAGGCTTCTGTTTATAAATAGCCTAACCTAAACCAATTTCCATACTTTCGTCCCCTGTTTAACCCCATTAGGGAATAAATTTACGATAATCCATTCTTAGTACCTACTCACCAGCGTTATTTAGAAAACTAGAGAAAAATATCATGCTTCTTACCCACCAGTTTATTCATCCTCTATCTCAACATTTTAATGTTTTTTTAAAAGAACAATAATCACCTCACTGTTGCTGTTCCGTCTTTGTAGTCTGCACTAATAAAAAATATGCTCAGCAGGGTGATTCGCTAACAAAATGATCATCATTAATGAATGCTGTCAAACTCGTTAATTGGTTCTATGTTACTGCTTCTTCGACCAGTACAAAAATATTTTTTCACAGAACACCTTCAATGTATTAAAAATAAATGTCAAATGAGCTCAAGCAATCATTAATTATTGGTTCCAGGGTTTTATTGTACAGACAGGTGACCCTACTGGAACTGGAAAAGGAGGTACATCTATATGGGGAAAAAAGTTTGATGATGAGTTCAAGGAAGAATTAAAAGTATGAAATATTTTATCAAAACAAGACAAGAATACATTAAAAATTGAAACTGTTCCTGACAGTTCAAGGTTTCCATTATATTGCATTGTAGTCAGGATCAAATCCAAAAGACAAGTGTAAATAATATAAATATCAAATGTATGACGGAGATCCCTACACTGGCTGGGAGAAAACATCTGATAGTCCTCAAATGGTTTCTGAATAATTGCACAATCCCACAGTACTAGATTCTGTGTTATTAATCCGCTAGATATAAAAAGCATAATATCTTTACTAATAATTTAATTTGAAATTTCACTTTGCAGCACAATGCTAGAGGTATGGTTAGTATGGCCAACAATGGACCAAATACAAATGGCAGCCAGTTTTTCTTTACATATGGAGAACAACCACATTTGGATCTGAAGTATACATTATTTGGAAGGTACTATACACAATAATAATTATTATTAATTACCTAACATAATTTAATATGACAACTAATGATATTATGAAATACAACATCCAATAAATGAATACAAACAAATTTTGCGAAGCAATCTAATGATAGATTCAAAAGTAATTTTAGTCTTAAAATATTATTAATAAAAAGTTTTATTTTATTTCAGAATTATAGACGGTTTTGAAGCACTTGATGACTTAGAGAAGATGCTAGTAAATCCCAAAACATTTCGACCATTATCAGATGCCAAAATAACATCTGTCACTATACATGCAAATCCATTAGCTGGTTAAGAATAAATAAAATGAATATTAACAATATTTGGTTTTCTTTATTCAGATTCAAAATATTCAAATCACAGGGGTGTAATTATTGCTCATAAACGATTTTTGTCAGACATTAAAATATTGTAATTGATTGAAAAAATTTGTGGTAACAATTGCTACAAATAAAAAATTATAGTATCTGATAAAATTACCATTCACACAACAGATAAGGTTAAATCATTTGTAAGACACTTGCTGTTCCGAAATGTAACTTCAAAATATCAATATTCCTGAATATTCTATTTTTGGTATAAACTACTATATAACTAGTAGTACCTAACTGAAAAGATAATAATTATTTAATCAATAATTTTATATTTTAATTGTAATTTTAGTGTTTCATTAAAGTGAAATATTCACACTTACACTAGTTTTCTAGTGCTTTAAAACATTTAGACGCACAGCACCAAAATGCAAAATGCTAAAACATGGTTATTACAATATATGCAAAATGCCAAAGTGCATGTACTCAAAATGCCAAATCTTTATAATGGTAAAAAATTTAACTAACAAAAACAAAACTTAACTTTAATTTATAAATATAATAAAGGGTACAGACTACAGACCTTTACAATTTAAGAAAATTTCTCTATTCAAGTTTAATATTTTAAGAACACCTTGCTTAAACTATGAAAATAAAATAAATCAAATTGTTTCAATTTTGCATTTTTGGTGTTATGCTAGTTTGGCATTTTGCATTTTGGCATTGTGTCTAAACACTTCAAAATCCTATAAGTACATGATGAGAAAGGTGCTTATTATACTATTTAACAAGATTACAATAATTTTGAATACTGGTTAAACTATAACAAGAAAACGTAAGTTTACATTTCAACCATAAAATATGTACATACTTAATAATAATATTATATTAATTAAAGAGTAATTTCTATGACACTTTTTCAATGTCGAGTCTCAAATCTCAGGTCTCTAAGTCATAAAAATTGTCATCCATAGGGAAATCTGGCTCATTCTCCTTTTTTATTTCAGTGTCAGGGATTTTTTCATCAAAATTATCAGTAAAGTGGGATTTTATGTGGGCTACTAGGTCAGCTTTCTTTTCAAAAGTGGCTCCACATTCTATACAAGGCATGTTCACAACCAAGCATTCATGCATCTGTTCATGTTTATCTAGTTTGTCTTTTCGAACAAACTTTTTATCACATTGACTACAACTAAATGGCTTCTCATGTATTGTAACATGACGGTCAAGTTCTCTTTTTCTAGAGAACTTTTTGAAACATATTTTACATGGAAACACTCTTGAACCAATATTATGTGATATAGACACATGAGTTTTGTAAGCATCTAATGAGGCAAATCTTTTAGGACACTGGTGACACTTAATATTTTTGGGTCTGTTTTTGCTTGGAGTTATTTTTTGTTTAGGGGGAGAATTTTGCACTTGTTTCCCTGAAGTGGATGGCTTCTTTTGCATTTGGCTTATAAAGCTTCCTTCCCCGGCAATGTGATCTGGCACTCTAGGTAAATCATAATCATTACTAGCATTTGTGTTGCCAGAGGTAAGTTGTGTAGGTGAAGTCATTAAATTATTAAATGGGTTTACACTAACAACCATGTCATGTGTTTCTTGATCATTATCATAGTCTTTATGTTCAGGGCTAACAGGGCCATGTTTAACTTCATGCTTAATAAGCTTATCTCGTCGACCAAATGTCAGCGGACACTTCCGGCAGGCGTATGGTTTCATTCCAGAATGAACTAACACATGACGCTGTAAGTCTCCTTTTGCTACAAAACTACGAGGACACAGTGGACATACATGGGGTTTGGTTCCTGCATGGATTCTCAGATGTTTACTTAAATTTGTATTACGAGAGAAACTCTTCAAGCAATAATGGCATTGAAAAGGTCTAACACCTGTGTGTACTATTGAATGTTTACGTAAATCTGACCTGCGACCAAAACATTTGTCACATTCTGGACAATGGTATGGCTTGTCACTTCCATGCACATGCTTAGTGTGTGCAACATACTGACTACGTTCAGCAAATACTAAACTGCATTCTACACATTTGTAAGGAAGGTTAGGATCATGGAAGCCATGTTCATGTTCTTTACATTTTTCCTGTGAAATGAAAGCTTGGTCACAGTACTTACACATAAAAACATTCTTGTAAAATGATTCGGGATTTGTTTCTCCATCGGGTGTATTAGTTCGTTCCATTGTTTCAACTTCAGTTTGATCAACATTTTCAGACTCTTCGGAAGAGTCATAATCAAGACTAGGATCTACAACCATCACAACACTGTCTTCAACAATATAATCTTCAGGTTTTGGTTTTTGGGATTCTTGCATATTATTATAATTAAAAGGACTGAGCTCAGATGAATTTGAGTTGTCCAACTCATTTACACTGCTTGTTATCTGTCTTAATCTAGTTTCACTTTGAATGCACTGTGATCTGAATTTGGAACATTTATTCAGTTTAAACAAACATTTGTAGCAAATCCTTGCAGGAAGACCATCATTAGGGTCCATCTGTAACATAAAAGCACAGGTAATCTTTACTCTAAATCAGTCATCAATCATCATAGAATATTATGTTTATAACATGGACATAGTAATAAATTATGAAAATAAACTGACCTGTAGTTCAAAGCATTCAGCGATTTTCGAGGTTAGAGATATATTTGTTTCATCATCAGATGAAGTACTGAAGATTGAGGTAGTAAGACTACTTTTGCTCAGGCAAAGGCGGCAGAGCGCGTGAAAATTAGCTATAATAAAGGAATCGTCCATCTTGAGCACAATACTACATCAACATATCTTTCTTTTTCGAGTTAATTCTTCAGCATAATATGACAGATGCGAATTCCTCGTTCGATTGTTTTTATTCACGCCACGAACGCCATCTTAAAATAATGTGAACAAAGCCTCAGAGGCTACGGTCCCTCGTCGCGACTACGCAATCGTTCGATCCAACTGGGGCGCTGCCGGCTGCACAACTCTGCAGGGCTGCGCTCGAGGCACATCCCACCGTCTCTGCCTGTTTGGGCATTACAATTCACTCAACGATAAAAATGAACAAAGCTCACAAATAAATACGTTTACATAATTTTAGACACAAATAAATATTTTTAGCAACTTGATCAGATTTTTTTGAATTTAAAATTATAAACAAAATTATTACCGCGCACCTACTTTCGCACAATTTTTTTACCTATATCTTTCAGTGCTGCCAGTTGAGCGTTGACAGTTGACACTCCAAAATGTTGCCAAATTATTATAAATTTGGGAAAGAAAATAAAAAAACCGGTACTGAAATAATAATGAAATAATAGTATTTTTTGCTCACTAGATTAGCATTATTTATTAAATACCCAAACCTTTTCTTGCACAAACACCTCACTTGGACGATTTAACCTATGGACTTGTAACGCGCCTAATATTACGAATAAAAATTTCTGTCACTTTTGGTGCGGGACGAGGAAACACTACATAGACAACTTGACACACTCACTCAACAAAGTTTTGTGTCATTATTAACACACACATATCTAAATCTTCAACACTACTACATTTTACGCACACTAATAAGTTATATACATCAACATACAAAGACATTACGAGTGTAAGACAGTCAAATTGATTTGCGATGCTACCGTATCGATATTTTAAAATATATTGATAGTTTTTCAGAAACAAAAGTAGAAGTAAGAATTTATTACTCGTATTTAATTACTTAAAACCAGTGTTTGGTCAGCGTAGCGTATTCTTGCATACATTCACCTCACTTAATAGGTAATTATCCCAAAAACTAATAATGCAACGTAAAAATAAGAAAAATATTTATTTAAAAAATATGCACATACTTTTTTACTTATTTTATATCATTTTTAATCTTTTGTTTTTTTTATATAACGAAATTTTCATTTAAAATTTCGATAGTGAAAATGTGCTTATTAATGACTTATATTATTATATAACACACACACACACACACTTATATTATTATCACAGAAATCGACCAGTTTTATTACAAGTATAGGTAGCGAAAAAATTGTGGTAATTAATAATAACTATTCTTAATTGACTTGAAGACGGTAATTTAGTCGTTAATAATAAAGAAAATGTTTTCATCGATATCGATAATCGAACCGCAATCACTATCGTACTACTACGTAATTTCATGCTGTTCACGCGTATTCAAATTTTAACCTAATTTGTATATATCGAGGGTTGCAATTGTTTAGAAAAAACAAAATATAGTCTCGTGAGGAGTGTGACTCGTTTCTACCGAATTATTACGTACTCAATTACTGAATCGGTAAAGTTCTCGATTGTTATTTTATTATAATAATTTATGTAATTTAATTTATAGAACACGACATCTATACAATAAAAGAACTGACTGGTATGCATTTAGCGAGTTTATTACTGAACACATTAACCTAAACGTTTCTCTTAAAACAGAGGGTGAAATTGAAATAGCAACGATCAATTTCACAAACTTGGTGCAAAAAACTTGCTGGTTAAGTACACCCCAAGAAACAGCCAAAGAACTTGCGTTCCAAAATGTACCTTTCCTGACTAAAGAAAAAGTGATGGAGAAAAGACGCCTAAGAAGAATATGGCAAACGCAACGAAGAGCAAAAGACAAATCGCTACTTAATAAAGCCATTCATGACCTAAAAGCATATCTGAGAGAAGTAGAAGATTAAACCCTTCAAAACAGATTAGAAAATATGTCTCCGACAGGCAATAACGAGCATTCCTTATGGAAGGCTATTAAGTCGACTACTGGCCCGCAGGTTCAATCACACCCGCTGAAACTGGATGATAACACATGGGCAAAAACTGACTCTCATAAGGCAGAAGTGTATGCACAATTTCTCGATACAATTTTTACTCCGAACACAAGGGATGAAACTTACAATAATGAGAATGAAATTGATGATTACCTGAATAGCGATCTCCAACTTAGTCTTCCTATAAAGTGTTTTACCCCAGCCGAAGTCTCACGAGCAATAAAACACCTTGAAAACAGGAAAGCTCCAGGATTTGACCTTATAACTGGAGAAGTCCTTAAGCAGCTCCCAAAGAAAGCCATTGTCTTTCTCACAACACTTTTCAACTGTATACTTAGGACATCCTATTTCCCACAAGTATGGAAAGTTTCTCATATAATTATGATACCAAAACCTGGGAAAGACCCCTTTATTGTCTCATCATATAGACCCATCAGCCTACTACCTGTCATATCAAAGCTCTTTGAAAAACTTCTTCTATGTCGCATGAAAGCTGTTATTACAAAAGAAGCTCTTATACCAGATCACCAATTTGGCTTCAGACAAGGTCACTCAACCGTAGAACAAATCCATAGAGTAGTTAACAAAGTAAGGCAGTCCCTAGAAAAAAAAGAATATTGCTCAGCCGCATTTTTGGATGTTCAGCAGGCCTTTGACAGAGTTTGGCACAAAGGCCTTTTATACAAAGTAAAGATTAACTTTCCTCACAACATTTATACTCTGCTGAAGTCGTATTTGCAAGACAGGATATTCCAGGTCGTAGTGGGAGATAACTGTTCCCAGTTCTACGATATCAAAGCTGGTGTTCCGCAGGGATCAGTGCTAGGACCGATCCTTTACACCCTATACACGGCCGACCTACCCGAAACACCAAGTATCCTTACCGCGACGTTTGCAGACGATACAGCGGCACTGAGTAGTCACCCAAATCCAAAAGTAGCATCCCAGAGATTACAGGGCCACTTGGATAATATTGATAAGTGGATGCGAAAGTGGAGAATCAAAGCTAGTGCATCCAAATCAACCCACGTAACCTTTGCGCTTAGACCCGAAGATTGCCCACAGGTGAAACTTGGTAACGAGACTCTGCCACATGGTAATGTTGCCAAGTACCTTGGTATGCATCTTGATAGAAGGCAAACATGGCAAGCACATATTAAAAAAAAGAGAGAAGAGCTGCGTATTCGCACTAGATCGCTAATGTGGTTACTTGGCAGACACTCTAGACTATCACTCAATAACAAAATACTCATATACAAGAGCTTCCTAAAACCTGTATGGACATATGGTTTGGAGTTGTGGGGCACAGCCAGCAACTCTAACATAGAAATACTACAGCGATATCAAAATTCAGTCTTTCGCACAATACTCAATGCCCCGTGGTTTACCAAAACAACAGAAATACACGAATATCTTGGAATGCCCACAATTAAAGAAGAAATAAATATTAATGCAAAGAAACACAAGGCCAGGCTTGAAGTCCATGCAAATAGTCTGGCAGTGTCACTTACCACATGCAGCAGAGTTAGTAGGCTGAAAAGAGTCACAGTAGAAGAACTGTCAAGTACACACTAAAGCCAGCGAAAGCATTATGAGAAGAGTTTCTTGATGGAGTGACCTTCTCTCAACCTTGAATGCACTCATAAAAATCTGATAAAAGTCCATCCAATGACTGATTGCAGATGGCTTTGAAATATCAAAAAAAAAAAAAAAATTTTTAGAAAGCGTTTATTACACCAAAAATACTTACTTATGAAATGAAATTCCATCTTTTTGTAAATTTGATGTGTTTGATTTGTTCTTGCACTCACTAACGGCACAAACAGGCATTTTTCACCCAGCGTGTAAGACGTCGTCACACATCGAAAACGATTCTGACAATGACAAAATCGATTCCGCAAACAGTGTTTATAAACGCAGTGGATTAAAAATCCATTTCTATTGACAGAGGGGAATAATCATCGTCCAAGACACCTCACCTCACCATCAATGTGGGTAACATTAGATTCGTATCTAAGTAATGACCTGTTTTTCAACTTGCAGATCGCCAAGTGCCGTTATTGGCTGATTACTAGGATGTAGGATGACTTTGTTTACACTTATAAGTAATAATACAAAAAATATTGCAAAGATCTATAATTAAAACTTGTGATTTATTGAAAGTTCATTTTTTAAGTATTCATTACAACATGCACATTTATTTTACTTTTGAAGAAAAAAATATCTAATGATTGTTGATAAATTGATAATATAAGACTTACAATTTATTATTATTGTATTCCTCTATAAAACCTCTGAAATCATCTTAGCATTATTGCCTTTCTAATGAAACCGGTTTGGGGCACATCGGTTGGATGGTTTCAAAGTCATACACGGACATAGGTAGAACCATATTTTGTGTTTTAAATAATACAATATTAGGAAGTTATTTTATTAGCTAGATGATCAAGATGCGTGATTTAAGTTTTTAAAAACTTAAGGGAACCACTTGATTTTCTGGGATAAAAAGCAGTCTATGACCGTCCCCGGGATATAAGCTAACTCTATACCGAATAACATTAAAATCGGTTAAACAGATGGGCCGTGAAAAGGTAGCACAGAGACATTCAAACTGTCAGACACACTAATTTCGCATTATCCTCCAGACTAATATTATAAATGCGAAAGTGTGTCTGTCTGGTCTGCTAGCTCTTCACGGCGCAACAGTTCAACCGATTTTGATGAAATTTGATACAGAGTTAGCTTACATCCCGGAGAAGGAAGTTCCCACGGGATTTTTAAAAATCTAAATCCACGCGGAAGAAGTCGCGGGCATCATCTAATTAGGTATATAATTATTATGGAGTATGGATATGGATTTTTAACTAAGTATTAATAGTTATTTTTGCAACTGTTGTATAAAGAGGGGCATTAAAACATAATAGTATGACTTGAGTGTTTTAATACCTAATTATCAACAGTTGCATACACGACTTTATCTACACCCATAATATTATGAATCCTCTATAAAAGATTCTGAAACAGTTAGCTTTACTAGTTAGGTACTGCTAACATTAAAACAGCCAGTCTTAGTAACTTAACATCATCCATTACTGAGTTTATACAAATAAACTCAGTGTTAATGAAATAGTTATTTATTGTAGCAGTAATTTACATTTTGTATAGTGCACTTATTAAAATTTACTTGAATATTATGTTCTAGGTTCAGATCCCGATATAGTTACTCGGCGGAATATTTATATTTAAGTACCACTTCACTATAGCGTTTAAAACACAGGCACAGGTTTAAAATATCTGAAAATTCTGGCAGTTGTCCTCTCAAAACATGAATCCCTAATTTTTTTTGTAAACAAAACAATAAAAATATCGAAGAAAAATGGCGGGGATTCGAATAACTTAATTTTTTTTTAAAACGCGCGGCGTTCTGGTAGGCGCGTGAATGTCAATGTTCTTTTTTTGAAAATCATAGAAATACCTGGAAATACCCATAAATACCACGGATCACGACTTAAGGTTCGGTTAGAACGAGACAAATTTATGCCAGCAGTATAGCGCTGTCTCTTTTTCACAGGAGTGTTATAATGAAATTCAATACATCATTATAACACTCGTTTGGATGCTTTAATTAATGGTTATTAAGATATTGGGTGTTTTAATGTTGGCAATAAGCTAACCGTTTCAGAATCTTTTATAGAGGATTTAAAGCATGGGCGTAGATAAAAAGATTTGTCTACTACAGATACTATAATAGCCATGCTGTTCAAACGCAGGTGGTTTTTTATAAAGCCGTCTGTGAAACATGAAATCTATAATCACGCGTCGCAATCTACAACTAACGTCGAATCCACACAACTCTCGGTTTCTTCATTGAAGTGTAGCCCGGTATCACAACTGAGGAGCCGTGGATGTCCCTCTTGACACGCTACGAAGTTCTTGCAGCTGCGTCCGAATCTGTAAGTTACCAAACATGAAAAAACTGTAGGTACGTACAACGAAACGTACGTAACGTATAGTACGCGACAGCTTGAAATCGGGGAGGGAACGCCCCGCACACCCGTACAGCCCCCGCGCTAACCCAGTGCAACCGAGCGTGGATGGAGCGATGGTGTGGGTGTGCAGGGCGTAGCCCCGCCTCATACCCCGATTGCTATCTCGACCTGTCGTGGACTATACCTACCTAGGTGTAAATATGGAATAAGTACATAAGTTAGCAATGTAACTTGTAAGTACCTACCTTGCCTTGTGGGCTGCTGCGTGCTGAATGCAAAGCCGACAGTTTCTATGCAACTTTGTAATTTAGAAATTCGTCATTGTATAATAACCGCGACTTAGCAAATGAATGTTATTTAGCAGTGTTTACGCAGTTGCAATTAATCTAAGAACTCTTTCGGATTCATGTTATCAACTCGACCCCACAAAGGATCTCTGCACTTTGCGTAGACGATTTGACGCTGTACCTACTGTAGATTAACTTATGACAATTTCTGGTAAGCATGTCGATTGTGTCCTATCACTTACTTAGTTGCTTATAAATACTTTAAGCGTTATTGTAAATATGATTTACCTATATTTGTGAATGTGTAGTTCATCTTCATCAACGGATCTCGCGGGGCATACGAAGCTAGCCAATGCTGCAAATGATAAAATGAATAAACATCAGCTCGCTATTATATCAGTACGTACTAGGTGATGCCTACGTGAATTTCATCATCATCAACAACTTTATTTTTTTTATCCCACGAACATAGGTTCCATCATCATGGTAACGTCGAGGCTGTCCAGCTCCTCAAGTACCAAATGAATGGTCTATTAATTATAAAATATCAGAAATATATAGAATACCAGGTAGGTAGGTACTCGAAAGAAAGTCGATTTCAACCAACCTCTCGCTTGATTACACCCCGGTACATTAATTGGCCAGTCACAGGTGTCTTTTTCGAAGCTGAAAACGAGCCCAGCAGGACAATGGTTGATTATAGCAACGCCTGCATGACACACCATGTACTCTCCACAATCGTCACTGTCCGTGGGGAAGAATCCGTCACGTTGGGGGCAATTGGCCGTAGGACTCGGTGACTCTGAAAAAGAAATCGCGTTTTAAAATATAAAAATATAACTGTAATATTTAAAGTAGGGTCGCAGGCCAGTAGGTACGACTTTGCTGGCATGGCATCAACCCCTATACTCTGAGAAAAGTATAGTAAGTATCTGTTATAGTCCTACTACTACTCCCCGAAGTGTATCCGTTCCTATTACCGACAGCGTCGATCTTGTTATTATCACTATTTCGTCCGATCTCAACTTCGGATAATGCATCGAATCCAAAGCAAAAACAGCAGGCAAGAAAATTGGAATCCTCAACAAAGTCAAGCGGTATACCAAGCACAAGTTCGGTTACTTCTAGTTTCTACCGCTGCCATTTATGGGATGGCTCTGCTAAGTACTAACTTGATGCATTAGATTTGATGGATCATCGCACCAGAAGACTCATTGGCCCAAGGTTGCCTGTCTATCGGTATTCTACACTATACTATAGTTCGGAAAAAGTTCTAAGGAACTATTTGATCTAATTCCCATTTCGTTATTTTACTAGAAGAATGAATAGAGACCTTCTAGGCAAGCGCGCTCCCCCTTAGCTTAGGCTCATCTACTTAGGTGTGATAAAAATAAAAATCCAATAGGAAAACTCTTCGATGGATGGAGAAGTCGTCCTGCAAGCTCTCGGATTAGCTGGTAGGCGCGAAGTGGCGCATGTCAAGTATCAGTCAATATCACTTTTATATGCTAAAAATCCTCTTTCAGTTGCAGAGCAAAGGTATTTAAGGAGAATAGGTACTCGGTTGTTGTGCCACGAAGCTAGGTCGAGGTGTTCCAACAGTAGGTCGAGGTGTTTCGACAGTAGGTCGAGGTGTCCCGACAGTAGGTCGAGGTGTTCCGACAGTAGGTTGAGGTGTTTTGACAGGTCGAGGTGTCTTGACAGTAGGTCGAGGTGTTCCGACAGTAGGTTGAGGTGTTTTGACAGGTCGAGGTGTCTTGACAGTAGGTCGAGGTGTTCCAACAGTAGGTCGAGGTGTCCCGACAGTAGGTCGAGGTGTTCCGACAGTAGGTCGTAGTTTTCCGAAATCAGGTCGTTGCATTCCGACATCAGGTTGTTTTACAGGAATATTCGAATCATCTGCAACGAATAGAATGAATATAATAAATCTTGAATGGGAAGCTGGAAGAAATCTCTGTTTAGAGATAAGCATTTCCAATGTAACTTAATTTATTATTACTTTGTAACTACAATTTTGGTACATGAAAAATAAAAATAAAAATAAATAAATAAACGAAAAAGATTATATTTTTTTATTAACTCAAATAACTTAGGGAAGTATTATCATTAGAAAAAGTGCTCACCAATGACGGATCCATTATAATTGCATTGCACTCTTGAAGGATAATTACACGGGAACTTTGGCCACTGCGCTTTAGGGTCAAAGTGAAGACTAGCTGGGCAGAAGTGTTGAATTGCTCTATTGTTCTGTAATAATACCATGAGGCTCATTCAGTGTCATGCTGTAAAAATATAACTAAGTTGTTTGAAGAAAGCTTTACCTTGCATTCAATGTACGTGTCACATTGCGAAGCAACTGAGTAATATGCATTCGGTTCTTGGCAGTAAAAGTCAATCAGCTCGTGTGAAGGATGTACGGTTGGAGGACGTACTGTCCCTTGAGTGGGAAAACGGGGTGTATTAGGCGTAACTGCAGTATGTGGATTTGTTACAACTGTAGGTTGAGGTGTTGCGATAGTAGGTTGTGGTGTTCCGATAGTAGGTCGTGGTGTTCCGATAGTAGGTCGTGGTGTTCCCATAGTAGGTCGTGGTGTTCCGATAGTAGGTCTAGGTGTTCCGATAGTAGGTTGTGATGTTCCCATAGTAGGTCGTGGTGTTCCGATAGTTGGTCGTGGTGTTCCGATAGTAGGTCGTGGTGTTCCCATAGTAGGTCGTGGTGTTCCGATAGTAGGTCTAGGTGTTCCGATAGTAGGTCGTGGTGTTCCGATAGTAGGTCGTAGTTTTCCGAAATCAGGTCGATGCATTCCGACATCAGGTTGTTTTACAGGAATAATCGAATCATCTGCAACGAAGAGATTTTTTATTAATGTCAAAAGTAAAAATTACTGAGAGTACCTACCAACCTAGTATGATTAGACAAAGTTCTTACCAATGACGGGTTCATTATTACACTGCACTCTTGAGGGATAATTACAAGGGAAATCTGGCCACTGCACTTTAGAATAAAAGTGAAGACCAGCTGGACAGAAGTTTTTAATTGCTTTAGAGTCCTGTAACAATACCATGAGGCACAGTTAGATATATGGCAGATAAAAAATATATACTTAAGTAAATAAATTAATAAATTTGTTTAAAGTGAGCTTTACCTTGCATTCAATGTACGTGTCACATTGCGAAGCTACTGAGTAATATTCATTCGGTTCTCGACAATAAAAGTCAATCGGTTCGTACGAAGGATGTTCGGTTGGAGGACGTACTGTCCCTTGTGTAGGAAAACGGGGTATGTTTGGCGTTACTGCAGTAGGTGGCTGTATTGTTGTTACATTGGGATTTTCTGTGGGCTGCTTTGTACCGGGTTTTATATTACATTGCACGTTTGAAGGATGATCACAGGGATACTCCGTCCAATCGACAAAAACATTGAAATGAAGACCTCCGGGGCATGCGTAAGTACGTGGTACGTGATTCTGTGAAAACCAAGTAACTTGCCATTACTATCCTTAAAATAAAAACACAATCAAAAACTATCTAAGGATCATCATCATCATCATGATCCACCCATCGCCAGCTCCCTACAGAGCACGGGTCTCCTCTCAGAGTGAGAAGGGTTTGGCCATAGTCTACCACGCTGGTCATGTGCGGAGGATTGGTAGACTTCACACACCTTTGAGAACATTATGGAGAACTCTCAGGCATGCAGGTTTCCTCACAATGTTTTCCTTCACCGTTAAAGCAAGTGATATTTAATTACTTAAAACGCACATAACTCCGAAAAGTTAGAGGTGCGTGCCCGGGATCTTACCCCCGACCTCCGATTAGAAGGCGGTCGTCCTAACCACTAGGCTATCACAGCTTCCTAGGATATTAAATCAAAGCTAGCTATCTAAGGATATTAAATCAAAAAACTGGTCAAGTATGTGTCAGAAGTCAAAACACGGATAAGGTATGGACTATTATATTATGGTTCCCTAGTCATGCATGGCAGTTGCTAAAAACTGGCGGTCATTACATCTTAAACTTGATAAGTTTCTCTCTTGTCACTCGATTGGGTGAAAATTAATTTTTATTTTAGACTCACGCTTTTCATGTCCAGGAAGTACCTTCCTGAATATTTTTTCTTCTTCAAAATAACCTTTATGTATATGTAGACATTAACAGTTATAATTTAGGCGCCAATAGGCTTCTATAACTGTATTTTTAAAATGGTTGTGACACACACCCTGGACACGAGACTGGACGAAACTATAAAGATAAGGGTTCTTTGTTTTACTATACGGAGCCCTAAAAACTTAGAAGGAAGTGTTACCTTGCATTCAATATATTCGCTGCATTGATCGTTATGTTTGAAGTAGCCATGTGCCTGGGGACACTCAAAGTCATACAGTTTGCTTCCAGGATGCGGCGTAGTTACTACTGAAGATGGTGTGGTAGGAGCTGGTGGTTGTTGTGTAGTAGGAGGAACTGTTGCTGAAAACATTAAGGTTTTTTTTATTAACAACCAATAAGTAAAAAACTATACCTTAAGGCTATATGCGTACCGAAAGCGGTGTTGAGACACATTTTGGATGTTCAAAGAATCAAGTTTTGGCCTCAAAAACTACAAAGTTTTTTTTTTATATATTATAAATATAAAGATAATCTTTAGTGAATTGCGTGAGCCAAAACACGATTGGCGCAATTGGGCTCGATACAAAAAAATCACGAAATTTCCCCAAAATACGCAGTTTTTACACGACCACTGACCGGGCTAACCACACGGCGCGGCGGGGGGACAGCCCGCACACCCGCAGGCCATTTGCGCTCGCCCCCACCGGGTAGCTAGGGTAGCTGTACGGGTGTGCGGGGCGTTCCCTCCCCGATTGCCATTTCAACTTGTCTCGTACTATAGGTAGTTTGATTTTGCAAATTAAGTACTTGGTACCTACTGGGTTGAGCGTGAATGGGTTATCTCTCAAGTTTGTTAGCTCGTGTTTGAAAATAAGTTAAGTAGGTATGAATAGTTATGTAATATTTTAGAATGATACGTACGACGTAAGGGTTCTCCATTACATTGCACCTTTGTAGGGTGATCACATGGATACTCTGTCCATTCTGCTACATGATTGAAGTGAAGACCCACGGGACATGTGAATATAAGTGCTACGTAATTCTGTAACAATGTAATATATGTTGCCATCTTATGTCGACATGGCAATCAGGGACCCGCACACCCCCCGCGCTAACATGGTGCGGGTGAGCGCGGGTGACATACGGGTGTGTGGGGAGTCTCCCCGCCTCATACCCCGATTGCCATCTCAAGCTGTCGCGTACTATAGATAGCTTTCTTACCTTGCATTCAATATATTCGCCACAATGATCAGAAAATTTGAAGTAGCCATATTGTTGTGGGCATACATTGTAGTCAGGCAGATTCTTTGGACTTGTTGTAATTACAGGTAGAGGTGTTGTAGTGGGAGGTGGCGGTGGTCTCCTGGTGGTAGGCGGCGGTGGTGGTGGCAATCTAGTAGTGGGTGGCGGTGGCGGTCTAGTTGTAGGTGGTCTTGGAGGTCGCCCAGTGGTAGGTGGTGGTGGTGGT
Organism: Maniola hyperantus; assembly: GCF_902806685.2. Classification (NCBI taxonomy): domain Eukaryota; kingdom Metazoa; phylum Arthropoda; class Insecta; order Lepidoptera; family Nymphalidae; genus Maniola; species Maniola hyperantus. Next base: position 11,310,109 of record NC_048539.1, on the reverse strand, counting down.
GGGTACCTAGTGGTAGGTGGTGGTGGTGGTGGTCGTCTAGTGGTAGGTGGTGGTGGTGGTGGTGGTCGTCTAGTGGTAGGTGGTGGTGGTGGTGGTCGCCTAGTAGTAGGTGGTGGGGGTGGTGGTGGTGGTGGTGGTGGTTGCCTAGTGCTAGGCGGTGGTGGTCGCCTAGTGGTAGGTGGAGGTGGTGGCGGTCGCCTAGTGGTAGGTGGTGGTGGAGGTTGTCTTGTAGTTGGTGGTGGTGGTCTAGTAGTTGGCGGTGGTGGTGGTCTAGTTGTAGGCGGCGGTGGTGGTGTTCTAGTGGGCTTCTGAGTTTTCTCTGTAAATTAAAAAAATATTAGCATTTTTATAAACAGTGGTATAGAACCACTGCGAATCACAACCCATATTATAAATGCGAAAGTGTGTTTGTTTGTTGGTTTATTGATTTGTGGGTTTGTCCATTAACCAAAAGCAACGGAGCAACGGATCGACGTGATTTTTGTATGGGTAGGTATAGTTTAAGAATGGAGAGTGACATAGGCATCTTTTTAGCCCGGAAAATCAAAGAGTTCCCACGAATTTTTTAAAAAACCTAACTTCACGCGTATGAAGTCATCATCAGCTAGTTAGATAATAATTAATAGTTACTTTGTAATACTATTTTACCCACAGACTATTTCGATATTACGATATTTCACCAGATCCGCAGGTCTGCAGCGTTCTATTGTGAATAATACGTACCATCAATGTCACATTGCACTATTGAAGGATGCTCACAGGGGTACTCCGTCCATTCCACACGAGGATTGAAGTGAAGACCAGTAGGGCATGTGAACATAAGTGGTAGGTAATTCTAAAACAAAATAAAGTTTCATTATAGAATAGAATATACTAATTTTTATTCAAGTAAACCTTTACAAGAATCGTCAACTATTTTAATTTACCACTGGTTCGGAATGCCGTTCCAACCGAGTTCATTAACCGTCCGCAACCCATATAAATTCTATATATATACTAATTGATTAATTTTTTTAAAGATAAGTAGATATATTATTACATAGATTTACAGACTTACCTTGCATTCAATATATTCTCCACATTGATCGTTAAATTTAAAGTAACCATGTGGTTGGTGGCACATAAAGCCATCAGGCTTCTGGTTGTTAGGACGCGGAGTTGTTACTGCTTTAGGTGGTGCGGTAGGGGCCGGTAGAGTAGGTTCCTCATTGCATTGAACTTTTGAAGGATGATCACAGGGATACTCCGTCCATTCCACTTGAGGATTGAAGTGGGAACCAACAGGACATATGTACGCAAGTGGTACATAATTCTATAACAATAAAATAAGTCGCTTTAAGTGCTATCGCAAATCATAAATTAAATGTTACGTTAATCTGAATACTTTGGTATATAGAAGTCGGTGAAAAACGGAAAGGTGTCTGACTGACTAACTGACTGACTGACCTATGAACGCACAGCTCAAACTACTGGATGGATCGGGCTGACATTTGGCATGCAGATAGCTATTATGACGTAGGCATCCGCTAAGAAAGGATTTTTGAAAATTCAACCCCTAAGGGGGTGAAATAGGGGTTTCAAACTTGTGTAGTCCACGCGGACGAAGTCGCGAGCAGCAGCAGCTAAATATCATCAATAAAATCCTTTCATAAATAAAATAAATAAATAAATAACCTTTTATTTGGGACCATAGCGCACAGTACAAAACAGAACAACACCAGACAAACGTACATAAACAAAACAAAAAAAAAACACAACAAAAAACAAAGCATGAAGACAAAAAAGATCACAAATACTTAACTAGATAAAAATAATAATATATAAAAATAATCATAAAAATAATCTTTACCTTGCATTCAATATATTCGTGACATTTATCGGTGTGTTTGAAGTAGCCGTGTGGCTGTGGGCACATAAAACGTCGCGGAGTGTTACTTTGTGAGATTCGGTCTTCTACAAAGGAACCCCAAGTCTGCTCGTCCCAGGGAGCCGCTGAACGTTGAGGTCTATAGTACGGACCGGCTCCCATATGTCTTCTTTTGTCTACATAATATATGGACTGTGGCGTGTTAGGTTGTGATGCTCTCATATCTGCTGATATAATATCTTCTGATGAATTCGTAGAAGGTTTGCGTGGCATCCAGGGAATCGGTGCAGGTCTAGGAGCATAGTAGGAATCCAAGCGCCCGCGCCCATTGCCTGCATATATGGGATGCAGTGAGTTAGACAATGATGGTTTCGGTGTTTGTATTTCTACTAATGGATCTGTGGTTATCTTGTGATCACTGTTAGGAACCGCAGGCACATTCTGAACCAATGATTTTTCGGCAGAAACAGGAGGAACCGGTAAATGTCTTTGATATAAGTAACTGGCAGTACGCACATAACCAACTAGTGCCGTGTTTGGTTGAGATTCCCTGTCTGAATCTGGTGATGGAATTCTGTTAAATCTTGGCGAAGTCGGGGAATCCGATGTAGGCTTAGGAGCATGGTAGGTACTAGTATCTTGGTGTCCGCTGTCCGTGTATATGAGTTGCGGTGCATTTGGTTGTGATGGTTTTGGCCTTTGTATTTCTACTGGTGGATCCGTGGAAATTATCGGCGGAAGAGTACTAGGTTCTACAGAAACGGATTTTTCTGTAAACACAGGAGTAACATGCGGTGGTGGTTGGTATACGTAACTGTTAGGATGCACATGAGCAGGATTTGAAGCTCTTCTTAATCCTACTGGTGGAAGCGTGGGTGGTTCCGGTGGTGTCCAGGGCTTCGATGCTGGCTTAGGAGTATGATAGGCACTGATATCCTGGTGTCTATTATCTGTATAGATGGGATGCAGTGACTGAGCTAGTGTTGGTTTCTGCGGAATTTCTACGGATGAATCCGTAACAATTTTCGGCTGAAAAGTGGCAGGATCCACGGAATCCGTTTTTACTGTAGGATTAACCGGTTCCTTGTGAACTATTTGTGGCGGTTTTCGATCATGATGTGGCAATTCAGGTGGTGATGACTTTATACCCTGTTGATTTGCTGGTAAATTCGACGAAAATATTGGTGAAACCCGTGGAATCGATGCTGGCGGAGATCTATGAAAGGGCCCAATTTCGAAGTTTCCTTCCGCTACGAATAAAGAAAATATTTATTAGGTAGGTACTGTACGGATTTTCATATGGTTTTCACCAATAGAAAGAGAGATTATCTAAGGCGCTTATAATGCTATAGTTTATGAACATTTTGCGAAAATAAGCTACTGGTATGGTATGATGACAATTACGAATTAAGTATCTCTACATATTACGATTCAAGAGTTAGTCTGCTGACGGACAGACGGACGGACAGTAGAGGCTTATCCCGTTGGATGCGGCCCAAAAGTGGTCTTAAGACACATTTCGGCTGTTCCAAGAATCAAGTTTTGGCCGCAAAAATTACAAATTTGTTTATTTATTTTTTAATATTGTAAAAACACGATTGATACAATATGGCATTTTTTACACGACTATTAGGAGAAGAAAAACCAGTTTTATTCGATTGATATAAAGATTCAATAAAATTTCCTATTTACGTTCAACGTTTAATATACTAGGGGATTATTGTATTATTTTAGGATAACAGAGCATATAGAATATTAAATATAAATACTTATAAAAAGCGTGCAACTTTGCGCTCGGGCGGCCCAGACTACCGGTCCCGGTCGTCCGCAACACGTCTAGAATCTAGATGAGCACTCGTGTACCACTTCAATCCCATTTCAAACAAATAACACGATAGTAACAGTAGTTGAACTTACCCAGTAAGAGCGGTGGTAAAAACAAAATGCATATTGTTGGCACTATCATGATTATGATAGTGCACTTCTTGACCCGTGAACACTCCGTAATGCACTAATAATGGACAAATAATTAACATTGTTTTATAAAAACTATTGTTATCTGATCACATTCAGAAACAGTTATCATTAATGTTTTTGGTCACCCGCAAATGATCAATTCAATTAAAAGTAATCATTAAAAAAAATGAATGTGCCGTATGCCGCTCACATTGTTTTATTCATAGTTTCATATTTTTAACGACAAATCGGGCTCTTTGTAGGAACAAGGCAAGGCAAGGTAAGGCATTTTATGCTGGAAAGTCTTCACTGGAAAGATTTTTATCTAGCGGCAGATATTGGAAAAATTTCGTATTACAAAAAAGGGCAATACGTGCAAATTATAATTAAAAACCGCGCGATTACCTACGAGATAAATTTAAGGAAATATATTAGATATTCTTACAGTAGCTTGTCAATATATTTACAATAAAAAATTTATAGCCTGTTATCTCCCAAAGTCACCATGATCCAAACAAAATATGTTCCTCCCAGTGTTGGGGACAACACGCAAATAAACTTTCAGCTTTTATAAAATAACGATGGTCTGGCACGCGCTGGCTCTCTCTACACATTATACCATTATACATTGAGTACTGTAAGAGTGAACTGGTACTGTGCTTGTGCGTGTATGTGTATGAGTGTGAGTGTGTAATGTAAAAAAACGTACCTACACATTTATAACCATGTAAATAGTTCTAGTGTAGTATGTATGATTTATCCTGCAAAAATGATGCTACTGGCGTATGAAAGAGCTCTTACTTCTGATCTGACTGCGTATAAGTGTCGATGCAGTTAACACTAAACCAGTATTCACATTTCACAATCATCACTATGAGGTCTCACTGTGCGTTTAAACCACTGAATAGATAAATGTTTATCTATTCAGGTGGTTTGAAAAATTCCACCAATTAAATTACTGAATAATCTAGTAATATGCCCGTATACGCGAGTCCAGTTTTTTGAAGCGCGTAATGTAGCGCGCGTGTAAGCGCGTATGCTGAAACGACCGTATACGCGCAAAAAAATACGCTAGTCTGAAACCGCCCTTAGAGGCTTCATAATAATAATGATACTTAGTGAATATCCTTGTAAAGCTGTAAGATCCTTCGTTAATATGGAAGTGGTATCGTTCATGCCTAATCGTTAAAATGGAACGCAGCTAGTACGTTTAGTGGCATGGAGCTGATGGAGCTCATCTCTAAGCGTATTGGTGGTATAACTTTGCTCTGAAAATTGGAATCAATGGAGTTTATAGGATGTAGGTCTGCGTCGATTTTTTCTCTGAGTGAAAAATGTAGGGAGGATTTGAACATAAAGACTACGGTTTTCAATATGCGCCTCTTAATGCGCCTTTTAAAACGTTAATCTGTTGAGACACCGCAGGAATTCTGAGGTTTTTGACAATTAAGCTCATTTCACACTACGGGATATAAATTATATTATAGTCTGGTCAAAATAGCCTACTTACAATTATTCGCACAGGGCTTGAAAATGGGTACGAATGTTGGATTAAGGAGTTGGGACACAGAGTTCAGTGATGTAGTCCATACCACCATTAACAGTTCCTGAATTTTAACGGCTTACGAGTGCTGTACTCTGCATCATCAAGATTGAAGATATGGGACCCTAAATTTAAAGATATAGTCTATGCATCAGCAGTTCTTCAATCCTCACGGTATATAAGTGCTGTATCAGGATAAAGGAGTTTATCATCATCATCATGAACAACCCATAGCCGGTTCACTACAGAGAACGGGTCTCCTCTCAGTATTTAAAGGGGTTGGCTATAGTCCACCACGCTGGCCAAGTGCGGATTGGCAGACTTCACACACCTTTGAGGACATTATGGAGAACTCTCAGGCATGCAGTTAAGAGTACGCAGTAAGAGTTTATCTGAATTTTGATTAATTACATAGCCCCTGAAATACGGAATAGAAATAGAAATCTGCTGCCCCCTGCATGCTAGGCATGTTTATTTTAGGGGAACGGAGCCTTTATATTAGGTAAAACTAGATGATGTCCGCGGATTCGTCTGCGTGGATAGCTGGGTATTTGTAAATCCCGTGTTTGATATTCTGGGACAAAAAGTAGCTTGTATGTCCATCTCAGAGTTCAAACCTATCTCTGTACCAAACTTCGAAATTGCTTGAACAGATGTACCACGAAAACGTAGCAGGCAGACGAACAGATATACTTTCGCATTTATTTGGATTCTATTTCCAAAAACTAATGTGTAATAAATAACCATAATATCTACTTAGGAATTGCAACGACGCAGTCCACACATCATAAATGTGTTGTTGGACGCCAACTATTAGATATAATTGGCGTCCCACTACATAACAGGAGTTGATCGTCGACACAAAATTCACTCGAGTTATTAATCGATCGATTAGGACCAGTAGTGTCATTTAATAAAAGTTATACATAATCTGATGTATATGTAAGTAGTTATTAGTTTAACATTTTTGTAATGATCGCTGCTGAGTTCGCGTCTGATTCCCCACATTTATCAACCGCAGTTCAATCTGCTTAAATTCTTGCCTAATTCCTTGCTTGCAAGAGTAAGTAAATACTGGTACCTCAAAAATCTTGTTGGTGTACTTTTTAAAAGCAAAAAGCTAAAAATGGTTTTCCCCATAGACTTATTCATCACTGGTTTTCCCAATATCTACTCCAAGCACTGACAGAAAAGGACAATGAATACTTACTACAGATACCTATAGATAATTTAATCTATATAAATATTATTTAAAGCAATAAAACTGGCGGGCACAACTGTACAGTTTTTAACGGCTGTTAAGACTGTTTTACGCCGGTTCAACAACATGCGACAATGCGGCATGCTAAAAATAGAACATTATTGCAAAGGCCGGGAAGTAGGCAATTGCAGGTCGAGTATAAGTATAGTCGGGATAGATGACGTAAAAAAAATTACCACATTGTATCGAACTCTTATACCTAGTACCATATGTATCGAATACGTTGGTTCGGTTAGGTGCTTCGTAGACTTTATCAATAAATTAAAACCAGGAATTATGGCACACACTGTAATTTTTACTACTTGTGGAAAGCGATGTAGACGTGCACATACTGTGGTAATCCGAATGCAGGAGAGGTAAAAAGAATGACTAACTGACTGTCTTACGTCACAGATTAAGTTTTGTTGGTGTTGCCAACACACATCACCTATCAATAATCTGATTGGTCTGCTAAATACATCTCCGCCCCTCAGTTGTGGTGGTAGCCGAGACAATATCGTGCAGTAGAATTGGAATATTATAGATTCTACCGATGATTCTTGCTCCATGTAAAATTATTTTACCATGCGGCCCTGTGGCACGCTGCAACATTGCATACTTAGCTTTGCATGCAGAGTAGAGGCATTGGATTTCAATGGGTAGAACTGGAATTTCTACCACTCGAATTTCAATCCGGCGCTGATATCAATAAGCCTGAGGTCAGTGAGCCTTTTTAACCGACTTCCAGAAAGGAAGAGGTTCTTAATTCAGCGCGGATGTTTATTTTAAACTATAAAATCATATTGTTTTTTGTCACATGTATGTGTATTCTGAAAATCTAAATGAATGCATATATACCTATACAAAACAAATTCTTATCCTTGGGGGAGAAAAATGAAATTTATAACGAATTTTTGTAAATTTTTATTTATTAAAAATGGTTATTTATGTTTGTTACTTAAATTACAATTAATTATTACAATATAACTTTACGCTATAACTATTCAAAATTAAACTTAAATCAAAAATAAATTAATTTAGTTTAGTTGACAATCGAGATCGACGCGGCCAGCTTCTACGAAACAGGCTCAAATACTCGTAGCCATCTCGTAGCCGTCTAACTCTAAACGTAGCCGGGTTCGCGAGAGAGTGTAGCCGCCGCGTATTGCCGTAGAGTACGATTCGTAGCAACTACTTCTGACCTGTGAAATAAAAATACTTGTAAGAAATGTAGAGTGTAGATAGTTATCTTTTTATTTTATTAATAGAATGACAGTGACGTTATTATGCCAATGACGTTAGGAAACATATTGTAAAATATAATCATCATAGAGATAGTATTAGCAAGAATACGTACGACTGTCACATTGCGCGCTTGAAGGATGATGGCAAGGATACTCCGTCCATTCGACACGAGGATTAAAGTGAAGACCAGCAGGGCAGTTGTAAGAAAGTGGTACGTGATTCTGTAATAATATAATTAAGTACAATATTAATTAATAATCAGTACCTACCAACAAAGTATCCTTATTATAAATACGAAAGTGTGTTTATTTGTTGGTTTGTCCTTCAATCACGTCGCAACGGTGCAACGGATTGACGTGATTTTTTGCATATAGAGACCTGGAGAGTGATACATAATGGGACGTTACGATACGTTTGCATTGAGAAGCGCGTATGAAGGAAACTTTACCTTGCATTCAACATATTCCCCACACTGACCAGCATACTCGAAGTAGCCATGTGGCTGTGGACACATGAAGTCCTCTATCGGCCTGCCTGGGCGCGGTGTAGTTACTACTTTAGGCGCTGGTGTGATGGTGGTAGGCTGTGGTGTAGTGGTAGGCTCTGGTGTGGTAGTGGGCTCTGGTGTGGTGGTAGGGGGTGGTGTAAGAGGCGACTTTGGAGAAGCTGGAATAAAAATAAAAAAATTATTGTTTTTAATATTTATAATTAGACGTAGGTATTTGTAGATTCTGCTACGAGAAAATGCGAGTCCTCTACGAGTGTTCAGTACAACTTTCTATTTAGCCCGGACTTTACTCGGATGTTTTTTGAAATAAACAACATGCAAAATCTACCAAGCGATATGTCAGTCAGTCTGATGTTTTCAAATCATGTCTGTATAATCTGATGCAAACAGAGCAACCACAAAACTTTTGTTGGGATGTACCTAACTATTTCAACTCAGTTTAAGCTTCGCCTCAAGCGATGCCAATGTGTTATTTAATATCATCAACATGAATCTTCTCTGGTTGCCTCTCAAAAGGAGAACGGTGTAAGCCATAGTCCACCCGCTGGCCAAGTGCCGATTAGCAGACTTGTAGGCATTCTGGTTTTTCTCACGTTTTCCTTCAGCGTTAAAGCAAGTGACATTTAATAGCTTAGAATGCACATAACTCCGGAAAAATGTGTTATTATAATCATACATAATCATTACATTTAAGTATGTGTTTTTGTAAAAAAAAATGTAAGTGATATAATAAAAAATTACATACGAGTGATGGGTTCATAGTCACATTGCACCTTTGAAGGATGCTCACAGGGATACTCTGTCCATTGCACCAGTGGATTGAAATGAAGACCGGTGGGGCATGCGAACATAAGTGGCACGTAATTCTGTAACAATATAATACGGTGCTATTAATAGAAACCATCATCATCATCATCATCATCGTCAATCGATAGACGTCTACTGCCGGATATAGGTCTCTTGGAAGAACTTCCACAAGCCACGGTTTTGCGGGTCTAAAATCTGAATCCAGCGGTTCCCCGCGACTCGTTTAATGTCCACCTATGTTGGTTACTCTGGCTATCCTACGGACCTTCTCTTAATTGATTTGCTAATTGCGAATGCATAGGTAACGAACGCACAAACGTGATTTTTTATGTATCAATAGTTGATGCTGTAGTTATGATTTATTGGTCACATGTTGAGCGCCATTCTAAACCACGAGGCCTCTTCTCAAATTAAAATAAAATGATTTATTTGTACAATAATTAGATAATATTAGGCTGAATTTAGAAAATCAGCGTGGGGTAGAATTTCCAAAAATTATAAAACATCTATTTCTTATTTGTAACCCATATATGTACCAATTTTCACGTAAATAACTTGAAAAACAACGGACTTTCATACGAACTTTCATCCCCTATTTAACCCTATTAGAGGTGGAACTTTCATTTCACTTTGAACTTACGTTATAAAAGGAACCTACTGTCAGAATCTTTTTATATATATGTATAAAATGTGATTCTTGACTATACAATACACATACCTTGCATTCAACATATTCGCCACATTCGTTACTTCGTTTGAAGTAGCCGTATGGCTGTGGGCACATGTAGCTCGGATGCGGGGGCTTAGGTCGCAGCACAACTACTGCTGTTTCTGTGGTAGGAGGCGGTGGCGGTGGTGGAGTAGTAGTTGTTGTAGTTGTTGTAGTTGTAGTCGGTGTAGGTGGTGGCCTGGACTTAGGAGTAGGCGGAATTTCAGCTGCAAAACAGTTTAGTAGTTGCAATTTAGTAGTTACAGTTAAAGTGCGCGCAAAACAAGTAGTCCAATCTGTTTTATTTAATTTTGATGCAAATAAAGAATTATTCTATTCTATAAAATACACCACATACTGCATGCCTGAGAGTTCTCCATAATATTCTCAAAGGTGTGTGAAGTCTACCAATCCGCACATGGCCAGCGTGGTAGACTATGTCCAACCCCCCTCTCAGAGAGGGAGACCCGTGCTCTGTTGTGAGCCGGTAATGGGATGATCATGATGATGATGACACCAAATAATAATTTAATTTAAAGCATGTTTAAAGCAAAATAAAAATGTATAGGTTTGTATGATTGTTACTTTGAATATTTTGTACTAGCTGATGCCCGCGATTTCGTCCGCGTAGAATTAGGTTTTTTAAAAATCCCGTGGGTCTATGTCACTTTCCAGGTCTTTATCCATACTCATGCAAAAAATCACGTCAATCCGAAATCAACAAATCAACAAATCAACAAACAAACACACTTTCGCCTTTATAATAAGGGTACTGATAAATGTTTTGTATGAAAGGTTAACTAACGCCTAATAAGGACCTATTTAACTACTTGATTTTTTTAAGTCTAAAAATCTATAAATCGTGTAAGGCGATGATCTTTGTCAGCCCTAGCACAGACTACGGTCGGTACGGTAAGTACTAGTGAAAACTAATATCAAAACAGCATACGTACGAATAACTGGTTTTCTATCACATTGCACCCTTGAAGGATAGTCACAAGGATAATCTGTCCATGGCACAAGAGGATTGAAGTGCAAACCGGTGGGGCATGCGAAGGTGAGTGGTACATAGTTCTGTAACAACGTGAATACGACGTATTTAGTTTGCTTCAAAGTTCAAAACCATCTCGATAGTCGAGAGTAGTGGTGGCAGCTCCTATCAAACTTTGGTACAATTAAATAGGTAATTGTTTTGTAAATAAAGTCAAAAGCAAAATAAGCTTTACCTTGCATTCAATATATTCCCCACACTGATCAGTATGTTTGAAGTATCCATGAGGCTGGGGACACATGAAGCCTTGGTTTCCAGGTCGTGGTGTAGGTACTAGCTTAGGTGCTGGGGTAGGGGCTGGTGTTGGTTGTGGTGTTGTTGATGTTGTTGTTGTAGTGGTTGTTGTAGTAGGTTTTTCTGGAGAAAAAAACAATTCGTATTAATGCATTTTATTAATATTTACAACCACAAAAATGTTATATCTATACATATTTAAATATATACACACATACACACACATTAAATATACAACTTATCAAAACATTTCGAAATATAGATTTAGCGCGCAAGTTTTATGCTGTATGAGTAAACAAAAATAGTTACAGGTATAAAACCATAGTCACCCCTATTCTAAATGCGACTGTAAAGATCTTGATGAAATTGGGTATAAAATAAAAGTAGTAGTAGTATAATTTTGCACCCTGACATGTGAGTGAGTCTTTTTATCCCGGGAGACTAAGGATTTTTCTCGGGATTATCTATATATATAAAAGGAAAAGGTGACTGACTGACTGACTGACTGAATGACTGACTGACTGACTGACTGATCTATCAACGCACAGCTCAAACTACTGGACGGATCGGGCTGAAATTTGGCATGCAGATAGCTATTATGACGTAGGCATCCGCTAAGAAAGGATTTTTGAAAATTCAACTCCTAAGGGGGTGAAATAGGGTTTTGAAATTTTGTAGTCCACGCGGACGAAGTCGCGAGCATAAGCTAGTAAAACCTAAAACATTTATTTAGAAAAGGACGTACCTTTTTTGACACATTGCACCTTCGAAGGATATTCACAAGGATATGCTGTCCATTCTACACGAGGATTGAAGTGAAGACCGACAGGGCATGTGAACATCAGTGGTACATAGTTCTGCAACAACATAACGCAGGATCATTTGTAATAACTATGTAGTAAGTAATATCATTACCAACCAACCGCAGTCAGGCTTTTTAATTTTTTTTTTTTTTACAATTCGATCATAGGAACCTTTACCTTGCATTCAACATATTCGCCGCATTCATCGGTATATTTGAAGTAGCCATGTGGCTGTGGACACATGAAGCCTTGTGGCTGGTCCACAGGATAAGATGGAATAATTGTTTTCGGGGTAGCGGGTGGTGGTGGTGGTGGTGTTGTTGTAGTGGTTGTAGTACTAGTAGTAGTAGTACTAGATTTTACAGGAAAACGAAGCGGTCCTGTAACAAAACAGTAACATCATGAGTAACATATACGTACGCGACAGGTTGAAATAGCAATCGGGGAGGGAACGCCCCGCACACCCGCCCAACCCCTTCTAACCCGGTGTTGGCGAGCGCGGGTGATGTGCGGCCTCCCCGCCTCATACCCCGATTGCGATCTCGACCTGTCGCGGACTATACCTTCTACATTTTTATCTCTTGACTTCTGAACGCCATCCGTGGTTTAAGCAACATGCTGACATCAGTTAGAGAGAACTAAAGATATCTTAAAAGCGAATTAAACTTCATTGCTTAATGCAGTTTTAAGTTTTTAGGGTTCCGTACCTCAAAAGGAAAAAGGGGCCCTTATAGGATCACTTTGTTGTCTGTCTGGCTGTCCGTTTGTCCGTCGTCTGACGAGTCTGTCAAGAAAACCTATACCTAGTGTACTTCTCGTTGACCTAGAATCTTGAAATACATATGGCAGGTAGGTAGGTCGTATAGTACAAGTTAAGGAAAAAATTCGGAAACAATGAATTAATAACATCACAAAAAAAATTAAAATTATGGTCAGGAAAAAAATAATTTACTAAATCACATAATATAGATGACACAGTCCGACTTGCATCTACATTAGGTACCTAAATATCTTTTACGATGGTACGGAACCCTTCATGAGCGAGTCCGACTCGCACTTGAGCGGTTTTTTATTTATGTCGTAATAATAATTAATTATCTTTAGAAATATTAGTACTTACGATAGACGGGTTCCGAGTTACATTGCACCCTTGAAGGATGATCGCAGGGGGGCTCTGTCCATTGCAGATAAGGGTTAAAGTAAAGACCAACCGGGCAAGTGTACGTAACTGGTATGTAATTCTGTAATAAATAGTGTCATTAGCTTTAATGAAAACCATAATGATTTAGATTAGTACCTACTATAAATCAATTAACGTACAGTTTATTTTTACTTCACTACCTTAAAATGTAAACAAGCTTTTATACGAATGTATGCCTTGCTATCTGGAGCAATATTTTTGCCGCAAACTACTATAATAAGCACTGTGAATCTGTGATACAAGTGAAAACCAAACATTAGAATGTCTAAAGGGCAAAGTGCTTTTCTGCGAGTTTTCTACGAGTTTCTATTAATCTTTGAAGTCAAAAAACAACGAAAATAGATTAGGTATTATATACTAGGTATAGTATGCGACAAGGCGAGATGGCGATCGGGGAGGGAACGCCGCACACGTGCACAGCTACGCGCTAACAGGGTGCGGACGAGCGCAGGTGACGTGCGGGTGCGAGGGGCGTCCCCCCAATTGCCATCTCAACCTGTCGAGGACTATATTTACCTTGCATTTAACATATTCGTCACATCGGTCGGTATATTTGAAGTATCCATCTGGCCGTGGACACCTGTAGCCACGCTGACCGTTTCCAACAAGTTGCGTAGTTGTCATAGGAGTTTCCGTGTAAGACTTTTCTGGAGCTGTTGTTTTATAGAGTTGACTGACGTATCGCTCGAGATCAGATTCTTTTTTTTTGCTTATGTCTTCCGCTGGACTCATTATAACTGTCGGTGCCACCCAGGGTATACCTGGTTGAGGTCTGCGAGAGGCATCGCTTTTCAACTGTGCTCCATCTGGTAATAAATGGCAATGTTTAATATCTCCCTAAATTTAAAGTAAATTATCTACAATCATTTTAAAGTGATTGTTTTGGTCCCTATTTTAAACCATTAAATCTCACTAGGTATGTAACTACAAATTCACGGTTTTCGGATTTTTCCTTTAGGTACTTGCGCTATAAGACCTACTTACCTATCTACCAAATTTCGTGATTCTAGGTCAACGGGAAGTACCCGATAGGTTTTCTTGACAGACACGACAGACGGACAGACAGAGAGACAGACAACGAACTGATCCTTTGTAAGATCCCTATAAAGGATCAGTTCGTTTCCCTTTTTTGATTTTGAGGTACGGAACCCTAAAAAGACCCCTAAATGCCTAAGACCCCTAAACCTAAATGCGTACATTTAGCTAATCTGAATTTCAAAAACAAAAATTAATTTTCACCTTTCACGTTTTCCATTGAATTAATCATAAATGTTGGCGCCACCCAAGGTTTCCCTGGCTGAGGTCTGCGATAGCCATCGGTATCCAAATGTGCCCCATCTGTTAAAAAAAGGCAATGTAAAACCTTACTGAATTAAAAGTAAATTACGCTAATTTTAAAGCGGATTGTTTTGGCTCAGATTTTTTATTACAGAATTTATTTTATTCAGGCAACTCGGCCCGACTGGTATGTACTTACACTAAAATAAAACTTATAATATACTTATACTCGCGACTTCATCCGCGTGGACTTCATAAATTTCAAACCTCCATTTAACCCACTTAGGGGTGGAATTTCTAAAAATCCTTTCTTAGTGGATACCCACTGTTAACAAAGAACACACCCTCCAAATTTCATGTCTCTAGGATCAGCGGTTTAGGCTGTGCGTTGATATATAAGTCAGTCAGTCAGTCAGTAAAAAAGAGTGGAAGATTAAGAAGCACTATAAAAAAAATAGTGGTTTCACATACCCAAAAATAATAGCGGCAAAAATAATACTATAATTTTTGACGTCAACATGGTTTTTAGTACACTTGATCACCCGTGAAGAATTTTCAGTGCACTGATGTTGATTGAATAATAAACTTTGATATTTATATATCACATTTATCGTATAAAATCTAAAAACAGTTACTACTAATATTTTTTGTCATTACCAAAGAACAATTCAATCAAGTGCTTGACAGCTAAATTACTTAGTTAAAATTTAATTATTATGGTATGCCACAGCGAGTATAATAAAAACAATAGAAATCAAAGCGTGAAGCTCACCCGACTTCAACATTTATGTACATACAAGTGTAGAAACAAAAGTTATTTTTTACTTAGTAGTGGTTTTGGAAGTCGGTTTTTTAATTCTTTTTTTATTCAACCTCACCACATGCCAGCGTTTTAAACAATTTCACCGTCGTCACCTGGGTGCCTACGGCACTGACCACCCGTTGTGCCAGTTTTCTTTCTACTCGTATGCAAACTATGAAACCAACTCCCTTCGGCGGTGTTTCCACTAGATTTCAACATGGGGTTATTCAAGGGACGGATCAACAAATTCCTAAAAACCGGCAACGCATTGGTTGTTCCGTTGGTAGCTGTATACTTCATGGGCGCCGGTAATCACTTAACATCAGGTGACCCACCTGCACGTTTGTTCATAATTTGTATTTAAAAAATTAAAACATGCACTTAATTAAATGAGTGAGTATTTCCAAACTCGCATTTAAACAACTTTCGTTCATGCTTACAATATTTCAGAAATTAATATTATGATCTTTAGATCTCCATATTATTTATGTAGACTCATCAGTCATCAGTCATCACTCAACCTCAATAGCTCAACCGGTATAGGAGTGGACTGAAAACCGAAAGGTCGACGGTTCAAACCCCGCCTGTTGCACTATTGTCGTACCTACTCCTAGCACAAGCCTGACGCTTAATTGGAGAGGAAAGGGGAATATTAGTCATAACATGGCTAATATTCTTTATTAAAAAAAAAAAAACCATCTACCAACAAATCATTAATACATAAAAATATGTGCTCTGACTTCTAAAATTTAAGTAATAGGTTGAAAGTAATAAACCTTCAAATCAAAGCTTTTTTAGGGTTCCGTACCTCAAAAGGAAAAAAGGAACCCTTATAGGATCAATTCGTTATCTGTCTGTCCGTCTGTCGGGTCTGTCAAGAAAACCAATAGGGTACTTCCCGTTGACCTAGAATCATGAAATTTGGCAAATAGGTAGGGGTAGGTGTTATAGCACATATAAAAGGAATAAATCCGAAAACCGTGATTTTGAGGTTACATAACAAAAAAATCCACCATACCTACCTACCACCATAATATGGTATGGTGTATATTATACAACTAAGAAACCGTAGGAAAATCCGTACAGTAAGTATAAGTGCGCGATAGATCGAGATGGTAATCGGGGTATGAGGCGGGGGGACGCCCCGCACACCCCCACGTCACCCGACCTCGCCCACACCGGGTTAGCGCGGGAGCTGTTCGTGTGTGCAAGGCGTTTCCTCCCCCCGTTCATCTCGACCTGTCGCGTACTTATACGCACTATAGGTACTAGGTAGGTACCTATTGCATATATGTACATATAATTGCATCATTTTAAGTGTTATTAATACTATGACATGTTATGTGATGATGTCAATAGAACGCATCCGCATTTCTATAACCATAAAAGTGATTTTATTTTACTGTCTTTGTCTTAACCAAGGACCAAGGTGTAATAAGCTAGCATTAGCAGAATAGAACAGAGGTAATATACTATACAAACGTGATAAGTACAAACGAAGCCATTGCGTGGCTATTTACAGTAATTTAGAGTGATGTTTATAGTTTTTTTATGCTTGATTGAATAAATGGATTGTTACAAAAACTATACAAATAGATTTGTTAAAGAACATAGTTTATTTTGCCAATGTTTTCAATTCAGTGTTCATTCAAAAACAATGACAATGAATACTGAAACGGACTGAATTAGGCTACAACTTTCCTTTACGAGTAAGAACAGTTGTAATTTTCAGCATTTCAGACTTTGGTTATTTTAAGTCTTCCAGAACTCTGATATTTCAGGACAGTGGTCATTTAGAGCATTTCGGGCTTGTGGTCATTTTAGAGTATTTCGGGACGTGGTCCCATAAACTATTTTATATTATACTTAGGTAGGATAATTTCATACATTACATATACTTACTCGTGGAATCATTTCTAGCATTTCATACAAATTAAGAATCTTATGCCAGTGATCAAAGCTTTCAGGTTATAGTCAGGTCATTTAAAGCGTTTCAGAACAGTGCTCATTAGAAAGAACATATTTGACAATTCCACCTTATCTAGCTATTTCTGGCTATACCTACTTAGTTTTTCTGATGAAACTCGCAGCCTGAAGGTGAGAAGTAGGCAGTATAACATAACCGTGCCTCGAAAGTCCATAAAGCTATTTATTGGTCTTGCACCTGATCTCTCTCCGGTCGTCTCGAATTGCCGTCCCATCGGGTATGAGAGTAAGGGAATAAAAGGTACTTACACACTACACTATCTAAGTGCACTATCTAAGTATCTCGTAGCTTTAGTTTTAAGTTTGCGTAATAATTATCACCACTATATCTTACAAATCTAACACCATACCAGTACCCGTAGTACAAGATTTTACGTCTCACCAAACCAAACCAAATTCGAGAGTCGAAATACTTCCGCGTTACAGTAAACTGGATCTTAAATGCCTTGTTTTAAAGCTCAAGTTTGTCTACACTTCTACAGCCAGCACTCCAAGCGGAAACATTGCGAAATTAAAATCAGTGGCATTGAATATTTGACTTCAATTCAAGGCTGTTTAGGTCCATTTTACTGTAATGCGGAAGTATTTCGACTCTCGAATTTGGTTTCGTTTGGTGAGACGTAAAATCTTGTACTACGGGTACAGACCATCAATAAGAGTAATTTATTACCTATTTTGAATAAATCATTTGACTTTTGACTTTTGCCTTTTAAGTGTACCTAAGTGTACTAAGGTACACTTAGGTACGCACTATAATATAATGTGCTGCGTAATCTATAAATCTTATCTCAGTTTAGTTGAGATGGATCGCCATAGCCGAAATGATGTCGAAAGGCATATTTCTACGGTTTTCTCGTATCTACTTCAGCACAAGTTTGCCACTCAATCAGAGAGGATAGAGGAATCTTATCTATTAATTGCCTACCTAGTATATTGTTTATAAGAAAAACCTTTTTATAATAGAATACCTACATACATTTTATAAATTAAAGTCCCCCGACGCGCTGAGCTCGTGTTTGTTAGGACTAAAAGCTAATTGGCACCGCCTCATTAGTTGATGTACCTAATACAGATAGACTGATAAGTAGGTAGGTATATTTTATTGAATAGGTAAATAAAAATCAAATATATTTTTATCATTTATTACTTTATAGGTAATAACAATGCTTACTTTATACACATATAACATTTTAACTTTGACAGATTGATTTGAAAATCTATGTACCAACTAGTTACCCTAAAAATAAATGGTATTTTATTTAGTGATCGCAATCGACGTGGTCCGCTTCTACGCAACGGGATTGTTGGGCATCGAACGCGTAGCCAGGGTCGCAGGACAGTAGCCGAGCATTGCCATTCACGCAAGAGTAGAATTCATAGCAGCTTCCCTCGTACCTGTCAATCAAAAATTCTCGTATAAAACTTATAGCAGAGCAAAATAAATGTACAGAACCCGCAGAAACTTCTTCAAAATGAAATGCTTAAGATCAAAACATAATTATTTCAAGAACGTTTCTGATATGAACCGCTAAGGTAGAATATGTCCTTCTGGCGTCCGTGTTTCCTGCCACGTAAACGCCCTTGACTATAGACGATGCTAGGATTCACCTTGCTTTGAAGATATTTAGACCTTGCTTTGAAGATATTTAGGTTATAACCTAAATATCTTCAGAGCAAGGTGAATCTAGGCATCGTCTATAGTCAAGGGCGTTTCAAATAATGGTTTTATCAAGTGTAAGCCTATCACAAAATAAAAAATATTTTTTTTGTTCACTCTACAACATTAAAGTTCTTCACACATATCTGGCAATGATAACGACACGCACTGCAACTTGCAGCCCTTGTGAAATTTTCATCTCTAATAATGCGTTTATTCGACTTTAATTTCATTTTTATAAAGATTGATGAATTCTAAATATAAGGGGTAAAAAAATATGAAAAAATAACACAAAGCTAAGGGCTCACTTGTGGTTTGTCACAATGGGGTGGCCGGTTCTATCCAGTTCTCCAGCAGGACATTTATAGCCAAGGAAATCTGAAATATAAGAGAATGAATATAAGAGATGAGAATTCTGACAATACATTGATAGCGATGAATATTTTAAGAGTGTTATGGTGCGTTTGGTTGCAAATAGTGGCAAAATAGCGGCGAATTTTGTCAGCTACAATTGCATTTACTTACTCTGGCTGGTCATATAAACTACACTTACTTTCAAGGTTGCATGAAGCTACATTCTCGGGCCAGTCGCAACGTTTAATAGTAGGGTTGAAAGCTAAGCCTGTCGGGCAGAACATTTCGAACGGGCGGCCTCCAACGCACATGTGATATTGTCCACAGTCATTGGGATTAGCTGCCGAAGACGGGTAGAAGCCGTATTGATGCTCGCATCCCTCAGTCGGTTGAGCTGGCTCTAATAACAAATGAACGATTTATTTTATCATCGAATAAATAAGTACATTAGGTACATCACTGCTGGTTAAAATTATTTTCAATAATGTTCTCGTTAGAAATTCGTAACTGAAAAACCTAAAGGTAACTTTTTAGCGTGACTAGGGACTCTAGCTGACAACGAATAAATCTCCTATTCAAAAGAAGTTTTGATAAGTACTTTTAAATGAGATATAAGAACTGCAAAATACTAAGTACTTATACTTAAATCAGTTTTGTCTCTCCTGAACACTGTCGAATTTGAGTTGTTCTCTTTTTACCGGATCCTCTAGAGTACTAACAAGGCAATTTTGTAGCAATGATTTGAAAAATAGAGTTTGACACTCCTGTTGTATACTCATTTACATACTCATTACACATGTAAGTAGGTAAGTTGTTATAATCTTTACGCACGGGTGCGTCCTTCGCAAGGCACGTCGGTCGGGTACCCGCAGGGGTCTGTGGGCCACGATACGTTGACGTCGAAGTAGAGTCCATCTGGGCACAGCCTCTCTGTCGCAGAGAATTCCTAAAAATGAAAATTAGATGAAAAGTGAAAATAAGTATTTATTTTATAATCATACAAGCAATGCTGAATTTATTTAAGTAATTATGTAGGTATAGGCATTAGGCTCTTTGACTCGTTTACGCATATTGTATTTATATATTTAGGCAGTAAACCGTACATAACTAAAATTAGGCTAGACAAAGACCTTAGGAGACTAACGGATGGGATTGTTGTTAATGATCATGTTATTTGCAACGTTAAAGAGTTCCCTTAATATATTTGCTTTTAAACTTACTTTGCATTCGATGTAGGAGTCGCACACTCCGTTTACGGGTACGTAACCATCTCGGATGCTACAGACTGAGCTCCCTCCAGCAACAGCACTCGCTGTAAAGGCACAGCAAACAAATAAAATATGTTTTACACAACTGAATCACTTCCCATACTACTTATTCTATAAATGCGAAAGTGTGCTTGTTTATTCGCCTTTTACGCCGCAATGGAACAACGGATCTGCGTGATTTTTTGCATGGATATAATTAAAGAACTGGGAAGCGACATAGACCACTTTTATCCCAGAAAATCAGAGCTCCAACGGAATTTTAAAACTTAAATCCACGTGGACGAAGTGGTAGGCGTCAGCTAGTATATTATATCAAGTTTTACAAAGAGTCTTAAAAGCATGCACAAGTCCTTAGAAGAGCCAACTGGCGTTAAGTGGTGCAAACAGGCATGAATACAGCTTCTGGCCTCTGGTACGAGCTAGTATTTATAAGTACTTACCTAGATAGTTTGCA
This sequence comes from Maniola hyperantus, assembly GCF_902806685.2. Taxonomy (NCBI): domain Eukaryota; kingdom Metazoa; phylum Arthropoda; class Insecta; order Lepidoptera; family Nymphalidae; genus Maniola; species Maniola hyperantus. The sequence goes on along the minus strand of NC_048539.1, from coordinate 11,289,146 downwards.
AGATTGTCAAATTTACTTTTACACTGACTGTTACTTTTACAATACTTAGTAGACGATATTGAAAGGCACAGAAATAACTGGGAAATTTTATTCCCGGAAAAATAAAAAACCTACAACTCGAATTGTAAATAATTAATTGTTATAAGAAAAATACTTACTTGAGGCAATAAATGCAGCGAAACAAACGAGGAAATACATTTTTGTTGTGATTTTAATTTATTTATTAATATTTATTTGTTTTGAGCAAAGTCACAAGAATGAGGTCAATACAGTGCAAACTTTTCGTTTTATACTCAAGAGTCTAATTCATTTAAAATGGGGTATAACCGTTAGCCGTTAGTGAATCGTTTAAATTTCGATGTTGTGGCTAGTGATAAGTGATAACTAAAAAGTAATTACTGAGGATCCATCGTACAACGAATTCGTATCAAGGAGACGTGAGATCATCGCCGGCTCACTATAGAGCACAGGTATTCTCAGGAGCAAATACACACGCTTCAATTTAATTCTAGAGAAAACTAAAATAGGTAAAATAAAATTCCTCTGTGCTCAGGGTAGTGACTCCTTTCCATTAATCACAGGAATGCAGGAGATGATATTAATGCGGCGGGTTCCGCATACAACGCACTAAGAAAACGAGATTTCGATTCTTAGATTTTACAGCTATTAACAGAATACCTATGTTAGTGATAATAACAGGTACATGCTACCCGTGACACGGAGGAAACTAAAATGCTAAAGGAGCTCCACAGTTGGTCACCCATCCAGTTACCGACTTGGGTCAACGATGCTTAACAATCGCAATCGATTGATATGCGTTGTCACAACTAGGCCACACGTTTTTCCACTATTGATAACTAGTGGATTTGAAAAATCCGATTCAATTAATAGGTAATACGAAATTCACTTTTCACGCTAAACCTAAAAATAATAAAGATGATTTTTTAAAGTAAGTAAAGTACTTTATTTAATAAATGGCACTATCGTAATTTGACTAAAATGATTTGAAATGTTAATTATAAAATAACGATGAGTAGGTACAATTATGCCTTATACCATTTGATTTTATATACACAATTACACAAAACTAATCATACAATAAACAAAATGTTATTCTATTCGTCTAGTTCACTTAGTTGTGTTGGGGTGACACCTAGTTGCGTTGGGGTTACACTTTCTACGTCCCTTTCATCATCTAGATCAAGATCTCGGCTTTCCCGCTCAGGTTCGGCGTAGGTTGGTACATTGGTAGGAAATTCTTCTGCGGTATATCTCGCTTTTCCGGATTTTAACGGATTTTCTAAAAGTAGTCGTTGTCTTCTTTCTTCCTTTTCCTTTGCTTGGGCGGCGCGAGTTTTGAGTTCTTGTGGGCAAACTGAGACATCCTCAGCATTTACGCAGGTTTCAGTAAGCTCGTCAAAGGCTGAGTAACCACCGCAACCTAAGCGACGAGGCTTGCCATCGATGCAAATGAAGTACACTTGACAATCGCTGGGTGACCTGCAAGGAGTGAGATGAAAAACATTAAACAATACAGTAGTCATTTTAGCAGAAGTACCACCCCCTTTTTACAATGCCATTATCAACGACTTCAATATAAGTACATTATAATACTTATAATTATATTATTGGTTATTACGATATCCCTTTTGAGACATTCTTGTGACATTTCGATGCAGATAGTATCTTGTCTTGTTATGTCTTGTTACTTACTTCCTTGACTAGCAGTTCTAGGATGAGTTCATTGCAAAACCTGATGGCACCCGGGGAGGGACGCCCCGCATACCCGCACGTCACCCGCTTTCGCCCGCCCCGGGTTAGCGCTGTGGCTGTGTCTCAATTATTTCGTTAAAAAGGATTGTGAAAAAGATTTTTTATGTCCTACTAAGATTTGTCACGTGAGCCGCACGCTCCGAACTTAACGCAATTTTAACACCTACTAAAATGCAACTGACGTCATTTTACTCTCAAACTATTACCTCATAAGCCACATACGCCAACAAAGTCGTATCCTATACCTACTGTCGGCCTCTTATTTGGGTGGTTCGGGATTCCGAGCACGTTCAATTTATTTTTGGAGTTAAGTATTATAACTTCTGTAAATTGTTTGAAAATTGAAACACAGGTCAAGAAATTTTAGAGATTAAATGTCACCTGTTTTAACGGTGAAATAAACATTGAAAACTGCTACCTACCTTAAAGTTCTCTAAAGATATGTGAAGTCTGCCAAGTCCGCACTTGGCCAGTGCAGCTTAGAGGGCTAAAGCCTAAGCGGTCTAAGCCCTTCTCATTTTGAGAGAAGACCGTGCTCAGTAGTAGATCAGCAATGAGTTGAAATGACGATGATGATTTAAATATGCGATACGTTCGGCACATGCGGTGCTTGCGGCTCGCTCTAGTGTGCGATTAGTTTTACAATAACACACAGCTCCGCATTCCGCAAACGGTTGGTATTTTGAATATAAACATACGTTATTACATAATCTGAAGGTCAGCTCATCGGTGACATTTAGCGCGACCTGCCGCCTGACCGGCCATTAGGTAACCTGTTTTCGACTGTCTTCTTAACATTTATTAGCTAGAACTGTAGGTATTATTACTCATTTGTTAGGGCATCTGATTCTTGCGATTTCTTAGTTTAAATACCTTCTTACGTGTCCAAAGGTCTCGTGAGAATATCTCGGATGTGCCTCGGATTCAAATCGGACACATGACGTAGATATGTCAAAGATGTCCACTGAATAGCTTGGATTTGGATCAGAGATCGGATTAGTGCGTAAGCAATAGCCGAGTTCGGTCCGAGTTTTTTATATCCGTATTTTCACGGACTCGGATCGGATGAGTGCGTAACCGCTCTAACGCTAAGTGACTGTTTTGTTGTAAAAACAATAATTACTTAAGTATTATGCCACAAATTAAAAACTCGACGCTGTTTAGTACTATTAAATAATATATATTATTAATAATATATTAAATAATATACTCTGTGAAGCTGTCTTCCATTTTTCTGATAGGTACAAAGTAGCCCTCGACTGTGATCTCACCTGATGGTAAGTGATGTTGCCGGCTAAGATGAAACTTGGAAGGGGTATGTCAGTTTAGTTAAACACTTTAGAAAATTTATAAATTCTTAAATTGCCCCTGCAAGGAATCGAACTCGGGGCCTCACAGTTATAAGACCACTGCGCTCACCACTGCAGCAGGGAGGTCGACAAACTGTTCCAGAATTCGGCCGTAAAGCATTGTATTATTAGGGTATTTTCTAGATCCAGCCCTCCTTAGTACATACCTTTTAATAGATAATGTCACATGACAATGTTTACAAAGTTGTTAGGTATTTCCTGAAATTACGGTAAACTTGCCAAATAGGACAAGAAATTGTAGAATATGTTCGTACAAGACACTCTGAGAGTGTTGCATTTTACATATATTATGTAGGAGTAAGTATATTGGTTCTGAAGATATCAGGTTTTCTGAACAGGAGACAGGAGCAGGAAGGTACCTAGGTACGTCAATACACTCAACGGGTTGTCTTTGAACTTACAATCTTTCCGGTTGGAGTCAACCTTTTGACCTTTGAACTATTGAGGCTTTATTTGGTAATATCAGAGAACATAATATATAACGGTATGGATCAGAGTAGATTGAAACTACCTTTATAGTGTCAATGAAATAATAATTAATGAAATATAATCGTTTAGTAAATGTCATGCAATTCGTCATGATTAAATAACGGAGGTGATCTTCTTCTGGATATTTTAATTTGGATCGATATCGTATTTGGAAAACTTGTTTTTCTAATATCAATGAAGCTTGTTTTTGATTGCTCTATATTTCCAAGAATGGAAAATCATTATTTAAATTCGTAATTTATGTCGAGGTCTCAAGGTCGTTCAAAATATTGAGGATATTGATTTTCTATGTATTGTTAAATTTGTGTAATTATACAGGGTGTAACCAAAACGCTAGCAAAAACGAAGACAGGTGATAGTACTGATTATTACTGATATGATATCACAAAGAAAACGCGAAAAATATATTAAAAAATCCTATATTTTGTACATGTTCATGATATTGCAAATAAAACATTTGACTGACGCTAGAGGTTAACGAATGTTGCGTAAGTAGGCCACTCGGAGTCAATGCCATTTCGTAGGTGGGGCATTGACTCGAGTTTTGCACGCTATACATTGCGGGTTTGAAAAATACTAAATCACTAAAACTACAAAACGGGCCAAATGGGTATTGGATTGTGTTTAGTTAGTATAAAAATAACGCTAATGCCGCAACATTTTTGCTAGCGTTTTGGTTAAACCCTGAATACACAAATTTAACAATACATAGAAAAGATATATTTACAAAAAAGAGCCTCAAAAGCTCAAAGGTTATATAAAGGAGCAGACTGAAATCCGAAAGGTCAGCCATTCAAACCCCAACCATTGCTCATGCTTACTTTACGCATACCTAGTTGGACGTGAAATTAAATTAATTTTCAGTATGGATTTCAGTTTTGATATGAACTCGTTAAATCGCCGTAGCTCGTCCAAGAGTGTTCAATGATGACTTTTTAACGATTTCGAACGATTAAGTGACTTTTTAACGATAGCTAAAGTCACTTATAACTACATGTAATATTATAGGTAAGTACATAGATTAATTATTGGTCCCGCTACGGTCGGGTAAGTATCATACTACAAAAAAAATTAAGGTTCAATAAAAAGTTTTTAGAAAGTCATACCTATAGAACCTAAATCCAGCGGGCGGCCCCAGTTCCTTTGATGCAAGTACTTCAGGACAGCGGAAGCCGAGGAAGGCTGAAAAGTGTTAAAAGTATGTTTAATTTTATTATGTAGGTATGTAGCTATGATAAACCTATTATTTTATCTGCAAGTTGTTGACGCTTATAATAATGCGAAAATGCCTCCAGGAGTTTTCTTTGAACTCTTTGTCTAGGTAGATGATGCTGATAGGTACAGGGTTTGGAATCACAATAATTAACTTTGCTTTAATACTTGAGGAGAAAGGTAGATAATATTAACTATTAACGAAGTAGATACAATATTTAGATTTGGAATATTAATAATCACATCCTAGCTGGATTAAACAGGTTTGTTAAATAAAAACTTCTCAAACATTAAATTAAAACAAAACTGATTTTTGTTATTTATTATTAAGTTTTATTTTAATATAGAGGATTGTGTGTTGGTTGATTATAAAGGATTTCATATAAAACTTGTTTGTTTGTCATTTTTTAAGATTTACAAAACGAGTTCTAGGTACCTGCTAGTGCTGGGACACCACAGTAGACAGTAAAGATTCCGAACCTACTATAGAATAGTACTAGCTGTTACCCGCGACTTCGTCCGCGACAGATTTAGGAAAAAGAAATAGTTAAATCTCCTCAGTTTTGGTGGTCAGGTCCTCTGCAGCATCAGCATTGAGGATTTAGAAAGCAAATTTATTATGGACAATTTCTTATCGATTAAAAAAAATACGCAAATGGTTTCAGAAATCTCGGACATTTCGGTGTAAATAGTAGGTAGAAAAACACAACTTTTTTGGAAATCGGCTAAAAAGTTGCCTATTTTTACTCTTTGGTTAATCCGTGGCTAATCCTTTACTTGTCTGTGAAAGTCCCGTCACATTACTTTCAGCCGTTCCGAAGATTAGCCGGTTCAAACAGACAGACAAAAATTTTAAAAACGTGTGATTCAGTTACGGTACAATTCAAATAACTATATTATGAGCTTAATATTCGTGTCTGTATGTAATTTCGAAATAACTACTTAAGTTATTTCGAAATTACATACAGACACGAATTTTATTAATTAATTTAAAAAAAGTACTTATAGATAGAGTATGCAAATGTGTTTCTTAGCGACGAAAATTTAAATACTGATTCGTTAGAATTATGCCGGTTTTACCATGAATTAGTATGGAAATTATTTGCGTGACCAGTCAAAATTATTATGTACCTACCTACATACCCAGCTTAAAGTTTTACACTTACAAATAGGTATGTATAAGTAGTACGTGACAGGTCGAGATGGCAATCGGAGTACGAGGCGGAGGGACGCGCCGCACACCCACACGTCACCCGCGCATTCCCGCACCGGGCTAGAGAGGGGGTTGTGCGGGTGTGCGGGGCGTCCCCACCCCGATGCCATCTCGACCTGTCGTGAACTAATATAACTATAGTCGTTTAGGAACACTCGATTTCTTCCAAATATGCAGACATAACTGAAATACTACATTTTGGATCGTGTTGCAGAAGAAAATATACTCAACGCTTATTCAAATAATTCTTCCTCCATTTTTGTCGATACTATAATTTTTAATCGATATAAGTTCGTAACGTGGATCGGAAAATTTCATATTAACCTATAATATTTTCCAATAAATCTTCTAGAATTTTGTCCGGATATATTTTGGACAAACTTTTCTCAATAGAAAAACAGACAGACAACGAAGTTATCCTATATGGGTTCCTTTTTCCTTTTGAGGTACGGAACCCTAAAAATTAAGAAGTTTGATCAAAACCAGTCTTTTGTTTTTTTAAGACGAAACTTTCAAATTAAGTATAAGTAACATTCGAATTTGTGAAACTGTAAAGATTTTTTAAGAAACCACTGGTTAGTTACATTTTTCTTAGTTTAGTTAAGTAGTGTTTTACTTTGTTGGAGATATATACGAATCTCCAACACTCGAAGACCTTTCCAATAAAATTATTATTCTCATTCTTGATAACTAGGTATCATAAACATAAAACAATACCTACTTATACCGTTTAGTCTATCAATATACTACATAGATGTCTATTAAATCACTAGTTATAGGTGCCGTATTAATTGTAGCGATAATAAAAAACGGCTGCCATGGTTTGAACTTTGAAATAAATATTACCTATCGACTTGCGGTTAAGAACTATGCACTACGTGTACGTACCTACTATTATATTCTGTGGTATAGTGGTTAAGTTTTCATTAAACTATTTTGTCATGTAACATAATAGAGTGCACAGCTTTTAACAGGTGTCTGAGGCACTGAGTGGAAATCGATATTCAATACCTAAGTACATATTAAAATTATAAAGCAGATAAATAAGTTTGAACATCGCGAAGAATTTATGCATATAAATAATAGCGATTTTTATGATGTTGCAATATATAAATCTGCTCTGTATCTAAATAATATAAACGTTTATAAAACCACAAAGATTCCTCCTACATCAATGTACTTACTTATAAAAACTAATGGCTCAAACTGTTGAATGACTCGAGACACTTGATATTTTACATGCAAGTAGAATAACTAACTCTAAATAATATTGACCCCCCACAATAAAAGAATTTTCAAATCTTCAAATATCGAAACCAGCGCGGATCAGCTAGTATACTTATTATAAACTAGCTGATGCCCGCGACTTCGTACGCGTGGATTTAGGCTTTTAAAAATCCTGTGGGAGCTCTTAAATTTTGCGGAATAAAAAGTAGTCTATGTCCTTCCCCGGATTGCAAGCTACCTCTGTACCAAATTTCGTCAAAATCGGTTGAACGGTTGAGCCGTGAAAAGCTAGCAGACAGACAGACAGACAGACACACTTTCGCATTTATAATATTAGTATGGATCTGATTTACCTTCAGCATCGCAGTCGGAGACTTGGTCAGGCCATTCGCAGCGGTAGTTGTCGGAACTGAAAGCCAGTCCTTCGGGACAAGTGAAGTCGTAGCCAACGCCGTTCACACAGTTCCTAAATCCACTGCAATTGCGGGAGTCCCCAGTTTTGAAGTAACCGAACTGGTGAGGGCAGTCTGCTGTGGGCTGTGCTGGCTCTGTAAGGAAAATTGATACTTTAATTAACTTTAACTTTAATTTCACTAGTAGGTTAGGTCGGCATGCCGGTTGAAGGTGTTTACTGCTAGGCATAGAACTTCAAGGGTGCGTCACAAAACATATTCCTGCGCCTTCTTTAACTACCCGCGACCTTCCTGAAATTATCGGCCCGACGGGTTAAAATTCGTCCTACTAGTCTCCATTCCAGAACACGTGATAAGTGCTACAGATTCTGATAGCCTAGTGGTTAGGACGTCCGCCTCCTAATCGGAGGTCGGGGGTTCGATCCCGGACCTGTAACTTTTCGGAATGTGCGTCTTAAGTAATTAAATATCACTTGCTTTAATGGTGAAGGAAAATATCGTGAGGAAACCTGCATGCCTATGTGCCTTCTCCATAATGTTCTCAAAGGTGTGTGAAGTATGCCAATTCGCACTTTGCCAGCGTGGTAGACTATGGCCAAAACCCTTCTCACTCTGAGAGGAGACCCTGCTCTATAGTGAGCCGGCGATGGGTTGATTATAATGATGGTTAGTCGATCCCCAATGGATAGCGTCTCGCAGAATATTTGGCAACAACAAACTTGAGGTCATCGTGCAAGGCCAGAGCGACTCAGGTCAAATAGAAAAAATCAAATAAGATGAAGGATCCCGCTTAACTCGAGAGGTAGATGTGATTTTACTCTCGTCATTTTTATGCTAACTTTAAATTCCCCGAAGTCACAAATTGAATTATCCACTACAAAGTAGGTATGTATGTTATGCAATTAAAATATTGTGAACTTCCGAGGAGCAAACATCCAAGATCACTGTATTACAACATATTTCGGCCTTTATCACATAAGCTAATATTATAAAATCAATATAATCGCGACGAAGCTGTGATATCCTAGTGGTTAAGATGCCGGCCTCTTCGATAAAATCCGAGGTTCGATCCCGGGCACGCACCTCTAACTATTCGGAGTTATGAGCATTTTAACGAAAACATCGTTAGGAAACCTGTATACCTTAGAGTTCTCAAAGATGTGTGAAGTCTCCCAGTCCATAATACTTGACCGGGCGTGATAGACTATGTCCAAAACCTTCTCATTAGTAGTAAATGAGCCGGCAATGATAATCGCGAAGCTTTTCCGACATAAAATAAACCTCATCATAGTGGTTTTGGGAAATGTTAGTGACTATTAATTGTCACTGTAAGTTCTAGTAAAGAAAAAGTCAACTTACGAAGAGCAGACCGGGCGAGACATGGGACGTCAATAGGGTATTGGCATGGGTAAACATTAAATAGCACGTCAGGATTGTAACGTAAACCATCAGGACACTGCTTTTCTTCGGCTGTACCATTCTGTAAACAAATATAATCATTAAACACCTTTAATAAGATCATAATGAGATCATAAGATTTTGACGAAAGGAGATACAGAGATATTATAACTTGCAACCCGAGGACGGACACATAATATAATTTTATAGAGTGCACAGTTCACATAGTATTTTTAGAAAACCTTACTCCAGGCGGACGAAGTCAAGTCGCGAGCATCGTAATTACAAAGATGTTTCTGAAACGTATTTTCGGAAAATCACTTTCCTATCCTAATTAGATTAGATAATGGTAGTAAAATTGTCACAGTACCAGACACTCGACGTATTTATCACAGCTACCAGGAACAGAGTATCTTTCGTTTTTCTCTTTACAACTTAGCTTGCCCACAGTCCTCGGAGCGGATTCCTCGTCATATTGGTCAGGTAAAGACTTATACCTTCCTTGACGGTCTGATACACTAGGTGCTAAATTAGTAGGGGAAACGTCTAGGTCTTCATCGTCAACGATGTTATCGGATTCATCAGGCTCAGCAACAATAATAGGTGCTAAATTTGTAGGTGCAACATCTAGGTCTTCATCATTAGCGTTGTTATCTGATTCATCAGGTTTAGAAACAATAACACTGGGTGCTAAATTTGTAGGTGCAACATCTAGGTCTTCATCATTAGCGTTGTTATCTGCTTCATCAGGTTTAGAAACAATAACACTGGGTGCTAAATTTGTAGGTGCAACATCTAAATCTTCATCATTAGCGTTGTTATCTGATTCATCAGGGTTAGAAACAATAACGCTAGGTGCTAAATTGGTAGGGGCAACATCGAGTTTTTCATCGTTACCGCTAATATTGCTTTCATTTTCATTAGTATATGTGTTAGGGTTACCAGCCTCATTATCTTGATTAGAACTAAAACTACTCTGTATGTCAGAGGCAATTGGTTCTTCTATAGGTCCTTGCTCTGGAAGTTCAGCATTTGTTTTTAATACCGAAGTATCCACCGATGATTGAGCTCTCGCATATGCTGAAAGATAGAAGTGTTTAGAAGCGGGTTTTGTTGGTTAGAGTCAAGGGTGGTAAAAGTGCCAGATTCAAGCAGATATATTATTGTCATAATATTTATACCTATCCTATAGTAGGTAAATATGCAACATGGATTTCGACTTGTAAAGTTGTAACATTGGTTTTTTTCGTTTCAATTTTTACTGTGTAAGAGTTCCTAAAACGTATATAATACGCCTTGAACAATAAAGGTACGAGTAATTTGAGCAATAATTAATTGTCACACAATTAATTAACGAAGATATTTAATTGGCATGATGCCATAACATTTTAATGAATGTGTGTATTTATAATGAGCTTTATAAATTAAACTACACGGATATTAAATTGATGGATAGGTCATTTTAAATATAAATGTTTAGCAAGTTAAAGTAGAGATGAAATGTTTATGCTGATTTGAGTCCGGTTGTCCTTTAATTTGGAGGTCTCATCTTGACGTTGCTTGATGCAATTGTTTTTAAGCCGTTAAATTACTGATTTCCAATAATCTTCCGATATAATCGATATTTGTCAATACACTGGATTAATGGTATTATTAGATAATAAGTAATATATTTGCGAGTGTAGCAATACCTATTTGATAGGTTTTTGTTACCTTTAGGGTATTATATTGTGTTTTAGGTAAGTACATTGTATTCGTAATTTCTACACCATATTGGTAACTATTATTATATGAGTAATTGATTTTTATAAGAAGACAACAGAAATAATAATTAGGTACCTTTAGATTTGAAGTCATTCGACAAAGTACATTAATTTTATTACTTAGTTGCTAATAGTTGATTCAAGAAGACGACTAAGTTAGATAAGAAATATAAAAATCTATGTTCTATTGTTCACAGGAGACGAAGCAGATCGCGGTAATGAAACAATTATGCAATTATAGAGGTAGGTGATCTAATTATAGTAAACGATACGTAAATTTAACTTAGTGGCTTTTAAACTAAGTATGTAGTGCATTATTCATTGAATTAACATGAAAAAATAGCTTTGTTTACAATTTGCGTGTGTGTCTCTTTGATGACTTACCTTAACCTGAAAACTTAATAGGTAGCATCGAATGTTTTATTTGTTTCGTGATATTCCTTATATTTATAGTAGTTTTTGGGTTAATTTCATTTTATTTTTACGCCATATTAAATTGATAAAATTTTAATTTCTCTAAAATCTAGTAAAACTAAGTATGGGTAATAATAAATTAATTATTAATAGTAATTTTCATAAATAAAAAAAATAATTATATATGTCGGCGCCAATTCAAAATAATCATAGCTGAAATATTGATGTAACAACTATCGTGACTGACTTAAATTAAATATCCAAACAATGAAGATGATCATGAATATAAAGCTGATGTCTCGCTAAGTATGAAAAAAAAAATCATACGTTTTCATGATACTCACCAACGGCGCAGACGCACGCCAATACCACTAGACACCTCATATTGAACACAACACGTTCGCACGAGGTTTAAACTTCCAATGAATGGTGGGAGATGGACTGACCTCGAGGACAGTGTTGAGAAACCTGGTCTTATGCCCCGCCTTGCGTGACAAGGATCAACAGTTTATCATATGTGTGCGACCAGCAGGAGTCATCTTAAGGTCTGAACAGACACAAAGCGCGATGGCAGCGCGCTTCTAGGCAAGCACGCTCATCATTGCCCTGTTTCTCAGGCATGATTGTCGTTAAGCACAAATCTAATCTCACAATTAAAATAATTAAAAACCTGTACAACGTCAGACGAGCGAGTGTATGATTTGTAATAAGAAGAAAGGAAGCTTTGTATCCATTAATTGAACAGCCTCAGGCCAAGCAGTCTTGACTTGAAGCAACCCGAATGATACTCAGTTGACTAAACGCATATATATCATAAACTAAGGCTCTTTTAAGAGCGACAAAATATAGCTCGGGCACACGAGTAGATATCCCATTCTGTGGCTCGGGTAAGCTTCAAGCCATTCGCGAGGTCCAGGGTTCGATCCCGGCCGTTAATCTAACTTTTCGGAGTTATGCGCGTTTTAAACAATTAAATAGGTATCACTATGATGAAAACATCGCGAGGAAACCTGCGTGCCTGAGAGTTCTCCAAAATGTTCCTAAAAAGGTGTGTGAAGTCTGCTAATCTGCACTTGGATGTGACTCAGTAGTGGGCCGGTGATAGGTTGATGATGATGAAGCCTCGACTCACAACTCTCTCTGACGTGGATACGAAGTTTGAAGCATGTCACATAGCAGACAATAGCGCAGCTAGCTTATAAACGGTTAGCAGTGTAAATGCCTTCATATATAGTTCTCTGTGTAAGAAGC